>NC_091742.1:69584051-70193426 GCF_043380555.1 Nothobranchius furzeri
CTACTGTGGTTCTGTGCGCTCCATCAGTGCACAGCTCCATCCACCCTGTGAACCTTACCATAGAGCACAGAGTCTTTACAGTGCCTTTAGTTTCAACCATATTGCAGCGAAGCATGAATGCACAAATGCAGGAAACAGTTGTGTCTAATCATCCCCCAGCTGCTCTTAATGAACATAAGATCTATGAGTGTTTCCACTCAGGTTTATGTAGAGCTCATTCTATTGAAACAGCTTTTCTTAGGGTCTCTAATGACCTTCTGACTCACAGTGATGCAGGGGACTGTTCTGTTCTGGTCCTGCTGGACCTGACTGCAGCCTTTGACACTGTTGACCATCACCTGCTACTGGAGAGGCTGAGAGACTGGGTAGGCCTATCAGGATCTGCTCTGGAGTGGCTCTCCTCTCATCTCTCTGAGCGCTCCTTTTCTGTGGCCGTCTCCAAGTTTAGGTCCTCCACCACCTCCCTTACCCATGGTGTCCCACAAGGTTCTGTGCTGGGGCCTCTACTCTTCCTCCTCTATCTGTTTTCTCTTCAGCACATGCTGAGCTCCTTTAAAGGAGTCTCCTACCATCTTTATGCAGATGACATCCTGTACATCTCCTTTAAAGGGATACTTTGCAACTTTTAATACTTTAAAACATTTTCTTGAGCCAGTATATTCTAAAATGACCCTTTACAGGATTAATGAAATGCCACCCAGCCCCATCACCTCCTGTGACCAGAATATTCCACTTTGCAGTTACCGGTCCGGTCTGTTGGACTTAGAAAATTGAGCTTATATACCTGGCTATGCAGTCTGGTTCCAGCACATTTCCTGCATGTATAAGATCATGAACACAGCTGCTTTGTTGACTTAAGTGAGGAATCCCTCCTGTCGACACTAAGGAAGGCTGGGAGATGTTTCAGCTGTTAGAATATGCAGATGACATCCAACTGTGCATCTCCTTTACGCCCCATGAGATGTCTAAGCTCCAGCTGTTACACACCTGCTTAGACTCTATTAAAACCTGGATGGCTGGGAGCTTTCTTCAGCTGAATGAAGATAAAACTGAGATCCTCATCTGTGCCCCAGACAAGCTGGTTCCCAAAGTCAGAGACTCTTTTGGTCAGCTTGCTTCTCACACCATACCCTTTGTCAGGAATCTTGGCGTGTCCTTTGACCCAGCTCTCACCCTGGATTCTCATGTCAGTTCTCTTGTTTGCTCTTCCTTCTTCCATCTCAGGAACATTGCTAAGCTGAGTCCCATTCTGTCCAGCTCTGAACTTGAGACAGTTATCCACACCTTCATCTCCTCACGCTTAGACTACTGCAACTCTCTTTTCACGTGTCTGAGCAGAACCTCCCTGAACCGTCTACAGGTGGTTCAGAATGCCTGTGCTCGGCTTCTGACCAAGTCTTCCAAACACACCCACATCACCCCGCTTCTCCTCCAGCTTCACTGGCTGCCAGCCAACTTAAGGGTTCATTTCAAGATCCTGGTTCTGGTCTATAGGGCCTTACATGGACAAGCACCATCTTACATTGGGTGATTTTTTCAGTCCCTACACCCCCAGCAGGTCCCTGAGGTCCAGTGATCAAAACTTACTGGTTGTGCAGCACACCAGGCTAAAGACCAAAGGTGACAGATCATTTGCTGCTGTGGTCTCCAGACTCGGGAACTCTCTCCCCCAAGCCTGAGATCACTGGACTCAGTGGTCTCCTTTAAAAAGCAGCTGAAAACTCATCTGTTCAATCTGGTTTTTGTGTGATCTTCTTCACCACTCTCTCTTTATTCTGCTCTTTCTACCAGTTAATTACCTTTTCTCATTATTATTTTTTCTTCAATCACATTTTTTATCAAAATTTTTAATTTAGCCCATTTTTAATCATTTGTTTGCTCTTGTGACGCGCCTTGTGAGTTTTAATCTTGTGAGATGCTATATAAATCATTTATGTTTATTTACAGTTGTGGTCAGAAGTTTACATACACTTGTAAAAAATATAATATAATGGCTCTACTGAGTGTCCCGTTATTTCTAAAACTCTGATTTTTCTCTGATAGAGTGAGTGGAAATGATACTTCTTTGTCACAAAAAACATTCATGAAGTTCGGTTCTTTAATGTCTTTATTATGGGTTAACAGAGAAAAGTGATCACATTTGCTGGGTCACAAATATACATACAGCAGTGCTAATATTTGGTTACATGTCCCTTAGCCATTTTCACTTCAATTAGGCGCTTTTGGTAGCCATCCACAAGCTTCTGGCAAGCTTCTGGTTGAATCTTTGACCACTCCTCTTGACAGAATTGGTGAAGTTCAGTTAAATTTGATGGCTTTCTGACATGGACTTGTTTCTTCAGCACTGTCCACATGTTTTCAATGGGGTTTAAGTCAGGACTTTGGGAAGGCCATTCTAAAACCCTTCTTCTAGCCTGATTTAGCCATTCCTTTACCACTTTTGATGTGTGTTTGGGGTCATTGTCCTGTTGGAACACCATACTGCGCCCAAGACCCAACCTTCGTGCTGATGATGTGAGGTTATGTTGAAGAATGTGAAGGTAATCCTTCTTCATTATCCCATTTACTCTCTGTAAAGCACCAGTTCCATTGGCAGCAAAACAGCCCCACAGCATAATATTCCCACCACCATGCTTGACTGTAGGCATGGTGTTCTTGGGGTTAAAGGCCTCACCTTTTCTCCTCCAAACATATTGCTGGGCATTGTGGCCAAAAAGCTCGATTTTTGTTTCATCTGACCACAGAACTTTCCTCCAGAAGGTCTTATCTTTGTCCATGTGATCAGCAGCAAACTTCAGTCGAGCCTTAAGGTGCCACTTTTGGAGCAAGGGCTTCCTTCTTGCACGGCAGCCTCTCAGTCCATGGAGATGCAAAACACGTTTGACTGTGGACAATGACACCTGCGTTCCAGCAGCTTCTAATTCTTGGCAGATCTGCTTTTTGGTGATTCTTGGTTCACTCTTTACCCTCCTGACCAATTTTCTCTCAGCAGCAGGTGATAGCTTGCGTTTTCTTCCTGATCTTGGCAGTGATGAAACAGTGCCATGCACCTTATACTTACAAACAATTGTTTGCAATGTTGCTCTTGGGACCTGCAGCTGCTTTGAAATGGCCCCAAGTGACTTTCCTGACTTGTTCAAGTCAATAATTCGCTTTTTCAGATCCATGCTGAGCTCCTTTGACTTTCCCATTGTAGCGTTTGTGGGCGTTTGTATCCAATGAGCCCTATTTACCTGGCCTAAGAGAAGTCACCCGCTGTAGTCACTCATAATCACTCACAAGAAGTTAAGAGGCCATGCTATGAAGCTCAGTTCACTGACACGTTTCTAAGTCACCAAAATTGCTAGTTCATGTTGCTGTATGTATATTTGTGACCCAGCAAATGTGATCACTTTTCTCTGTTAACCCATAATAAAGACATTAAAGAACCAAACTTCATGAATGTTTTTTGTGACAGAGAAGTATCTGTTCCAATCACTATCAGAGAAAAATCAGAGATTTAGAAATAATGGGACACTCAGTAGAGCCATTATATTATATTTTTTACAAGTGTATGTAAACTTCTGACCACAACTGTACACTGAACAAAAACATAAACGCAACACTTTTGTTATTGCTCCCATTTTTCATAAGCTGAGCCTTTATTGTGGGCAGTCTAAGGCACTCGTACTATATTCATGCTGTCTAATCAGCCCCTTGATATGCCACACCTGTGAGGTAGGATGGATTATCATGGTAAAGGACATGTGCTCACTAACACACGTAGACAGATTTCAGAAATATTTTTGAGAGTAATGGGTGTTTTGTGCATGTAGAAAAAGTTTCATATGTTTGAGTTCAGCTCATGAAAAATGGGAGAAAAAACAATAGTGTTGTGTTTATATTTGTGTTCAGTTTGGTGTCTTTTCCTTTCTCTTCTCCCCCATAATTCCAACCCTGCGTCGTCCAGTTTTATGACGCACTGAACTTTCCAACTTTCTTTGCATCTATGAAGTAGTGTGCATTGTTTAATTGGAACCAAAATGGCTGGATTCTTGTCTCAGTTTGTGGCATCAACTAACTGGCAGCATTGTGAGCCAAGACAAAAGTAAAAGATTAAATTATCCTGAAAGTGTGACAGTCAAACAACCTCTGAGCAAGACATGCTGACACTGAGGCTTTAATTTATTTATCCGCAGACGTAGATGATGCACTGAATCATTTTTTACGATAAAAGGAGTTCTAATTTTAGCAACAAAATGAATAAAAGAAAAAGTTCACTTAACCACATGTGTTTTGAGCTCATTTCCTCTCAGAGAGCATACACATGCTCCTGTCTGTGCATGCATGTAAACGCCAAATCTTCGTACATATTAAAGATTTTTCCGTGACGCACGACATAATGATTGCATAAAGGAGCACTCTCACCCGATGGGGACACGTGTGAGATTACGTCTGTGCTGCAGAGCCCCTATGTGTTAGAATAATACTCAAGCTGGATTCCCCGAGGAAAAGAAAAGGGACTGAGCACCATTTATACAGATTATAACTGTGAATTGACTGCTACTGTGTTAGAAAAGAGTGATGTGCAATCTGAAAAAGATCCCGGGTTAATTTAGATTCACTTTATCCTCGAAGAAAAGGTGAAATTTGTAATCATTTTCATTTGAACATTTCCAATAAAAAATTCCTTTTTGAAAAAGATATCTGAGTTTTTTTGCAATAAAATATACAAACATGGAGAGAAAACCAGATGAATAAATACTCTTCGATTTATTAATGTAATATGTGATGATAAGTTGTTATTACCTTTTTAATTTCACATCATAACGAGGGAATATTGGTGTTAGGGTGAAATAGGTGGTGAAATGGCCACACATTGAGATAAATGTCACTCTGTAACCATTTGCCTGGTTAATAACGTTGACTCTGCGGCTGCCCGGATTGTCCACATGTCGACAATCAACAGGAGTGTCTGAATTCTCACCTTATTCAAAGCTCTTAGACGTAGAAAAGGTGCTGCGATGACTAATAAGTTCTCTGACATTTGAAAGAGCTACAGACTGTTAATTTTAGAGCACAATGACTTTTGGTTTTCACATGTTTTGTGTCTGAATGCTGCTTGATTGCATTTTATTTGACTTTTTCAAGAACAGGTTAACTGGTTTTGGTGTCTTCTATAGCCAGTTCTGATGTCGATTGTAGAGATCTTTTCTGTTGGACATGTATTTTAAATCCCGACAAATTTCACTTTTTAGGAGATAGAAAAATCTTTTTTTTTTACAATGAAGCTGGCCGCGCCAGTGAGGCGAAATCACGGGTAATGAGCTCCGCAGCGGCAGAGTGCTTCAGGCACAAATAAAAGAAAGAAAGCACCAGAGAATATGAGCAGACGTGAACAATTGTGTGTTGATTATATTCTTTTGATGGCGCAACTTTGAAAATGTTACTGTGGCCATGTGCAGAATATAGGGGTCCTCGTATAATTCAAACCATTTGTGGTCATGACAAAGTGCAGCTTTTTGAGAAAGAAAAACCTTTTTTGACACACCTAGTGGTGTTTGAAATTACATGTGGGCCATGACTGTTTCCCAAGATAGAAATTAGTGATTGGCTGACCTGGTACAATATAACAGCGCCATTGGTAGGTGTGTATAGTCTAGATTAAAATGTAACTAATTAATTTAGTTGCAGGTGTAGATTAATAAACATATTCATTTTTGCAACACTTTATTGAAAACATGTGCTCAATACAGTGTTCAACCTTTGTTTTTTTAAGTAACTTTCCCTATTTAACTAATTAAAGTATCCTTCTGGAGTTTTCCCATTTCAGTAATTAGGTATGATTTTTCAGAAATCCGTGAAAAGTGATTGTCTTATCATGTATTGTGATATAATGCAAGCAATGTATCTTGTTTTTTTTTGTTTGCTAAACACACCCCCTCCCCCGCAATAGGAAACTGAGTGCCGACCAGAACTAACCAGCAGCGTTAGACTACCGCTTACTTGCTTCAAATTTAAGGAATATCTCGTCTGATGCAGAGTTGGTGAACTTTTCACGGACAAGTAAGTCTCTAAAATATATGAGAACACAACATGACATGAGAATAATACTCGTAAAACAGCGTGTTTTAGCTCTGTTTGTCGGCTACAGAAGCACATTTATAAACAGAAACGTGAAGTCAACATCTTAAAAAAACTGAAGAATTTATTTGTGTGAGATGCTTGTCAGCCACTTGATGGTGCCATCAGATATAAGAAATACTCCGCAAAGAAACTTTAAAGGAATACTAATCAACATATTCATTTATGTAATATTTTCTTGAGCTATGAGCTAAGATGATCCTTTACACAGTTAATGGCAAGTCACTAAGACCCCTACTGCATAGCTTAGATTCTTATAATTTTTTTTCATCACTAGTAGTATTAGTTGAACATTTCCCCTAATAAAACATAGACACAAAATAGCATTCAGCCATTTATATTATAAGAATTGTAAAATAGCCATCTATAAAATACAGCAGAAATTTACAAAATATCTTGATAATAATGTCGGACATTAATCCACAACTTTGTGTAAATGACAAAACTTATTTAAAACTCAGATTTTCTCCCCTCCAGCGCCTGAATCCGAGCTATTGGTTGTCTCTGTGCATGGAGATAAAATAATGCAAATCAGCCATTTTAAAAAAATGTTAGCAATCAAAGTGGAAATTATTTGTTGCAGGCTTCTCAAAATACAGATGGCTGTGGTAGCACACGCAGCTCTGTCATGACGTCATCGTTGGCCTTTTAAAATCCATTTAAGGAAAAGCCTTGTAATGCTCAGATTACAAGCTTTCAGATAGGAATGAAACTCATTTACATATTTAAACTTCATGTCCTGTTTTCCATCCACGCCATTCTTTCACGTATTTCATATTGAAACAGGACCTATTCATTGGCTTTGGCATTTCTTCATATTCACAACAAGCCCTGAAAACAAAGTAATAGATCCACAGCCTGGTGTTTGTCCATGCACATGCACCAACTTGTGCCCCTGATCTTTCACTTATTTTTTTGCATACAATGACTGGGGCCTGATCACATACCCATATAAAGGGAAACCTAATGGGCATGTGCAAAATTCCAGGTCACATGACTGTAATGTGTTTTGTCCCATGCGTGGGATATCGGAATGCTAAAGGTGCAGACAGCTGAATGTCATGCCAAGGAGCTGAAACCTGAAATCTACAGTGAAAGGTCACAGACTGGACAACATCCTTCAGAGGGCCCAAGAACTGCTGCTTAACGAAATAATCTGACACATTCACTTCACTGCAGACATGTTGAAACACAGGACGGACTCCCTCTGTAAGGAAGTGACAATCATTCATTTCTGGGTGCAACCACAGAATATATTCAAAAGGCAGAGCTGTCCAAACACTGGAAAGGCTATCTAGGAAGTTTGCTATTCCATCTAGACACCAAGCAGCAGAAAATCCTTCCTGGATTTAGAAGGATGCCAAGACCGCAACAGAGGGGGTAAAGGACAAATGGGTGAACAGTTTCTCAGACATGGAACTCTTGCAGTCAGACATTTTACTATTACTCCTAAAAAGGCTCCTATAGTGGATTTATTGCAGGACAGATTCAGCCGTCTAGAACAACAAACTACCAGAGACAGAGGTGGAACAACTAATGCACAACCCTCACTGGTGCATAAT
Organism: Nothobranchius furzeri; assembly: GCF_043380555.1. Classification (NCBI taxonomy): domain Eukaryota; kingdom Metazoa; phylum Chordata; class Actinopteri; order Cyprinodontiformes; family Nothobranchiidae; genus Nothobranchius; species Nothobranchius furzeri. The sequence goes on from NC_091742.1 coordinate 69,591,737, forward strand.
CACCACAACTTTACATCACTTGGGAGGAGAGTGTCACCCTGAGCCTAGTTTATACGTCTCCATCTGTAGAGGTGCAGAGATACGCAACGCCATTACCCGTGGTCGCAAGAGCTCTCCAACAGACAGAATAAAACCCAATTTTCATGGAAAATTGCTTCACAACCAACACACCAATGGAGAAGTAGTAAAGGATAACGTCTCCATCAATACTCGTGTGTGTGGGTGCAAAGTTGCTGACAGAGAAATGTAAACTAGGCTTTAGTATCCTTTCACAAGTAGAAGACCAACACAATCCTACCAGCAGACAGTTGTACCCAACATTACAGATTAGAACACAAACGTCATTTAAGTCTTGATAAAGTGATAGACTGTCTAAAACAGTGGTTCCCAAACTTATTTAGCCTCGCACCCCCTTCTATGTCCCGACCATGTCGACGCACCCCCCAGCCCCCACATCAGGGCATGGCTATGTGTGTATGTATGTATATATATATATATATATATATATATATATATATATATATATATATATATATATATATATATATATATAATCAGACATCAAGCTAAACAGACAGGGTTAAAAAAATATGATCGACCTTTTTCCCCATCACATTCATTTTTTAAATAGTAATTAATAAACATTCGATACCATTACAATTTCCTTTGATTTAATTTTAAAATAAATATTTAGAGTGCCCAGGTAGCACATAAAAAATGCAATTAAACGGTTTTCTTAAAGTAGGAACGTTTAACCTGTGCGGCCAGAGCGCTCTCCTTCCTTCTGCTCTGCGTAAACCTGAGCTGATCACCTACTTGTGCGTAATCACAAGTCTATAGGGGAAACGTTGGAAAAGCTATAGCCATGAGGTTCACTTTAGCCTCAGACCGACTTATTGCTGTTTTATGGTGTGGCTGAATCTGCGATCCGCTGCCACGCGGACTGGAATAACAAATGCTGCAGTAACATGAGTTGTAGTCAGGTTCGGAGTCACTGGCTGGAGCGGACCCGACTTTAATACGTCATCCCAAAATAGAAGCTAATATCTTAATATGACCTTGAATGAAAAATGTTGTTATAAAACCTCTTAAAAGTTTTTATTACAGAGGAGGCAGAGCTCGTTTCTGTCTTCAGTCTGATGGCGCGCTGGAGTTTGCTCAGCGTGCGCGCTTATTGAATCTGTGTGTGTGTGTGTGTGTGCGTGTGCGCGCGCGAGGCACAGCTCCATGAGCCGCTCAAGTCACCGCGTCTCGTTATTGGCGCTATTTAAACCAATGTTGTAAAATTACTTCTGCCCAGCCCAGATGTTCTCACTTGTGCACCCGTGAGCCGTGGTTCCGCTGGAACACGTCTGACCTCTGACAGACGCACTCTGAACTTCAGATCTTCAGCGTGCTGTTAATAGCCTGAATGGGAATCATTTCTTGTTATTTAGTTACATCCACAATGTTCTGTGTGTGAGGTTTACAATGTCAGAACACCTGCATGAGACAGGTGTTAATTACAATCTGCCAGAATGACTCACCATATTCAGATTCCTCCAACATCGTTAAAAAGGATAAAATACGGACCATATCGGCGTGCGCAGGCCAGAGTGCTGAAGCTCGGCGCATTGTTATTATGAAGCTAGGGCACATGCGGAGGACACACACACGCGCGCGTGCAAAAATATACTTGTTTTCAATTACATTTATTGGGCCCACTTACTTTTTCTTAGGCCCACCCACAAATGAGTTTCTGGCTACGCTAATGGTGACATATGACAGACTTCTCTTAGCTCCGCAGCCATTACACTTTTCACCTCGCGCACCCCCTAGTGGCAGCTCGCGCACCCCCGGGGGAAGACACAGCTTTACTTTCATGCTGGACTTTAGGTGTTTGACAGCTTTAATGTTAACACTCCAGCCATCTTAATACAAATCATTTTTCAAGGTGGCTGTTTCTTCCCAAGGAAATGTGTCCAGAATGTAAAACCCCAACTTAAAGTGCATTAGGTTTGTGTTGTTTATTGGCTTACAATTATATTATAGAATAAAATGTGGTCCATAATGAGTCAAGGCTTTCTCATTTCTCCTTTACCTTTTAAGACATAATGGGCCACTTAACTCTCAAAACCACAATTTCTTGAAATCTTCCCCAACATCTTCCTTGTTTCCGTATCTGGCTCCCACCCTTTTATAGAGTACAATGTAAAACTGTGCCTTGGGAAATAAATAAATTGCCTGAATGCAACGCAAGCTGCATTGCATTGACTGAGACAGAGAAAAAAATATCAACAGAGCCAGTTTTAATGAGCCTCTTCCCCTCTCCATCTATCAGAATGAAATTAGGACAGCACTCAGCGGTGGAGGGGAGGGAAGTCGGGGAATGGGGGCACATGGCAAAAGGAAGAAAAGTCTTCATTAAGAACACTGACTTGGAGGTGGGAGGAGAAAAAAGCAGAGGAATGAAAAACGAAGGAAAGAGGGGTACTTAAGTAATCCAGACACCCCCCCCACACCCCCACCCCCCACCCCCCCACCCCCATCTTTGTACCACCTAATCAGAGAGACAAAGTTATGCTGGTCAGAGCATTTGTTATTCCAGCTAATCCCCTATCGCTGTATTTCATCAGGTTTGGCATTTGGCTATCTGCATTAATTAGATGTTCAAACGGGCATGCCGTTAATATCCAATGCACCGCAGATAATGACAAAAGGTCGGCGTGGCCGTACCCTCTCACCATCACGCCTGCCCGATGCCTTTGTTGTCGCCGATACCTTCTTGTGCTTGCAACAGTGTCGTGTTTACCTGGACTGGATTTCATTTGTTGACGATTCAGGCGGTTTTGTTTTTTTTCCAGTGCCAGTGGAGATAATGTACTGTCTGCACTTTGGGAGATAAGTGTGCTGAGGTGCTATAGTTTGGACTTGTGTTGGGATGTCTTTACCTTCTGTCTCTATTTTTATCTCCACTCCCCTCTCTACTTTTGTTTTATCCAACATTTTTCCTTCCCCCTCCCCTTCGCTGTTCTCTTCCATTCACTCTATCTCACCTGTCTTTTTTTCTCCCCTGAGCTTCCCAGAGGAGCGTAGGAACTGCTATCTCTCTTCTGCATGCTCTCCTCTCTTTTAGATGGTTTCCTCCTCCCCCACCCCATCCCCCTTCATCCATATCAACAGCAGGTGAATTGCCCCTCTGTATATTCATTCACAGTGTTTCCCTTCTTCCCTGCTGCCTCTTTCTCTTTAACTGTGTCTCTGTCTAGCTGTACCACTTTCAGGTTACACCTCACGCTTTTATATTCCACTACTCATCCTCATAATACCCCCCCCCACCCCCCCGCCCCGCCCGCCTCATTCCCTCACTTACAGCCCCCTCCCGGTGGCAGTGATCTCCCTTTAATATTCAGTCAGTCAAGTGAGCGGTGATGCTCCGTCTCAGGACTCAGATGGGCTACAGTGGTTGAAAACTCATTGTCCTTGACCTTAACTTTCTTTGATGTGAATGTGCATTCTTTTCTGCATCTAAAGCAAAAAAAATGGTAAAAATCTATTGTTCATCCATTTCATCACCCCCTTTAAAACCCGTTTGGCTGTTGTTTCTTCTCCTCTGTGATCTCAATCGAGAACGCTCAGCAGAACTTTCCAACAAAGCTCATTCACACAGACCCGTTCCTGGAACCTGACTTCTGCTCCTTTGTTCAGCATCAAGAGCAAAACAGGAAAAAATCTTAAACCTGCAGAACACGAGATAAATCTGCTGGGCAAACGGCCTTGACTGACCATTTGCTCAGCAGATACCTCGCTATGTACGCCTAATTTTCACTGAGTTTTCCACCTCACGAGACACTGAGGTGAATATCTAACTGGTTTGATATTTTCCACTTCACGGGGGGTAATAACTCACCTTGTGCACACTATGTGAGCTGCCGGCTGAGCTGCAATATTCAAGTGGACAATCAAAGCGCGTTCTTCCGTGGACTCAGTGTTCTTCTTTAAAAAGCTGCTGAAAACTCACTTTATCAAGCTGGCTTTTACGTGACCTTCGTCGTCACCCTCTCCTTCTTCTGTGCTTATTCCGCCTTTCCCGGGATCCGTTGATTTTCCTCTTTCCTATTCATTTTCTTTCGCCCTTTTCAGACATTTTTTGTTCTTTTCTCCTTTTAAACATTATTTTTATACTTGAATTTTTGTTTTGTTTTTGTGAAGCGCCTTGTGATTTTTATCTTGAGAGGCGCTATATAAAAGATTGTCTTCTTCTTTTTCTTTTTCACATGATTCGAAGATGGCAGCCCCCTGTGTGCATGTCAGAAAAATAAACAAAACGGTACCTTGCGGATCAATGGGCTCCCTGTTTCCAATACCCTCTCGAAGGATTCAGGATCCAGGCGGCGGTACAGGCTCTTCAAAGCACATCTCTTGGACTAGATTGGTATAGGGAGCATAAGTCTCCTCCCTTTCCGGTCGGCTCATGGGTCCCCGGAAGAACAAAAAAATGAATGCAAGTCAACGGGGCTAAAAGAGTTATTTTCTAATCCACTTTGCCTTACACCCTGGATCACACATATGTTGTACTGTGATTTAAATGAACACTAATGATGGGTGTTTTGACCATACCAGTCACATACTTTGAGATTTGTTAGCTTGTAAAAGTTCGTAATTAGCATAAAAACACAATAGAAATGGGCACGTCACATATGTGATGTCACCACTTAATCTCCTCTCCCCTAACATACATGCTACTTACCACATGGCCAGATTTATGGTGGTTTTTTCTTGTGGGAAGTTTGCTGGAATTACAGCCATTTTCCCTCAGTTTTCTCCTTGTGTGGTTTGATGACATCACTTTCGTGAAGAGCACTTGTAATCCTGGACTTATTTTCACACAAAACCTAAACTATATTTCTTGACATTGAAATGTGTCTTTAAAATTCATGGACATCATATGTGAAATCCTCAGCTCAAACAAACGGAATTAGAAAATCCTCTCCCTGGACTGCCACCTTACCGTGGTGGAGGGGTTTGAGTGACTCAATGACCGTAGGAGCTAAGTTGTCTGAGGCTTTCTGCCTCTGGTAGGGTCACCCATGGCAAACAGGTCCTAGGTGAGGGATCAGACAAAGAGCAGCCCGAAGACCTCTTATGATGAATTACATAAATGGAAACCGTGTTCCCTCGCCCAGACGTGGGTCACCAGGGCCCCCCTCTGGAGCCAGGCCTGGAGGTGGGGCACGTTGGCAAGCACCTGGTGGCCGGGCTTTCACCCATGGAGCCCGGCCGGGCACAGCCCGAAGAGGAAATGTGGGTCCCCCTTCCCATGGGCTCACCACTCATGGGAGGAGCCAAAGGGGTCGGGTGCTGTGTGTGACGGGTGATAGTCGAGGGCAGGGACATTGGCGGTCTGATCCTCGGCTACAGAAGCTGGCTCTTGGCACATGGAATGTCACCTCTCTGGTGGGGAAGGAGCTTGAGTTGGTGTGTGAGGTTAAGAGGTTCCAATTAGATATAGACAAACTCACCTCAACGCATTGCTCTGGAACCAGTTTCCTTGAGAGGGATTGGTCTTTCTACCACTTTGGAGTTGCTCCCACTGAGAGGCGCCAAGCAGGGGTGGGCATAATAGTTGCCCCCCATCTTGGTGCCTGTACGTTGGGATTTACCCCAGTGAATGAGAGGGTAGCCTCCCTCTGCCTACGTGTGGGGGGATGGGTTCTGACTGTGGTCTGTGCTTATGCACCAAACTACAGTTTAGACTACCCACCCTTTTTGGAGCCCTTGGAGGGGGTGCTGGAAAGCGCTCCTTCCGGTGACTCCCTCGTTCTGCTGGGGGACTTAAATGCTGGCATGGGCTATGACCGTGAGACCTGGAGAGATGTGGTTGGGAGGAATGGTCCCCCTGATCTGAAGTGGTGTTTTGTTATTGGACTTCTGTGCCAGTCATGGATTGTCCATAATGAACACCATGTTCAGACATAAAGGTGTCCATATGTGCTCTTGGCACCAGGACACCTTAGGCCGCAGCTCGATGATCGACTTTGTTGGTGTTTCATCTGACCTGCAGCCGTACGGCTTCGAGGAGATTCTGGTCCACCATCTGGTGTCTCGGGGGGGGGGGGGGGGGGGGGGGGTCAGTGCGCTACCAACACTATCTATGGTGGGGACGGTGTGCTGCTGACCTCTACACAGGACGTTGTGGATCGGTGGCCAGAATACTTTGAAGACCTCCTCAATCCCACCGACACGTCTTACAGTGAGGAAGCAGAGTCTGGAGACTTTGGGTTGGCCTCTCAAATCTCTGGTGCTGAGGTCACTGAGGTGGTTAAAAAGTTCCTCTGTGGCAAGGCTCCAGGGGTGGATGAGATCCGCCTGGAGTTCCACAAGGCTCTGGATGTTGTGGGGCTGTGTTGACTGATGCGGCTGTGCAATATCACTTGGACATCGGGGGCAGTCCCACTGGACTGGCAGACCAGGGTGGTGGTCCCCTTATTTAAAAAGGGGGACCACAGGGTGTGTTTCAACTACAGGGGGATCACACTCCTGAGCCTTCCTGGTAAAGTCTATTCAGGGGTTCTGGAGAGGAGGGTCCATCGGATTGTTGAACCTCAGATTCAGGAGGAGCAATGTAGTTTTCGTCTTGGCCGTGGAACACTGGACCAGCTCTATACCTTTAGGGGGATCCTGGAGGGTGTGTGGGAATTTGCCCAACCAGTCTACATGTGTTTTGTGGATTTGGAGAAGGCGTTTGCCTGCGTCCCTCTGGGGGCCCTTTGGGTGGGTACCCTGGGAGTATGGGGTACCAGGCCCTCTGATACGGGCTGTTAGGTCTCTGTATGACCGGTGTCAGAGCTTGGTCCGCATTGCCGGCAGTAAGTCAGGCTCGTTCCCATTGAGAGTTGGACTCCGCCAAGACTGCCCTTTGTCACCGATTCTGTTCATAACCTTTATGGACAGAATTTCTAGATACAGCCAAGGTGTGGAGGGCATCTGTTTTGGTGGCCTGAGGATCAGGTCTCTGCTTTTTGCAGATGATGTGGTCCTGTTGGCTTCATCAGAACAGCTCTTCAGCTTTCGCTGGAGCGGTTTGCAGCCGAGTGTGAAGCAGCTGGGATGAGAATCAGCTCCTCTAAATCTGAGACCATGGTCTTGATTCGGAAAAGGGTAGAATGCCTTCTCCAGGTCAGGGATGAGGTCCTGCCCCAAGTGGAGGAGTTTAAGTATCTTCGGGTCTAGTTCACAAGTGAGGGAAAACTGGAGCGTGAGATCGATAGGCAGATTGGTGCTGCATCTGCGGTGATGCGGGCATTGTACCAGTCTGTCATGGTGAAGAGAGAGCTGAGTCAGAAGGCGAAGCTCTCGATTTACCGGTCGATCTACGTTCCTACCCTCAACTATGGTCATGAGCTTTGGGTAGTGACCGACAGAACGAGATTGCGGATACAAGCAGCCAAAATGAGTTCTCTCTGAAGAGTGGCTGGGCTCTCCCTTAGAGATAGGGTGAGAAGCTTGGTCATTCGGGAGGGGCTCGGAGTAGACCTGCTGCTCCTCCACATCGAGAGAAGCCAGTTGAGGTGACTCGGGCATCTGGTCAGGATGCCTCCTGGATGCCTCCCTGGTGAGGTTTTCCGGGCACGTCCAACCGGGAGGAGACCTAAAGGTAGACCCAGGACACAGTGGAGGGACTATGTCTCTCACCTGGCCAGGGAATGCCTTGGGATTGCCCCAGAGGAGCTGGCCCAAGTGGCTTGGGAGAAGGAAGTCTGGGCCTCTCGCCTTAGGCTACTTCCCCCGCGACCCGACTCCGGACAAGCGGATGAACATGAATGGATGGATGGACGGATGACTTGCATCCACTTTTTCGTTCTTCCGAGGAGCCATGGTGGGGAAGTAGATGGACGTGACTTGGCCCCCTATAAACTCTTTGCCTAACCCTTCTTTGCAGTCACCGCACCCATACTTTTCTAACCTTGAAATGATGGTGGCGGCGACTTTTCATCAACAAAACAAGTAGAGGCATTTCCTCCATTTCCAGCTCTGTCTCTGTTTTGTTTATTTTCTGACATGCAGGCAGGGGGCTTCCATCTTGGAATCATGTGAGTGGAAAACACGCTTTGATTGGCCACTAGAATAATTCAGCTCAGCCAGCAGCTCACATAGTGCAGACACGATGAGTTATTTCCCCCCCACCCCCCCACCCCCGTGAAAAACCGGAAAAGATCAAACCGGTCAGATATTCGCCTCAGCGTCTCTTGAGGTGTAAAACTCAATGAAATCAGGCGCACACAGTGAGGTATCTGCTGAGCAAACGGTCCTTTGAGGCCGTTTTTTCATCAGTTTGCTCTCATGTGCGGCAGGCATTAGAAACTAGTGTTAGGTTTTTTACTTTTGTTTTATTTTTATGTTTCTGCAGTTTTACCCAACAGTTGGACAACATGGTTTATACCCCTTACACAAACTCTAACTCAGGGGTGTGCACATCTTGGAGACTATCTGTGGCAACTGGAGTGGTTTTGTGTGGTCCTCAACAGCAATACAAGAATGGTTTCATTTGTGTCTTTTAAAGCATATTGTTTGGCTTTTAATCAAATCAGAGTGATTAGATGCAGCATGTGTAACTGGAAAATATATGACTCAGATCCAGTTCTTGCTGCTGCAAATGGATAGAAGTGCAACCAACCATTATTTGGATAGCTAACCTCTCAGCCTATTGATTGAACCAATAAGTGTTGGCAATCTTTTTCATCTCTTTCAACCTCTTCTGTCCAATTCACAATGTTTATGTTCACTTTATGTTCATTTATTCCTCCTCAGATGCAGTTATTAGCTGGTGGGGCTGTGTGGAGTCCTGGTAAACCATAAAAATCAATACTGCCCCAGAGGTTTGACATCGCAGTTATAAAACAATATTTATAATTTAATTCCTGAAACTGTGTTGAAGGATCTAATAAAGCAACACTTAAGAGTTTTGAAAACTTTAAGCTATTTGTTTTAGTGGTTCTTCAGTCATAAAGGTTATCAAAGTCCCATTGGACCTCCGTATGCAGCCCTCTGCTGACCAGAAACTGCACTTAACAGTTTTGTGGTCCGGGTAGGACTACTAGTGGGAACTCTCATACAGCTTTATGGCCATTAGCGGTTTACTCTACTGGTAGCTAATTTAAGGGCTAACAGATAGTTTTTTCTGTTTGCCAACCATCAATTAAAGGCACAAGAATAAGAAACATTTTGCTTTTTCTGTTGACATCATTTTGGAGCCTGGCAGTAAGAGTGTAATGCATTTGGAAGCAAAGCAAAGAGCTTAAACCAGAGTGAGCATTGACACAGCCTAAACTTGTTTTAGGCTGCTAAAGGAGGCTATGAAATCACAGAATGATGGTGACCTGGCTTTGTTGCTACTGGACTTTTAGCTAAATAATACTTTTTAGCCCAACAGTGTGGATAATTTTACTTTGTGGCTTATTTAGTATCAGTTGGTTCATGTTGTCATTAGCTCATTGTTAGCGCCAGCTACAGCAATCTGCGGCAGAGTCGTTTATGACAGTTTGTCCAGTAGAAGGGGGAATCAGGAAACATATTAATTGTTGTTTAATGACACAACAATAAATATATTCTGCATTGACAACTAGTTTTTTGTAGTTTAGGTCATATATTTTTAAGGCCACAATGATCAGTCAACACAATCTAAGATGTGTTTTCAATGCTTAGAAACTAGAAAATGTTAGAGTGTGCGAGGGGGATTGACTGGATGTGTCATCATCATCATCATCATCAACCTTTATTTGTAAAGCACATTTAAACGGCGACAACGCCAACCAAAGTGCTGTACAAGACAATACATCACCAAACTAGATACAGTAACATAAAATAGATAAAACAAATAAAAACTATAATAACAAAAAAACAGGAAAGCACACGGGTGTCCACTTTAAAAGTGGGAAGGGAGGGGGCACGTCGGACTGTCAGGTGGAGTTGATTCCAAAGTTTAGGCGCACAAACTGAAAAAGCCAGTTCGCCACGGGCCATATAGCGGGCAGGAGGGACAAGCAGAAGGTGCTGGTCAGAGGACCTCAGGGTTTGCACCGGAACATAGGGACTCAAAAGATATTCCAAATAAGAGGGGGCCATTTCATGAATAGATTTGTAAACCAACAGGAGAATTTTGAACTTAATATGAAACCGAACTGGAAGCCAGTGTAAATTTGCCAAAACAGGGATGATATGCTGCCGTCGGTCTATGCCCCTAAGAAACCTTGCGGCAGCATTCTGTACCAATTGAAGGCGTACCACTGAAGAGGAGGGAATATCATATAAAAGAGAGTTGGCATAGTCCAGACGTGACGTTACAAAAGCATGAACAACTGACTGAAGATCTTTTTTTTTCCTGACAGATTTTAGTTTGGCCAGCCGGCGAAGATGAAAGAAACACAACCTGACTACCTGATTATATGTGCATCCATTAAAAACTGACAATGAAAGGGGCAGAGATGGCTCGCCAGCAGAGGGGGAGCAGGGGGCAAAGAAAATAGCCTCCAGTTTGGAGCTGTTAAGATGGAGAAAATTAGCCGAGAGCCGAGACCTGACTTCACTCAGGCAGTCGGTCAGTGGTTGCACAGGGTCAGCAGATTTTAGGGCCACATAAAGCTGACAATCGTCAGCGTAGAGATAAAACTTTACCCGGAATTTTCTAAAAATGGCTGCCAAAGGTAAAATATTTCGATTAAAAAGAAGCAGACCTAAAACGGACCCCTGGGGAACCCCACAAAAAAGAGGTGCCACTCTAGAGACGCAATTCCCCAGGGCAACCTTAAAACATCTGCCATTGAAACAGGAGCGGAACCACTCTAAAGCTGTTCCACGAATGCCAATTAACTGCTCCAGTCGCTGTAATAGGACTGCGTGGTCGACAGTGTCAAAAGCGGCAGATACTGTAAGTCTAAAAGCACCAACAACACATGAGAACCAGAATCAGAGGCAAGCAAAATATCGTTAAAAACACAAATAAGAGCAGTCTCAGTGCTGTGGTGAGGACGAAAACCAGACATAAAAATATCTAAAACATTGTTGGATTTAAGGAAGTTAAAAATCTGGATAAAAACCATCTTCTCCAAGAATTTGGATATAGGACGGTAATTGTTCAAGTTGTTAAAGTCTAAGCCTTGCTTTTTTAGAAAAGGCTGGACCACCGCATGCTTAAACTCCTGGGGAACAATCCCCGTCGTAAGGCTTGCATTAAGGATCTCCAGGATCGGTTCAGCAATTACTGGGAAGACATCCTTCAGGAAGCGAGGGGGCATAAAATCACAAGGAGAGCCAGAGGGCTTCATAGCAGCCACTGTCTTCCATAGGGAGGAAGAAGAGATGGGGGAAAAACGCTCAAAGTTTGAGCCAAGGGTCAGAGAGACAGCGGGAATGTCGGGATCTTAGAGGGGCAATCTGATCGAGCACGGAAGTGCAAGAGGCAGAAAAGAGGGATGGGGGATCTCAGGATCAGAAGAATCCTCATAGGAAAACAAAAAACCTGAAAATAAAGCAGAAAACTCAACTATTGAGGAAGGGGTTATGCAGTGAGCATGGCAAATCCCCACCTGCCTAGGAGAGACAGGCCGGGCCACATCCACAGAAAACAAAACAGGAAGATGATCAGACAGAGAAAAAACATCAGGTCGGACCTCTGTTACACTAACACCAAAAGAAAAAACTAAATCCAATATGTGAGACCCCCCATGAGTGGGGAAGTCAACCAACTGAGTCAGTCCACAAGAGTCAATTAATTTACAAAAATCAGCCAGCAGGATCTTCTCAGGACAACAGACATGAATATTAAAATCCAGGTATAAGCAAATGATCATACTTAAGGAGGACATCATCAAGAAAGTCCGAAAATTGGGAGAAGAAAGAAGAAGAATTTGCCTTAGGGGGCCTATATAATGAAACACAAAGAGTTGGAGGAGACAATCCCAGTTCAAAGGTGGACAGTTCGAATAAGTCCCAATTTCCCAGGTAGGAGATAGGCCCACAGGGAATATTAGTCTTGAAAATAGTCAATAAACCCCCGCCGCGGCCCGTTGGCCTGGGGACATTCAAGTAGGCACACTCAGCAGATAACAGTCCGGCGATAGGTGCCAGCTCACCCGGCACAGTCCACGACTCAGTGATATAAAGGACGTCCAACTCCCGATCGATGAAGAAATCCTTCAAGATGGATGTTTTATTCCGAATTGAGCGTGCGTTGATCAAATCACACAGCAACGGCGCCGCCAGCCGATTGACAGGACCTACAGAGGTATGGCAGTTGTTGACCCGTCGGATATTAGACGCCATCACTCCTCGCTGGCATCTGCCACAGGTCTGGGACAGCAGCTCCGGGAGACGGGAAGCACAGTCAACGGAGCGACGTCGAGGCCTAGAAATCAGACGGAGTTGCTGCGCTCTGACAGAGCAATCCAGAGCCAAACAAAGGTGAACCCAGCGGCCTCTATGACAGCCCCGCCAGCGTTTTGGGAGCCGCCCTTGAGGATGGATCCTCCATAGGGTGACAGAAACAAAGGGAAACTGATGTTGGACCATTTCCCGGAGATTAATGCTGCCACACAGGGTAAAACGCCCAGAATATTGAAGATCCAGAAGGGTAAGTCTGTCATAGGTCGTGAGTAAAGAGCCCAGGGAGAGCACAAAACATAGAAGAATAAAATGTAGAAAGAGTCCATGGACGGATAGACGGCCTGCTGAACACGCTGGCGCCATCTTGAGTTGCTCTTCCTTAAGTCATGAGGGGTTGTAGAACCCTTGCACAATATACAAGTAAGCCATTTACCATTTTACCAAAATCAAATCAACCTTTGATCCAGGGAGTCTTGTGTTCAGTTAATGCATCACTAAGGTTAAATGATTCAAATATACTTCACCAAGTGGTTGACCTGCCAGTTAAAGAATAAAAAAAAAACACTATGATTTTATGGAGACAAGACACTTCAGCAAATCTCAAATGAGCAGTGTTGGGAATGTTACTTTTAAAAAGTAATTAGTTATAGTTACTGATTACTTTATCAAAAAAGTAACTCAGTTGCTTACCGAGTTACAAGATTATAAAAAGTAACCATATTTACCAAGGATGATAACAATTTTGTCACTTTTTTTCATTAAAGAATACATGAAAAATAAGTTCCCCTCTTAATTAAACTTACTTAATTTAATATAAATTACTACAATACTGAAATATAAATGACTAAAGACTGAAACATAATAAAATGTCTGTCCAAATGTTTTTTTTTTAAGAAAACTGAATAATTGAAATAAATGGGCACCTAACAGGAGGAACTACTAACAGGAACATTACACACTAATCTAGGCTAATAAAAGGTCACTGTGTGATATTTAACAAGACCCCAATCAGCTAAAATTTATAAATGCAAATAGAAACACCTGTAAAGGTTCCTGAGCCTTTAAATGGTCTCTCAGTCTAGTTAAATTTCTGAAATAAATGTAATTTTGCCCGGTATTCTAATTTTTCCAGCTTCACATAATGGTGTGTTTTTAGTAGCATTTCTGTTGCTGGTAATCTCGTAATGGTTAAATAAATAAATAAATATCCTTTAAAATAAAAGAGGCACAAATCTAATGGAGGACTTCAATTTACTAACTCGGGTCAGACCCAAACACAGAAGAGCTGAAGCTGGGTGGTGACGACACACAGGTAGTTCAGGACTAAAGAAATGATCAGAAACAGGTTATAGTTGGATGATGTAGGTGAGCGGACCTTCGGGAGTCACGCTGTCACAAGAAGAAGGGCACAGCTTTTGACTATTCATCACGTCTTCCTCGTTCTTCACGGGCCGTGATGCAGGCGGATGAACACATCCGCCTCTTTAGCCCCCGATTAGCTGATGACAGCTCCAACACACCACGTTGCTGAATTAGTAACACACACATTTTCTTATCAGTAACAGAAACAGCGTTATGATGAAAGAAGATTGTAATTAAATAGATTACTCATTACTAAAAACCATTTTTTTTAGTAACGCCGTTCTTTTAAACAGTGTTATTCCCATCAATGCAAATGAGTAGTCTGTAGTTTCAAAGAATACACATGAACAGAATATTATGGCATCATTTTTAGACAACAGAACTAAGCAAAGATCTATATGACACTGCATGAGACACCAATTTTAAAAGGAGTGAGTCTACCTCAATAAAGGGTCAGCTTCATTTAATCTGTAACATCTGCCAGCCTGGAGCTGCACCCATCGACACAGAGCAGCTTCAGCCACCAAAAGGCACTTGAAAAACTTCTTACAGTGACTGTAGATCATATCGACTCCTCAAACAGTCCTTTTGCCTTTACATCCACTCCTTCAGCTTCTCCCATCTGTCCCCTGCTTGTCACACTTCAGCTGTGTGTCAGAGAGGATTTGGAATTTGTCAGCGTGCCGTCTGGTCACCATTAAGTTTAATTTTGAGCCAATCTTCTGTGAATGTTCCTCTGTCTCATTTGTTCACTTTCACTCCTTGTTGCTGTTGTAAACAATTGATAACGCCTTGGAGTTATTTCATCAGTTTTTTCTTCCTCTGCTATTGCACAGAGCTGAACATTGATGTGCACACACACACACACACACACACACACAAATGCACATACACACACATGCTCACACATCTCTAGTGAACTTTCAGATCCCAAAAGCTACCCAATTCTCTTTGGAGAGTCTGCACCAAAAGCCAAATCTTGGAGTGAATTTATCAGGCGGCCAACTCGTCATTATTTGTGCTCAGTGCCATGATCTTACCATCATTAAAATCCATCTCTTACATAACCATCAAGGACAGGATACCTCTCGCTGAGAGTAGGAACCGAGTACACAAACACACACACCATGTTGTTTTCTATCCCAGTTTTCTCGCTGTTGGCGAAGATGCTGAAATTCTAAAGAGAAAGGTGTGAACACACATTAATCAAATTGAAAATGGTTGGCAATGTTAGAAGCTTTCTAAATCAGCTTCACAGATAACTGGACTGTGTTTTGCAAAATGCAAAGTTTGTGCATTAAAATTCATCCTGTTAAAAATGAACACATTAGGGTGTGTTTTGATGTTTATCAGAAGGTTTCCTTAGCAATCATTAATAGGTAGACCCCATATGGGATGTATACTCGCAAACCGTATTGGTCCCAACAGATTTTGTAGCCCCACAGGGGTTTGCCCTTTAAATAGCAGATTCACTGACAAACCATTATTTACTTATTTTTTTTAATGATCAGTTACTCTGAGTGTTGCATGCATGTTGAACATGAAAAACATCTCCTACACGTATTTCCTGTTAGCTTCTGATAGAAATGGATGGGAAAACGCACAGTTCCGACACCGCCACTTAACTTTCATGGACTCACCCATCTTGTGTTAAGTGTTTTTCTCCTCAGAAGAAGCTACAATGGTGTTCTGCTGAGCTGTGGTAGCCTCATGGAGGGGGCCATTGGCTAGCACACTGCTGCTAACCACTTAACATTCTCCCTCTCCTGATATTAACATTTTACTCTCTTTGACATGAAACTGCTGAAAATGCTACTACTAGTTTACCTGCTGAATTCATTATAGTTTCACCAAGATAAAGACAAAGTTTATCTCTTACTAAATAGAATATTTACTAATATCGACAGTGAGTGGAGGCGGATGGCTGCTTATACTGAGCCGGGATCCTCTGGAGGTTTATTCCTGTTAAAAGGGAGTTTTCCTCTCCACTGTCGCTGCATGCTTGCTTAGTATGAGGATTGCTGTAAAGACTCTGACACCAGTCCGTGGCTCGATGCAACCTGCTGGGTTCCTTAAATAGAAAACCTTTTACTGGTTGGCTTAATGAACTAGGGCCTCATTTATCAAGCTTGCTTACGCACAAAACGGGGTCGGAAAACTGCGCCCAAGCAACTTTCCACGCAAACTTTGGGGTTTATGAAAGAAAACTTAGCGGAAAAATGTGCGCAACTTTAAGTTGACAAAGGACCTGGCTTACGCACATTGTGGACATGGAGAGCACCTGCAGTGCTGCTGCTGAGAAGGACACAATTATGAAATCCTGCAGCATGATCACTTGTACTGCTTCATTTTCACACAGAACAAGACCCCCCACACGCACACATGTGCACGTACACACACATGCACGCACACTCACACACACGTGCGTGAGCACACACACAGCCTGAAGCGCAGAATACGGAATGCAGAATATCAGCAGGGGGACAGATTGAGACAGAATGTCATGCGTCTGTGACAGTGTGAGCGTCCTGTCACTGTGACCCGATTGATCCTACTCCCTGGCTACTTGTACAGGGGAGATCTCTGTTTGGGTGACTGATTAGCGTGCGTAACTTTCACCCAGGAGTCTGGGGAAAGAATCCCGAATAAACATTTTTTTTATATAACCGCCACAGATCTCTCTGAAGAATTCACAACATTGACGGCTTCAGCAACGCTGTGTCAGTCCGTGGATTTTCTCTTATTTGTTTTGCAAAAGCACTTCCTTTCATTTCTCCACCTCACCCACAAGTACCTCAATTTCTGCTTCTGTGAAATTGAGCTTCCTTGATCTGCCTTGATCTACGGTCGCCATGTCATTTGCGGCTTATGTATATGCATGAGGTCCACAAGGCACTTTGCATTGACTATTTATGGCAGTAAGTGGGCGTGGTGAGGGCGGGGTGTGACTAAAATGCAGCTGAGAAACATTCTCGTTAGTCTCCGATTTATGAAACGGAGATTGCGTGCAGCTGTGCGTACTCCATGTTTGATAGATCACAAACCTACTTGGCGTAAGTACATTTTTTTGCTGAGCTTAAGTACGGTTTTAGTAAGGATTCTACACAATGTTTGATAAATGAGACCCCTGACCTGTATTGGAATGTTTACTACGTGAAGTGCCTTGAGAAGACTCTTGTCGTGATTTGGCGCTATATAAATGAACTTGAATTGAATTGAATTGAATTAAATTAAGTAGACTGATAAGGCACGGCTACTTAAAGAGTAACTAAACCCAAAATATTTTTTTTGCTTATAAACTGTATAATTGGGTCTTTACAAATGCAGTTTTTCTGTTTCTGTGCATTTTTTGACGTGTTTGTGTAAACTTGATTAAATCTAGAATCTAGGTCTAAAAGCTGCCCCCTGTGGCAGAAGAGCGGCTACTGCATTTTAAACTTGTGATTGACTGGGGCTGGTACAATTTCACATCATTGGTACAATCTTCTCCCACTCCCCCTCTCTCCCAAGATGGAAATTCTCCACACTTGGCCATGCCACGCTGTCCCGCTTCACATGTAGAGGACAGGAGTTTAGCTCCTCTCTTATTGGATCAGCATATGTTTTCTTTGGGTGTTTGCCATCTGCACATTTAGACTAGCCCAATCAGGCTGAACAATCCCGACATGGTCAGCATGATCAGAAGCCATAATAATCTAACAAAACCTGTTGGGAACCAAAAGGTTTGCCCTTATACAGTCCATAAGGGGCCCGCCTATGTGTGCTTCTGCAACAAAAGAGAAAAGAATAGCTGCTCCAACAACTGCATGCTTGTTTCTTCTCAAGTTGCCAGACGGCTGCTATCATCCTGAATCAGACAGGCAAGAAAAGCTGGCAAGTGCCGTTCTTTCTCCCCTAAAAGTTCGATCCACCCCGAGGAAATTTGTCTCGCCGTTCCACCTTTCTGATTCCCATATGGCGGCACTAAGAGGGGAGCACATTTGTTCCTATTTGCCGTTGACGTCTCGATGCACACACAAACAGGTAAAAGGTAACTAAGGAAATCGCTTGGCCTTGTCACAAGAAACGGTTTATTTTCCTCCTCTTGTTTTTGAGTCTTCCCTCCATCTGCCCTCACTACTGTTTCTCTCACTGCTCAATTAAAGCTTTTTCTCAGAATCCCTGCTCAGAAGCATTAAAAAGAATAGAATATATCAGGAGAGATGTGATTGTACACGTGACAATCGGAATAGAATAAGAAGGCAATGAGTATATTGTATAGAGACATTGATTCAGCCATGGTTACTCATCCCTTCCTTTTTTGCACAAGACCTCATGTCATGAGTGTTTTAAGTGCTCTCCAGTCCGTTGTTCTCCTTTAATCCTGTTAGATAACTATTTTCCTCCCTCCTCCTCCTCCTTCAGAGGCTTTCTATTTCTTTTCTTTCCTCCTCCACACCCCGCTGCCCACTCAGCAAACGGCGAGTCCTACTGTATGCTCTCTTGCCACAAGAAAGAAGCTACGCTGTGCCTAAATGTGGCAGGAAAGCAAAGAGGTGTGGGCCTGAAAGGGAAAGGAAGGAAGGAGGGGTAGAGAAACATGTGGAAGTGCTGGCAGGTGTTGGAGGAATTTTCTGGCCAGTGTAGACTCATTTGTTTCGAGGAGGGATGAGCGTGGAAGAGCCAAGACCAAGGCAAGTGGAGCCTGTATGGAGCGTGGAGTTAAAATGTACAAAGATAAGGGGAAAGAGATGGACTTAGTAGATTGAAATATATCAAAGCTGCCACAGATGTGTGTATATAAACAATTGCACACGTCTATTGAGAAAAAAATGTGAGGAAGAAAGAAGTTTTTCTTACATAAAAGTGTTTTTTGACATAAAAGTGTTTTTTGTAACCTGGAAGTGAAAATAAAATGCTTTTTTCCTCCATCCCATGCCTTTAAAGCATGAGATGGGAGGAGGTTCAAGCTGCACAGGATCCACATCGGAGCACAAAGTGTTTGTGATGCAACGTTTCAAACCTGCCTTGTAATCGCCGTGCAAAACCAGCAACACTCCATCATCTCCTCACTCGATTCTCCTCCATGAGACCTACATTTCCCATAAGTACCCATTCTCCCTGCTGGTCCATCATTTTTATATTAAAGGGTTTTTTTAGAGCCGATTCTGGACCTTTGGTTTCTTTTACTGGACGGCGAAGGCAGTTTGCTCAGCTGAGGAGGAGCAGCTACAAGGTGGCTAAAAAAAATGGGTCACAGGAACTGAATTGCAATTTTCTGAATCAATGGCACAGACTAGTGGTTAGGGAGTAAAACTGCATCTTCTGTGGTGAATCTAAGCTCAACCCCCTCGATAGGTGCATCAGTGAAATCTGTGCTTCCATCTCAAGCCACTCATTTACATGCAGATTCCTTTTTCTGCTAAAAATATTAATTTGGGTTGGAAGGACAGGAACATGTGCCAAGAAGTATTTCCATGACCCAAAAACGCCCTGCATTTGTTGGCATGATAAATCAAAAGAGATAGTGGAAATCTGCCTCTATTTGTCGTCTTCAGAGGTGATAAATCAATCCCTGCTCGGCCAATAAACAATACAAACTTCCACATAAGTGTGTTTGTAGTGGATTTATAGAGGGGGGAATGGATAGCATAATCTATTTAAATTTTTCTTCCTCTCTATACCTGTGAGACTTGAGATGGGGCCTCCGTAGGGAAAGCCGGGGGTGTGAGCATCAAATCAGTAAAACTTCCAAACAATAGAAATAGAATATATGTCATGGAGGCTGCGGATGTGATGGAATTACATCCTTTTGATTGATGAACACATGCTTCCAGCTTCCTTTCTCCTGGATAAAACTGAACTCAATGCAGTTTTGAGTGGATTTTATTCCCAGACTTTGGCCTACTTTCATTAAATCATAGGTGTTACAAAAATTAATTTCACTGGCAGCTCTTGGGTTTGCACCAAGCAAAGGGAGGAGGGGTGACAGTGCTGTAGAGAGGCCGTTGAATACCTCATGAGAGAAACCTTTTAGGCTGGCTCAACCAGCCATCAAAATGACGTGAGGCGGTATGGTGATGAAAAAAAAAACAGTCCTGAAAGATCAACGCTATCATCTTTTCCAAAAGCTGACATAAGCGAAAAAGGGGTTGGCATAAAGTAGCATAGAGTTTCCAAAGCAGATGGAGCGTGCCCTTTGTCCATTTTTTCCTTTAGTCGTGTGCCAAATTCTTTTAGTCAACGTGTCTTCCTTCTTCCTGTCAGCGCATTTCATCATCCCTTTGGAACCACTCTTCCAGCATCCTTTGCTTCACTATCCTTTTGTCTTACTCCTTTTTACTGTTTGTCTCCTGCACACTGTCGTCTTCACACCCATTTTTACCCTGACAGCATGCTTATCCTGTTGTGTTGATGAGATATTTGAGGGATTAACATTATGCACGCTGAGCAGATTATGATAGCCTTTGGGGAGGAGCAGTTTCTGCATGATGGAAAGTTTTAGCAAGATGCACAACTCTGCTGATAACTGAGGCGATTTAACAGAAGACGATGGAAAGCACAGGGCAGAGATCATCGTCACAATGGCAAAAGCCAAGTAAACCATATAGCCTTTGCAGTTAGAAGTGTAAAGGCTTAACTAATAACAGTTCCCACTAGTGTGCATCGATTTGCAAAATATAAAACTTGACAGAGCATAAAAAGTGTTTATTGGAGGCAATTGCATTAGGCAGCAAAGGGATGCCAGCAGACAGCTTTTTTTTTTGCAAACCTAAACAGAAACTTCTCAGTTTTTGACCCAAAAAATGGGTTAAGGTAAAAAATAACTGGGTATCTTGGTAAAATTGAATATTGCAATAACAATATCAAGTAGTGATGAACCTTCTTCAAAACTTAAAATAGTATAGCATCATAGTATTCTGTACTACAGTGTGGTGTATTATAGTATAGTATAAATTAGTATAGTATAGTATAGTATGGTATAGTATAATGTAGTAAAGTATAGTATGATACGGTATTGTATGATATAGAATAGTATAGTAGTGCAATATGGTATGGTGTAGTATGATATAGTATAGTATAGTGCAGTATGATGTAGTATAAAATAATATGTTATAGTATGATGTAGTATGATATAGTATAGTATAGTACAGTATGATGAAGTATAGTATGATGTGGTATAGTACAGTAGTATGATATTCAATTCAATTCAAATTCAATTCAAAAATACTTTATTAATCCCAGAGGGAAATTGATTGCTGTAGTAGCTCAGAATAGTCAAGTCATCAAAGAGTTGTTGTATATTACAATGGCTGTTGGCAGGAAGGATCTCCAGTAGCGGTCAGTGTTGCAGCGAAACTGAAGAAGCCTCTGACTGAATACACTCTTCCGTTGTTGGACAGTCTTGTGAAGAGAATGCTCAGGGTTGTTCATAATTTTCTTGATTCTCTGGAGAATACTTCTTTACATTATCTCCTCCAGCGGTTCCGAAACTGCCTAAACTCTGGCTGAGTCCTTGAAAGGGCTTGGAGTTCCTCCATCTTGTTGGCCAGTGATCTCACATTGCCCATTATGATCGATGGAAGAGATGGTGTGAATTTCCTCTTTCTCAGTCTCCATTTTGCTCCTGCTCTGCATCCACGCTTCTTGCGTTTTAGCTCATTTGGGATTTGTGGCTTCAGTTGAGGTATTATTTCAGCCTTTCCAATGTTAATCAGCTGCTCCCGATTGTAAACCAGCTTGTTGCCATGGTTACACATCAAAACAAATGCTCAAAAAGTGAAAAAAGCTAAAAAAAAAATAGCAGTAAAAATCCTCCAAGCTTCACAGCACCAGAAACTGAAAAGTAAAGTGTCCAAAAAATACAGTTTTTCTTGAGAAACTAGAAGAAAAAATGCCCAAGAAAAGGCAAAACTTACATATAGTCAACAGAGCTACTCCAAAATGCAGCCTCACTGAGCAGCGCAGTTCCGGAGTATAGTATATTATGGTATAGTATGATAGAGTATAGTACAGTATAGTGTTGTACAGTATGATATAGTATAGCATAGTAGTATGATATAGTATAGTTTAATATGGTATAGTTTGATATAGGATAGTATAGGTCATAGCAGCAGCTTTTACTAGCTGTCAGCACGGTGGTGGAGGGCTGATGATTTGGACACCTTGTAGTCACTGAGTCAACTCTAACCACCAAAGGAATCTAGAATCAAATGTGAGTCCCTGTTCAAACCAAACTGGATCATAAATCCGAACAGTGATCCCAAACACAGCAGAAAATCTACAGTTGAGCAGCTGAAAAATAAAAGATTCAAGGTCCAGACCTTGACCTGACTGAAATGCTTTGGTAGGATCTCAAGAGGGATGAGCACAAACAAATGTCTGCAAACATCAATGAATTGAAGCAACATCATAGAGTGCCAGAAAACTGTTCCACAACATGAGAAACTGATAAAGTCTGACAAGTATTACTGATTATTGTTGCTGCTGAAAGGCATTCTATAGGCTGTCGGATCATGGAGCAGAGTTTGTTATATAAATAATGACATGGCGTGATCTGTTGTGTCTGTGTGCATAGAAGTTACATCTGAATCATCATAGAACCCAATAAAGACCAGATCACATTTATTATGCCCTGAAATGTAGAACTCTAAATTTGAAAGACAGGGGACTCTCTACTCATACAATTGCAATGATTTTCTGCGATAGCAACATAATGCGCATTGACATTATGATGGCAGGACATTGATGTATTGTAGAGCTCTGGGGTTGCTTTTTTCACACATCTTCTCAAGTTTATCCTGCCTAACTATGTAAATGTTTGAAAACCTATGAAAATTAAACCTAGTTGCACTGCAATTCCACGTAGATACGTGGTATTACATGTAAGCATCTCTTCGCCTGATGTCGACGCAGCCCTGTTGCTACAGGGACTGAGTGCGAACAAGCAGGGGAGGAGGAAGTGAGAGGCAGATCGTTTTCCAAATGCTCATTTTTAGTTGGCTTGTTTTTGGGCACAGCGCACCGGAGCTGACGAACTGAACACAGAGTTTTTGACACAATGGTGTCAACGTTGGTGCTGTGATGTTCGGCTCGCACATCAAATGTGCCGCACCTGCTGGCAACATGCAGACACAAACAGAATGTTATCGAATCTGGGCGGCAATTGCCATGTTTGGGAATACTGCAGATTTGAATGAATCATTTGCCTTACATTGTTTCATTAAAGAGGTCCTCAGAAATGAGGCATATGGTATTGATTTTAAAAGCGCAGTGGTGTGGTCAGATTAAAACTGTCAGTTTCACTTATTCTCTTTTATAAAAAGTTGAAAATTAATGATCTTTACAGACTTCCTATAAGCTCTACGGTCTACCCTGACGTCTTTTACCTTCGGCTTGCCGTCGTTGCTTTCTCTGAGCTTGCCTAACTCATTCAAGTTTTTGTGAAAAGACCCGAACCAGCCCCCTGCTCCGAGGCCACATTGCAGACATGGAAGTTCTAGGAAAAGTTGCTGAGCAAAGAGAGACTGAGTTAAACTGGCGGTAGGGAGCAAAAAAGCCGCAGCTGCCAAGTGGGGAGAAATATGATATGTGTTATCAGGCAGTGAAAACCTGACTGCCTTTTAAGTTAAATACTAATTTATCACATCAAAAAGGGCATGCTGAAGTGCTCCCCTTGCCTCGTACTTAGTATTCAGTGTGAGGCCTGGAGTTGGCTCCCGGTGGTCATGCAATAATCGCAGTAACTTTGCTCCAGTCCATTTCCTGTCTTGTTTGTGTGATGCATTGGAATTTTTCAGATTTGTCAGCATCAAAGTAGGCAAGACATTCCCAAGGAAACACTTAAAAAAAAAGAATATAAGGATCATATATATTTTCCTACTTGACTCCTGCTTTAGAGGTTGTGTATATATGTAATATCTCCACCTGCATCTGAACATTTCTGCCAGTTTAATGAGTTGAGCCGGCGTCTCCGTTGGTTACTGTTCAGCGGAAGGTCATAAATTCAAATTCAAAGATACTTTATTAAATGTGCAATTTATGTCTGAAGTGCGTCCAGGAATGCTGATGCTCCTGTCAAGGAGCAGAGATACTGTCTGCTCTGACTCGTATTTAATGGAAACTGTAAAGTCCACAACTCCGTGTCCTTACTCACACTCTTTACAGTGTGTGCTCACAGAGAGTAGGAGTTAACATCCTCCAGCTGAAAGGAGGAGAATGTATAGAGCGGCATCATGCGACGGATAAAGATAAGGTCATAAATTTGCCCCTTGTTGCACTGAAAGGTTGTTTTATTTTTAATTTTTTAATTTTTTATTTTTTTTGCATTTTCACTGTCTTGCATGACACATTCCAGAGCTAATTGAAGCCAACTGCTGGCACCATAATTAATTGTCATAGCAGGAAAACGAGAACACTTCATTTGCTTCCAGTGGTCTCTCTACTTTTGCAGAATACTGTATAAACAAAACACTAGCATCGCTTTCAACATGTGAGAACTGCAACACAGTTAATTAATGATGCACCAGCTAACATAATGCTACATTGATTAGCACCTACCTTGTTTCCCCCCTTTCTCCTCGATATCTGTTATCAGGACTTCCAAACCACCATTTGTTAAGATATGGGCATTCTAATTGTGGTAGACAGAGGTCCATTAGCATAGCTTCTTGGGTGGCCATGGCCATGTTTCTCTAAATCATTAAGCTAATTACACAAGCTAATTAATCAGTATGCTTGGAATAGGGGTGCGGCTCTTTGTTGGCTTGCATAATGACAGGAGGCCATTTTTAGATGGAGGCATGCGGGGAGAGTAAACCTTTGATCCTAGTAAACATATGGGTTTTGCACATCATGTGCGTTGCAAAAGGAAGGAAAATGAGATGTAAAAACATTCACATGCTAAATAAGGATGGGGAAAAAGAACCGTAGAGCTTACAGAATCCTGCACAAGGGCAGAGTTTGGTCGGGAAAGGTGTCCGACATCCAATCAGGAGTGTAATTTTCATGCTGAACAAAGCAAAGGCACAGGATGTGTCGATCACCGATACCACTGAGACATTTGAGCTTAGCATTTAGTTCTCTCCTCAAACTCAAACAAACAAGTGTTTGTATATAAAGGATATTTATGTTCATTCGTCTTAGAAAAGTGTTTAAATTCTGTAGAAAGCATTTCTGGGCATCAGGAGTGAGTCCATGCAAGCAGACATAGACAAGTGCCCGTCCTGTCTTTTGTAGAAGGTGGAGAAGGTGTATGGAGGAGTCTATTTTTAGTAGCTCTCATTATGCACAATGAAAAATAACCTGCTCAGAGTATGTGAAGTGCCTTTGCACATCCAGTGCGTTGAGTGTGTTTCAGTTCATGAATCTGTTTTTTTTTTTTGTGTGACGTTCAACTGACGCTAATGTGGTGATCAATCCTGACCTCCTCAATTTTTTCTTTTTCCTTGCAGGGGAATTCTGAGGAGTTCTGTTCTTTCTTCACTCTTGTCTGAAGCAGCGGGTTGCCGTCGATTGGTTCAAACTGGTAAGAATCCAATTGGAGAAAGCTCTTTTTATTTCATCCATTGACGGAATTCTAGTGTTATTTGGGGTTCATATGTCAATTATTGTTATTAAAGTTGAAGGGTAAATATGCGAAGCCTCAGAAATCAAATAAAGGGCCAAGCTACTAAATGCTGTTAGCATGGACTGGGTCTCCATGTGATCTAATTATGAGTCACAGTCAATTTGTTTTCTTCATTTTATGCCTTTTAGAATTGGATTCGATTCAATCCTTGAACATAAAAAGCGCTTTTGATTTCATCTTTGAATTTGGCTGCGCAAATCTGACAAATCTGAACAAAAAAAGGTGCAACTCGGTGTCACATTATCTTGTCCTTTTCTGTTTGGCTATTAATTTGGATTTCAAGATATGGGTGCAGGATTATGACCCAGCTTAGGCATGCTAATGGTGCCATCTGGAGTACAGAAATCACTACTGCCGCTGTCTACTCTCACAGCTCTGTGGAAATGATTCACCCACTCACACCTCTAACAGCATTTTGCCGGAGGACTGACAGGTGCTGTCAGCACGTTGTGCATACATGCA
Organism: Nothobranchius furzeri; assembly: GCF_043380555.1. Classification (NCBI taxonomy): domain Eukaryota; kingdom Metazoa; phylum Chordata; class Actinopteri; order Cyprinodontiformes; family Nothobranchiidae; genus Nothobranchius; species Nothobranchius furzeri. The sequence continues at coordinate 69,617,529 of NC_091742.1, forward strand.
AACACACCAGGGCTGCAAGAAAAATCTGCAAGAAGCCGACTCAGTCGGTGACCCAGATGGAACATCACTAAATCTTTTCACTTGTTTTTCACGTTAAAATAGTACTGCTGGATTTAATTATACTGTTTGATTTGCCATTTGCTGAGATGTCTTTAATTGCCCTGATGCCAGTGGTTTTGTTTTTTGTTGACTTCATTTGAGATCTTTTAGTGTAGTTTTCCATCACCACGTAAAGAAAGATCATCAGAAGAAATGTTAAAATGCAGAGCTTGAATTACACACAGGCTTCTGGGGAGCCCAGTGAGAGTGCCGTAGAACCAGAGGGGAATGCGTCCATCTGATCACCTCCATTAAAGCTCCATAGGTGCTAGGACAAATTATTTCAAGTTTAATAAAAAAAAAAATTCAGTTTTTTTTCTGCAATATTTTAGAGTCCGCTTTCATTGATTTTTTTTTTTGCAAATGCTCAAATAAAGCCTTTTCTTTCTTTCTTTCTTTCTTTCTTTCTTTCTTTCTTTCTTTCTTTCTTTCTTTCTTTCCTTCTTTCCTTCTTTCTTTCTTTCTTTCCTTCTTTCCTTCTTTCTTTCTTTCTATCCACCCACCCTTCTAGCCATCCACAAACTAAGTGGCTTTTTTAAACAGCAGACCTTTGGGCACCATTTATATAACATGTTAGGATACAGCTCACATTTACAAAGAAAGTGGATCCGATATCCCATTCCTGTTGCTGATAATGGGCTATAAGTTGGTCTCCAAGAAAACTAAAGTCAAGTTTGAGGAATATGATGCTTTTTTTTAATCGTGACAAAAATAAACATTTTTTTTCTCACTATATTTGTGACTGAGTGACTGCGTTTTTACTTTGTTTATGAGCATGTAAAAAGAAAACGTAACTCTGAAATTATTATTTTCAAACTGGTGAATTTGGCTGAAGTGACAAAAAGCTTGAACACCACAGTTAAGCAGGAATTGGCCCAATACCAGTCAATGAGTCTTCCACTAACTTGAAGCTCCACTCACAAGTTCACAGGCCTACAAAACCCCACTACGCCATTATAAACCAGGACGTCTCATTATCACTGGTATTTCAGTGTTTCAGCTGGAATCATTAAAAGTGTGCTCAGTGTCCTCTGTAGCTGGGGTGAGGTTACCCTCCATCACAGTGGTGTTTCTCAGATCAATGAGCAGTGTCTCGGTCCCCCCACTCGCCTTGAGGACTACAGCTGTAATTGGAGGCCAGCGTAGACCGGAACATTCTCATTCATGTCCTGAGGATTTCCTTGTGAACTTACAAAACACTGTTGTTTCTGAGATGGAATCTTAGCTGGACATGTTCTCTTTATTGGCTCTGGCTTTAATTCCTTCCCCATACTCACAGTGTACACACACACACACACACACACACACACACACACACACACACACACACACACACACACACACCTTGCCTGCTGGTGGTGGTTGGAGGGACCAGTGGCGCCTGTGCTTGGCAGCCTCGCCTCTGTCAGTGTGCCCCAGGGCAGCTGTGGCTACATCGTAGCTCATCACCACCAGTGTGTGAATGTGGGTGTGAATGGATGAATGATACACTGTAGTGTAAAGCACTTTGGAGTCCTTACTCTGAGTGGCACTATACAAGTGCGGGTCATTTATCATTTATCACACACACACACACACACCCATGGACAATGTAGAGTCTCCAATCAACCTGACGAGCATGTTGTGGTTTGTGGGTTGAAACCGGAGTACCCAGAGAAACCCCACACATGGCTGTGGACTTTTTGCATTTTAGCATGTTCTCCTCATGCATCTGTGGGTTTTCTCCAGGTACTTCGGTTTTCTTCCACAGAACAAAGTCAGTGTGAATGTGCAGGTCCTTCTCAAAAAATTAGTATATTGTAAAAAAGTTCATTATATTCTGTAATGTACTGATAAACATTAGACTTTCATACATATTAGATTCATTTCAACTCTGAAGTAGTTCAAGCCTTTTATTGTTTCTAATATTGATGATTTTGGCATACAGCTCATGAAAACCCTAAATTCCTATCTAAAAAATTAGCATATTTCATCCGACCAATAAAAGAAAAGTGTTTTTAATGCAAAAAAAGTCAACTTTCAAATAATTATGTTCAGTTATGCACTCAATACTTGGTCGGGAATCCTTCTGCAGAAATGACTGCTTCAATGCGGCGTGGCATGGAGGCAATTAGCCTGTGGCACTGCTGAGGTGTTATGGAGGCCCAGGATGCTTCGATAGCGGCCTTAAGCTCATTCAGAATGTTGGGTCTTGCGTCTCTCAACTTTCTCTTCACAATATCCCACAGATTCTCTATGGGGTTCAGGTCAGGAGAGTTGGCAGGCCAACTGAGCACAGTAATACCATGGTCAGTAAACCAACCAGTGGTTTTGGCACTGTGAGCAGGTGTCAGGTCATGCTGAAAAATGAAATTTTCATCTCCATAAAGCTTTTCAGCAGATGGAAGCATGAAGTGCTCCAAAATCTCCTGATAGCTAGCTGCATTGACCCTGCCCTTGATAAAACACAGTGGACCAACACCAGCAGCTGACATGGCGCCCCAGATCATCACTGACTCTGGGTACTTGACACTGGACTTCAGGCATTTTGGCATGTTTCTGGTTCAAAAGTGGCTTGACCTGGGGAATGCGGCACCTGTAGCCCATTTCCTGCACATGCCTGTACGCGGTGGCTCTGGATGTTTCAACCCGATGTTCAGTCCACTGCTTCCGCAGGTCCCCCAAGGTCTGGAATCGGTCCTTCTCCACAATCTTCCTCAGGGTTCGGTCAGCGTTTTCTGCCACACTTTTTCCTTCCCACAGACTTCCCACTGAGGTGCCTTGATACAGCACTCTGGGAACAGCCTATTCGTTCAGAAATTTCTTTCTGTGTCTTACCCTCTTGCTTGAGGGTGTCAATGATGGCCCTCTGGACAGCAGTCAGGTCGGCAGTCTTACCCATGATTGCGGTTTTGAGTAATGAACCAGGCTGGGAGTTTTTAAAAGCCTAAGGAATCTTTTGCAGGTGTTTAGAGTTAATTAGTTGATTCAGATGATTAGGTTAATAGCTCGTTTAGAGTACCTTTTCATGATATGCTAATTTTTTGAGATAGGAGTTTTGGGTTTTCATGAGCTGTATGCCAAAATCATCAATATTAGAAACAATAAAAGGCTTAAACTACTTCAGTTGTGTGTAATGAATATAATATAAATGAAAGTCTAATGTTTACCAGTACATTACAGACAATAATGAACTTTATCACAATATACTAATATTTTTAGAAGAACCTGTATCTATCTTTCTATCTATCTATCATCTATCTATCTATCTATCTATCTATCTATCTATCTATCTATCTATCTATCTATCTATCTATCTATCTATCTATCTATCTATCTATCTATCTATCATCTATGAATATTATTATTATTAATAATAATAATAATACTTTTTGTGAGCATTTCAAACAGATGAGCACCAACTGATGCCCCTTTACTTGTGTGCTACTCATGTCACAGGATGAACATTTGTGAAAATTGATTGTCGGCACAGGTGGCAACGTGATTTAAAGTAAAGGTGACAGGGACGGTGTAACTCTTGTGGCAAGGCAAGAATGAAAATCAAACTTTAAAGTGAGTTAGATTGACTTTGTGACAAAAATATTAGATATGACAGCAGCAGAGTTGTCATAAAAATGTGGGGTGACCACTTAAATGTTATTTCACCCCCAAATAAACCACTGAAGCAATACATTTATATTGACTCTGCAGTTTTTGTGCCTAAAACAAAGAGTTGAAGATGACTTTTAAATGAAGTTTCAGTGCATTTTTTTCTACTAAGAATATGCATACATCAGTGCCCTACTCCTGTCTGATGGAGTTGTGCTATAAAAGGCAGATTTCACAGTATGAGGTCACCTGGTTTAAAGCTGCAGAGTCTGGGAGCCAAAAAGAGATCCATAGCAATCCTTAAACCTGCTTTCAATTAAGAAATTGCATATTGTTGGTAAAATAATTAAGATGAGCAGGAATTAGTGTTTAATTTGGATTCTTTGCAACAGTTAGAGCATAAATGTCATCACAGATCATTTATAGCTCCTTCAACATCGGTGTGCTTTGACCTGACTGGTCCATCCTGCTCCCTCAAAAAGGTTAGAGCACCTGATATAATTGTGTTTCCACACTTCTCAAACTTGATGTATTATTTCAGGGCCAGCGTTGTGTCTATGGGAGGCGTGCACGCACATGTGGGGCGGCCCGGGCAGGGATGATTTATTATACGCCTTCAAGGGATTTTTTTTTTACTTCCACGAGGTCACGGGAAAAACATGTCAGGCAGGGAACGGTACACCGTTTTCTTTGGGCCCGTTGGCGATAGGGAGGCACGCCAAAACAGCTACAATGTGCTCCAGTTTCAGTCACACAGCCACAGCCGCTGCATGCAAACAGGAAGCGTACATGGAAACAAAAGTTAAGGGGTAGGTTAGCACCTGAATGGGATGAAACAGAAAATAAGGAGTTGAAAATAAAATAATGTTATATAAAATAAGTTGAGTAGAAGTTAATTTAAACAGAGACAGTGTACAATTTAAATTTAGCCATAAAGGAAGGATTGTACCAGGTTGTAGCAAATATGCTAATTTCCACCTAGGCAGGTTGATGTTACAATCATACAATCATAAAACTAAAAGAAGTGTTAATATATGTCCATATCGTTTACTAAACATAATCATTTACATACATTTAATTAAAATTAAAAACACGATGCCCAACAGACATTCAAAACTCTGTTTTTGGGGATACACTGTGAAACACTGTAAGTATTTGGGCCTAACTTGTAATTTATTATTTATTTTTTTGTCTTATAGGTTGGGGTCAAAGGGGGCAATAATTTCACTGGTGTCAGCGAGGTGAAACTGCAGAAGTCAGCAGCATGGTGGCAACTGCATGAACCCAACTGTGTAGCCTCTGTTCTTGGTAAGTCCAACATCTTCAGATTCAAAAGACTGTAGAGGTTTAGCTGCAAATATGTGAACTGAAAATTTTATTTTAAAAATGCAAAAAGAAAGTAAAAGAACAAAACATATAATAATCAAAATACTTAGGTGGAGAAAAATAATGACTATGAATTAAATAATGAATTTCCGAATCCAAAAAGGAGTGGGATGAAGTAAAAACTTAACCCACCCCTTCCTATCAATTCAATATAATTAACTAATTTGGCTTCCAGTAAACAACATTATTAAATACTATTAATCTCAGCCTTTCATTATATATCATACTATCATACAACAAAACCAAATTGCTCCATAATACCAGCTAACCTACACAACAATTACAACAATATTAAAACTAACAGTTCTATTTGCTGTAATTATCTTGTTGGTTTTAATTTAGGTTGGAAAATAATGTTTTTGTGAAATAAAATGTGCAAATAAAAAAACCTAGTCTCGGGTTTGTACAGAAAAGTAAAAATCACATTGGGAGTTATTGCTTTTTGGGTCAAACTGCAAGTACAAATGTGAGTTATGGTGTTGATGGATCTGGGAAAGAAGCGGGTCTTGAGTCTTCTCTTTTGTACTGTAGCGCCTCCCTGAAGGCAGCATGTTGAACAGGCCATGACCAGTGGGAGATGTTATTGATGATATTCTTGCTCTGTTGAGGGAGCATGAGGTGTAAATGTCCATCAGGGAAGGGAGGGAAAAGGGCAGCAGATGATCTTCTGTGCAGCTATTACCATTTCTGAAGACTCTCCCTATCTGCCAAGGTGCGGTTGCTATACCATACCATTGTACTATAAGTCAGAATGCTCTGAACATTAGAACGTCAACAGCAAGTCTGGGTCAATATTATGCCTTCCATTACAATGCCTAAAGATTGCAGAACAATGTTGATTACATTTTCCAACCTTTCGAAAGAAACCAAGCAAGATAAAGATATCAATGTGCATAGATTTTTTTGGGTTGTGTAACGATATGAATAAATGTGTTTTAGTAATAATTATAGCAAGTAGATAATATTAGAAATTAGTGTTTGCACCAAAAAAGGCTATTGCATTATGGAAGAATCAGTAGTGAATTACTGAAACCCTAAATCTCAATGGGCAAACATCATTCATGAGCAAGTAGCCAAGAGTCTGTCAGCCTTAGGAACTCACTTTTGTTAATAAAATAACTACAAAAACACATTTTTTATCAGAATATTTTTGGTGCTTTCACGTGTGTCTGGAATCCTTTTTGATCTAGTTTCTGAGTCTTAAAGTGAAACTTGAGACAATTTTAGGAGGGGTTAGTGACAACTTTGTAAACAGAGACAAAATTAAGATACATTGTGAGCAGTTACACCAAAAATAACTGCACATTTTCCTGCAAGTATCAGAATTTTTATTCAACTAATTCACAGGACCCACATGGCCAGGCATGTGTTTTCACTCATGTGAAAACTTGTATTATCTCAATTTTGTCTTTAACTATTTGCGAGAATCTGCCATCACCAAAACATCATTATTGATTATATTGAGTTTCTCCATTAATTACCAAAAACATTGTTAAAGGAGTCACATTGCACTATTTTAAAATTTTGAGAGCAAATGTCACATGGTATGATAGAATAGTTTGTGTCTCTAATGATCTTTGAATTTGGTCATTTCCAAGCAGCAGTTTGGTTGATTTTCTCTGCTCACCTCACATGGACTCACACTGGCTAACCTGTTTAACCCTAATGCCCCCCAATTGGGGGCCTCTACAGTATCATGTCCCAAACATCTACAACTATCCACATTCCTCAAACACAACTAAAACCACAACCAAACAGCCCAGGCGGAAACAAGGCCATTTTAAATTGTATTAAATTAAGATACAATGATATTTGAACTTTATTTTAGAATAGCATCTGGCCTTCTCTGGTGTCTGCTGGAGGAAAAAAAATACTTAAACAAATGTAGTTGAGGACCCCTGGAATAAATAAAACAGTTGACTAAATTTCCTCAATGGAATTTGAACTCACAACCTCCATCTTGTCAGCACTTTGACACATGGCAGCTCTTCTAAAATAAAGTTCAAGTATTATTTTATCTTAATGTATCAAAAACCAAAAATTGCTTTGCTTACAAACTGTTTTGATTGTAGCTGTAGCTGTGCTCTAGGAATGCAAACAATCACTGACACTTGGGACATGAAACTCCAAAGGCCCCCAATTGGGAGGCGCCACAGGGCCCAAAGGAAATAGGCCTAGGGCTTAAAGGACTAAATAAACAAAGAAAGTAAAAATAAATAAATAATTCAGAGTTCAAACACTGATTCAGCTTCAAAAATGTTTAAACCCGAACCTCTATCATGAATGCATCCAAAAACGTGTTTGGGGGTTGTTTTCATGAGGAAATAACAATACCACATGGTAAGAACGGTGAATGGCCTGTATTTAATATAGCGCCTTCTAGAGTCCTGGAACCCCCCAAGGTGCTTTACATCACAATCAGTCATTCACACCCTGCTGGGTATGAGCTACGTATGATGTAGCCACAGCTGTCCTGGGGCACACTGAAAGAGGAGAGGCTGCCAAGCACAGGCGCCCCCAGTCCCTCCGACCACCACCATTGGGTGTTAAGTGTCTTGCCCAAGGACACAACAACAGCAACAGACTGGGCGGGGCTTGAACCTGCAACCTTCCGATTACGGATAGCTCCAACAAGTGGATTTTTCATGATATGGCCCCTTTTATGTAACTTTGTGATGTTTTCTATTGACTTTTGTACCCCAGAAAACATTTTCTGGATTAATGTGTTGCTGTATAAATTATTTAGGAGCTATATGATATAAAAGGAAATAATATAGAAATACATGCAATCACACCAATTTTTTTTCTCCAAAAAAAGGAACGACAAAAATGAACCCTTCTGAAACTTCAGATGATGCTTGTGGTAAATCCCAAAAGTTGGTCTTTAAAACGGTTTATTAGTCTCAAATAGCAAATTTTAACCTGCCATAATGTGAACAGAAACAAAGTCTTCATGTTATTTCCCAGATTTAAACACAAACCCTTACTCTGAGAGAAGAAAATCCCTGACCCGAGACTGTGTGGGGATGTATCTGAGGAAATAAATTCAGTCGAGTATAAATATTGCACAGTGAGTACACGGAGGGCTTTTTGGCTGATAAATTATTACGTAGTCTGGCGGCTTTACGCCAGCCTCAGAGTGCATCTCGCACAGCTTTGCCCTGCTCAGCTACTATGGCTGGGAAATTGTGGTTATGGGTGCAGCGCATAAAACTGTCAACGATACCAAAGATCCATCAGGGTCTTACCACGTGTTGTGGTGTGCTCACACTTGTGCAAAATCAGCAACAGTTGGCATAAAAAAACATACAAACACAGGTAACAACTGGTGAAAATGATATTTAAAGCTGTTCTGACACCATTCTGTAGAAAAATACTGATTTCTTCTGTTTTTGCTTTTTTTTTGGTCTCATTTCTGATCAGCAAACAAATGTTGGTAGAAAACAAGAATAACACGAGAAAATGAAAAAAAAATGCTGTTTTCAGTTAATTATGGGGAAAAGCTACCCAAGCCTACATGGCTTTATTAGTAAAAAGGAATTAACCCTTAAACTTAATAACTGGTTGCAACACTCCAGGCAGCAACTATAATAAAGTGTTTGTGGTAACAATAATTACTCTCACATCACTGTAGAGGAATTCTGGCCCCCTCTTCTTTATAGAAGTTGTTACAGTTCATCCACATTGGACGCTTTGCCAGCATGAACGGCCTTTTAAAAGGTCATTTGGGAATTCCTGCAAGAGAACACAATTCGGGGGTGACAGTGGCTCAGACGTTACGAGTTTGTCTTTTTTATTGCATCCTTGCCAGCTGGTGGTGGTGAACGGAGGAACCCTGTTTGTGTGTCCCAGGGCAGCTGTGGCTACGGTGTAGCTCATCGCCACCAGAATGTGAATGTGTAGCTGTCTGATTGTAGTGTAAAGTGCTCTGGACTTCCCTAACTTAGAAAAGTGCTATATATGTGCAGTACTCATTTGCATCAATTTACAGCGAGTGGTCCAGGTCTTCAAGCAGCAAAGCAGCCCCTGACCATCATATTTTATGTTTTTCCCCCACTTGAAAGGGATGAACATCCCCAGAGGTGTTTAACTGGATTCCACTCATTTGCCAGGCAATGTCACCTTTTTCCACCGTTCATTTGTCAGTGAATATAGTGTGACAATGGTAGCTGGTAGCAGTAGTGGTAGCATTAGGTGAAAAACCTAAGAAAACATCAGGTTTTGATGATATGATATAATCAATTATCACCAAACAATACAGGTAAATACTTTATCCAGAATCATTTTCAGCAGGAACCTCACACCGGAAACATGAAATGACCATAATTGTGTTTACTTTGTTAATCAGACCACCACATAAGCTGTCATGTTCCCTGATTCATAAATGCAAGCCAAGCAGTCATCTTTCCTCATGTTACATGCAGCTATACGTGTGTTTTTTTTCTCTTCTTCCTTCTCTTCTACTCTGCCGAGCAGAGCTGGCAGTTGCAGCTGTTCTCAATTGGTTATTTAGCCTGAACCAGAGTTCTGGGAGCCAATTTTGTGAGTCTTTCGCTCAGGCTGGAGAGGTGCTGATGTGGTGCTGGCTGATGGAGGGTTTGATCTGACCACAGGCCCACACCTAGCTGTTGCATGAGGCGACTATTCCTTTTCTAAAAGGAAGGTGATCTGACCCCTTCTTTGTGTAGAAGTGGGCCGGGTGATTTCTTACTCTTACTCCTTAGTGTAGGAGGGTGTTTTGGCTTGGTTTACCCCTTAGTGGAGTAGGAAAATGGGGGTATTGTTCTCAGTTTGACTTCAAGTAGAGATTTAGCTGTTTCTTCTTATATTTTTCTTGATCTTCCCCTGGTTGAAAAGGTGATTTTGCTTTCCAGCTGTCCTCAGGTGAGAAGGAGAGATCCAGTTTTGGGACTGGTAATTTGTTTAGCTGTGGTTGGTGTTCCTTAGTTTTTATTTTTGTTTCCCTTTTTCAGGAGGATTCCGCCTGCATCTTCTGTTTCTTTTTAAGGTTTAGAAATAATAAACCAGTTTTGTTAGCATAACTTGTAGACTGTTTTCTTCCTTCCAGATTTTTAAGTCACATCTGAAGGCCCATTATTATGTCCAGGCATTTTTACCTCTGGGGTCTGCAATTTTGTCTTGATTTTAATTGTTTAACAATTGTTCTCATTTGTTTTTTAATGCAGTTTTTTTTATTCTGTTTTTATTTTTTATGATTTTTGTTGATGGAATTGCCTGTTTATTGTTGTGTTCAGAACCTTGGGCTTCTGCTAAAGGTTGTGGAAGGTGCTCTTAAAATGATTAAATGACTGAATGAATGAATGAAATGAATTTTAAGCCACTACACCTTATTTTTACTTCCTCCCTCCCATCTCCTAGACTCATCCTGAGGGTTGGCATGTAACACTTAAGATAAGGAATTGCGCTTTCCTGTCCAGGGGTGCAAGTGCATAGGGTGCCCCAATTCTATACAGTGCAGAAGTTGACCACTTTGCGCCCTTGATCCACATCAATGTTGACTTTGGCAAAGGGTAGTACCCACAATCCATTGCTGCGTAGGGATTTTTAGAAGAAGGTGGAGCAATGGCTCCAGCGTCCTTTCTGAAAATATGTGATATTTATTTATCGCTTGTTTTAATATAATAAAAATAATAATAATAATAATAATAATGCATTGAACTTATATAGCGCTTTTCTAGACACCCAAAGACGCTTTCACACACTCTCACATTCACACACTGCTAGTGATGGTAAGCTACTTGTAGCCACAGCCGCCCTGGGGAGGTCTGACAGAGGTGAGGCTGCCATTTGGCGCCGTCGGCTCCTCTGACCACCACTAACACAGGCAAGTTGGGTGAAGTGTCTTGCCCAAGGACACAACAGCAGGATACCCCTGGCGGGAGCTGGAATTGGACCCATGACCCTCCGATCATGAGGCAACCCGCTCTACCGCCTGAGCTACTGCTGCCCCACATATAATATAATATTTAATTCAGTTACATTTCCGTCAACAATAAAATGTTTAGATTAAAAATGAAAGAGTTTTTCCCATCTGATCAGGAAAAAACAAACATTTAGAATGTTTATGGAAAATCACATCTTCAATATTAGAACCCAATTTTATCATTTCCTCTTACCCAAAATGAAATAAGTCAATTTTAAGAAAGAAAGAAAACAATCTTTTATATAGCGCCTCTCAAGATAAAAGCCACAAGGCGCATCAGAAAAAAAATTTGAATTTAAATATAACTTTTTAAATTATTAAAAATATGTATAAAATGACCAAATAAATAAAAATGATAAAAAAAATGTAAAGGAAGGGGGAGAGAAAATGAAAAGGAAAGAGGGAAATCAGTGGCTCCCTGGAAAGGTAGGATAGGTAGGGAGGGCGGAATAAGGAAAGGGTGGTGATGACTGTCACACCAAAGCTAGCCTGAACAGGTGAGTTTTCAGCTGATTTTTAAAGGAGACCACTGAGTCCACTGATCTCAGGCTCAGGGGGAGAGAGTTCCAGAGTCTGGAGGCCACAGCAGCAAATGATCTGTCACCTTTGGTCTTTAGCCTGGTGCTGCACAACCAGTAGGCTTTGATCACTGGACCTCAGGGACCTGCTGGGAGTGTAGGGACTAAGAAGATCACCCAATGTAAGATGGTGCTTGTCCATGTAGGGCCCTATAGACCAGAACCAGGATCTTGAAATGAACCCTGAAGTTGACTGGCAGCCAATGAAGCTGGAGGAGAAGCGGGGTGATGTGGGTGTGTTTGGAGGACTTGGTCAGAAGCCGAGCACAGGCATTCTGAACCACCTGTAGACGGTTCAGGGAGGTTTTGCTCAGACATGTGAAAAGAGAGTTACAGTAGTCTAAGCGTGAGCAGATGAAGGTGTGGATAACAGTCTCAAGTTCAGAACAGAATGGGACTCAGCTTAACAATGTTCCTGAGATGGAAGAAGGAAGAGCAAACAACAGAACTGACATGAGAATCCAGGGTGAGAGCTGGGTCAATGTCAAGTTTATTTATATAGCACATTTCCAACAATCAGAGGTAGCACAAAGTGCTGTACAAAGACAACCAGTAAAACTAAAATGATAAAACACTGAGAAACATCCAGTAGACCCTAAGTAAAATAAATGAATGAAGAAATATGTTTTTTTTATTTTAAAGCAAGGGTAAAAAGGTAGGTTTTTTAAAGAGATTTAAAAGCAGAAAGGCTGTTAGCAGACCTAATCTGTAGAGGAAGGCTGTTCCAGAGCTTGGGAGTGGCCACAGAAAAAGCTCTGTCGCCTCTGGACTTCAGCCTAGACTGAGGCCCTGTCCACACGTAGCCGGGGATCTGCCAAAACGTAGATATTTTTCTACGTTTTGGCCTGTCATCCACACGAAAACGGAGTTTTTCCAGACGAAAACGGATCTTTTTAAAATCTCCGGCCAATGTGAAGATCTGCGTTTTCTCCGTTTTGGGTGTCTGCATGTGGACAGACAAAACCGGAGTTTTAAGGTCCGCAACGTCACTTTCCACGACAAAAAATTGCTGACATCACGTGTGCGACCTGTGTTTACACTAGCCAACAGCATGGATGCCCTCAGAGCTGCACTCGCTTTATCAATTGTCCAAGCGCTTTCTGCTTGTTTGTTTTTGCAAGCGGAATTACTGCTCCTTGCGGAAGACCACAGACGAAGGACGAGGTTAAGAACGGGGGAAGTACTGCCGCCTACAGGTCTGGCATATCCTTAACAACGTATTTATCCGGGTACGTGTGGACAGAGTTTTTTTTAAAACGAGGTGGTCTGGATGCAAGTTTTTGGAGGGGCGGATATTCGTTTTTAAACAAACCCGGCTACGTGTGGACTAGGCCTGAGAAACAGATAAAAGATGTAGAGAGGATGATCGCAAGTTTCTTTTGAGGACATGAGTGTTTGAGTTCCGACAGATAAGGAGGAGCCAAACTGTGTAGTGCCTTAAAACAGAGCAGTAGTATTTTAAATTGAATCCTGTAAGCGATCGGGAGGAGCTTGTACCTGCGTCTCCTACCTGTCAGCAAGCGAGCTGCCGCATTCTGAGCCACCTGCAAGCAGTGAATTGATGACTGCTCCAGTCCATGATATAGAGTTGCAGTAGTCGAGTCTCGACATGATTAGCAAGTGTATAACCTTTTCAAAGTCTTCCATTGGTAAATAGGGCTTGACTTTACTAAGAACATGCAAACGAAAGAACACGCTCTGGACCACAGAACTTATCTGTTTATTAAGCTTAAAATGGCCATCAATGAAAAAACCCAAATTTCTTACCTGAGACACGCAAAAGGATTCTAAAGGGCCAACTACACTGTTTACCCAGTACAACAGCACAGGGTACCCAAAAAAAAACTGTTTAAGTTTTTTTTTTTCATTTAAAGTGAGAAAGTTAAGTTGTAGCCAGTTTTTAACGTCTTTTAGACAATTCAGTAATTCATCAAACTATGGCCTTCGAGAATGTAGTGGGACATATATCTGCACGTCATCCGCAAAGAAGTAGTATGAGATGCCATGCTTGTGAAAGATGGTGCCAAGGGGCAACATATACAGTGAGAACAATAGCGGGCCCCAAACTGAACCTTGAGGGACACAACAACTAAGTTTCGCTGGAGACGAACAATACTCCCCCATATTTACAGTAAAACTCCTGTCTGACAGGTAGGACTTAAGCCACTGCAACACTGTGCCCCGGATGCCAACGTCAAGCTCTAGGTGGGATAAAAGGATCTGAATGTCCACTGTTCAAAGGCCACTGTTAAGTCTAAAAGGATCAATACAGCAGATTGGCCAGAATTGATAGTTAAAAAAATTGCTAAATATTCTTAAAAGAGCAGTCTCTGTACTGTGGTATTGCTTAAAACCTGATTGAACCTTCTCTAAAATACCATAATGGTCGAGGTAGTCCTGCAGCTGCCTGTAGACAATTTTCTCCATGACCTTAGAAAGGAAAGGGTGCTTCGAGATAGGCCTGTAGTTGGAGAGCACCATGGGATCGAGATTAGGTTTCTTTAAGAGCGGCTGAATAACAGCAAGTTAAAGGCGGCAGGGACATGACCAGCAGATAAGCAAGTATTCATAATAGGTAAAATAATGGGCCCAATAGTAGAAAAGAACTTTTTTTTTTTAAAGTGATGGGTAGATACTATCCAGTGGGCTGCAAGAAGGTCAAAGATCACACCAAGATTCCTGACAGAGGGTTTGGTGTGAGAAGCAAGCTGACCAAGAGAGTCTCTGACTTTGGTGACCAGCTTGTCTGGGGGACAGATGAGGATCTCAGTCTTATCTTCATTCAGCTGTTGAACAGTCCCCTGCATCATTGTGAGTCAGAGATGTTTCAGTAGAATGAGCTCTACGAAAACCAGACTGGAAACTATCATTATGTTTTGTTCATCAAGAGCAGCTGTGAGTTGTTTAGCCACAACCTTTTCCAAGATCTTGGAGATGAACGGAAGTTTAGAGATGAGTCTGAAGCTGCTATGGAGAGAGGGTGGATTACAGCATTCTTCAAGTAAGCAGGGGCCTGACTAGAAATCAGAGAAGCATTAATTATAGAGAGCACGCTGGGACCGATGGACTGAAAAGGCCTTTTAAACAAAGTCAAGGGTAAGATGTCAAGGGGACAAGCAGAGGCCTTCACACAGTTAACTAATTTGGTTAGTTCAGGCAAAGAAACGGGAGCAAAGCTATCTAGGATGATGGGTTGGGTTGGAGTCGGGAGAGGCAGAGATAAGGCTGAGGGAGAGATGATAGATCTGACCTTATTGACTTTGTCCACAAAGAAAGACAGAAAGTTCTCACAGTCTGCAACAGAGTGGATGGAGGCTGTAGGAGAGGCAGGAGACACGATGCTGCTGATGGTGTTAAACAGCACCTTGGGGTTCCCTTTGATCTAGGACACCAGGCTGGAGAAATAAGCAACCTGTGCATCTCTGACTGCAGAGTTAAAGGATGTCAGAAGATCCTTTAGATGCAGCAGATGGACGTGGAGATGGGTTTGAGATGGCTCAATTTTACTGCACTGGCGCTTCAGACTGCGAATGTTGTCATTAAACCAGGGAGTAGGGTTCACTGCAGGAACTGATCTGGTTCTGACAGGACAGATGTTGTCCAGGATGGAGAAGCAGTGCTCGTTAAACTGAGAAGTTAAGACATCTGGGTCATTATCAGAGGAACAGTGTGGATTAAAAGCAGCAGAAAATTTGCTAGCTGTGTTCTCATTAGGAATATAAGTATAAACTACTCAGTGAGCAGGAGATGAGGACGCAGGAACTGACTAGTTAAAGAAAATGCAATAGTGACCTGAAACAAAAACGTCCTCTGGACAAACACTGTTAGCATTTAGATCCAGGGTAAAAACAAGGTCTAGAGTGTGTCCCCTGGTGTGTGTGTGTGTGTGGCAAGAAACATGCTGAGTAAAGCTGAAGGAGTCCATGAGGTTGGAGAATCTCATGGCAAAGTGATCTGAGGGATCATTGACTTGGATGTTGAAATCACCAACAATCACCAGTTTGGACAGCTACACAGTGGAGAATTTAAAAAAAATAACTGAACTCCTGAAAAAAGAGTGGTTTGGACCAGGTGATCGATAAACCACGGTACAGTAGAACGGGTCCTTACACACTACTTTTAAGCCGATGCCAGACTTTTAAGACGATTAATAGTATTAATTTATGCTCTGAATGTTTGAGACTAAGATTTGATGTGGACAACAACAAATATAAATTTTGTCAAATAATTGTTTGTAGGACATTTATGAGACGTAAAACGAAGTAGCACAAACAGCGACCAGCATCCCAGCCTGCATCGCGGTCGATGAAACACTGCTCACTGTCCCATTTCAGGATTTATTTGCACAGTTGTGTACTACGCACGCAAAGTGTACTTTGCTGAGGACCGTATGGGTGCAGTCCGTGTATTGGGAGTGGGCCAATATGGTTTTGATAAATGTAAGACTAGCCCATCCCCTGTCTCATCAAAGTTAGGCCTACAGTTCTTCAGATGGTCTGGCTTCTCCTGTTGTTAAATTTCTTAAGAACTGGGCATGATATGTGGCGTTTGGAGATCCTTTAGCTCACCAATCATGCTACTTTTTTTTTTTTTGCCATGGATTTTTTTGATAGGTTTTGTGTCATGATTAGATGAAATCATCATTTGAAAACTTCTTTTGCATTCAGGTTATCTTTGTCTAAAAATAAACAAAAAGAGCAACAACAAATCTGAAGAAATGTATGTGGGAGCTATTGGACTTTCACAATTCTGTAGGTACTTGCTAAAAGGGAGCTGTGAATAGGGAACAGAATGAACCGTACACCCTCTAAAGAGCAGATCTAGATGAATAATGATGAATCTATTGAATCTACATCAATAGAACAAGGATGTGAAATTAGTCTACCTTGTGATGGTTTGTTCTTTCCATTTGCATACGATAATCGTGTAAGCCAACGCAGCATGAAGTTAATAGTTAATACAGCTGATTAACACCAACACAATGGGAGCAAAAGAAGATCAAAATGTGCATCTAAATGAGAAAATGACTTCTGCTTTCTGCGACACATTCTCAAAAAGAAATGCCAGCCAGGTTATGTGTGTATGTGCAGTTATTCAGTTATTAGCAAAAACGAGAGAGAGAGAGAGAGAGAGAGAGAGAGAGAGAGAGAGAGAGAGAGAGAGAGAGAGAGAGAGAGAGAGAGAGAGAGAGAGAGAGAGAGAGAGAGAGAGAGAGAGAGAGAGAGAAGCATAATCTCCAGACTGCTGACATATTTCTTTTGAAAAAGCGGCTGTCTGAAAATGGCAGATATGCTTCGAGAAAATGGATGCAATCTGTGTCAGGTCAGATAGCAGCTGGTCGTTTCCCTGGAATAAGTCTGAGCTAAGCCACAAACAGACAGGATTAGGAGCTGGAGTACAAGGGACTGATTACCAGGGAAATAAAATAATAAAGGGACAACATTAGCTGATTAGTGACAACTTCAGATAACCTCCAAATTACTTATTTAAAAGACAGCACATGCTTCTAAGCACGCTGTAAGAGCCTGGATTCAAAAAGCTTTGTTAATTTCTTGCAGTGAAGGTTTAAAATTGAGGTAATGAGAAAATAACTGTGGAACTTATATATTTATTTACTCTAGAAAATATGGCAGGTGCTAAAATGCACCAGTGTCTCAAGAAATCATGGGAGGGGAATTTAAATGTGGAGCATATTTCAAATCAAATCAAACTTTACTTATATAGCATTTAATCACACAATGAATGTAATTCAAAGTACTTAACAAATTAAAAAGGCCCCGCATACCCACATTCCCTCCCATCCCCAGAATTTTAAGAGTCTGACAATAAAAACCCCTTCACAACACTCATTCTCCGGCGCACACACACACGCACACAAACATGCAAACCCCCCCCCCGGAAAAAACACGATGGGCTGAGTTTAGATGAGCCAGACCAGCTAACATAGGGAAACACCATCAGGGAAGCCATCCGCCCCGACAGCAGCAGATCCACAGCAGCAGCCGAGGCACCAATACAGGGCAGCCAGGGCAGGGAGGGCGGAGACCCACACCTCCACCCAGGCCCACCTGGAAAGCACCCAGGCCACCACAGCCGACTACCGCCCCCAGGGCAGAGGGCTCCCACAGAAGAAACACTGGAACAAGGTTAAATTAAGATTAAAATATAAAATAATAAGAGCTAAAATGAAAATTGTAATATAAAACGTTATATAGATATTAAAATAATGTTGATCATAAATCAATGGTTTAAAAAATATATATGTATAAAAAATAAAAACTGTTAAAAAGAATACATAAAATAAATAAATAGATAAATAAATAACCTCATTTATTTTTTTATTTATTTAAAAAGTGAGAGTAAGCAGTTAAAAGCAAAGCTAAAAAGATGGGTCTTGAGCCTGTTTATAAAAACATGAACATTCTCTGCGGCCCTGAGGTCCCCTGGCAGCTCGTTCCAGAGGTGAGGACCGTAGTACTGGAACGACGTCTCGCCGTGAATATGAGTCCTGACTTTAGGGATGACAAGGAGACGGCTTTCAGAGGAGCGCAGAGACCGCGTGGGTTTATACGGTAAAAGCAGTTCTGAAAGATAACAAGGCCCAAGACCATTAAGACACTTAAAACCCATTAAAAGTATTTTAAAATCGATCCTGAAACATACGGGGAGCCAATGCAGTGATTCTAAAACTGGAGTGATGTGCTCCCGCCTCCTGGTCTTCGTCAGGAAACGTGCTGCTGAGTTTTGTAATAGTTGTAAACGTGAAATCCTCTTTTTAGGAAGACCAGAAAGCAGGGCATTGCAGTAATCTATCCTACTGGTGATAAAAGCGTGCATCAGTGTCTCCTTATTGGCCCGAGAGAGAATGGGGCGGACACTTGCAATGTTCTTTAGATGATAAAAACCTATTTTGGTGATATTTTTAATATGATGGATAAAAGTCAGCTCAGAGTCAAAGATGACACCCAGGTTCTTCACTTGTGGAGATGGATTAAGAGACAGTGATTGTAATTTTGGTAAAAGTTACTCTCTGGGCCTCAGGACCGATAACTAAAACTTCAGTTTTGTCCTGGTTGAGCTGGAGAAAGTTTCCTGCCATCCAGGATTTGATGTCTAAAATGCAGTTAAAAGTGCATCCATTGGCCATGTTTCATCAGGGAACACAGAAATGTACAAATGTGTATCATCATCTTAGCTGTGGAAATTCACCCCGTGTCTCCTGATGACACTGCCAAGAGGGAGCATATAAAGGTTAAAAAGCACTGGGCCTAAAATTAAACCTTGGGGCACACCACATGTAATCCCATGGACCTTCGAGGAACAGGTATCCAAACTCACCATAAAAGTCCCGTCTGTGGGGTAGGAAGTGAACCATCGGTGAACAGCACCAGAGAGGCCGATCCGTTTCAAACGAGTTAAAAGAATAGTCTGGTCTATTGTGTCAAAGGCAGCACTTAGATCCAGTAGAACCAACACAGTCACCTTTCGTTTATCATAATCCATCCATCCATCCATTTTCTGAACCCGCTTGTCCACGTAGGGTCGTGGGGGGGGGGAGCTGGTGCCCATCTCCAGCGGTCAATGGGCAATCAGGCGGGGTACACCCTGGACAGAGAGCCAGTCCATCGCAGCCGTTTATCATAATTTACTCTAAAATCATTTAAAATCTTCAGAAAGGCTGTCTCAGTATTGTGGTTCAAGACATTATGGGTGTTGATAAAATCATTAAGTTGAATTAAAACAAGCTTTTCTAAAAGTTTGCTTAAAAATGGTAAGTTGGATACTGGTCGATAATTGTTAAAGTCATTAAAATCTAAATTGCTCTTCTTCCGCAGGGGCCTCACCACCGCCCGTTTAAAAGCGGCAAGAAAGACTCCCGTCTGAAGGGAGCATATCATCATAGTTAAAACCTCATCTCTAAAAGAATCATAAAATTGTTTAAAAAATCTAGTGGGAATAGGGTCCAGGACACATGTGGTGGGTCTCACTGAGCTTCAACTAGAATAAAACTGTCCAGTGTTTCCTCAGGTACACACACACTCTCAGATGTGTCTAAAACCATGTTACGTTGAGAGGATAAAATCTTACATCTGATGGTGTTTACCTTCCCTCCGAAGTGGGCTGCAAACTCCTCACAGAGAGTGTTTGAGGGGGATTTCTGAGGCCCTGTCCACACGTAGCCGGGGATCTGCCAAAACGTAGATATTTTTCTACGTTTTGGCCTGTGATCCACACGAAAACTGAGTTTTTTCACACGAAAACGGATCTTTTTAAAAACTCCGGCCAAAGTGAAGATCTGCGTTTTCTCCGTTTTGGGTGTCTGCGTGTGGACAGACAAAACCGGAGTTTTAAGGTCCGCAACGTCACTTTCCGCGACAAAAAATGCTGACATCACGTGTGCGACCTGTGTTTACACTAGCCGACAGCATGGATGCCCTCAGAGCTGCGCTCGCTTTATCAATTGTCCAAGCGCTTTTTGCTTGTTTGTTTTTGCAAGCGGAATTACTGCTCCTTGCAGAAGACCACAGACGAAGGACGAGGTTAAGAACGGCTATTGCCCGGCACCTGGCTTCTCCAAGTACTGCCGCCTACAGGTCTGGCATGTCCTTAACAACGTATTTCTCCGGGTACGTGTGGACAGAGTTTTTTTTTTAAACGAGGTGGTGTGGATGCAAGTTTTTTTGAGGGGCGGATATTCGGTTTAAAAAAAAACCCCGACTACGTGTGGACTAGGCCTGAGTTGAGTTTGGGTTAGAGTTGAAAATATTATTGATTATGGAGAAAATAATTTTAGGATTATTTTTATTGTCTTGAGAGGATTTTGGAAAAGTATGCATTTCTTGAATTCCTTATGGCTTTATTGTATGTTTTAAGTAGTTCTGAATATAACTGATGATTTACTGTTCATTTGTTTTTCCTCCATCTCCTCTCCACCACTCTGCAGTTTCTCTTTAGTTTTCTTAGGTTTTCATTTCTCCAAGGGGATGTATGATTTGACTGTAAGTTTTTGTTATTTCATGGCTAATAACTGAGAGTGTGCATTTCCAACAACGGTTGGTGCAATCTGACACTGATGTTCCTTGAAGTTCCCTTTGAATTTCAATGCAAGTTTTTTTTCTGGGCTCTTTCGTTACCACTCAGATTATCTGTCTCTTTGTCTTTAATTTTTGTCCAACAGCCTTCTGTATTTGTTACTAATGTGTGCAACTGTAGTCACAGGATCATCTAGCTGCTTGGAGATGGTCTTATAGCCTTTACCTTTAACATGCTTGTCTTATAATTTTCTTTCAAATCTCCTGAGACAACTCTTTCCATCACTTCCTCTGGTCAATGTTGAGTGTGGTACACACCATGTCACCAAACAACACAGTGACTACCTGGAGCCCTATTAGTTCGGCTAATTGGCTAATTAACAAGTCATTTTAGTCACATTATTTTCTAGGGGTACCATTTTGGTCCAGGCTTGTTACATGAGTTTACTTTTTAAATGATTCCATTGATGCATGATTGAAAGGCTATGTCTGACTTTCATTGGTTAAATTTCATAGAATTTTTATTTATTATTACTTTTGTCAGATTCAAGTTAGTTCCGTGAACATTGTGGGTTTTTCTTCCATCGACTGAAGGGTAACAACAATTTTGTGCACATCTGTTTATGCAAGTAAAGGTTCTCAGCCATCCAAGAGAACTGGACAATGTGCCCCTCATATGTGAAGTTTTTTTCAAATTCAGTTTAAAAATGAGTAATATTTTATAATGTACTTAGCTTCATTAACACATTCTAGTTTACAATAATCCCCAATCCTCCCACTACACTGTAAGACATGTAATGTCAATTTTACTGAAAGACCAAGTTCACTGTATTTTTTTAAGCATAATTGGTCACTTCGAGTTTCACATGCAGGCTGAAAATAATCCTCTACTCCTATCTCCTGCATTAGCTGGTGATAGAAAACAAACTGGGACATGCTTGGATTAGAAAAGCCGCACGGATCTTCGTCACTGTAAAATAACATTCATGGACTCACAAATCTTGACCCGCAACGAGAAAGTAGGTCTAGCATCCAGGAAACCGCAGAGAATGTCCCAGCAAGCAGAAGCTAACGTTAGCATTAGCAACTCACCACACAACAGAACTCCTCCAGGCTTGAGTTATTTGTGGAGATAAAACATCAACATTAAAGAGCAAACAGTGTCAGTGGTAGTCAAGTTACTGTTAGCCAATCAGAGGTGTCCAAAAATCTGGAAATAAGACTCCAAATCTTCCCATCGGAATCTACTTTCTCGTCCGTCTCAGTTCTAGTTTTTAAAACAGAAGCATTAGATATACTCACAAGAAATAAATTTATACTAGAGACCACCACTAATATCGAAAAGTCGATGGAACTTGGTCTTTAACCAAGTTGTGTCAAATGGTTTCACTAGTTGCTTAAATGTAAACATAATGTATACCAATGTATATTACCCTTTACAATTAAGTAAGTAATGGAACCGGTTGGCATAACTTGGTTTAGTCATTTCAACATTTCATTTTTTACAGTGTAGATGGGGGATCATCAGGGTCTTATATCTGATCTGCCTGCAATTGTTTTGATGACATTCCTGAATGTTTGGAATAATTTGCTCTTGTCCGGGAATCCGGCTCAGAGCAGCAATTCTGGAAGTAAAAACCTGAAACCTCCTCCTTTTCTGACAAAAATGTTTTCGGGAGTTCTTACCTTTTTTTTTTTTTGCCCTCAAAAATGCTAATAGCATTTTCCAGCATTTTCAAGATTTTGAAACTACTTGGATATTTGTAAAAGTGCTTCAAACTAGAGATGCATAAAAACTTATTCTGTAAGAAATATTGTACTTTAACAATACTTTTCAGATTTTTTTAATTATTAGTATTTTTTTGCTTGCCTACAGAGTTTTGATAAATCCGATTCAGACAAACATCTGAATTAGCAGATCACAACTAAACAAAAACTGTAGTCAGGGTCATAACTAAAAAACAAAATCAGTGCATTTCTATTTCACGTTTTATTGCCAGTGATCATAGCACAATAACATTCACTTTTATGAGTGAAAAGAGCGAAATAATCATTTAAAAGTTTTTTCATGTGGAAATACTGAAATGTCATAAAGGCTCACCTTTGAAGATCTTGGGGAGACTATGAACCCAATATTCCTTTCCTTGATTGTGTCCCTTTTCCTTTAGATGGAAGTGGAATTATTGCTTCATGATAATCTTAAAATCCACAACAGCACTTTTGTTTGGCTGTTCTTTCTATTGAAGTAAGCAGGTTTTATCTGCTTGGGTTTGAAGTTCTGACACTGTGGTATATATTTTCAGATTTTATTCATTTTGGTTTAACCACAAGATGGTGCTGTGCTTTAGCATTTGCAGCTTTGTACATCTGAGGCAAGGCTTTATACAGTTATTTATTAAAGAAAAAATGCAGTTTAAAATCCACCAAATAACACATTTCCACCAATTTTAAAGAGTAGTTTTGCACCAAAAGAAACATATTTTTCTAAGCTCGACAAAAACAGCTGTTTTGTAGATTAAACCCAAGAATATCAACACCGTTTTGATCCTTTTCTTGATTTTTATTGTATAAATGAAGCATTTTCGACACAAATGTATTAAAACAACTATTAGGAAAACGCAGTGATAATAGGGAGGATGGGCTCATGCTGCAGTTACTCGTATATCCAGTAGATGGCAGTATGTCAATGCAGAATTCCCATGATTGTTTCTTCCACACACACACTCTCGGTCCTTTATTCCCACCATCAGGTGAGGTAACTTTTTCCAGCATTTTCTCTGCAACATGACAAGCAGATTTATTGTAAACACGATCAAAACAAATATAATAAAATGTCAAAGATGTTTGGATGTTGAATTTAAGGGATGCACGTAACCAAATGGATACATGGCTCCACTTTCTGTTCTCCACTTTGTGTTTCCCCTCTTCTTACATCTCTCACGCTCCATCTCTTGCATTTTTACCAAACCGAATGGCGTCACCACCCACTTCTCGTGCACACACACACACACACACACACACACACACACACACACACACACACACACACACACACACACACACACACACACCATCTGTCTGTGCAGCAGCCCATGTCTCCTGCACCGGGGAGTAGTTGAAGGAGCAAAGAGAGTGAAAGTGTCTCCTGGCCCTCTAGTGCTGAATCCCTCTTCCTCCCGCTGTGCCATTGTCTATCAGACGGCCTCGCAGCATCAGGCTGCCTGCCGGAACCCCCCTCCCCCAAAACTACCATATCACCCTTAGTACGCTCTAGCAGCCATGAATGCACATTTTATTCATTAACTACAGCGCCATTTCCCTGCAAATGTTAGAGCTCTGCGGGAGGAAAAATAAACAAGCTCCAATAGCTAATTTGTTATAACTCTCGCATCCACAGATGGTCGAGTTTCATCCTCTTTTGTCTTCACCGAGAGGAATATTTAGCAAAAAGGACCGAGTAGAGCAAGTGGGTAACATTTATCAGCATTATCTCTGACAGGGTTATAAATAAGCTGAGATTTTCTCATGAGCTATTCAATAGAAAGTGTGAAACTGAAGAAGTCTGACTCAACAGTGTTGAATTAGCACTAAAGTGTCTACATGTGTCCACAACAAAGTGGGGTTTTAAACACTACTTAGTTTGAAGCAAGCATTTGTCCTTTACACTGATGTTTTACCTTAGGTCGATTTTCTAATGCTAACCATCTACTTCCTGTTTCAGGAATTTCTTTGTGTTTAAAAATACACAATTTGACAGTTGTATTTTCACCCCTAACAGTTGAACACAAACAGAAAGGTTTTTGTGTTCGTTTATCACTGGTTCAGGATGTGAATTTCGTCAAAATAGAGACAGCAGCCTAAGCAGAGAGGCCCAGATTTCCCTCTCTCCAGACACTTGGGCTCGCACTTCCAGGGGAATCCTAAGGTGTTCTCTAGCCAGCTGAGAAACAGAGTTCCTACAGCGTGTCCTGGGTCTGCCTTTAGATCTCCTTCCAGTTGGACGTGCCCAAGATACTTAAACTCCTCCACTTGGGGCAGCACCTCATCCCTGTCCGGGAGAAGGCATTCTACCCTTTTCCAACTTAAGACCATGGTCTTGGATTTAGAGGAGCTGCTTAAACCCAGGCTGCTTCACACTTGGCTGCAAACCGCTCCAGCGAAAGATGGAGATCACTATCTGATGAAGTCAGCAGGACAACATCATCTGCAAAAAGCAGAGACCTGATCCTCAGGCCACCAAAGCCGATCCCTCAACACCTTTGTTGCACCTAGAAATCCTGTCCATAAAAGTTATGAACAGAATCTGTGGCAAAGTGCAGCCTTGGCGGCCCTGCCAATGGCAGGGTCTAAATCTTACCGGGAACAAGCCTAGCTTACTGCCATCAACGCAGACCAAGCTCTGACACTGGCCATACAGGGACCTTACAGCCCGTATCAAGGGGTACAGGTAATCACAAGGGACCCCCCCCTCCACAGGTCCTCTCGAGGGACGTGGTGAAATGACTTCTCCAAATCCACAAAACTCATGTAGACAGACAGCGATAGATCAGGAGGTAGAGCGAATGTCCAGTAATCGGAAAGTTGCAGGTTTGATCATGAATCTGACCAGAGAATGCTGCTTTTGTGTCCTTGGGCAATACACTTAACCCCCCTTGCCTGCTGGTGGTGGTCAGTGGGACTGCTGTGCTCGGCAGCCTCGCCTCTGTCAGTGCGTCCCAGGGCATCTGTGGCTGCATCGTAGCTCATCCCCACCAGCGTGTGAATGTGTGTGTGAATGGGTGGATGACTGTGTTGTGAATTGCCTTGGGGGTTATAGAACCCTAAAAAGGTGCTATACAAATACAGGCCATTTACCATTTACCATTGGTTTGGCAAACTCCCTCCAGGACCCCCCTAAGGATATAGGGCTTGTCCAGTGCTTAATGCCCAGGATGAAAACCACTTTGCTGTTCCTGAGTCTGAGGTTCAACAATGTGATGGACCTGAATAGACTTTACCAGGGAGGCTCAGGTAGTTGATCTCCCTGTAGTTGAAACACACCCTGCAACGCAACCATTTTACCATTAATAAAACAATGGTAGATTGAGAGCAAAACACACTGGCAGCAGATGAAATGCCTCTGTTATTATCAGTTATGGCCCTCACATACTCCACCAAATTCTTCCATACAGTTATGTTTACAAGCTTTAGCACATTCTAAAAAAACATGTTTTATAGGCTCCAGGCTACCGTAGCAGCTCTTCAGCGAAGATTGATGCAGCCCTTTTGTTTGATAAGCCTATAAACACAACTGTTCAGACATGCTTTTTCCACTTGTCCAGGATCAAGTCAATGTTCTCTAGGAAGCAGCTTGAGACTGTAATCCATGCTTTTATTACATCGAGCCTGGATTATTGTGATTCTACTCTGACAGGGGCACGTAAGGCAGTTGGTGCAAAAGGCAGTAGCTAGGTTTCGGACTGCTACATGGGGGAGGGATCACATCACCCCAGTGCTGGTGGATTTACACTGGTTACTAGTCCGTTTTAGAATTGATTATAAGGTTGTAGTCTTTGTTTATAAAGTTTTATCTGGAAAGGTGCTGGTTTGTCTTCACTCACTTGTAAACCGCCATGCTCCAATACATTCACTGAGATTTGCAGACTAGTGTCTGCTGTCTACCCCAAGATATAACGTAGGAACGCGAGGTGGGCTAGCCTTCTCGGTGGTTGGTTGTGGAATGCTCCGCTGTTCGAACAGCTCCATCACTTGCTGTTTTTAAATCTAGGATAAAGTCACATTTTTATTCATTAGCTTTTATTTAGGCAGGTTTGTCTCATTTTGTATTTTTGTAGTTGTGTTACAGTCATTTTGATTTTGTGTGTTTGTTGTATTTGTGATGTGTTTTTATTTGTTGTGTGAAGCACTTTGGGGCTGACTGAAGTTCGCTAGAAAGTGCTATATAAATAAAATTGGTGATGATGATGGCTTAATTAGCTGATTTCTGCAGTTGTATAAACCCTATCTTAAATAATCTTGACATTAAGCTTTGTTATCATTTCTATTGATTCTAGTACAATCAATGTAACCCTCATCTCATTGCTTCCCTAATTTAGGTTTTAATTAAGATTAAACACAGCAACTCTGCCACTTGTTGATGTAAATTGATAACTGCAGTTATCTGGTTTGATGAATAAGTGCTTACTCTTTTGAGAAGTACTCAAAGCTCACAAACATTTCTCCAGTGGATAGTACAAAATTTATTCTCATTTCAATCAGAGGACTGTATGAACAAAGTTGTTTATTAACAGTGTGGTTCACTGAAAAAAAGCATTTTGAATGATTATTTCTAATTATAATCAGGCATTCTGAGTTTTTCATGCAGGCTGAACTTGAAAGTAGTCTCCTACACCTATCTCCTGCATTCCCTTCTGGTAGAAAATAGACAATGAAACTCCAGGGTTAGAAAACCCTGACAGATTTACGTCGCACTGTCTGGGGAAGGATGTTGTTGGTTTAGCGTCCAGGAAACAGCAGAGAACATCCCAGCTAGTAGTAGCTAACTGTTAGCATTAGCAACCCCCCCCCCCCCCCCCCCCCCCACACACACACACACACACACAGCAGAACTCCTTCAGGCTTGTGTTATTTGTGGAGATAAAACATCAGCGTTGCAGAGCAGAGTCAGTGGTAGAATTGTGTAGCTGTTATCCAATCGGAGGCGAAATGTCCAAGAAGAATACTCCAAATTGTGCTGTCTGAAGCTCAGCTGTGATGTGGCTAACTTCTAGCTCCTGAAACAGGTGCTAGAACTAAGTGCTTTTCAGCATTAGCCAATAATGTTCAACACCCATGTACCTACAATTACAGAGCGTACGTGAGCATTTGAGGACATAACCCACACAGATGCAAAGTTGGTGACATTTTTTAAGTAAGTCTTTTATATATATATATATATATGTATATATATATATATATATATATATATATATATATATATATATATATATATATATATATATATATATATATATATATACATACATACATACATACTGGTGACGACTGTGCTCGGCAGCCTCGCCCCTGTCAGTGTTCCCCAGGGCAGCTATGGCTACAATGTCACTCATCACCATCTGTGTGTGAATGTGTGTGTGTGTGTGAACCGATTAATAAAGCGTTTTGGAGTCCTCTGACTCTGAAAGGTGCTATACAAGTCTGGGTCATTTATCATTTATTCAAAGTATTGTTCACTTCCAGAATGGTATACAATATCTAAACCTATTTGAATTGGTAGTAATTTACCCCTTAATACATAAACAATGAAATGAGGTTGTATTGAGTCATTATGGCACATTTTTAACAATTTTTTGTTTTGCCGTCAGTCTGACTGTAGTTGGGAAGATGCTGTTTAATAAGGCGTCTTCAATGAGTGGTATGCTATCTGCTCTGCTATGCTATGGCGCCAGTGTACAGCAGACATCACCTCCGTCAGTGTGCCCCAAGACAGCTGTGGCTACATTTTAGCTCATCACCATCAGTGTGTGATTGGGTGAATGAGTGATTGTGGTGGGAAGCGCCATTTACCATGTTGAACATTCTGCAAAGTCACTGGCTATTTGTCAGACTCTGAACCCGGTAATGAGTCGCTGCACTGAAACGGGAAACAATTGCGGTGAAAATAACTAGACCGTGCTGTTGATAAAAGCTGTCCATCTGAGGCCTAGTCCACACGTAGCCGGGTTTTTTTAAAAACGAATATCCGCCCCTCCAAAAACTTGCATCCACATCACTGCGTTTTAAAAAATAACTCTGTCCACACGTACCCGGATAAATACGTTGTTAAGGACATGCCAGACCTGTAGGCGGCAGTACTTCCCCCGTTCTTAACCTCGTCCTTCGTCTGTGGTCTTCCGCAAGGAGCAGTAATTCCGCTTGCAAAAACAAACAAGCAGAAAGCGCTTGGACAATTGATGGATCGGGTAGTGACAGAGCGCAGCTCTGAGGGCTTCCATGATGCCGGCTAGTGTAAACACAGGTCGCACACGTGATGTCAGCATTTTTTTGTCGCGGAAAGTGACGTTGCGGACCTTAAAACTCCGGTTTTGTCCGTCCACACGCAGACACCCAAAACGGAGAAAACGGAGATCTTCACTTTGGCCGGAGTTTTTAAAAAGATCCGTTTTCGTGTGAAAAAAAACTCCGTTTTCGTGTGGATGACAGGCCAAAACGTAGATAAATATCTACATTTTGGCAGATCCCCGGCTACGTGTGGACAGGGCCTGAGTTACGCTGAGTGGTGCTTTTGGAAAGGGGGCATCAGAGTCCATAGAGGGGACTTTCGTCCAAATAATCCTCTCCACGATCTTCCTGACACTTTGCAAATCTTTTCTCTCTGCCTGTGTGTTGTTGCCATGCCAGACAGTGATGCTTGTTAGGTTTAGATTCTCTTTATCCATCCTCTGTGGGTAAGGGGCCAATCTTGTGGCTTTCTTTAGCTTTTCTCTTTATTTCTAACACAATTGTATTAGATAATCTCCACAACCATAAAAAGCAAACCCTCAGACTTGGATGCAGTTCATCAGCTAGATGATTTCAGGTGTCAATTCACTGTAATTTATACTAAAAAGTTATTTCTGCATTGCCTTTTGTTGGAAAACAATCATTCATTCCCACTGATTGTCACCCATGATGACATAATCAGGCTTAAAGCCCGATGGCGCTGGTCAGCTCCATATATCAGAGCTGTTGACAGCAGAGTTATGCACAGGTCATAAACCCTCACCTTCCTTGTTTGACCCCACATCAATTTGACTCTCCAATACGGATGCAAATAACTTTGCATTTTTGGTGACATGTTTACGGTTATCTCTGTATCTTCTCGCCAATGGGCCCGTTGTTACTGAGCTAGCGGTGACTGGCTCTCGCCATTGCTGCAACACAAACAGAAGCATTGGCCCGTGCTTGCACACACACACACACACACACACACACACACACACACACACACACACACACACACACACACACACACACACAGTGTGCATACCTACGTGTCCTCCATCCCAGTCACTTGTCTATGCATTGAGCTGATAAGTACCGCAGTTCATTTTCTCCATGGCAAAGCACAGTAAAAAACTGGGGAGTAATAATTGCTTGGAATGGGGGGAGGGGGTCACGTGGGTGAGGAAGGGGAGCGGCGATGGCTAAATATGCTTGATTGCCTCCTAAGCTTTTGGTGCTGTGTAATGAAATATGGCTGCTGCAGACAGGGGCTCCCTCTGCGATAGCTTTCTTGTCACCCCCACCCCCATCCAGCCTTTAACTCTTCTGTTCTGGCATTCTGCTCGGCTGTCACGGTCGTTACCAAACCGAGTCCATCAAAGCATTTGTTGCCACTGAAGTGTTATCTTAGCTGTGATGTAATAATTATGGAAGCCCAAACCAGCCTAATTACGTATTCCTCATTGCATCAGAAAGGCAGGCGCCGTATTATTCGTCTGTTCTACAATTTAATTTGCAGATTTATTAGCTTGAACAGGGAGCATAAAAAGAAAGAACTCAAACAAAAGTCACAAGTGATGAGGTCGGGTTGCATGGGCCAGAGAGCAGATATATCCTTACCCGGTTAATTACAGAGATCTACTTATTAGAATTGTAAAACTGATGGAATAAAACATTAAACTGGCTTATTTGTAATCCAGGAAGCCACTGGCTATTGTCTGATGATTTAGCCTGCAGGAGCAATGGTCAATATGCCTAGGATTCTGTTGCAACTAGTGGGTAACCAGATAATGAACATCACTTCCTACCCTGAGGACTGCTTTGACCTTGAATACAACCATGGTTTGGTGAAAAATTCTTGAGTTGCTCAATTTGTCTTATTTATATATATATGCATGCATGCATGTATGTATGTATGTATGTATGTATGTATGTATGCGTGTGTGTGTGTGTGTGTGTGTGTGTGTGTGTGTGTGTGTGTGTGTGTGTGTGTGTGTGTGTGTTATCACATTAAAAACAACTTGTATTATTTGTGAAATCTATAAAAGATATTAGATAACAAATTTACAGACATTAAAGGTGTGATTTGTAAGCAGGACATAGTTCGTGTTTACACTCTGAATTTGTGAGGTTGCTGAATCTGCAGTGAGCCAACGCAGCGGTGTACGTATTTGTAATTTGATGTAGACAGGAGAAAAGCTCCAGCATTGTTTTAAAACTAAATCCAGTTAACAGGAATGACCCAAAAGTTATTTCTTGTACTATAAGAAGCCTCAACATCTTTTTGTTTTAGTCTAAAATCAGGTAAAGAAGGCGTTGAGCTAATGTTGAGCTAACAATGCTATTGGTGAATTAGAAGCAAATAGTCAGCTCTAAAAATGTCCCAAGCTACCTTTTCGATTACCAACAACTCAATATTACAGTGAAATGTGTGTATGAAGTGAATAATGAGTCAATTGTGGCATTTTACTTCCTTTAAGGAGTCATTCAGGTCTATAACAACAAGCTAACAGCAAGACAGCAAACAACCACACTTCCTGTAATGCTGGAGGCATACTACCATGACAAATCTAGTAAATGCTCCCTACTGTAAAACATCCAAGAGTCTTAACACCAGATTTGATTGTGTATTTATCTATTCATCAACTTACCATGATTGGCCCATCTTTGCTTGTCATCTAGAATTTTCTGCCGCAAATACAAACTGGCAACAGCCATGAAGTTCTCGGAACGGCAGCAAGAAAACAATATTTTTGTTTAAAACAAATGGACCGCAATAACCACCTTTGACCACAGGATGTCATTTTTACATATTGCACCTTTTAATATCTGATGAAGATGATCCCCAAAGAGCTATAAACTGAAAAAAGTTGCAACATTCTTACACACTGTGTCCACTTTCATGGGACTGCTTCTGAAACCAATGCTCAAAGTAGAAAACAATAAGTGTAGGAATTCTCCTTAGAAAACTGTCTGGTCAAGGGGGTGGGGGGGGGTGGGGGGGGGTAGAAGGGGGGTGTTGCATTAATTAGATGGGGGAGACTGCGAATGGCTGGTGTTTACCTAAAGAAGGACATTTTTTAGTAATGTTTGAGATTTTGACTGATGAAAGGAAAATTTCATAATGCACCATAGGCTATGAAAACAGCGTAAAATTGAAAAGTGTAAGTTACGGTGTATAACAGCCAACTTAAAACACTGCCCAAATTTAGCGTAAAGGCAAACAAAGCAGTCCCCAAAAGCTTTCAACATCTAGCTCCTGATTCTAGTGAGGGATTTAAATATTTTCCTTAGTTACAAAGGTACAAATTTATAAAAATAGCAAATGTTTTCATAGCAGTACTTCCACTAATGTGTTTCTCTAAATAAAGGTTAATCAGAAGATTTCAGACCACCAGCAGACGGCTTCTTGTACCAAAATCTTACAGATCAAATGTGTTTACTGGAGATGAGGTTGTGTCCCCTCATTTCTGCTTTTACAATAGTAAAAAACCTAATCTGCATTCCCCCAGAAAATTGACTCTGAATTTACTCCATTGAGGAGTTTTGGGCAGATAGACAACTGCAATCATGACATTCATAATCGCCATTGCTAATCATCTTACTTGACTGCTGCAAAGCCCCATAATAATGTTTTAAAAGATAATGAAGCTAATTAAAGCTCGTCCAGCGAAGCTAAAAAGATAAAAAAGACCACTTTTTTTTCTGGCTACATTCTCCATACGTAGTTGCTAAAATCACCAACTAAGCATTTATAAGAATTTTGGTCCATTGGATTTAATAGTGGAAATAAGCCATTTTTGTAAGAAAATCACATTAAAAATCATCATGATTCTTTAGCAAGACATTATAAGATGTATAGTCTAACACAAAACAATTTGAAAATATATAAGTATATACATTTAACCCTCCCACTGTCTTTATGGGTGACCCCGCGAGGAAAGTGGACCATTGAGCAGGATTGATGGTTTATCCCTTGAGGTCCACGTGGCAGGAGTGAGGTGGTGCTCACTCCTCACCCCTGCCACATGGACCCAAGGAATAAACCATCCGACTCTGCTCAATGGTCAACTTTCCTCGTGGGGTCACACTCATTAGCACAGTGGGAGGGTTAAAGTATAAATAAATCAATACACAGACAATTATATGAATAAAACAAAAATTAAGTAACAGAATCAGAAGGAGTTAAAATGTAAAATGATCAAAATATAATAAAACATAACAAAGTAAAATAAATTATTTAAAATAATTTCCATCCATCCATCCATCCATCCATTTTTATCCGCTTATCCGGACTTGGGTCGCAGGGGCAGTAGCTTAAGGCGAGACTTCCAGAGGCCCAGACTTCCCTCTCCCCAGCCACTTGGGCCAGCTTCTCTGGGGGAATCCCAAGAAGTTCCCTGGCCAGGTGAGAGACATAGTGCCTCCACTGTGTCCTGGGTCTACCTTTAGGTCTCGTCCCGGTTGGACGTGCCCGTAAAACCTCACCAGGGAGGCATCCAGGAGGCATCCTGACCAGATGCCCGAGCCACCTCAACTGGCTCCTCTCGATGTGGAGGAGCAGCGGGTCTACTCCGAGCTCCTCCCGGATGACCGAGCTTCTCACCCTATCTCTAAGGGAGAGCCAAGCCACTCTTCGGAGAAAACTCATTTTGGCCGCTTGTATCCGCAATCTCGTTCTTTCAGTCACTACCCAAAGCTCTTGACCATAGGTGAGGGTAGGAACGTAGATCGACCGGTAAATCGAGAGCTTGGACTTCTGACTCAGCTCTCCCTTCACCACAGCAGATCGGTATAACGCCCGCATCACTGCAGATGCAGCACCAATCCGCCTATCGATCTGACGCTCCAGTTTTCCCTCACTCGTGAACAAGACCCCGAGATACTTAAACTCCTCCACATGGGGCAGGACCTCATCCCTGACCCGGAGAAGGCATTCTACCCTTTTCCGAATCAAGACCATGGTCTCAGATTTAGAGGAGCTGATTCTCATCCCAGCTGCTTCACACTCGCCTGTGAACCACTCCGGCGAAAGCTGAAGACCACGTACTGATGAAGCCAACAGGACCACATCATCTGCTTTTGCCTTGGCGACCACCCGAGCCACGTTCTGTTTGGACTGCCGGTACCCGTCAGCTGCCTCTGGAGTCCCACAGGCCAAAAAGACCTGATAGGACTCTTTCTTCAGCTTGACAGCATCCCTAACCGCCGGTGTCCACCAGCAGGTTCGGGGGTTGCCACCACGACAGGCACGATGATCCTGCGACCACAGTTCTGGTCGGCCACCTCAACAATGGAGGCACGGAACAGGGTCCATTCAGACTCAATATCCTCCGCCTCCCCAGAACATTTTGGCAGTTCTGTCGGAGGTGGGAATTGAAGCTCCTTCTGACAGGACACTCTGCCAGACGTTCCCAGCAGACACACGCAATACTTTTGGGCCTGCCTGGTCTGACCGGCATCCTCCCCCACCATCTGAGCCAACTCACCACCAGGTAGTGGTCAGTTGACAGCTCCGCCCCTCTCTTCACCCGAGTGTCCAAGACATGCGGCCGCAGGTCAGATGAAACACCAACAAAGTCGATCATCGAGCTGCGGCCTAAGGTGTCCTGGTGCCAAGAGCACATATGGACACCTTTATGTTTGAACATGGTGTTCATTATGGACTATTCATGACTGGCACAGAAGTCCAATAAAAAAACACCACTCTTATTCAGATCGGGGGACCGTTCCTCCCAACCACACTTCTCCAGGTCTCACTGTCGTTGCCCACGTGAGCGTTAAAGTCCCCCAGCAGAACAAAGGAGTCACTGGAAGGAGCGCTGTCCAGCACCCCCTACAAGGTCTCCAAAAAGGGTGGTAGTCTGAACTGTAGTTTGGTGCATAAGCACAGACCACAGTCAGAACCCGTCCCCCCACACGTAGGCGGAGGGAGGCTACCCTCTCATTCACTGGGGTAAACCCCAGTGTTCAGGCACCACGATGGGGGGCAACTAGTATGCCCACCCCTGCTTGGCGCCTCTCGGTGGGAGCAACTCCAGGGTGATAGAAAGTCCAACCCCTCTCAAGGAAACTGGTTCCAGAGCTAGAGCCATGCGTTGAGGTGAGTCCGACTATACCTAGGCGGAATCTCTCAACCTCATACACCAACTCAGGCTCCTTCCCCACCAATGGTGGCATTCCATGTGCCAAGAGCCAGCTTCTGTAGCTGAGGATCAGACCGCCAAGGTCCCCACCCTCGACTGCCACCCATCACACACTGCACCTGACCCCTTTGGCCCCTCCCACAAGTGGTGAGCCATTGGGAAGGGGGACCCACCTTTCCTCTTCAGGCTGTGCCCGGCCGGGCTCCATGGGTGAAAGCCCGGCCACCAGGCGCTCGCCAGCGTCACCCACCTCCAGGCCTGGCTCCAGAGGGGGAGCCTGGTGACCCACGTCTGGGCGAGGGAACATGGTTTCCATTTATATAATTCCACAAAAGAGGTCTTTTAAAATAATTTAAAAAATAAAACTAAATAAACAGAACATAACACAACATTAAGAATTAACTTCAGGATACAACCGCATAACTAAAGCGTTGCTTTATGCTTCCGTAAGCACTTCATGTTTGTCGAGAATAGAAAGAAAAAAGCTTTCTTTGTGCTTCAGATCGACAGCTTGATTAGGATGTTAATCCCTGTTTCTCGTTTATGCAGTTCTCTTTCCTGAGATGTCAACTACAGGATGAGGCCTGCGGCAGGTAAGAAACTGAGAAGAATAGACAATTAACTGAGCGTAGAGCTGTGTTTTGACCCCTGTTTTGATTTGTTTTGCCCTAATTTCACACATTGCACGACAGCTGATCAAATGTTGTGCTTCATTAATGTCTTTTAACCCATCAGCCCAGGATTTCGACCGATCCGTCTTTGTTAGAGAGATGAATTGCCTGTCGTTGAGACGGCAAAGAGAGCATGTCAGGTGATAACTCCTAAGCTGAATCTCCATCAGTAATTATTTTTCATTTGGAGATTTAGTTTAGTTTAGCAATCAGGTTGATGATGTTCATGGCTTTGTAGTATAGTCTTCTGCTTTTAGAGGGTTACGGTGCTTTTGTATGTGTCTTCAAATATTTTACAAACAGCAATTTAAATAAAAACTGTTGGTTTTAATATTATAAACAGGATGTCTGTTGAATTGCACATTTGGAAAAACAAATTGATTTAAAACTTGACAAAAATCACCAACTGGCATTTGCATAAAAAGCTCAGATCCAGTCACTTTTATGCCTTTTATACTTTTCGTTATTGCCCGTTTTATTTGCCCAGACTTCCCTCTCCCCAGCCACTTGGGCCAGCACCTCTGAAAGAATCCCAAGGCGTTCCCTGACCAGGTGAGAGACATAGTCCCTCCACCGTGTCCTGGGTCTACCTTTAGGTCTCCTCCTGGTTGGACATGCCTGGAAAACCTCACCAGGGAGGCGTCCAGGAGACATCCTAACCAGATGCCCGAGCCACCTCATCTGACTCCTCTTGATTTGGGGGAGCAGCGGGTCTACTCCGAGCTCTTCCTGGATGACCAAGTTTCTCGCCCTATCTCTAAGAGAGAGCCCAGACACCCTGCAGATAAAAATAATTACGGCCGCTTGTATCCGTGATCTCGTTCTTTTGGTCACTACCCAAAGCTCATGACCATAGGTGAGGGTAGGTACGTAGATTGACCGGTAAACCGAGAGCTTTGCCTATCAGCTCAGCTCTCTCTTCACCACGACAGATTGGTACAACGCCCGCAATAGACGCAGCACCAATCCACCTGTCAATCTCACGCTCCATCTCCCCCTTACTCATGAATAAGACTCCGAGATACTTAAACTCTTCCACAGAGAAGGCATTCCACTCTTTTACGATTTACAAGAACCAGAATTCATCATAACAATGGGAACAGTAGAAATTGTAATAAAAAGGAATAGGAAAGAGGTCATCTCTGTAAAGGTAGAATTGGTAGAAAGAGCTGAATAAGGAGGAGTTGGTGACGTAAGAATCAACCGAACGTCACACCAAACCACTATTTCAAGGAACTAGAAGTGAGCTCATAGCTGAGCATCACATGACAGGTTTTAGAGTCTTGTTTCTAGATTTCTGGACATCTCACCTCTGATTGGATAACAGCAACGTGACTCTACCACTGACTCTATTTGTTCTGCAACATTTTTGTTTTGTCTCCACAAATAACACAAGTCTGGAGGAGCTTCTTGAGTTGCTAATGATAAATGGCCCGCACTTGTATAGGGCCTATCAGAGTAAGGACTCCAAAGCGCTTTACACTACAGTGTATCATTCATCCATTCACACACACATTCACACACTGGTGGGGATGAGCTACAATGTAGCCACAGCTGCCCTGGGGTGCACTGACAGAGGCGAGGCTGCCGAGCACAGGCGCCACCGGTCCCTCCGACCACCACCAGCAGGCAAGGAGGGTTAAGTGTCTTGCCCAAGGACACAACAGCAGAATTCTCTGTCCGGAGCCAGGATCAAACCTGCAACCTTCCGATTACTGGACAACCCGCTCAACCTATTGAGCTACTGCTGCCCCAAATGCTAATGCTAACAATTAGCTTTTACTAGCCGAGACATGCTAAGCTCCCTCCTGGATGTTAAACCAGCAACTGCCTTCCCCTTTTTGGTGGCAACATGGCTGAGTCCATGAATGTTAAGTGACAGTGTGATGTAGATCTGTCAGGGTTTTCAAATCCTAGAGTCTTATTTATCAGAAGTTAATGCAGGAGATAGGTGTAGGAGACTATTTTCATGTTCAGCATGCATGAAAAACTCAGAGTGACCGATTATCAGAAATAATCAATAAAAATGGGGGTTCTTTTTTCTGTTTGGGTTGCATTTGTTGTAAACACAAGCACGGCCATAGAACTCTCACCTCTCCTGTTGGCTAGCATCTGTAAGCCACACCCTCCTGACACTGGAACCTGCATTACCAGAGGATACGAGATATTCTAAAACACCAGTCACTTAGCAACCTGGAGGATATTCTTTATAGATTTGGAGAAAATGAATGTTTATTTAACTGTCAATTGTTTAGTTTGACCCGCACCTCCAACCAAATGTGAGGCCATTGCGTTTTGAC
Source organism: Nothobranchius furzeri (assembly GCF_043380555.1). Taxonomy (NCBI): domain Eukaryota; kingdom Metazoa; phylum Chordata; class Actinopteri; order Cyprinodontiformes; family Nothobranchiidae; genus Nothobranchius; species Nothobranchius furzeri. The sequence goes on from NC_091742.1 coordinate 69,655,256, forward strand.
TGGGAAAGGCTGGATTGCCAACATTGGGTCAGGGGAAATGGTCCTCCCAATAGGGGTGTTTAGGTATCTCAGCATATTGTTCATGAGTGAAGGAGCGGCGGACTAAGTCAGCATCTGCAGATGCTTAACTGTTCAATTCAGAGGGAGCTAAGCAAGAATGCAAAGCCAGCCCATCTTTGCTGCAGTCATGAGCTTGGGTAGTGACTAAAAGACCAAGACTGTGAGAACAAGTGGCCAAAATGACATATCTTCACAGGATGATCTGGTTCAGCCTAATGGGTTGGGCGAGGAAACATCCAGGACAGATTCAGAGTAGAGCCACTGCTCCTCCACATCAAGAGAATTCTGCAAAGGTGGTTCAGGCATTTGGTGTGAATCCCTCCTGGACACCTCCCAGGAAAAGATACTTGGGTATTTCCTGTAGCCAGGAGGCCCCCAGGTGAACCCAGGACCTGCTGGAGAGATTATATCTCCACTTTGGCTAGAGAACACTTTGAGAGGATCCCGGGGAGACGATGGTTCACGTCGCTCCTCTGGGGCTGCTAACACCGCAACTCAGACCTGAATAAGCAGATAAAGTTAAACCAATGAACAAGCAAAATTAAACCAAATATTAGGGAAATTAAATGGGTTTTTTAATAGAAAAACCTCTGCAGAAAAAAAAGGAATCTGCTATAATCGGGGATGGTAGAAAAACTGCTGATTGGCCTTCGACTGGTAATTCATTTATGCTTTTTTGACCTTTGTTTTGATCCGTTTGCCTCACAAAGCATTAACAGTGCTCACATGCAGTACTAATGTCTTTGAACTCATCAGCCCAGGATTTAGGCCAATCCGTCTTTGTTATGAAGAGGAATTGCCCGTCTTGAGGGTTGAGATGGCCCAGAGAGTATGTCAAGTGATATCCAATCAAGCGCTGAGCCGAATCCCGACTCCAGCCCCTTCCCTCCCATCCTCTGACCTGCAGCTGCGCACGCGGAACAGACTATATCTGGCAACCTAAACCTTTTTAAAGTGACTGAGAGAGTGACTGGCGCTGATGGGAGCAGACCAGGACTGCGCGATGGCGTGCCGCGCCGCGCCCGGGCCTCAGAAGCTTGATTGATAGAGTGTGATGAGACTGTCACAGAGCAAGGAGAGCGGCACAGAGATAGGTCGGGCGGAGGGGAGGGGGGGAGTGGGTTGACCAGGAGAGAGAGATAGAGAGAAATAAATTTAAGAACATGTGAAGGATGAAGTGGCTGGATGGAATGTGTTTCAGACACATGAAGGATGTGGAGGTGGAGGGCCGAGGGGGGTGTTACTGTCAGAGAGGTGAATCAGATACCGACTGGCTGAAGGCTTCACTGATACGTCACATCTGGCTTTGACACATTCAGTTAATATGATGGAGAAGATTCCACAAAACCTCCAAATAAGTGGAAAATGTATTTAAAATAGAAATTATAAAGCGCTCAGTGGATGAACTACCTGAGCTAAGAGCGGCCAAAGGATCATCTTCTCAACTGGGTGTTGCAGACGCTCCTAGTCTGGTCTGCTGATAATGCTGATGATTAATAGATTTTATACTTTAAACTTTTAGAAAAATATATTTCAAATAATTTCATGACTGTAATAGTAATTAAGAATATGATTAACATATTTTGTGACTATTCAAAGAATAACAGACAGATAAGAAAATTTAGTTAAATAATTAAAAATGTTGTTTATCTATTTTTATTTTTTTTACCGTTTACACCGTTCATAATAAAAGTATTTGATTAGGAATAGTTTAAGTTTTATTTGATGCCTTGAACTATCTGAAGACCCCATACTTGGAGGTTTGTGGGCGATAGTTTTAAGATTATTTAAAAATAAGTTCTTAGTAGGGATGATCAATGTCGCCTGTTTTACTGATAACTCTTAATTTGTGACACAGATGTTGGAGTTGAAAAAAAAAACTAAATAATTTTAGGTAATCAACATCGCATTCAGGCAAAACTGGAAAATTTTGAAAAAGGTGCAACTGTTAATTTTTTTCAGTAATTCATCTTTGACTGAGAGACCATCTAAAGGCTCAGGAACCCTTTGCAGGTGTTCTGGATTCATTAGCTGATTAGAGTGTGACACTTCTCATCTAGAATATTGAAACTTTTCACATTATTCTAATTGTCTGAGATTATGAATGTGGGGTTTTCATCAGTCGTAAGCCATAATCATCACAGTTATAATGAATAAATATCTGGCTAGACTTTTGTATCGCGTCTGAATGTTTTGAGTGTCACCCGTATCCCTTACACGTAAACATTGTCTGTTTAATGCAGACCTGACCTAACATAACTTCAAGTTGTATGTATGAAATGTGCATGGTATGTAAAAGTTGTGTCATTAAGAGTAAAAACCAATTATTTTGGATATTACATTTTAATGCCAATAGCAGGTCATAACTCTAATGGTTTGTATGAATGCCATCACGTTTTTATCAGCGAGGTTATTTAGGACAGGACTAAATGTGGTGCAACCCTCACATGAACAGGATTTAAAGCCACAATGGCAAACCTGCATGCCTCCTAACACAACACATTCTCACACCCAAGGCATCAAAATATGACGCGTGTGACCAAGACTCAATATATGACGATTTGGGATGCCCCAGAGCGTCAGGAGACGACGATCAGGGACAAACTGCTGTTGCAGCGTACCGCGGTGCTGAGATGGACATTAGAACTACTTGTGAACTACTGAACCTTCCCCTCACCCCAATCCTAACCTTAAGGTCACAGTTTATGGGCCTTAAGGTTACGATTGGGGTGAGGGGAAGGTTAAATATTCGAATAATGTCCGTGTGACCGCGCACGTCAAACAGTGATATCAGCGGAGCCACGTGTCCCCGATCGTCGTCTCCTGGTGCGCTGGGGCGTCCCGAATCGCCATATATTGAGGCTTACACATGTCATATTTTGACGCCTTGGGTGTGAGAATGTGTTGCTTAACAATATGAAAAATCCATTCAACAACGACAAGGAAACAACCCCAAGTCACAAATAAAGTTTTAAAAGGCCCTGTTCCCTGTACTGTAACACACCTGTGCGAGTGTCATAACACGTTTTGGGGCTTGTTTATTAGTTTATCAGCATCTGCTTTGGAGACAATATTAGATCCTGTGGACCCATGTTGGCAGAGAATAAAATACGGTCTGAGTTAATGCTCTGTTCAGGGAATTCCACAGTTAGTGAATCCAGACTCAATAAAGGCACCATGTTTTACTTTTATCCTCGCCTGAGGAAAGAAGGCTGACTCGCCCAAATGCCTAAGTTATTATTAGGGCCTCACGTGTGTGTGTGTGTGTGTGTGTGTGTGTGTGTGTGTGTGTGTGTGTGTGTGTGTGTGTGTGTGTGTGCGTGTGCGTGTGTGTGTGAGAGAGAGAGAGTGAGAGAGAGAGAAAGACTGAGGCTGAGCTCCAGTAGCAGAGGCAGGTATATGCAGGAGCTCCTATCTGCCACCTGCCAAGCTCTGACCAGGGCTCTGACTCCTGCACATCTTTCCCAACACACACACACACACACACACACACACACACACACAGACGCACACACACACACTGCCTCCTCTTCCAGCAGGGCTTCCCACCAACCTGCTATAGAGGTAAGGCAGTCAGGTGAAATGAGCAATTCCCATTCAGGGACAGGAGTGCTGCACAGGCTCACCGTGTGAAATGGCTGCTCGCGTTGGCAGATCAATGCACTCTCTTTCCTTCATGCACTGCCACTGAGTGATAGTCAGAAAGAAAAGAAGAGGAGGAGGGAGAGGCGGTGCTGGTGGTAGGATTGCATGGGATGTTTGTGTGTGTGTGTGTGTGTGTGTGTGTGTATGTGTGTGTGTGTGTGTGTGTGTGTGGTTGTCTAGAGGAACGGTAGGGTAGAGTGTTAGCCGGGCATTTAATTATATTTGCCACAGCTGCTCTGAGGGAGTGCTGTTGGAGGAAAATTTGAGGTGCTTTGCATAACCTCAAAAGACATGCAATATTGCCATTACCCTTTGGAAGGGAAAGTGCAGTTCCTGTGTCTCACCGGATATGAGAAGACTCAGCCGTTCAACTGGAAATGTTGCCAATATGAATGATATTAGTGACAATCCTATTAAAATGCTTAGCTGTGCCAAAATGAATCCCATATTTCTACAGTGATGAAACTCGCATGTCATACATTTATTACAGTTTTAGGTTCTAAACTCTTCTCTCATATATATATATATATATATATATATATATATATATATATATATATATATATATATATATATATATATATATATATATATAAGGTCAGCATATATATATAAACAAATGTATGTATGTATAAAACAATTCAACTGAAAAAAGGCCAAAATTAAAAGAAATTCAAAAAGATTTGAGGATGTTTGTAAATGTAGGTGATTAAATTAATTTAGTTTTCTTTAGTTCTTCATTGTACACAGTGTGATGAGGGTATGTTTTTACCTTTGATGACTTGTTTTGACGTCACTGTCATCTTCGTCAGATGATATCTGACATCCGGCAGTTACCCTGACGAAGACGGCAGTGACGTAGAAACATGCCATCAAAGGTGAAAACAAACCCTCATCACACTGTGTACAACACAGAACTAAAGAAAACGAAATCAGAAACAAACGCAGTACAAACGTAACAAAGATGATTAAATTAATATTTCCATTTATTAACTGTTTGACTACTTTGTTACATTTTGTATCACAGGTACATAACTAATCTGACAGTGACCCACATTTCTTGTGTTTTTCACATTAAAACAGAATTATTTAGAACAGCAATTTCCAGTTTTCAGATCAAACAATTAAATAATGAAAAACATTTGTAAAATTTGGTTTACTTGTGATTTTAATATGAATTTCTTTACCTGATGACCTAAAAAATACACAGACAAACAGAGTTGTGATTTGAAATGAGCACCTACACCTAGTCATGGCATTTTTAACTGTGCCAGGGGTGAGGTGGTGCTCACTCCTCACCCCTGCCACATGGACCTCAAGGGATAAACCATCAACCCTGCTCAATGGTCAACTTTCCTGGAGGGGTCACCCGATAGGACGGTGGAAGGGTTAAGGAACCATTATAATTTTATTATCTAGTTATAACCAAAATGTTAGAAAGTGAATGTAACAACACATCAGCAATACAACAACTAAATAAATCAAAAGGTATCAATAAAATAAAATGTATTTTGCTTACTCAAAAATGTCCTGTTTATGTAAATGTTGGGCATAGGTCTTGAAAACCTATACCGCAGCCAGCCACTAGAGGGGTGCTTGTTACATATTTCCATCGAGTCGTTTCAAGTATGTGGTTGCACTGTTTGTTGGACAGAATAATTCTTCCTCGGCTGCTTTGGTAGAAAATATAAAGTAGAAACCAGCATTAAACTGAAGGAGATATGTTTCAGTGACAAATGTGAAGCAAAAATTGATTAAAGCTGTATTGCTGCTGCACGAGGAGAAACTTTATTACAAACCAATATGTCTACAATTCAATTTCCTCTAAACTATTTAGCTGGTCCCTTTATTCTAATCATCTCCATTCTAATAATCCATCATCCCATTTCCAGAGTCCCTATGCCTGTCTCAAGTCTCTCAACATCAGTGAAGCCTGAGTCGGAGATATAGTCAGACTACTGCAGACGTGATGGCAATAAAGTGCACTTGATTATATGGTTGAAAGTGAGGACAAGGAGACAGAAGTGTGCAGGATAAGAAAATAGAAAAGAACACAGCCTCTCAGCTTTGATCGCACCGAACATCTTGATGCTAGAAAGTCCCATTTGTGTGCAGTCTTTGTAGAGGCGGGCGCAGGAAGGTTAAATCTTGGTCATCTGCTGTCAAAGCAGTAATGAACAGTGTTTAGTAGTAATACCATGCGCCGCCGCACTTCAGGTTGTGAAATGTTACAGTGTCCATTTTCTCCCTCAAGATAGTCCGAAATTCTACTGTCAGGGGCTTCAGCGGTAAACACGGAGATCAACAAAAGAGAGAGGGCAGGGAAACGACAGCATCAAGGAACTTTCTCTGTTTCAGACATTACAGTCAGAGGGAGTAGAGAAAGAATCTCAAGCCTGGGAGAAAATAGATGCTTGCAAAAAGGGTTGGAAAAACCAGGTTCAAATGGATTCCATTTGGCCGACACCTAATGATAGCTATTAAACAAAACTGAGGAAAGGAAAGCCGCAGAGGCTGTGAGAGATGCACAAGAAATGGAACCCCAGAAAGACAAGAGGATACAAGACAGACAAAAAGAGAGACACCCGCTGTTGCATCACCTGCTGTAATAATGGTGTTGACATTCAAACAGAAAGCTGTGACAATGGGAGGTAAAGCTGAGGCAGCACCCGCTATTCAAATCACATCAGGAAATATTAGCAAGCGTCAGGACTTTTCATAGTACACACAGAAAACTACTTGACCCGTGAGTATTGCACAAGTGCTTCTCTATTATAAATGAATGTGTCATCTGCAAACAAATTTAGATTAAACATGAAATGAGTTTTCCATTTAATGTTGAAGCTTAAGAAAAAATAAACTGGCAGTGTTTTTGTTAAAAATGTATCTAAATTAAGGGAGACTGAATTAAAATAAATGATTTCCACTCACTCTTTAACCCCATGTGGACTACTGTCTCAAATTAGCATCAGACCACTTTTGCCCTTAAAGGGGACAAATAATCTAAACCAACATTTTCCTGTTCTTTGTGAGTAAAGACAGCTTGGGTGGTCAAAAGCAGCACGCCAAAAAGTCAAAGCCGTGTGTGGCCTATTTTTATGCAAATTATAAAGTTAAAAATGCCAGAGAAAAACTTATTTTCTGAGAAACCTCTCATAAAAACGTCAAAATGTGGAGCCCTTCCTCCTCCAATCTGCAGTCTCCAGTGTCTGAGGCATTCTGGTTTAAACCAACCAATCAGCAAGCAGCTCATTAGCATATTCATGTCCTGGCCAAGTGGGAGTGGTAAACAGCTCTTTTCACTGGAAGGTTGATTAAAGCTTTGTTTATGCTTGACGCATTCACTTTCCGCGCGGTGATGCGGCTCGCGGATGGAACGCGCTTCACAACTCGCAGTGTTTATGGTTCGTGCGGCTCGTCTCTGCGGTGAGCCAATATTCTCCCAAACTGAACGGGGCAGCATGGAGCTCTATGGAAAGCATCCAACACTACACCATAGTAGAAGTAGAAATTACTGTTTACAACATGGCATTTCAGCATTTTTAACAGCGTTCTCGTCTTTTCCAACAGTGCGAGCTATTTCTCTCCAAGAATTATTAACAACATGTTGATCACGGTGATCTTTGAGGGCTGAATCATACAAATGTCTGTATTTACGAACCTCTGCCATACTAGTTCTTGCCGGTCCGCCATGTTTTTCCGCGTCCGTCCGTCCGCGTGGTTAGAAATTTTCCGAGGTGCGCGTTGCGGAAATTCTGGGCCGTGCGGAGGCGCGGTGGAGGGGCGTGGTTGTTAAAATGACGCAAAATGATGCAACTTTTCCGCACGGAGACGTGCGGACCTCGCGGACGCGTCAAGCATAAACCAACCTTTAGGGGTGTTAGTATCAGTGCTCCTGGAACAGATGAAAGCCAAAAGAAAATTTCTTATGCTTTTTAGAGATTCAAAGCAGTGTTTTAGATTGCTGATAAACGGCATTATTTGTCCCCTTTGCAGTAAAAACGAATGCCTTGTAAGTATAGATGAGCGATATGAAAAAAAAATCCTATCACAATCACAGGAGAAAGTAGCTTCAGGTGGTTTTGAACTCCTATTTCCTGATTAATGGACATCTCACCTCTGTTTGGCTAACAGCAACATGATTCTGCCACTGACTCTGTTTATCCTGCGACATCTCCACAAATAGCATAACCCTGGAGGTGTTCTGCTGTGTGGTGGAGTTGCTAATGCTAGCAGTTAGCTTCCACTAGCTGAGACGTTCTCTTCTGTTTCCTGGATGCTAAACCAACAACAGCCTTCCCCGTCAAGATGGGTGAGTCCATGAATGTTAAGTGACAGTGTGACGTAGATCTGTCATGATTTTCAACTCCTAGAGTTTCACCATCTATTTTCTATCAAAAGAACCTGACGCATCTATTCCTCAACATGGCTACTGGCCTCTGGTGGAGTATTTACAGGTGGCAAGAGCTTATTGTATTAATATATTACTGTTATATTGCAATAGCATTAGACAAAGAGTAAAATTTTAAACATTTTTAAATTATTGTAATCACATAATTAAGGCATTAAGGGGTTAATAATAGCCTACATATTAAAGAAGTCTTTTTCATTGTCTTTAGTTTTCAATACATTAACTAATTATGAATATATGAATTCAATCTGACCATCATTTTCCAAAACAACAATTTACAATATTGTCTTTTATGTATCTTGTTCATGCCATACCATGTTTAGCATTGGCCTGACTTCATTCTCTTTTCACCAGTCGCTTGTATCAACATCGACTAGTGGTGATTGGGGTGGAAACCTCACCTGTTGGAACCCAGTGGTGTTTGAAGGACTGCAGATATCAGCAGATCCTTGCTGATGCAGAGATCAATACCTATTATAGTAAAAGCAATACTCGATACAGAGCTCCCATGTTGGCGTCTGCAGAAAGCTACGGTCCCCTCCCACAGTGATTCCATGATGAATTTAATGTTTCAGCACCACTGTGATCGCTGCCACTGTGTGACTGGAAAACAAATTTTATATAGGAGCTTGTTTGAGGGGATGTCAATGGTTATGTCTAGTTTGTGCAAAGACGAGAAATGTTGGTCCAGCAAAGAATAAAGGGAGTCCTGGGATACTATAGCTTCATGGATGTAGTTTATTTTTTGTTGGGGGGTGGGGAGGTGTGTGTGTGTGTGTGGGGGGGTGCACTCAATCCACATTACCTGCTGTTGGTGGTCGGAGGGACTGGTGGTGCCAGTGTTCAGCTTCATCAGTGCGCCCTAGGGCATCTGTGGCTACATTGTGGCTCATCATCACCAGGGTGTGAATGTGTACTTTAGTGGACGAAAGACTGGTTGTGTTGTAAAGCACCTTGCGGGGGTGGAGAATCCAAGAAGCTGCTACATATAAATGCAGGGCATTTACCATTCAAAAACCTAGTTCACTCATGAACAGTCCTAGATCAGGCTGAAAATTCACACAAAACCTCTCGTGGTGAAATGTTATTTCATCTTCTACACCTCAACAAATATTCTAATAATTAATGGTGCATTAAATCCAAAACCTTGTGAACCAGAGAATATTGCAACTCTTCAGGGCCCACTAAAAACACACATGAAAACCACAGAAGTTGTCTTGTGTGTGGCTAAGAAGTGCATTGCAGGGTCCTGAAAATTGGATTCCCCTATTGACAGATGGTTTATGGAGATGAATAGTTAAATTCGCCTGGACAATAATACATATTGTCTAAGAAAATAATACACCTTTCTGGAAAATGTAACACCTTACTTTACATATCTAGATGCATCTCGTGCCCCAAATACTTAGTACAATGTTCTTTTCTCAGTTTTGTACTTACAGTATTTGCATTGACTTTTATGCTATTGGGGGGGGGGGGGGGGGGGGGTACAGGATACGAGTGTTTAATAGTTAATCTCTTTACTTCTGTTTTGTTACGTTGATTTGTCTCAATTTAAAAGACCAAAATTACTTTAGAGTAACAAAACATGACAGACAAGCTGGATTTGGATTTGCCTCGATCCGTGTAGCACCTCACTTTCTGATTGGCTACACATCACATTCAACAGGATGCATGAACATGTGTCCTTGGAGCACACCACAAACACTTCAATACAGGGTCGAGATGACCCAAAATGTGGATATTCCCCAATTTGTATTCAGAGGGGTTCTGACACCATTCCAAGCACGCCAGAACACTCTTAATAAACCCCACATGGCAGGAATATTTTAAAAGATCATCTTTAGAGCCAGTACTGCAATCGGGGATGTCTTCAAGATTATCAAAATGAGAGGAATGGGTCAAATTTCACGTAACTATTTGGCTTTTTGAACAAGACATTCATCCCTCAGAGCAATTCCAAAAACTGGCAGTTGACACAAATAAGGTAGAACTAGACTGACAAGCTAACGGCTAGTCAAAAGGGGAGTTAATGTGGTCTTTAAAAACCTCTAACATTGGATTCATGCACCTGCTTTGTTATAAACATTTACACCATGTGGTCCTTGGTGTTAGCTGGGATGTAAGGGTTCATAGAAATACATCTGAACTATTCTGTTTGCTTGTCTTGGTTTTGGATGTGTGGGCGTGGTTCAGTTCAAGGAAGGAAAAATATGCTTTCAACGTTCAGTTTCTACAAGACTGAATGTTGTGTCCTTGAGAATAACTGATGTTTAAAAAAAACTGTATGTGATGGGTTAGCTATTTTTGATCCATGGTATTTCTTGATAGTTGACTAAACAATAAATCACTGAACTGAACGTAAAATCATGACTCAAACCAAGCGGTGGATTTTAAGTGAATATTTACACTAGAGCATGTAAGCGTTTTCTCTGTTACCAATCAAAGTCCATATGAAACGTGTTCTGGAGCACAAAAAGATGTAACAATGTGTAAACTTCTCCACTTTTACAGATGTTCTAATAAATGCCATTTTATGTAAGTTTCTCTTCCACGTTTCTATCAGATCAGTGACTCTGGCTGAGCCCACTTACAGGGATTTTGACACCAAAGGGGTACCAACCCTGGTCTTCAAGAGCCTCATTCCAGCATGTTTTAGTTATTTTTCTGTATCAAAACACCTGATTTGGTTGTTAAATCATCAGTTCAGTATGTCATCATGAGTAGAGTTGAAGCAGAGCAGCATCTAGATGGTGGCCCTCGATGACCAGAATTGGGCACCACTGGTATATACAGATCACAGAGTTTAACTCCCCAAATATGTATTAATGTGTCTTAATGTCCCCATGTTTCATTATGGGAAACTTGGGGTTGGGAGCTCTCCCATTCAAATCACCCCACCACCTGAGAATCCTAACCAAGCCAATCAGCGCTGAGCAGTGTATGTCTCACACACACACACACACACACACACACACACACACACACACACACACACACACACACACACACACACCACAACTCTCAGTTTCTCATAAACAACAAAGACGGCATCTGAAGCGGAGTTTGCTGCGGTTTTTTCCTCTGTCCTAAATGACTTGGACATGTCTTTAAAACCACAAGAAGAAGTGCTAAAAGCATTTCTTCTAAAGAAAGATGTTTGCGCCATCGCCAAACGCCATTTATGACTACAGCTAAAAAACTACAGCGCCGGCATTTCCGCCTTTTTTCTGTTTGGTTATTTTTGAGCTGGCTAGTCCCGCCCCTCATGTGCCTCTCTGCCGGACTACCTGACTAGATCTCTGTGTAGAATTAAACAGAAGATGGGTCTGCCAGGCCAGGCTACATGTTTAATGCTCCTGCTGTCATCCTGGAAGAAAGATTTGAGGCTCGCTAAACTCACAGCCATTTTCTTCTCCATGCCTGGTTCGATGACATCAATATGCAGATGCGCGTTTGTAGTCCGCTACTTCTTTTCACACAAAGCCTAAAATAACTTTTGCCTCAGTTTGAAAATAAGCACTTTCTTGTCATCAGAATGTGTCTTTAAAATTCAAAAACATCATAAGTGAAATGCACGGCACCTAACAAACGGGGTTAGAAAATAGCTTTTATAGTTCCATTGACTTGTATTAATTTTTTCTTATTTACAGGGATTTGTCCTGTAGTAGTTGTGCATGATTTGGGCTCCCTGTAGTTAAAAGATGGAGACAAAAAATAGTTTTAAGTTACAAAATAGAACAATGATATCCAGAAGCTCCTGCATTACTGTTGTTGCATATGAGGAATGGTGTAAATCCACTCTTCCTTCTTTGAGATACTTTTTGAAGGTTGCATGTGAAAAGAAAGTGAATCAACCAATTTTTTTTTTTTTTAAAAAGGCACATAAGTCATGTAAAAGTAGGCAGACAACTGACATTGTACTGTTACATATGGGATGTGAAGTAGAGGGTGTATGTAATTCAAGTTTCCGAAACACGAAAATGACGACATCATTTCCTGGCAACAGGAACGACCATCTAGTTTATGTTCCACTGTGGTCAAATTTACAGATCATTTGTGTTTCCTCTAGAATATTGAAAGACCATTACCTCATTATGCAAAAGTGGCCAAAAATGACTATAGCTGATTTTTAGCTTCATTTCAAATCAAAGGGTTTTGCTTGCTGAACAATGACCACACCTAATGCACGAGAAACACATTTAAAACACTAATCCAATGTGCAAAAACAACAATAATGACAATAAAATTAAAATAACTAGTTCCCTAATTTACCGCAATAATTGAAAACTACATGTTTGTTGCTACAGCTACCACATAGATGGCATAACATCAGTGTTATGGCTGGTCTCTTATCCATGCTTGGTGTTAATTGATATAAAAATAAGAAATTTAATCTTGCCATTAGAACAATAGAAAATCTCAGATTTATGCAAAACAGTGGAGAGCTTCAGACAAGCTCAAGCGACTTGGAACATTTATAAGTGAATTGTGATTTGGGTTATGACAGAACTCCCAATGTCCTTACACGCAACTTTATGCTAATGCTTTACCCTGACTGCTAATACACAGCCAAAAAAGACATAAAAAAAGAAAATGGGTCAAATAAAAGGAAGGTGAGGCTTTGAAATATAAGTCTGAATGCCCATAACGAACGCAGCATCAGCCGTCCTGGTCCTGTACTTCTTCATTCGGATGTTCTCATTTGTATCCACACCTGTGTCATTCACAGCCTTACGTCTTAACCTAATTTCATGGTCTGTGGGTTTGGATGGATGGTTCTGCTTCAACTTTTTACACTGAGAAGACCATGAGTGTCTGTGTGTGTGTGTGTGTGAGTGTGTGTGTGTGTGTGTGTGTGTGTGTGTGTGTGTGTGTGTGTGTGTGTGTGTGTGTGTGTGTGTGTGTACGTGCATCTGCAGGAGTGTGCCTTCACACTATAACACAAATGCATTTGGCTGTTGTTTTTTTAACCCCTAGCCCATTAACTTATTTTGTACGATGAACCTTTTCTAAGCTTAACTGAATCATCACACCGTAGCGACTCTCGTTTTGTTATTGTGCGCTTCACTTTTATTGCCATCTGAGATCTACATGTTCCAGAGTGATCTAAATGGGAATTACAGTGCAGGAAATTTCAGAATCAGCAAATAACTGACTCAAAACTATTGTCAAACACTAAGCTAGTAAAATGTATTCATATACCACCTTTTACAGATAAAAATCTCAAACTTGGATCAACTTCTAGATCTGGCCTTTGGAACAGCTTGTAGATTTTAGTCTAACCCTTTGAATCTTGAAATATTAAATAACAAATTCTAGTTTTTAAAGCTGTACAATGCATTGTTTAATGTTATCACAACCCCTGTATAAGTATCAGCCTATTTTATCATGTAATTGTAACAGTAATAATTAAATAAAATGGGCCAGGGCCACATGTAGATTCTCCACCAGAGGGCAGTAGACACGTATAGGACCGATATAGCAGGTTTTTGTTGAAAGTACTAATCCTAATACTCCATCTGGATGCTGTAAGGCCAGAGGAAATTTGATGCACATTTGTTGAAATAGTTCAAATGTGGCTGGAATGCAATTTTTATTGAAATACAGTGAATCAAACAATTTCAGTAGATTTAAATACAATGTAAACAAAAAATACCAGTGTCTTTATTTTTTCATTTAGCCCTCAAGGGCCAGAGCACATTTTGCAGTCGTCGGGGTGTTGGTTCACTACTGACTTGCGAAGTGACCCACCCACCAGCACCATCTCCAGTGACGAATCATAGAGGGTAAAGCCTAGTTTATACTTCTCCATCAGCTCTGCGAGGGAGAGATGTGCACGCATTGACATAGACGTTTAGCTTTCAGACTTCTTTGTCTGCTGGGGAGCGTTTGTCCCTCATTCCCCTCTACCTCTTCATGCGATCGGGACCTCTAAACTCGTGTTTCTCATCTTTTTCCGTCCATGAATAAAAGGCTTGTTGCATATATTTGTACTCCTTCACTCATGGGTAAATAAACGTTCATATTTTCATACTTGTTCCGCGATGCGTTCTTCATTCTGTTCTGTCTGCCGCTAAATATCTCTTTACTTTTTGAAGCGGCAAAGATGGTGCTGTTGACAAATTTACAGGAAGCACCGTCCGGACCACAAGGTTGTGCTCTCCATCTCTTTTGAAATTGGGGCATGTCTCCGTCTTTCTCTGCGAGCATGTCGGAGGGCTCTTGCGTCGAAGCAGTATGGCATTGAGTATCTCCATCCCGACGCAGACGGACAAGTATAAATTAGGTTTTAACACTAATTTCTATTAATATGTTTATTTTACAGCAGTATTTACCATTAGAACATCTTCGGGCTCAGAAATAGCTGCTTGACTTAACGAGTCTGCCATTTTTACACAGCCCTGGCATTGACTTCCCAAGCAGACTTTTAACCACAATGGTCTCCTAATGGCTGGTAAGCATAAACCCAGTGTCGTGCCCGTCAAAATACATTTTTGATCATTTATTTTTTAAATATAACTTCTATGGAAGCAACCGTATACTTGCACACCTCTAAACGCTACTTGGAGGTGTTATATTTAAAAATATAGCATTTTTCTTTAAAGATGGAATAACAACTAGGTAGAGCTTGACCATGAAAAGCCTTGAATGTCTGCATTATAAAATGAATTATAAATTTAGTAAGAACCAGTTCAAAACATTAGAACAGGAGTGATGTTAGCTCTGCTGCTGGTTCCAGTTTAGAGCCTGGCTGCAGGGATTTGGGCCTACCAAAGGCAAGGAAGTGTGTTTCGTTAAAATCTGTAAAGTGCATCACTATAATCTACATGAAAGGAATTAAAAGAAAGAATAATCAAATTAGAGTCATGTTTATGTACTAATTTTCAGCTTGAACATATTTCTTGAATGATGAAAACTATTTTGCACCAGTTGTTCAGAAAGACCATCAGGAGACCTTTATTCAAACTAAAACTACTCCAACTTGATGGTTTAATGACCAAATGTTTCTCTAGCAGAGGAACCGTGTTCACTGAGGTAATGCCCTTTTCAGAGTTTCACTTAAGGTATTTTTTTGAGTTAGTGATTACTCAAATATTCCACACATTCTAAAGAACTTCTAGAAGAAGTCCAGCATAAATTTAGTAGAAGATATGGAAGAGACAAAAGGTGTTAATGACCTGACATAGGTTGTAAAAACAGGAGCGAGACAAACACTGTGCCCTGGGGTACGCCACACAGCAAATCAGAAGTTTCTAGCTTAGGCTGGTGGTTATTCAGTGATTTTCCACACAAAGTCTGCTGTGATCAATAATGTCAGATG
The DNA here is from genome assembly GCF_043380555.1 of Nothobranchius furzeri. NCBI lineage: Eukaryota > Metazoa > Chordata > Actinopteri > Cyprinodontiformes > Nothobranchiidae > Nothobranchius > Nothobranchius furzeri. The sequence continues at coordinate 69,670,696 of NC_091742.1, forward strand.
CCAAAATAAAGTCAAACATGTAAATTCCCTTCTCTGCATACTTTAGGGGAAAGCTATTTCTTTTGAATGAATGTCACAAAAAACCACATTGGCTTTTATTGAGTTGTTCCAGAAAATAAATTACTTAGGTAGGTTGGTCCAAACTGGGTTTGTTCGGATCGACGAATAATCCCAAACAAAAACAGAAAAAGATAATAAAGTAACATTTCTTTGTTGTTTGGGTTTCATTAACATGACAACAAAGAGCTTTTGTTCTTTATGTAATTGCTCAGCATATTCTGTTATTTTCCTTCCAGTTTGTTGGTGTAACTCTTTTTGTGACGGCTTATTTAGCCAAACCAGGCAATTATACTGGAAAGGGATCAATTCTGACAAAACCCTCTGATGAGCCAAACAGCAAAGTGATCAAAGCGACTGGAGGTTTCTCTTCCAACAAGCAGCAGTGTTAGTTTTTTTTTTTTTTAGAATTAGCTTAACCCAGTTAAAATCTGGACTTTGTGTGGATTTTAATGGTGCACCCCCTTCTCCCCGCCACCACCGCTCTGGAATACGTGAAACTGGGTTGTTCACAAGGATTTGAGAGGGAAACGACATAAAAATGAAAATGCAAACCAGGTTCTGATGTTCATCACACAACTTCTGTATTCATATTTGATCACTACGACTATAAAAGTATTGGTGTCAAACTAATTCTCATAGTTGAAAGGGATTGTAGGGTAGAATTCATTATTTTTATGAAATAATAGAGTATCTTGCATTTTTCGCTAATAAAAACAGTACTGAAGCCATTTTGTTTCTTTTTTTTATAGATGTCACCAAAATAGTTCCAGGATGCTTTGCTGTAGAATTTTTGTTCTCTATTTATCCACTCTTCTGTGATATTACATCGTGATATAATCGGTAGAGTATTTTGGGTAAATTTGGAAAAACCTTTTTTTCTTAATTTGAAACACATTTTTCATTTTATTTAATTATGTTTCAGCACAGACCCAACAATTGTTATATTTCACTTGGCCTGGATTTGAGTAATTGTATATGTGGATGTAAACTTTCCTGATAAATTTGGTTCTTTTAACTGACACTATATTAGCAAAATATTTCAATATATTAAAATGTAATCTTCTAAAAAAACATTTATTTGGGTCACTTGTGTCAGTCTTGCTGAACGAATAAAAATATCTCATTGGCTTTGGAAATATTAGTTCATTCATTAAATATCTATAAAATCAGCTCCAGCTAAGCCAGTGAAGGTATTGAATCAGTCAAACCTTAAATATTTTTAGTAGTTTTTCTTCAAATAAATGATTTAGTCTCAATGGAATGGGGAAGAATGAGTCAAATGTGTCTTTTCTCACCACCAAATTACCCATATAAGTAACATTATTATGTACAGCCACCAAAAATGTCAGATGAGTCGCAAACATTTCCTTCCACCAAGTGAAACTTTATTACTTGACAAATTCTCCTTTATGATACCAAACCCAGATAAAGCCTATAATGAAGAGTTTTCATGCAAAATATTTTAAAATACTAAAACTACTGTTAGTTTTTTTTTATGGCTACATTAAAAAAGTTGAGCCACAGTTTGTGCTAGGCTTCTTTTAATTACTTTATCTGGATTGTGCTCCAAAGGTGCTGTCCTCGCTGGAATGTACAGTACTATGAGAGACATTAAAATCATAATGAATATGCTAATTATTCATTTTTTCCTTTTCAGAATCTTACAATGTTTTTTTATATTCTAATGACAATATCACAGTTTTACGTAAGCTACATTGAGTGCATCTAACGACTTTCGATAATATGTTTCATAAGACAGTGGGAAATTAGGGTGAGCTCGGCTACAGACCTGTGGTTTTACAGCCATGATTACTTCAGAAGGCTCCATGAGAGTTCTTGTGCAGCTCCGTATTTATGGGTCGGAAGCCTGGTGCCACTCATTGTCAGTTTTCATTCTTGGATGTCCCAGATAGAGCCGTCACCCGTCTGAACCAGACAGACTATTTTCCTGAGTCTGCTGTATCCGCTGAGCTCCACAAAACTCCTCTGTCTCCATCATCACCATGGTCATAACAGACAGTGGATTTACTCTTTTAGGTGGCTTAGTTTGAGAATGACGTTAGATTTGCATTAGTGTCAGTTTAAATAGGACTTTTTAAAAATTATGGTCTATTTGGAAATAGGTTATGAGCATGTATTACCTGTTATAGACAGGTCTATTCATTACCTGGGCGATGGTGGCACAGGAGTTAAGTGCTCGCCCCGTAATTGGAAGGTTGCAGGTTCAAGCCCCTCTCAGTCTGTCGCTGTCGTTGTGTCCTTGGGTAAGACACTTAACCCCCCTTGCCTGCTGGTGATGGTCGGAGGGACCGGTGGCGCCAGTGTTCAGCAGCCTCACTTCTGTCAGTGCGCCCCAGGTCAGCTGAGGCTACATCGTAGCTCATGCCCTCCAGTGTGTGAATGTGTGAGTGACTGATTGTGTTGTAAAGCACCTTGGGGGGTTCCAGGACTCTAGAAGGTGCTATATCTAATACAGGCCATCTACCATTTACCATTTACTATTTACCCCAGATTGGAAATATAGAAGTTACCCAGATTGATGAGCTAACTGCTAGAAGGAAAATCTCTGCCGATGACTTCCAAGTCAAATATTTTATTGTGGTTTATGCAAATTTTATTTTATTAAAGAGCGGGTTCATTGTAAACCCATTTTTAATGATTTTTTCTTGATCATAACTAGTTTTTAATGCAGGCTGAATGTGAAAATAGTCTCCTACACCTATCTCCTGCATTAACTTCTGTTAGAAAATAGATGGTGAAACTGTAAGATCAAACTTAACATTCATGGACTCACCCATCCTGACTCATGACGGGGAAGGCCATTGTTGGTTTAGCGTCCAGGAAACAGCAGAGAGCGTCTAGTAGAAGCTAACCATTAGCATTAGCGACTCAAGAGGCTGCTCCAGACTTGTGTTATTTGTGGAGATAAAACATCAGCATTGTAGAGCAATCAGACTCTGTGGTAGAGTCGTGTTGCTGTTAGTCAGAGGTGACACGTCTGAATATCAGGAAATTAGACTTCAAATCCTGCCGTGTTCTGCCACTTTCTCCTCTAGTGGACTTCTACGTTCTAAAACAGGCACACCTGTTGAGTAAAGTTGGCTTTTAACCATAAAGTTCACCAGTGGGTAATTGCCAGCAAAATTATGTGCAGCTAGCCTAATAATTATGACAGTTACTGGAATAATTAATATTTAACTCTTCATTAAGAAGATTATTTTAACAGTTAAAATGTTTCTGTTTTAATTTGGAAATTATCCAGCAGAGCGACACTAACAATTTTAGTGGCTAATTCTTTAAATGCCAGAATTAGCCCAAATTTGCCTGAGTTTTACTAAACCACCTGAACCAGGCTGGGACTCAGTCTTGTCTTAACGGGGAGTGTCGGTGAAAAGCCAGCTCTCTGTGGCACAATTACAGAAGTGCAGCGCAGTCACTTACCCTGCTAATACACAGTGTGATATTAATTACTGTTTGTAAACAATGCACTTTGCAGAGATTACTGCATGCACTCGGCGTCCTCCATTTGTGTTTGGTAATTCTCACAAGTGATTAAACGTTGCAGCTAGGACAGCTGTTCAAGATGAGTTCATTGGCATGTTTAATTAATTGCACTTGAGATAATTATTCAATCATTAGTTTGATTAATTTTCGGCGTTCCCAGATAATGCATCAACCGTCTGCTTGGTGTCAATAGTTCTGAAAGTCCAACAAGGATGCATTTTTGGGGGGGAGAGGATTTGATCTGGAGATAAACTCTGCTGGAGAAAGTAATGTCCATGTCAGACATTGATAATGGGATTTGTTTTTTTTGGCCTCATGGGTAATGTGAGCAATGCTAATGCTTAGTTAGCTCGCAAACTGAGAGACCTGCTAAATACTTCCTCGTAAAACAAGCACAACACCGTCATTTTCCGTAATTCCCAGTGTTTTTTGATTGTCCTTGCTCTACATTGTGACTGAAACACATTTTTCACCCTCTCAAACATTAAGGAGAGTGGCAATATCCAGCTGAAGGAAAGCCTGACAAACCGTTTGTGAGAGACCTTGTCAAACGGATTAATTCCCACCATGGGCCTTGGGGTTCAGGGCCGTTTTTCTGTCATGCTGTTTTGCCAGGCTCCCTCTTGATAATACCCCAAAGATAACATTAATTGTGCAGGGAGATGTGGGATGGGGAGTATCTAAAAGGAACTTGAGCAACAAGCAAAGCCTTCCTTCCCCCCCCCCCCCCCCCCCCCCAACTGTCTGCTCCACTGCATGTGAAAACCCGGCAACAATCAAAGCATCAGGAGCCTGACACGTTGCATCAGTTATCCTCATGCTTGGTGTGAAGTTTCTGGAGGGACTGGGTTTGAGAAAGATGTGAAAGGACAAAAAAATCAAATAAATCAACCCATCTGTTCGGATTTCATGTTTAAACCACTACATTTGAAGCAAATCAGAAACTACTGCTCAAATGCTATCACATTTGTTTGCGGCTAAAATGCTTCATTTTGAATGAAAAAAAATTGTGCGGCAAAAGCAGGAATTGTGACATTTCCAATGCCATAGCTGGCCAAGAAGCACAGTAGCTTGTTAAAAGCATGGAGGAGCTTAAAAAGGTTAAAGACAACATATTAAAGGTCTCGTTGACTGAAAAACAGTGTAATAGTTATTTTGTGTATTCATCGTGTTTTTCTTCTAAACACTTTTTTAAGTGCTTTTTAAACACAGAAACGTTTTTTTTTTACCTTGCTAACAGTTTAGATCGCTCCTGCAATCTTCTTCAGAGCTAGCCACTAATGGCAGTGTCACTTCCTTCTTCGTATATTCATGCATGATCTAATGCGTAGAAGACCCCCTTCGTCTGTTTTACATAGAATATGGATTAAGGAAGCCATAGAAATACGGAGACAAGGGCACGGAACCGAGAACAGAGACAAGGGGGTCTACACGTTAGAGCATGCATGGAACTGTGTCATTGGTGAGTAGAGCGCAGGCAGCAGAGGTGACGCCATCCTCTGCTACCCGCGGATAAACAGAGAAGGAAGTGACACCGTTATTAGCAGCTAGCTCTGAAGACTGTTGGCAAGATAATAAAAAAAAACGTATGTTTTAACAATTAAGGTTTGTAGAAGCTGTTGTTTATTTTTTGGTTTTGCTCTCACATTCAGTACAATTGCATAACTTACAGACTTGGCTTTTTTTCAGTTGTTTTTGAGAAATAAAAGTTGTTTAAATATTGCCTAATAATGAAGTAATTGGGCAAAGGGTGTGAGAACCAGAAAACAGATGGTGTTTAATCCAGGTTACTGCACACCGTTGCAGATTAAACATATTTGGTTGATGGATATAGGGCATTACTGCGGGTCTGCGCTAAAATCAGATGCAGTGATAAGACGTTTTTTTCTAAGAGATTGTTGATACCTTTCTTCAAATTGTGCCCATTGCATTGCCTTCAAGGCATCGTTACTCGTAGATTGGATGTACTCACTCGTTGCACTTACTGTGGAAAAGTTCAAATAAAGATGCTGAGTCGCATACGTTTTAATAATTATTAAGCTATTTTCATTGATTTTCAAAACATGTTCTCAATGTACAAACAGCTGTTTCACTGTTATCACTGACTTAACTGCTAATGTGATGTCTTCCTTTGAAACTCAAGAAAGAAACGACGGACCTGGGGGCCTTACTTCTAAAACGTTGCGTAGAATCTTTAACAAAGCATTACTTCAGCTCAGCAACAACAACAACAAAATAATAATTGACTTTCATTCATTTATTTTCTGACCTATAAAACATTGCTAAAGCACAGCTGCATGCAATTACATTCTGTGAGTCACACCCATCCTAGTAATGCTGATCTGTGGCATTTTTCAGGTAACCACGGCAAAAGAGATGACAATTGAGGCTTTGGGGCACCACATAGGCAAGGACAAATGTTTTATTCCCTTAGAGGAGCACTGTGCTGTTGCAGCGATGGGCCGTGGAGCTGCGGAGCAATCATGGTGGAAATAAGTCTAAAACAAAAAGAAAAGAGAAGTGGTCAGAGGGAGGCAATGAAGAAGATGGCAATAATCATTAATGCCATTCTATATTAATAACTGCACTATTTTCATGTTCAGCCTGCATCTTAGAGTGACTAATCAGGATTAATAATAATAATAATAAATTCAGCCTGCATGATGGCTAATTCCCACTGGAAGGAGCTGGACTTCTGTCAGAACACCCAACAGTTACAAAACTGCCTCAGTTTGCTGCGATGCAGATACAGATGTAATTTTTATTCTCAGTTCAGAGATGGAGGTGCTGACTGGTGTGTGTGTGTGTGTGTGTGTGTGTGTGTGTGTGTGTGTGTGTGTGTGCGTGTGTGTGTGTGCGTGTGTGTGTGTGCGCGTGTGTGTGTGTGCGTGTGTGTGTGTGCGTGTGTGTGTGTGCGTGTGTGTGCAGTCGATGGTCTACAAGTCTGAAAATGTCTTAAATTCAACATTTTACTATCTCCAAGCCCATTTTGTGCATAAGCAAGATTCATAAATGAGGACCCTGTATCTGAGGAGTAATCATTAGCTTTAGCAACTCCAACACACAGCAGAATGGGCTCGACACACGGGAGGCGACAAACGACCGCGATCAGCGAAATTTGTCGCTGTCGCATTTATTACCTGACACACGGGAGGCGATCCGCGGCCAGCGGCAAAGTCGTCTACGCGTTCTGTTTCATGGCGAAATTGAAACTTCCGTTGTTTTGTTTGGCTGTGTCAGGTTGGAGGGAATTAAGGTTATTTAAGCGGTTCAGAGTTAAAAAAGTGGTAGATATGATGTTTCACAAGGTGCTGCTAGAGTTATGTGAAATCTTACTTCTGATTTTACTATATAAAACATAATAATAATCAACTTCTCCTCCTTGTTTGTTCGGAGGTGTACGGAGCATCCTGTCCGCTCATTGGTCAGTGAATGAAACCTCCGTTGATTGGTCCTCGTCCGAGCAACAGCGATGAAAAGTTGAAAATGTTTCAACTTTCTGGGATTGCGTCGCTGGGTTGCCTGTGCACGACACGTGCACGAGCGCAAAATTTCACACGCACGTTTTTCGCGTTTCGCTTAGTAGGAGAGAGACCCGCGATTATCGCTTTGTCGCGCCTGTCTCATTGAAAATGAATGGAGAAGAGGCGATGTCGCCTCCCGTGTGCCGAGCCCAGAACTCCTTCAGGCTTGCTTTATTTGTGGAGATGAAATATTAACGTTGCAGAGCAAACAGAGTCAGTGGCATAGTTGTGTTGCTTTTAGCTAATCTGAGGAGAGATATCCAAATATCAGGAAATAAGACACCAAATTCTGTCATTTGAAGCCACTTTCTCCTCCTGCTGACTTCTACGCCCTCAAACAGGAGTTTCTGCACTAATTGTATGGCCATAGTACGATTCACAAGGCATTCATTCCTACTAGAAACCACTGCAATAGTATTAAAATATGAGTAAAGTTGACCTTTAATTAATCCAAATTTTTGTTTACATAAATGAAAAAAAAATCAGCTTTGCTCCTCAACTTGTGACAACTTCCATGAGGTCGTCACATAAGAGTTTAGTTTGAAAATGAATGGAAACTCTTTGCGTTTCAGCAAAATCTTGTCATCTTCTAAACCGTGAAATAGCAAGTGAAGTGTTCCGTTTAACAAATTGACCTTTTGTGAGCTTTTTTGCTCCACAGATTGTAATTCTAAACCCACATAATCCACGAGGAATAAATTCAACAGCTCCCGTTGACACCGAGCTCATCACTCCCCAAAAAGTACCTTCAAATTATCCAGACAGACAGATAATGGCTTGGAAGCGACTTGCTGCTGTGTGACAGACATTTCCAATTAAAAAACGGTAAATAACTTGAGATTCGTCCATTTCAACCTGTCCTGAGATTTATCAGTGTCTCATGCCTTAAATCTTTTCACTCCAGGAACGGTAATATCACAGATTTGGATTTGTTTGACAAAGATAAATGTCGCATGGCTCCTATCACCCTGTATTGCTGTTTAAGCATTCCCGTGTCTGCGTAAGGAATTTCACCAGGCAACATACAAAGAAGTCAGTGACTATGCAATTATTTATTAGGAATTAAATTCAGTGCAGTTTTGATGGCTTAAGAAGGAAGTTGTACTGTACAATCAGGACCCTATGAAAAGTTTTATTCATTCCCCAAATTTGCTTTTCTTTGCTACCTTTCTGAAATCTACATTTCCATTCAAACCAGAACTGTAGACAAGTCCCAATGGCATCCAATTGTGGTCCTCAATAGCCACCATCCTGTCTCTGTTTGTTTGTTTGCCCCAACCATGTCGATGGCCCAAACACAACTGACTCGATGGCTGAATTACCTCCTCGAGAATGTCCTTACTAACTCTAGGAACCTCTTAATCACTGATTCATTTAAATCAGGGATGTTGAAGCAGACAAAACAACTTAAACATGTCCAAAGGTACCCTCAAGGGCTAGAACTGGATATCATTAGCATATCGGCTATTTGAAGGAATTTTCTATTTTGTAGAGGCATATTTTAAGCAAATTCTCTTGTGACTGAGTGAAGAGCCCAAGAGTAAGAGTGGGGCTATCACTAAGAAAAGGATGCATCTATTAGGGAATTTCTTTTCTTTTACTTAAGATAAACATTTTGTAATGGAGTAAAGCTGCAAAATGAAGTAGAGATAATATATGTTGCATGCATTAGCTGATTGGCTGTTCCATTGTTGTTTCATATGCACTCTTTATGTAGCTTATTACATATGTGTAGCAGTAGGAGATGTGTAATGGGAGCTTTCTGGTTTCCATTTTAGGTCTACTCATAAGAATAAGAGGAATTTGAATAGCAGTCAGTGGCATAAATGTACGGAAGTCAACTAACTAACTATTGTTAATCTTAGTGAATTTACAATATTTGCTCATTTCCAGAGCTTTCCTCTGCAATAATGTTTTTGTTATGTGAAAGTTACACAAAGAAAATCTAAAGATGTGAAAAACTTGGACCTTTTTGGTTAAATTTTAGTTTTTTTGTACTGATCAAAAAGAACAGAAATTAGTTTTTTTTTCTGAGTGCAAACATTAAAGTAACAGTTAGCACATCCCTGCTCCTTTGCCCTCTTGAATGAAAGTGGAATTACAACTGTCGTAAACAACCCTACAGCAGCCTGCGGCTAACACTAACAACGAGATAACATTAGTCAAATAATACTAAAATAAACCACTACCTAAAATGATCCATACTGTTATACAAAAATATTATTACGTACAAGACCAGTAGCAACAAAGCCAGGTCACCATTAGTCAGTGACTTTGTAGCCTCTTTTACCTTCCTCAAGCTAGTGTAGGCCGCACCAATGTTCTCTCTGGTTTTAGCTCTTTGCTTCACCTCCAGAGACAGTCCTCTGTTACTTTTACTTCCAAACGTTACTTTTTTAAGCCATGATGTCAACAGATCAAACAAACCTCTTCTTGTGCTTTTTATTGACAATCGACAAACTGAAAATGCTATCCACTAGCATTACAGCTAACAGTCGTAAAGCAGGTAAAGACCGCACCCTATAGGAAACTTACCTGCTTCACAAAACTACCAAATTCACTTTTTGGTCAATAGAGGGCTGCAGAGCTGTGTCAGATATGAACCTGGTCCAGTTTCTTACTCAACAATCACTGAGATGATGTTAAAGCTCTAGTTTAAAGTTTAAAAAACTTTTTCGTATAACTTTAAATCTTTAGTTTGTAATTATTTCAATGTGTCTTTTACAACATAAAACAGATATAGTTAGAAAAAAATACATCAACCAAACTTTTATAGGGACTGAAATCCACCTCACGCAAGCCCATAAATGAAGTTTTGGCCCAAAACCAATCCAAAGCATATTCCCAACCCAGATTGCCAAAAATACGTCCATGGATTTTTCAATGTATCAAAATCACACACACACACACACACACACACACACACACGCACACACACACATTTATACATAATCACATCAAATCCAGGAGGCGAAGATGAAATGGCGGATGGGTGGAGTCTTTCTCTCTTATTTTTTGTAAATAAAGTGACATGACTCATTAATGTGATGAATGACTGAGCAATTCCCCAGGACCCTGCATTAATAGTACCCCACCCCCTGCAGGAATCCCTCACTTGGGCCATTCCGGGTGAAAGCCAAACATTTTAACGTTGTGTCCGTAAGTGCTGAGGCAAGCAGGTCCGCCAGCCAAATGGTCGCTTTCTTCAGCTGCCGAAGCTCCCAAGGACCCACTTCACTGTTAACATCAAATCATTAAATTCACTCCATACTCACTCAGACTTATAGAGACATCAGTAGCAAAACAAAGGGCGAGACATTAAAAACAAGAGAGGATGCCATTTTTAGGATGGGAACAACAACTCAAATATATTTTCTGGTTTTAAATAAAAATGGGGTAAATTAGTCTGGCCACGACCCAGAGACAGATCTCAGTCGTGGGGCAGAATCTTCTGTCTCCAGATGCTATCGGACAACAAACAACGTGACATGTTCACAGCTATGGCTGTCATTCAACGAGGCAGTCCACCATCCTCTGTCAAAGAAGACACAAATACATCCTTTTCCTAAATAAAGGACTGAAGTACCTCCATCTGCTCTTGACTCAAATACAAACCGTGGTCTATATAGGCCAAAGTTGATGCCCATGCTGTTTCAAACCAGCCACCACAATCTTGGTTGTTCTGCTTCTTTGCATCATCCCACCCATCAAACCAGTAGAGCACTGTAATCGACAAGACACACAACTGGTCAGGCCTGCTGAGGCTCCTACGGAGACCAACATGCAGAGCTAAATCCCTTTGTTTCTGGTACTGTCAGTCTGTATTTCTAGGGTACTACATTGATATGTATGACAAAGTAATTACAATTCAATTGATCAATCTTAAGAATATCCTGACCAGCTCAGTGGCCTAGTGGTTGAGTGTCCACCCTGGGTCTGGGAGATCAGAGTTCAAATCTAGATTGGGTCATACAAAAGACAATGAAATAAAAATGGGACCCAGCACCTCCCTGCTTGGCACCCAGCTTTATGGGGTTGGATTGGGGGTTTACACCAAATAGTTCCCTGCTCCCCACGGGGATGGGTCAAATGTGGAGGACAATTTTCACCACACCATTCCAGAGTGTGTGACAACTGTGGGACTTAAATCTTTAAATTTATGCAAAACACCATAACGATTGAAGGAGCATACTTTGTTACAATACATGTGACAATTTGGCAACTTTTGGCACATTCCAAAAAGTACAAAGTGGTGGCTGCATTTCAACTTGTCTAGGTTAAGCTAACCTTGAAGTCCTCACCCATTTTCAAATCCATAACAGTGAAAAATCCTAAAGCCACTTTGAGCTACTATATATTTCAGCTGTTTCTGTCCCTACATTGAGTGCATTTTTAAAGAGGCTTCCTACATCTGATGCACGCCACCGCAGGGTACGACCCACTAACTTTCCACAATTATGCAAAGAAAATGGTCTGTGATCTGTAATGTGTGTCACTGCATATGTCAGAGTTAGCAAACATGTAGATCCCAGCCATGTCTGCCTTTCTGTTTGACTAAACACTCAAGTCCACAAAAATCACTTAATGGGGAACATCTAGATATGGCAGCCCCCTTACCGCATGACACATAACACGCTAAGTACTGGTTACTTGCAATTATGCTTGCAGACTGCTCATACAGCAGAAACCATTATAATTCATCCACTTAAAGACACTCACAGAGATGTTGTACCCTTGCTACAGTTGGGTGACTGGACTTGGTTTCTATAGCAACAAAATATGCAAAGCAAAGCAGCAAAATGTGGATACAGCAGCTGCTGCCTAGATAAGCTACAAAAAGGAGGCAAATGTTAAGTCCCTAAGAAGAGAAAAAGGAAATGCTTTGTTGGTGACTTCAATTGTACCAAATTAAACTACACTGGCTAAACTGTAAAAGTGAGTGAGTGTGTGACTGGTTGTTTGTCTCTGTGGATCCCTGTTATGTACTAGAAACATGTCCAGGGTGTCTCTCCTTCTCGCCTGATGACTTTTGGATTCAGGCATCAGCCCTCTGTGACCCTAATGTCAATAAGTGGTTAAGAAAATGAGTGAGCTATATAAGAAATTGTATAATATAATTAGCAACAATCCCCAAATTCTGATGATTAAAAATGATTAAAGAGAAAAAGAAAATGTCAAAATAAAATCTGTTACAGCAAATTTGGGAAACAAGCTAGCTCAAAACATTTTTTTCATGTCTCTTGACAACATTCTAACATAGTACAGCTGTAAATATATTGTGGAGATAAAAACATAATAATAAAGTAGTCCTTTAGTCTAAAAACCACTGCTAATAACACGGTTTGGGTCAAAAGCAGCTTTCAGACACTCCAATAGTGGATCTCACCGTACTCTGCACTTCCCTGGGTCCTCCATTCATTACACACACGTATTTAGCAACAGAACACCACTGGTGTTAGATGTTCAGCAGTGTTGGGCAAGTTACTTCAAAACTGTAATGCATTATTTATTACTTGTTACCCTCAGTTTAAAGTAATTCATTACATTAGAATATTACTGATTTTAAAATGTAAGGCATTTCACTACTTTTGCATTACTTTAAGTTACTTTCACCAAAACAACTTCAATATGAATCTGGTAATGTGACGCTCAGTGAGCTCATGACATATATGTGGAAGGTGATGTGGTAGCTGAGCTAGGGTTGCTGTTAAAAACAGTCAGATATAATAACAGTGCTTTAAAATGATTGTTTATTAAATAAAAGCAACAACAATCTGTACTCTCAGCATGCTGCCATCTTAAGGGCCATCTGAGCAGGGAGTGAGGTGGTGGGGGCTCCAAGCCTATATTTGCCTTGGTCCCCAAATGCCTTGATACGACCCTGGATGTGGGACTGACTTCTGGGGTGATCTGATTATATCACATGTATAAATATTAAATGCTTATATATTATTGCTTTTCACTGGTAAAAATGTGTATTGGAGATAAATCTACCAACTTTTTTTCTTTTCAAGCACTTTGTTTTGTTTTCTTGATTTTATTTGAATAATTTCCGGCCCTTTCTCTCTCTAACCTTCCTGCATGCTGCATGTTTTCTCCGCCTTCCAGAAAAACTGTTTCCTAGATTTCCTACTTTCTAACTAATCAGCCAAAGGGATCTACCCAACGCAAAAAAAATAAATAAATCAAAAATAAAAAAGCTTAATATGTGCTGCGCTCCAGCAGCAATGAGTTGAAATCACTGGGGCACAGATTATGAACTCAGCTGAAAAGTACATGAAGTACCAGAGAATATGGGCTGATATAAACGATCGCAAATGAATTACTTTGTTTTGGTGGAGCGATTTTGTGAATATAACAGCGGCCGCGCGCAGGACGCAGCTGGAGTATTTGAGCCATTACCGCTGCGTCCTCTCTGCTCATAGAGTGCCCGCAAAGCTGAGTCCATAAATTATGTCATATATGTGGATACTGGATATTTTTTCAGGCTTCCCGCAATTAGAATTTTTAGGAAACCCACATCTTGATTCTGTGTTTAAAAATGCATTGTATTTACCGCGTTACTGACAATTGTACCGAGTAAATATTACCTTTTCCTTCGCTGTAATGCCTTACATTACCACATTATAGCAAAAAGCAATGCATTCCAGTAATTAATTACTTTTGTACCGCGTTACTTCCAACACTGCCACTCAGTTGTACCAGAGAAGGAGAAACAGCCGGCTGCCACCACTTCAACTTCAGGACAAATGACCAGAGTCCCAAAAAGAAAAACACCATTTGAAGTCACAGACAGCAAAAGATGTTTGGACCTAGAAAACAGCGACTGGTATTTAGCACTATCTCATATACTCCGGCATCAAAGATTTCCAGTTCCAGCAGAAGTGTCTCTGGGAAGATACCTGAGGGGAAGAGTGAGTAGTCCTGTTTGTGTTCAAAACCTAGCTTGTTTTTGTAGATTCGCTAAAGTAGCTTTAGCAAGAAAGGTTTGGGGTGGGGCAAAGGAAGCCCTTACGAAAAAGAAGTATACTTTAAGTATCTAATTTCAAGTATACTTAAGTGTACAGAAGTTTATTTGCATACTTGTTCTTAAAGTTTACTTAGAAGTATACTCATTGGGACTAAATTGGGCCACTAAAAGTATACTTGAAGTATACTACAAGTATACTTCAAAGTATTAATTTAAGTTTATTTGTAGTGTACTTCTGATATAATTGAGTATACTTTTCTTTGAAAGTATACTTAAAGTAACCTCACAAGTGTACTTGGAGTGTACTTCAGATATAATCGAGTATACTTTTCTCCTTGAAAGTATACTTATAAGTTTACTTGTAGTGTACTTCTGATATAATTGAGTATACTTTTCTCCTTGGAAGTATACTTAAAAGTAACAATATAAGTTTACTTGTAGTGTACTCCTGATATAGTTGAGTATACTTTTCTCCTTGAAAGTATACTTATAAGTTTACTTGTAGTGTACTTCTGATATAATTGAGTATACTTTTCTCCTTGGAAGTATACTTAAAAGTAACAATATAAGTTTACTTGTAGTGTACTCCTGATATAGTTGAGTATACTTTTCTCCTTGAAAGTATACTTATAAGTTTACTTGTAGTGTACTTCTGATATAATTGAGTATACTTTTCTCCTTGGAAGTATACTTATAAGTTTACTTGTAGTGTACTTCTGATATAATTGAGTATACTTTTCTCCTTGGAAGTATACTTAAAAGTAACAATATAAGTTTACTTGTAGTGTACTCCTGATATAGTTGAGTATACTTTTCTCATTGAAAGTATACTTAAAAGTAACAGTATAAGTTTACTTCTAATAAAACTGAGTAAACTTTTGCCCTTGAAAGTATACTTAAAAATAAACTTTAATTACCATTATAAGTTTACTTGTAGTGTACTTCTGAAATAATTGAGTATACTTTTCTCTGTGAATGTATACTTAAAATTATACTTAAAGTAATAATATATGTTTACTTGTAGTGTACTTCTTATATAATTGAGTATACTTACAGTTTTGAAAGTACACTTTACAGTAAACTTGATGTAATATTCTTTTAGTACATTTAAGTATCTCTATTTTTTCTATAAACACATACTGCAAGTAACATTTAACATCTGCTATTTGCTTACTACCAATACATTTACTTTCCACTATTTACTGATACTTCGTCTTTATGCAGAGAAAAAAAAGTAAATAAAATAGCTAAGTCATTTTGTTTAAATTTATTAAACTGAGAGAATTAGAACAGAACAAAAACAGACCCGTTTACCAGGATTAATCAAAGATGAGAACGCAAACTGTTCTGAACATGTTTAATGCGTTAATTCTGTCCATTTTGAAAGACTTTTTAAAAATGCGTTTAAAAAAATCAGTCCATTTTATGGATCCACTTGCTTGGTTGTTGATGCCTTTTTGAAGTTTTCATTGTTGCATTTCTTTCGTATTATTTTTCTTACATCTTGAACGCGCAGAGATGGAAACTTCAACTGGGCATGCCCTGTGAACACACAAAGCAAAAAAATGAACACTTGCTGTTAGGTGAACTCTGACACCACAAAATCTTTACAGTTCGTACACTGTAAACCCGAATAAGTAGGCAGAACTCAAAAAATGTAAGGCAATCCGTTGCCTCATATTTTCTGAGTTTATAAACTCAGATATTTGAGTATATCAGACCATAAATAAACTTAAATATTTGGAGTTTATATTAAATATATTTTCAAATTATGATCAAATTAAAGTTACCGATTAAGCCAACTCAAACTGAAAATAAAACAAAATTTGAAAGAAACAATTACAAACGCACACTTTTGAAAACTGGACAACAGCAGTGTGTAGACTTTCTTTGAGTAGGTGGTTTAAAGCAGGGTGAGCATGTGAGCGGAGAAAGTGCTTTGATTGGCCACTAGAATATTTCAGCTCAGCCAGCAGCTCAGTAGTGCACACACAGCGAGTTTTTACCCCTGTGAGGCGCAAAATATCTAACTGGTCAGATATTCACCTCAGCGTCTCGTGAGGCAGAAAACTCAGTGAAAATCAGGCGCACATGGCGAGCAATCTGCTGAGAAAACAGTCATTCGAGGCCGTTTGCTCAGCTGATTGCTCTCGTGTGTGGCAGGCTTAAACATCTTGCCAAAGGTTTGTAGTTGAAACAATGGCACATTTTCCAAAATGTTCATGTGCGTTGTCCTTGTGTTGTCTTTATGCATAAATAAATAGAATGATTTGTTCAAATTTACAATACTGGGACTTACCACACATGTCCTCAAAAATCCAGAGGATTCCTCACGTAGATAGACAGGAAGGGCATGGAGAACAGTGGTACGCCTTGTGTGGACATCATGTAATTCCTAAGAAGATTATTAAGAGTGTAAATACTGTCAAGTTTACTAATCAAACTTAATGCCAAATTGCTCTGACCAATTTTCCAAGACAGTGATATCTGCATCTAAATCCAATGATAAACTGCTGAATTCAAAAGTTAATTTGAATTGTTTAATATTACATAATACGGAGGGGTATTAGGGCCACTGAAGAAAAAAAATTCTGAAAATAAATAAAATAAATAAAGTCAGAATTCTGACATTTATCTCAGTATTCAATTGTTTCCTTCAGTGGCCCTAATACTGCCTTATTGCCTAAGAGTATTAGAGTCACTGAAGAAAAAGAAAAGAATTGAGAAAAAAAGTCAGATAATTTCAAAATTCTGGGATTAAAGTCAGAATTCTATGGGATTAGATTTGTGCCAATAGGATCAAGAAAAACACTTTGGAGAGCAAACAAATTTTAAGACATTGAGAGAAAAAACATTGGTTTCAAAAGAAAAACTTACGATCTGAATCAGATTCTTAAAATGACCAAGAAAAACACTTTGACGGTCAAACAAAAATTAAGAAATTGACAGAACAAAAATATTGACTAAAGGAAAAAAACATGTTTCAAAAGTAAAACTTACTATCTGAATCAACTTCTTAAAATGAGTAACAAAGTATGTTTCCTTTTTCTGTTTGCCTCTATGTGTTTTTGTTATCAATTTCCTTAGTTTTGTTCTCGCTGCTCAGAGCTTTGCTCTCACTACCAGATTTGCACTTACACTGTCTGGCTTTCTCCTTTGCAATCCCTGAGTTTTTGGTTGCAATTCTGACACAACCCTTTCGGGTGGGCGGGACTTCTGAGAAGTCCTCTCCCATAGGACAGTGGTTTCTCTTGAGTGACAGTTCAGTGACCTGGAAGTGATGTAGCCTCCAAGACATTTTTTTTCCACCTGGTCAACAACATGAATTTTGAGCCCCAAACAGGTTATTTCTGCTGTCTGTGGTGTCTATTGAGGATCTAAAGTGAGTATTGATAATATATTTTATCTTTTCTTAGTTAATCTGTAAATTAAGCCACTTTTTAAGTTGGTTTTAATCAGACGCTAGCTCACTAGCTAGCTGCTAAGCAAGCCATTGTGCTAGCCTCAGGACAATGGTCTACTGTTCCAGAGAGACGTGTTAAAAACTCATCTTAACATATTCATTACTGGTTTCATGGAATAAATTGTTGCAGTTTATGTTAATAAGTTTGCTAATTTTTCAGGAACCTGTGGAACATCAGAGACTTTGCAGCTATTAGAGCTAACCTGTGTACTGCTAACTTGCTACAGAGGAAGCAGCAGAAAGCTGAGCTAACAGGCTGTTTTGCAGGTAAATACTCTTTTAGTGGAACTGCAGGACTTTTATGGTATAACTCAGAATCTACATGAGCTATTGTGGGAAGACTTTTAAACTACATTTACATACAGATACATGCATTTTTTTTATTCCATGTTACTTGGACGGGCTTAACAAGTTCATAGTTCTGCCTGCTCCTTTTTCAGTGAAACGAATGGATTATATGATGTAACTCTCTAGTAAATCTATAGTAACCATAGTCTGGTGACTAGTGTCTACTTTAGCTACATTTAGCTTAGCTGGAGTAATATAGTCTAACTCTGCCTCAACTGGTGACTTTTCTACTTCATTGTCAGCCAGACAAAATGTTGCTACAAACGCCCAAGGTACTGACCCCACAATAGAAAATCATAATGTCCACATTTATTTCCCACAATCTCAAATGTCACACTAAAATTAAACTTTTAGCTCTGATTTAATGATTTCCTTATTGATATCAGTTTTCCCTTTGTTGTAGGCAATCCTCGGGTGTCAGCAGGAGGAGACTACCTGCATTACGGAGCACCCTGGTTCTGAGCCAGTTGCACCTTTGTGCTGCTCTTTGGGGAGGCAATGCTCAGCAGGTTAAACAACTGTAAAATTGATTTTGTTCGTAGTTTTTGTTTAATCTCTTACATCACCAGTTTTCTTTCTTACAGACACATGCCTCCATGTGGTCAGGTGGTGTTGGTGTGATCTGGGAGGGCACACTCATGTCGTCATCTCCTTGTGCCGTCTCCAGGATCCTGATGGGAGTTCTCTGTGCCTATAAAGCAGGAGTATTTGCTTCTGGGCCTGGAGGACCGGTATCCAGCACGTTTTAGTTTTAACTCTGTTTCAACACACCTGATTTCAGTCAGCAGATAATTAACAGGCTTCTGCAGAGCTGCTGCACGGGTAATTCAACCACTGATTCAAGTGTGTTGGAGCAGGGAAACAACTAAAACGTGCTGGATACCAGCCATCCAGGACTAGAATTGAATACCCCTGCTATAAAGCCTTCCTCCTTCCTCCGGACTTTAAAATTAGTATTTTATTATGGTTTACCTGATTTAGTAAATAAATCTCAATTTATAAATTTCCTGTTTTGGTGCCTGTCCATAAAATCCTGCATTAGACACCGAAAGCTGAATGGATGCCTTTCATTCACTTTGACATTCAATGTATTTTTAAAGATACACTTGAAATTAATATCAGCTGTTTAACAGAGTGGTGCAAAGTATTTGCTGATGTCATGATTTTTGCAACAACCTGACCTTCATGCAGAGAAACTCAGGAGACAAATGAGCTAAAAACAGTTTATTAAAATGTTTGACGGATGACTGAAGACGTAACAGCTGGAGATCAGGAACCAGAAGCTTCTGCGAGGAAGAGCAGAGGTTAGTAAGAGGCAACAGGTCAGGTTTATCTTAGACTGTGCAGGTAGCTTACAGAGACTGAGAAACGCCACAGAGATGGAGCCACAGGTTTTAGTGTTTAAAGATCAGAAGGCCCTGAGGTAAAATTGAGTGTTAGTAATGACTAAATAATGACTTACAAAAGGAAAAGTTTAGATACTTACGGTCTGAAATAAAAGCGCAGACGGGAGACAGCAGAATGGTGGAGAAACAACCAGAAGTCTGGGAGAATGACAGCATGAGTTGCAAGCGGGTGAGCAGAAGGTAGTGGGTAAGCCGACTGCCAGTATGGTTGTGGAATCACGAGCTTCAAGGAAAGAATTCCCATAGATCAGCATAGAACATGAGAACGTAAGTTTGAAAAACGGCAGAGTCATGGGCTAGATATGGGTTAAAACACTCTGATGAGTGACCAGCTACCAGCTTTTATTCAAGGATGGGGTCACAGGTGTGTGAGGATGTGCCTGCCCCATGAGAAGAGTTTTCAGGTAAGCCTCTCCATGGTGCTCTGCAATGGTGACTAGCAAGGCTAAGGAAGAGATTAAAGGGAACACAAACCCAGGACTCCGACCCAAACTCCTAACAGCAACACAACGACTCCTCCCACAGGCGGTTGTTCCACGGAGCACGCAGCTGCCCGAAGTTCAGCATCAGGCAACCTGTAGGCGATGTAATCATACGTGGCTTCTGAGCATGCAAGTTTATTCTAGCTGTACGGTGTACAATAATAATAAAGATTTATATTGTGTTGCTCACCTTACAGGTTCTTTTAAAATCTTAACCTGTGCCTGCTTACAGCAGGTCTTTCGAACTAGACACAGAGAGGTTCAGGCACAGGTACTTAGTCAGACTCCTGATATGATAGAGCATCCACCACCACGGACTCGAACAATAGGTCCATATGCTTGTCAACTGGAAACAATGGAAAAAGATTGCCATTAGTACAGATATTTATCCATAACCATCACTGTGGGTTTATTATACAGCATATGAACTACATGAGGTGGGATTGGTCTGCAGTAGGGCTGTGTATTTTTGACAGGATTTGTTGTAGGAATATTAAGTAAACAGTCCAAACTGATACTTAACATATATAACATGAGTTATCTGAACCATAATAGTGAGATTTAAATTTCAATGGTGGAAACAAAACCCAATGCACACTGCTGCCAACTAGCGGGCGACATTTAAAGTGCACCAAAAACAAAGAAAATACACAAATGTTTGCATGTAAATTCTTCCAAAAATTAGATACACTGCTTTTGAAAATGGATGTAATATCTCAGGAAAAAATATCACGATATATTGCCATATCGATATTTTAGAGACAGAGTTCGAGAATATAGATACAATATTACTGGGAAAATATATTGCGATATATTGTCATATTGATATTTTCTTACATCCCTTGTCTGCAGTGTACTTTGTGTACACTATGGTGTCTCTTAGCTCACCAGCTGCAGTTGATGCATGTGGCTGTGTAGCACTTCCATTGTAATGCAATGCAGCAGTTTTCAATCTAAAAAGAAAGAATAAATAAATAAATAGCTTTTAGACAAAAATATAGATTTTATGTAAAAATTAATTAAAAGCATGTATTTAACTCATCATTGATTATCCTGGATAACATTCTTTTGATGGAGAATACAGAGCACGTGACAGAAAGCACATTGAATCTGATTTGTCTTGTTCTGACAAACAAATGTCAGATCTGTATACTGGAAAGAAATGTATTATCAAACATACTCACTTAGATAATTATTCAGAGTTACATCATATAATCCATTCATTTCACTGAAAAAGGAGCAGGCAGAACTATGAACTTTTTTAGCCCGTCCAAGTAATATGGAATAAAAAATACATGTATCTGTATGTAAATGTAGTTTAAATGTCTTCCCACATGTCTTCTCATGTAGATTCTGCCTGAGTTATACCATAAAAATCCTGCAGTCCCACTAAAAGAGTATTTACCTGCAAAACAGCCTGTTAGCTCAGCTTTCTGCTGCTTCCTCTGTAGCAAGTTAGCAGTACACAGGTTAGCTCCAGTAGCTGCAAAGTCTCTGATGTTCCACAGGTTCCTGAAAAATTTGCAAACTTATTAGCATAAACTGCAATAATTAATTCCATGAAACCAGTAATGAATTTGTTAAGATGAGTTTTTAATGGTCTCTCTGGAACAGTAGACCATTGTCCTGAGGCTAGCACAATGGCTTGCTTAGCAGCCAGCTAGTGAGCTAGCGTCTGATTAAAACCAACTTAAAAAGTGGCTTAACTTACAGATTAACTAAGAAAAGATAAAATATGTTATCAATACTCACTTTAGATCCTCAGTAGACACCACAGACAGCAGAAATAACCTGTTTGGGGCTCAAAATTCATGTTGTTGACCAGGTGGGAAAAAAAAATGTCTGGGAGGCTACATCACTTCCAGGTCACTGAACTGTCACTCAAGAGAAACCACTGTCCTATGGGAGACGACTTCTCAGAAGTCCCGCCCACCCGAAAGGGTTGTGTCAGAATTGCAACCAAAAACTCAGGGATTGCAAAGGAGAAAGCCAGACAGTGTAAGTGCAAATCTGGTAGTGAGAGCAAAGTTCTGAGCAGCGAGAACAAAACTAAGGAAATTGATAACAAAAACACATAGAGGCAAACAGAAAAAGGAAACATACTTTGTTACTCATTTTAAGAAGTTGATTCAGATAGTAAGTTTTACTTTTGAAACATGTTTTTTTCCTTTAGTTAATATTTTTGTTCTGTCAATTTCTTAATTTTTGTTTGACCGTCAAAGTGATTTTCTTGATCATTTTAAGAATCTGATTCAGATCGTAAGTTTTTCTTTTGAAACCAATGTTTTTTCTCTCAATGTCTTAAAATTTGTTTGCTCTCCAAAGTGTTTTTCTTGATCCTATTGGCACAAATCTAATCCCATAGAATTCTGACTTTTTTCATAAACCTAAAACCAAACAAACAAAAAACTATTTAGGATTTTTTTTTGTTAAAAAAAATCAAAACAAACAAACAAAAAAAAAGCCTGAATTTTAAGATTTAAGTCAGAATTCTGATCCCCCCTCATAATCTTCCCCAATTTCCCTTTTTTTGTTTTGTTTTAGGTACCAGTCAGAACTCTGAGATTAAACTCAGATTTATGACTTATTTTCTCAGAATTCTATATTTTTTTTCCATCAGTGGCTCTCACCCCGGGTTTCCACGGGAGCCGTAAGCAGCACGTTACTGCAGCAGCACGTCTTGCTCGCGTAAGCTGCTGCTTGGCCCTTCCCACGAAACGCGAAGCAGCAGGGCAGCAGCTGTCACCGACCGAGCACGAAGTCACACGAGTGACTTCGTCAGTAAACACAACAACAAGCAGGAGAAAACTACAACATGGTTTGTGTTTTATGTTCTGTCCGTTTTATAATCGCCAATACGGACCTGAAAAACAAAGGAGACCGCTAGCTGTGTGATAACTTCTCACGGGGCCGCACAGTAACTGTTTTTAAAAGTAAAGCAGCCGGAAGGCAGTACGTTCTTTATTCTGACAATCTCGGGAGCTTCTCCCCATTTCCACGTTCGATTTCCTGTCTTTCCTTCCCCAAAAATGTCGAACTTGACCCGTTTCAGAGGCGTCGCGCGTAGAAAATAGAACCGGCGCGTAAAGGCCGCGACATGCTGCTCCTGAGACGCGTCCGACTCGCGCTGCTGACGGCTCCAGTGGAAAAGGTTCTGTTGACCACAGCGGTTCCTATGAGCAGCTATGACGTGCTGCTGCAGTAACGTGCTGCTGACGGCTCCGGTGGAAAGCCGGGGTAATACTCATAGCATAAAGGCATTACCTGTAAATTGTATATTCACCAGTTTTAAAAGACAAATCTGTATACATATATATACATACATATATAGTCATGTTATTTAGGATGTGCCATCAAAAATGCAGATTGTGAGAATTACTCACCAGTGGTCTCACTTGTATGAACCTCTTGGGGGTCAACAGCAGCATGCCATCAATCTTGTGTGTGTGTGGGTTGGATCAATGAAGTCTGACTGCAGATTCATAGACAGGCTTCCCGGTGTGGCTGACAGCTCATAGGAACGCAGATGGTCTACATTTACACATCTACACCAGGAAGCATAATCACTAGAGAAATCAAACATTGTGAATCACAAGGTAGATCTGTGTTAGTCTGCAAAATTTAGGCAGTCCTCCACTATATATGAAGCTAAATCATTAATCATCTAAATTATGTGTGTGTGTGTGTGTGTGTGTGTGTGTGTGTGTGTGTGTGTGTGTGTGTGTGTGTGTGTGTGTGTGTGAGGAGATTCAAGTGTAATTTGACTTATCCACACAAAGTTAAAAACATAACATTTAAGAATCTGGAGTAACAGTGTACAGTAAGGACAAAATTACAACACTAAAATACTGTGAAATTAATAGAAACAGCGTTCTGCGGTTCAAGATAAGTGCAACTGAGCACTATTTAAAAAAACTATGGAGGGGACAAAAATGGAGGGAACATAGCATCCGCTTCATCTCTTGCGGTCACATTCCTCTTCTATGGTTAAAAAAAAGCAGGCTGCTTGCAAAGCTATCGCACGGGTGCTACGGGGGAAATAGTTTACAACACAGACTGATTTTTTCATTGCTGTACAAGAGACCACTGCTCATTTACTTTTAATAAGTGGACGTATAAGTTTGACTTGGTGGCGCTGAGCTCCCGCTTTTATTTTTTTCTAAGAACGTCACGTTTAAAAAATTACGATGGAGGGGACAAAAATGGAGGGAATAAGTCTCTAGAAGTCTAATAAAAAAGTATCTAAAGTAATGCTAACCTTTAATAATGAGATAGCGCTGCTCATTTAATTTAATAAACGGACTTTAGTCGCACACATAGTTAATAACACAGCTAACTCATGCGATGACTTAGCATATTAGCTTGCTACATGGCCAACATTACTCACCATGTCAGTCTTAAAAACATTTCAAACATTTAGGCAACTTTTATGGCAGCTACTTACATTTAGCTCAGTGGTGCAGAACCAGTGACTGTCAAGTGCAGATGCAGAACAAAAGCGCGACCTCCGACGGTTAAAGCACCTCCAACCCTTGCTCCTCTCGGTCTGCTGAGAAGCTTCGAGAGCTGACTGAGCAAATGCTACAAAATAAAAGCACTTCCTGTGCATGTAATTTCACAATAAATCGTAATTTCATGCTTAATATGTTATTTAGGACAGACAGACAGAGTAGTTATTTCAAAATAAGGCAAAGTTTCAAGCAAGGATAAACTTAATATGGAGGAAGTGATTAGGTTAAACAGAAAGGACATGTCAAAAAGGACTGATTTCAAAAATATATAAAGCTTTACAACAGGATTTGATTGTTAAGAATATAGATATTAAAGAAAAATGGGAACTGGAATTGAACATAATGATAACAGATGAGGAATGGGAGGAAATACTTGAAACAGGCCATGGACTAACTACTAGTCCGTCTTGGAGGGAATTTGAATGGAAGGTGAAGATGCATACTTTAAAACTGCACTTATCATGTCTAAATAGTAATGTTTCAAATTTATGTTGGAGAAAATGCGGGCTAGTGGGAGACTTTTCACATATACTTTTGGACTGCCCTAAATTCATACCATTCTGGGAAGGTGTTAGGGAGAAATTGAAAGAACCTTGAAGGTGAAATTACAATTTAAGTTAAAATGGTTTGTACTGGGAATGCTGTATCAAAAATCATACACACATAATGGAGACATACGTAATCAAAATTCTGCTTATGACTGCCAAGAAGTGTATTACAGTTTTATGGCTGGACACAGAACCCCCAAGGGTGGCACAGTGGAGAGACAGAGTTAGACAGGTCTACAAAATGGAACAAATTAATGCAAGACTATGACTGGGACTAGGGAAATTTGAAAAAATTTGGGAACCAATAAAACAAATGTTAGAAAGATAGTACTCTCATGTGAAAATTATTATTATTAATTTTTATTTTTTTTTATTTATGTATTTTTGTCTTTTGGGTGAGTTATTTAGCTAGATCAAAGTAAAATGTAGAATGTAGTAGAGAGCAGATAAGATGAATACAGAGAAAGCTTGTCAGAACTATATGTACTGATTGGTGATTTGGTTAAGTTGGATAGATCTTATGGCCACAAGGAAATTCGAACTTTGTTCAGGGAAACACTGCCCTGTAGAAGGGAAGAAGAAACTCAAATGCATCTCCATGTAAATGTTATTGTTCTAATTCAAAAATAAAAGGTTCCAAATATATATATACGTATATATATATATATATATATATATATATATATATATATATATATATATATATATATATATACTTAGATATAATATATAAGTATATATATATATATATATATATATATATATATATACTTAGATATAATATATAAGTATATATATAATATATAAGTATACAGTATATATATATATATACTTATATATTATATCTAAGTATATATATATTATATATATACTTAGATATGTATTATATTATATAAGTATATATATATATATATATATATATATATATATATATATTAAGTATACTTATACATTACTTGGTGAAATATACTTCTGATAGAGTCAAGTACAAGTATAGTCTAAATGTAAGTAAACTTTAATGTAAGTATGTATTAAAGTATACTTAGTAGTATTTAAAAAATGTACTCAGATAACTATACTTCTAATAAGTACATTGAAAGTAAACTTGGAAGTATACTGTATTCATTTTTAGTATACTTCAAGTATACTTCAGTGTACTTCTTTTTGGTAAGGGAGTATTGGCCAAAATAGTAATATCTAAGTTGTAATCTAAGACAAAATGACAATTTTTGATGCAAAAGAAGTGTAAAGAAAACCAAGAGCAACAGAAATGCTATGGGCACTCATTAAAGTCACGAGGGTAGCCACAAATCTGTTCCAACTGTAAACATAGGAGGCAGATGCAGACCAAAAAGTAACCGTCAAACAAAAAAGTTGATGTGTAAAAATATAAGTCAACTGAAATAAATATTAAACTATGCTCACCATCGGAAAATGTATTATTTCTACAGTGTTTTGTATTTTATTATTATTATTATAGGTATGTCTTAGTCTTTATTTATGTGTACTGTGAAGTTTAGCAAAGAGAAAAGTTGAAGCACCAGTCAGATGGTTTGCTTGAAGGGCTGGCTGTTTTCTGGCCCCATTTACTCACATATGAGTAGAGAAGAAAGCAAATGTGTCCCTCCTTATGGCAGGTCAGACTACAAGACCGTCCAGATTTTTGCGGCATGTGTATTACAGAGTAAAGTAAAAGAAAAGGACACACAAACTGAATTTTAACACAGTGGCATATGAAGACTCTGCCTCAAGGGTCTGATTTCTTTGTTCTCTGGTGCTTTAACAATGAGCCCGTGACAGTCCAGCTCAGGCAGGCACGGATGCTTAAGTGTCCCCTGTGCTCGGCCTCTTTTGTGCTACAGAGTTAAATGTACCACAGAGGATAAGTATGTGAATTGTAAAAAACTATTAGCTGTCCATCAATGGAAATGCACCAATAATGGTCCATATTCTACAGACAGTATTAGTTTTTTTCAGAATTTTGATTTATTTTTTAAATATGATTTTGGTCTTATTATGTTAACTGACAAAAACAATGTTTTTCAAAATTTGCTTTGTGACAAATTATTGACTAGAAAAGTACTACAAAAAAACCCATCATATTAATGTTTAAACAAGATTAGGTCTCCTTAACAGCAATATTTATTATAATAGTTATAAAAGTTTAAATAGCAGCAGGAACTATGGCATAGATGTTAAAATCAACTGTGGCTGGCTGCTGTCAAAGCATTAAGTCCCGCCCCCTCCTTGAAAACAAAACATTTTCTCACCAAAGACTGAAAAAGGGTTTCTCGGACTTTTATCATAAAAAAGGTGAACATGCTTTCTCTAAACATACACTTTCACTAGCCTGAAATTGCTGATTTTACCTCTTGAAACCTGATTCTTCCTTGGAGGATATTGACTTCTTGCCAGAGGTAGGAGGACCAATTCATTGTTTTGCAACAAGTCTGTATACTGCAGCTCTTGCAGACACACTAGCCTACAGAGAGACGTCTAATAATATGGGATAAGTGAAGTTATTTAAAAATGGGCAACTGTGAAATAATGGATGTGTAAAGTAGATATAGGGTAAAATATAAAGGCTTTTCAAGGAAACAGGTTCAAGTCTAAGTCAAGTCACTGGTCAAGAGAAAGTCTTTGAATGTTTTTCAAGTCAGTTCTAAAATCATAAAATTAAGGACTTAAGTCTGACTTCAGTCCAAGTGATGCTGATACACCTCTGCTTCTTTCTCTGTAATATTTTATTCTGTTGAATAAAGAGTTATTAATACTCAGGCAGTCTAATTAAAATAGATGTTTAACTTTTTTTTCTTAATTATTTGAATTTAAAAGAAAAATTGCCTATTACATTTTCTCTTACCTTAGCCCTAAAACCTAGCCTAGTGAACTAGACCAAATTCTTGCTTTGCAAAGTTTGGTCTAGGCGTGCTCCATTGGAACCTCAGCAGCTCCTACCAGGACTCTGGCTAGCCAATCACAGCTCTCTAGAGGGGTTTCAAACACATAAAGAGCTGTGATTGGTCCATAATGGTGGGCCAATCATAGTGCTCTATGAGCTTAGTGAACAAATCACAGAGCTTTATCCGCTTTGTGGGCCAATCAGGGCACTCTATATGCCTGGTGGGTGGGATGATGCAACAGAGTGAAACAAGAGTATGTCACATTCATTGTCCAGTGGAATGCAGAGATCATTTGAAAGACAACGGTAGAACCCGCCCCACAACCGAGAGCCGTCAATGGAGCATGGCCAGACTAAATAATACATTTATTTAGTCTGGCTTGCCAGGCTACCTAAAACCCTTACTAATATCCGGATTGAGTGGAGTCAGCTGAGGTGGCTCGGGACATCTGGTTAGGATGCCTCCTGGACGCCTCCCTTGTGAGGTTTTCTGGGCACATCCAACCAGGAGAAGACCTAAAGGGAGATACTCAATGATGGAGGGACTGTGTTTCTCAGCTAGCCAGGGAACGCCTTAGGATTCCCCCAGAGGAACCGGCCCAAATGCCTGGGGAGAGGGAAGTCTGGGCCTCTCTGCTTAGGCTGTTGCCCCGTGACCCAGTCCACCAAGTGGAAGAGAATCAATGGATGGAATATCCTCTTCGGAAGAATGCTTTTTATGTTGGGCTTAAGCCCAACCAGCCATTCCTCCCCATCCCCGCATATTTCTCTCCTCCTGCTCCCTCACATCATCACACAAACATACACATAGGACCTTGGGGGGTGGACAAGTCAGGGAGTGCGGGTATGGACCCCATTTCTGCATTCCTGTGGCAACCTGCCCCCCAATTTTATTTGCACCTTATACATTTCCACTGACGACATTCCACACAAACACACACTTAGGGCCTTGGGAGTGAGCACATTCAACGGCATTTGGCAGGGGGATATCTCAGCCTCCTCCCGGGTGCCAGTGCCCACTTCCAATTTTAAACTGCACTTAGACACCAAGGGCTGAGGGTGCAAGTGGGGTGGTGCGGTGGCATCAGCTGGAATAGGCCGGATGATGCCCGCACTGCCCGCTCACCACAGCCATGGAATACACCTCATGATCACTCAACACTATATTGGAGCAGGCGGAGGGAGACTAGGGGTCTTAGCACACCTCTGTTGTTGCTTGGCTTCCTGGGGCTGGAGGCTAGGAGGGAGATCTGACCGTCTGGTTGGGGTCTGGGGTGATGGGTTGCTGTGCTTAGCGTTGGGCGGGGGAGCCTGCTCATCAGCACCCCAGCAGAAAGGGTCAAACTCTGGTTACCGGTGATGGTTGTACCCAATGTGCAGGAGTACCGGGACCAGAGTGAATAGGGTGTGTATGGGGAGCATGAGTGGGTGTCCGGCGTGCATTTTTGTAAGTCTTGGGTTGTATGTAAATGTGTGAGCATGAGGGAGGGAGTGTGTGACTGTGTTTGTGTATGACTGTATATGTCAGGTGGGGCCCTTGACTCCTCCCCTCTCCTGGAACTTCTTTTGATGATATAGATCTTCGTCCCCCCTCCCCCTGCCACACCTGGTGTGGGGGTTGTGCCTTTGTCTGCCTAAGTGTTCGTGGCAACCGGGTCTGGGGGTTTAGATTTTTGGCATCTGCCTGATCAATCCCGTTGGCTGCCTGGTGGGGTCTGGGTCCCTGGGCTCTGCTGGGTCCCCGTTGGGGGTGGTCGCCCCTGGGTCCCGGGTCGCCGGGTCCCAGGCTCGGCCGGCTAGGGGGTGGGAGGCTGCGGGCGGGCCTGTGGGCTTGCCGCTGATGTCTCCCGGGACTCTGTCGGCTGTTGGTTGTGGCCCCCGGGGCGATCCTCTGTGCCTCTCGAGGGGGGCGGGGGCCTTTCTGGTTGCAGTCTCCTTGGGGTTCCTGTGTTCTGGGGCAGCGCCTGGATCTCTGGGACTTGGAGCTCCCCCCGTCTCCTACGCATCTTTGGGGGGCGGATCTGTGGTCCCTCGCACTCTCTGTTGGACGCTCTTATAGAGAAACCTTATGTAAACAAGCACGTGTACACACACAGGTGCTCACATGGTGCTCTCAAAAGTATGGGCTTGGGCACGTTAAACACAGGTTTTAAGACTATGGTGGGCACTTAATGTTCTGTGATTTATTATCGTGATTCTTCAATTAAACAATGTTGATTATATATTCCTTCATCAAGTTGACGCAGGGATAGCTTGATCTTGTTGTATTGTTGTTGTGTCCCATTTTTTTTTCTTTTGCTTTCCTTTTGTCTTCTGCAGGTCTAGAAGCAGACTCTTGTTCATTATTGTTTATTCTTGTGGAAACCCCCCCCCTCTCTCCCCACCTTTTGTCTTTTCCTTTCTCTTTCACCTCTGTCTCCGTGTCTGGTCGGACTTACAAAGCATTCAAAAACAATAACAGTAAAGTTTTAAGTATCAGTCGTGACATTAAAAGCAGATGCTTTGATGCTCCACCTGAGAGTAAATCTGTAAGGCTTGTTACCAGCATTCAGACATAAATTCTGTTTGCTTCACAGCCAGACAGGGCACGGTAAAAAAAAAATGTTTTTGGTTACCTTTTCTGCAAAAACTCACCATTATCATCATTCATTATTCTTTATCAATATAAAAATCCTAACATTTTCTTCTTAGAAAAAAATATTGTAGTTCACAATGTCTTCCTGTTGTAGCATACAGTTGATACCTAGAGAGGCACTGCAGAGGTTTTTGGTGGTGATTGCGGCTCTTTCTGTAGCTCTTAATGACACTAACACTTTTCAGGTGGTAGACTGGCCCATTAAACCACTCCAGCTCTCTACATTTACCGTCTCTCAACTGTGAATTTCTACTCCTCCCATTGACGTTCATTTGGATTAAGAATGCAACACAGAGCAGGTCACTTCAGAACACTATAATGTTTTCTTCTTATCCATTCCTTGATGCTTTCACATTTATATTTTGGGTCATTATCCTGTAGGAGGAGGCCTCTGATGGAAGCACATAGCACCCAATGAAGAAAATAAGCCCAACTCACAGCTAAACCTCCACATTTCACAGGTGCATTTTGCACTGAGAGTTCAAAAATGTTCACATTTTTACATCAAATTAAACAGGCTCCAATTTATTTAATCAAAAACATGTTTCTAAACGCACGGTGTGTCAAACTTTTATTTTCTATTTAGTTCAATGAGTTTTATCCAACTAGTCAAGACAGCATTTTTTTAAAATCTACTTTCTTTTTACAATAAAGGCTAATATTTCAAGATTATTCACTAGTTCTCCTTAATTGCATTCTTTTAAAGGGATACTTTGCAACTTTTTCATATTTTAAACAATTTTCTTGAGCCTGTATGTGCTAAAATTACCCTTTTACAGGGTTAATGAAAGGCCACTCAGACCCCTACCACCCTGTGTGACCAGAATACCGCACTTGCAACTTCAAAGTGCCGGTCCGGTCACTGTTGGACTTTGTAAAGTGGAGATGAAATACCTGGCTCTGCAGTCTGCTTCCAACAGGTTTCCTGCATGTTTTAGGTCATGAACACAGATGATTTGTTTAATTTAGTGATGAATCACTCCTGTAGACACTGAGGAAGGCTGGGGAGACATTTCAGCTGTTAGATTAAAGGTATACCGGAGGATGTTTCTGAATTTCAGGAAAGAACCGCACCCTCCTCGTTTTGGAAAAAAAAAATGCACACGAGAAAGAACGCCCAGTTATCAGTAGCAGCAGGCTTCTTCTTCTAGCAGTAATCTGAAATGAATTTCTCCAAATAGCATGACAAACTTCAGCTCACCTGTTGAGCAGAAAACCGGTAACAGGCGTCTGTGGGGAGCCCAACCTTCGCTTTGCGCAGGAAGTGAAAACTGCCCAGCAACGTATGACGACGATGGCCTTGCTTGAATGGTTCACCAGAATGATTTACAGTTAAGCAGACCAGTGGTTCAGATGATCCACCCGGAAGAAAGCGATCCTTTGCTAAGCCTTTAAGGTGTTAAAAAGACGAACGCGCAGCGAGGATATGTTTCCCTTTTGGTTTGACTCAAGGGACACTAGGGGGTACTAAAAGCAGACCAAACTGTTTTTTATCCCTTTAAACACATACGTGAACTTCATAAATTCAGTCCATATGTAAATATGGCATGCATGTGTGTGTAAATATATATTTTACTGCTTATATTTCATCCATCATTTTATTATGATGTTCATTTAAAGACAAAAGAATGTGGTTATTGTAACCACTATTCAGTAGGTGTCATTTGGACTTTCATTGAAAAGAAATCATGGTAACATTTTTACATATGTTTTGTATTTCTGCTGAGAAAGTTTACCTCTGATGTACAAAACTCACTGTCTAACTTTTAATAGCCTTGCTGGTTATTTATTTGATTTCTTTTCTGACTGCAGTCAGTCAAACACCTGTGCATATACTGTATTTCTATCAACATCTGCTGACAGGTTGATCCTCTTAGCACCTCAGAAATCTGGGACGCTATTCCTCTCATCTCTTACTTTTGCCAATTTGCTGGTGGGAGACCCAGAGTCCTTGTCTTCATTAAAGGAGTTCCTCATTGATCAATCACTGTCAGAGGAGTTTCTCTGTAATTGCACTGTGGCCTAATCATGACTGACGTCTCATCCTCTCGCTCTGTCGCAGGTCTCAGGAGAGAGAATGCTTTGTGACTTTCACACCTTTTACCTCAAGGTAGGAAGGTCTCTTTACTCTGTTTCGGTTATCGTCACAATGTATAATATGACTCAGTAATTCGTTAGTTGAATGTAGTAAATAAGTCTGATACTCTTTTAAATGATGAACTTACTCACAAAACTACTATTTTAAAGATAACGGGGGGGGGGGGGGGACTTAGGAGTCTTTTATTTCCAGAGAGACCTTAAAGAGCAAGTCACCCACCTACCAGAGTCTTACTCTACCCATAATCCACCCTCCGCTCTCTGAGTTGGTGAATCTTAAACCTGGTTCATGCTTCTCCATCAGCTCCGTAAGGGACAGACACGCACGGATTGACGGAAGCGTTTTGCTCTCACACTTCTCCGTCTCCTGGAGAGTGTTGCAAAGCAATTGCCCGGCAGGACAACAGAGGGCGTAGCGCTGTTCTGTGGTATCCTGTCATGTATCGGTCCAAGATAGTGTGTTTATGTTGTGTTTTTTGTGTATATAAGAAACTTTTAACATGGACATATTTGTCTCTCATTCTCCCACCGTTTCATGCGCTCCCCACCTCTAAACCCACGTTTCCTGTCATTTCCGTCCACAAATAAAATGCTTGCTGCGCATCTTTTCACTCCTCCAGTCACGGGAGGATGAAACGTTCATATTTTTAGTTATTTTGCGAGGTATTCTTCAAGCTTCTCCGTGTCGGCCCCTAGTTAAACTCGGCTCTCTTTGCAATGGTGGCGCTGTAAACAACAGCGGCGTCCTGACCAATCACAAGCTTGCGTAATCCGTCTCGTTCGACGGATGTTTAAAAAAGTGGGCTCGACTCCGTACGTACTTGCGTGCCTGCCGGATCCCTACGCAAGGACGGATAATGGCGTTGCGTGTCTCCGCACTGACGCAGACGGAGAAGCAAAAATCAGGCTTTAGTCTATAGAAATGATTGATTCAAATTCAAATGTAGTGCAGAGTTTCAACCTGAAGAGGGTGCCAGATTGATGGTTTTAGGCAGCATTTTCAATACTACACAACGTTTTCATATGTTTAAATAATTTTCTTGAGCCACTATGAGCTAAAATGACCCTTTACAGGGTTAATGAAAAGTCACTCAGACCCCACCGCTTTCTGTGGCCAAGAGGTTGCACTTGCAACTTCAGACAGGCGGGTTGCCTCCTGTTGGTCTTAAAAAAAAAGAGCTTACATACTTTAATACCCTGCAGTCTGCTTCCAGCACGTTCCCAGTATGTTTTAGATCGTGAACATACCTGATTTGTTTAATTTAGTGATGAATCATTCCTGTGGAAACTAAGGAAGGCTGGGAGACATTTCAGCTGTTAGATTAAGGTGTTAAAAAGACAAAGCACAGCGAGGAGACAAGTTTTATTTTCTCTAACCCTTTGAACACAGAAGTAATAATGGACTCAAGGGGGTGCTAAAAGCAAACAAAGCTCTTAGTATCATTTTAAATGTTAAATAGGAATCACTAAAATTCCAAAATAATGGCTACATATGTCTCCAGAACTACTGCACACTTCTTCATACAGTTTATCAGAAAACTAATTTTCAATTTAGAGGTGACTGGCTCTTTAACCAAGCCTCTACTTCGAACTGTCCAGGGAAAAAAGCACACCCAATTGAAATTAAAATTTCTCAGGCTAAATTTGCAGGGATTTTTAGGGGTTAAGCATGATGAAGAACAGCAGTCAGCAGCCGTTTAACCTACAAAGATTTTTTTCCCCCTCCCATAAAATAAAATGCTTAAGAAGGAAATTGTGTTAAATTAAAAAGATCAAGAGTGATTTTCCAGGTTGAAATTGACAACTCTGCCAGAATATTAAACCCACCAGGATGCATAAATTCAGAGAGCCTGCTGTGATTTTGCAAAATGATTTGCCGGTTTACCGTTTCTGCTGCTGGAATGGGTTTAACACGAGTTTGATGGCACAGATTAGTCTCAGCCCTCTGGTGATTTCACTGGTGCTCATGGAGTGATCTCTCTGAACACCCGCTCAGCCTGCATTCAGTAAACACAGGAAGATTTAGCACCTCAGACAACTTAACATTTTCAGAAATGTGTTCTAGTGCCGACGTTTAAATCTCATGTATACAGATGATGTGATCTGTCGTACTAAATAGAGGGAATGGGTACAACCAGAAACATCTCTCAGTATGCAAATATTCCATGAAACGACATGTTTTATGCAAATATCTTCATTGTATATCAGCAAATGTCATATAAATGACATTTGCAGGCACAGGCAAGTAAAACGCTTTGACTAGGGAGAAGAAATCGCAACACAAATCTTTTGGAAAAGCTGAACTCTGCAAAAAAAACTTTTAATAAAAATTATTTTTATGCTACTATAGAACACATCACTTTTTAATTTTGCATTTGGTTGAAATAATATAGTATAAATTTTAGAGAAGTGATATTAATGTGTTAATTACAATTAAAATTCAGAAAAAATATCATGTTAAATAAATTACTGTGCCCAGCAATTAGGAGCTGAGAAGGTTTAGCATCACAATTTGTGACAGAAATAAAATCAAGCTGCACCTCTAACAAAACTGCAGAGCCCAGCCTACAAGACCAGATAAACATTTTTACCTGCTCCAAGCACAATTCAAACTCCAATTAAATGACTCATTAAAAATCACTCTTCATGAAAGAAAGAAAGAAAGAAAGAAAGAAAGAAAGAAAGAAAGAAAGAAAGAAAGAAAGAAAGAAAGAAAGAAATACTAATTTTCCCCGTTATGTTATTCTTTGTCCATATGAACTTTATCACAGCTACTGTGCTTTATGAATGCGCCATGCTAGCATGTAGATGCCTCACTTGGTAGTAATATTGCTGTAATAGTGTGTTGTACAAACGGCTTTCGCACCTTGACACAACAGAGGGAGGTGTCCTGATCACGTGGGGAGTTACTGCCATGCTCCGGCTGGCACCTATATTGAAAATGAAGGTAAACACGGGTCATAAGTTTCACTTTTGTAAACAGGTCTACACTAGATGGGCCTTAAAGCAACAAGGAGTACGTTTACATGCAGCCAATATCCGGGTTATGATCGGGTTAAGGTCGGGATTCGGGTTTCTGAGTTGATCAGAATAACCCGTTTACAAGCATAAATAGAAAGAGTTACGTCTAACTTGCATAACCCGATTTAACTGCGGACGTTGGGGTAGTGTCAGGACATATCTACGTCCAGACGCAATATGCGTCATTTCCGGTTCTTCTTGTTCCGGTATCCGTGAAAACAACAACATGTTTCCCAGTTCGGAAGAGATAGTGACCGCGTTTGTTTGCCCTTTAGTTTCCTCGTCACTCAAAGTGTGGTGCTGTGCCGCGACTCGCCATTTTGCCCCCAACTTGTTGTTTACTTCCAGTGTTCTGGCGCATACAAGACATCTCGCTACTCAAAAGACCAAGATTCCTTGCGAACAGAGCATGCGCAGAACACACGCTTTGATGGGGATATCCCGATATGCGTTTACACGACCAAACATTCGGGTTAGAAAAGGGTTACCCCAGGTGTAGTAACCGGGTTTTTAAAAACCCGGTTATGAGCATATCCGGGTTTCTGGCGGTTTTTACAAGGACCTGCGGAACCAGGTTATTGTGAATATTCGGGTTTTAAAAGGGTTACTGGCTGCATGTAAACACACTGATTCTGAAGTTTTCCCCCTCTCAGGAACTATGTTTGATGTTTTAAGCCTGGAATATATTTGCTGCTTAACAATGCGTGTTCTGTACAAAAAAGTAAAGAAATAAAAGTGGGACTTTTATCTGACTAAAAATTAAAATATACCTCAGGTAATTGATAATTGGGTATTGTTACAATATATTTTTATGCCTCCAAATGGTGCACACTGGGGAAAAACTTCAGATGTCTGCTTTAGTAGAAAACTAAAAACAAAAGGTGTCAGGTTTTATGTTTTAGGAGAGCTGAAACTAGATAGATACGTCTAGTCGTCAGCCCCACCCACCAAGAACAAATAAAATGGCAATTTTCAAAGTGAATTTTGAAAAATGACAAGCAGATGGTACTGCTGAAGGTGGTCAAGCAATGAGGTCAGGTTAGAAAGTGAAGAAAATACAACATGCCTATATTTATTAGTATACTTCCTTGAAGGTCCGTTTCAACATAAAACCATTGACACTTCCAAACTTTACTGTCATTGTGAGCGAAGCTCCTCCGTTCATGTTCTTGTTGTGGTAAGGAGAAAAAAAAAGTTTTAAATTTAAAATGTAATCAGCACAATCACCACAAGCAATCAGTTCCTCTTCATTTCACACGATCGAGCCCCCCGCTAAAGACGAGCTTGTTAAATGGAGCATCTTATCAGGCCTGGATTAAGTTTTGACTTTGATTAACACATGTAGTCTGAGTTTTAGAATGTCAGAGTTCAAGTTTGGAAAAAACATTCTTTTTGAAATGCAAATGCACTTACTGCCATTGTAAAATTAGGTTCCTTTTTTAAGGATAAAAGCCGAAAATACCACATTCAGTTTTTAGACATGTGCATAAATTTGAACTTTAACCGTTATGATATCTGTGTTTGGTTGTGACTTCTTTTCAACAAATTTTCACCTTAGCCTTGACTTCTGCTCTCAGTGTTGTCAGTACACCTTGGCACCATTTAGTGAATTCTTATTCCTCCTTAGTCTTCTGTGGCCTTTGAATTTCTGGTTTTCCTGGCCCTGCAGCGTTGACCCTTTGGTCAGTAATAAAATATTATTATCATTAGGTTTAAAGCCTTTTATTTCCTGTTGTCCATTTATTCATTAGGAAAGTAATGTGTTAATAATCTGAAACTGAAAATGCAATAATAATAATTAGTGAAAGACAATGCAGCCATCTATAACAGACTGAATTTCTTCTCACAGAAGTTAAAATATCTCCCAATTACATCTTCAGACACATCTGTAGCACTAAAATGTTTCACAGCAGAAGCACCTTGCGTCTTCTGTTTCAAATAAATCTTCTAGTTAATTGGATCAGAAATTTGAAAAATGACATTAAATTTTTGAACTCATTAGCTTGATTATTTATTGTACCTTCAACATGTTTAAATGCTGTTGGAACTATGTTCTAAACAAAGGGAACGTCCTTCTCAGAGTGTTGGTTTGCCATAAATTGTACATTCAAAATCAGTTTCCACATAGACTGCAAAGGCACAAATCTGCTAACCTGGTCCACATCTAGACACATAATCATCCAGATTGCGCAGCTGTGCTTGCTTAATTAAATGCTCCGCTGTGTAATGACTTTGTTTGAAAGGGAGTTAAATGTCTAAATGCTGCAGAATCTGTGTTGAGCTGAGCAGAAATCAATGAGACATAGTGCGAGAGCTGAAGGTGTTTTCCGACTTGTTTAGGGTGAGCGTTTTATATTGATGTTGTCCCTCACTCAGTGAGTGAAAAGCTCATTCCTCTTGGTCTAAAGCATTGATTGCTGGCAGACACAACAGTGTGCTTACTTGGTGCTTTCTAGAGAGGCTGCTCCTTACTGTACATGTGGGCAGTCAAGTGGGTGGACGGCTGTATTTACATGTAGGAATGGATGAAAACTGACAATAACTACTGAGGGGATGGATGGTTGGATGAATGGATAAATTGAATTGGATGGATGGAAAGATAGATGAATGGATACGCTGAAATGGGTGGAAGGATGCTGCGCAGTGGCACAGTGGTTAGAGCTGTTGCCTTGCAGCAAGAAGGTCCTGGGTTCGCTTCCAGGCCTGGGATCTTTCTGCATGGAGTTTGCATGTTCTCCCTGTGCATGCGTGGGTTCTCTCCGGGTACTCTGGCTTCCTCCCACAGTCCAAAAACATGACTAGTAGGTTAATTGGTCTGTCTAAATTGTCTTTAGGTGTGAGTGTGTGTGTGCATGATTGTTTGTCCTGTGTGTCTCTGTGTGGCCCTGCGATGGACTGGCTCTCTGTCCAGGGTGTACCCCGCCTGATTGCCCGTTGACCGCTGGAGATAGGCACCAGCCCCACCCCCACCCCCCACCCCACCCCCGGCAACCCTGCGTGGACAAGCGGGTTCAGAAAATGGATGGATGCATGGATGGGTGGAAGGATGGATGCATTGAACTGGATGGATGGGCAGATCGATACATTGAAATTGATGGTTGGATACATTGATTTGGATGAATGGATGCATGCATTCAAATGAATGGATGGATTGGGATGGATGCATGCACTGAATACATTGAAATGAATGAATAGAATGGGAATGATGGATGGATGCATGGGTGGATGGATTGGGATGGATAGATGGATACACGCATTGAATCGGATGGATAGATGATGCATGCATTTAATTGGATGGATACACTGAAATGCATGGATGGATGGATGGATGGATGGATGCACTGAATTTGGTGGATGGTGGTTGTAAACTGACCTTGTATGCTGACTACTACTCAGTAGCAACAAGACTACACGTCTCTCAAAACAACTTTAAGAGCCGTGAACAATCATCTTTCTACATTTACAACTATAGGCAAACAACAGAACCTAACCCAGATGGAAATAGTTCTTAAAGTGTTGCAGCGAACTAATCCGAAGACATTTGATGGAACTAAGGATCTTTAGAAAACCTTAAAGCTGGGAGGGGCACAGAACTGGAAAAATGACAACCGATTATCAAACTGCCTCTGGCTCGAGACACTCTAATTCCCCAGATGTTGTAACTCATGAAATATTAGAGCTGGAATTAGATCTCTCAAACAATGTGGACTTGTCTGCATTTGTAAACCTGCAGCATTTAGGTCTCAAAATTAAATTGACCCCATCAGAAAGCTTAAGGACATGTAACAAAGCCCCTGGCGCTCTTATTACTTCATCTGCTTTCATCTCATCTCCTCTTTGTAATAAGTTTCCACTCTAGCAAGACCACTGGGGCTAATAAGAGTTTTATCTGCTTTTGATATTAGATACGAAACACCTCATCAAAGTTAAGCCAGCGGTAGGCTCGTCTCGCACCTACATTTACATTAGCTTAACAATGTCTCTCAAAGAAATCTTATCGAATTCAAATTAAGGGTGAGCTGAATAGCCAGAAGGGTTCTGCTTCCTGTCACTCAGAGAACATAAAATGGTTCTGCTGGTGGGGTGACGAAAGTAAATACAAGCTGCCTTTTATAATCGATGAGGTCATAGTTTTTGTAAAATAAACTTTGGATTTGTTCTTCGTAATCCTGAACGTTTTTGCTGTATTTAAAAGCCCAGTGTTTAGCTGGTGGGTTCACAAACATCTGACACCTTAACTCTTGATTCAAATGCACAGAAACACAACAAAATAAATGAAAGACAGTTAGGTTTTTCCTTAAGTTGTGATTCAGCATTACTAAAAGACTCCTAGCTGTCAGGAGAAGTTTTATTCCCTTCAAAGTAATTCTAAAGGTACACACTGTTAAGAGCGGGAGTGCAAAGGTTTCAGAATTCTTATCATCCCTCGTGGCATCCGTTGTCAGGTTGTGTGAAAAAAAATGAAATATTAACTGGAAAATATAGCTCGGAGAGATAGAAAATAAATTACTTCAGTGAGGCAATGAAAGGAAGATTGTGAGATTTATCAAGTCAAGATGAAAATGCCTGCTAAGTCTGTGCCCCTGCCTTGAAAAATTAAAAAGGAATTAAATGCCTTAGCATACACAGGGACTGTAATGTAAAGCATGTGTGCAAGCGTGCCTCTGCATGCTTGTTTTCTCATTGATTTGTTGCCAAAGTATTATTAATGCTTCATATCAGAGATTACTAGTGTGAAATGTGCCAAAACATCCAAACTTGATGTTTGATCATGTGATTCTGCAAATACAGATTGTTAAATTCAGCTCACACACACATATGGGCCACAATTAGCCCTGACTGTACCCCTCTCGTCTTTTAACACTCTACAGATTTTGTGCGAAACAGCTTGAGTGGCAAAATCTATAATTGTACAGATAAGTGAACATGTTGGCAAGATAAAGGTTAAACTATCAGGGATATGTTCTCCATCCGTCTGAAGCCAATTTTCCACATTCAGCTCAAGCTGTAGTGGGTGGGAAAGTGAGAAAGAGAGGAGGTAAAAAAAAAGGGGGGGGGGGGGGGCAAGTCAATATTGATTGATCTGAAGCCTTAGCAATTACCTCCATGTGCAGAAGACCATGTTAAGGTCAGTATTATCTTAGCTCATTTTATGGGTCAGTGCTCCGGCTTCAGCAGAAATAAATTAATGGGGTAAACACTTTAGCTCACCTTGATGAAATTTACAGCAAGCGGAAAAGCTTAAGTGGAAGGTACAGTGCCAGGGAGTGACCTTTGGTATTTACTGAAGCCTCGTGAATTTAAGCGGTCTATAAATAACAACACATTCACTGACATGAAACTGCAGGTGGACAATAAGATACGCCGTCAACATGCAGTAAGTCTGACACATTTAGTGGTGTTAGAATGAGGATCTTGTTTAAAACTAAAGTCCTATATATCAACGGATGAAGAGAAATGATTACCATAGCAGCTAATACATATATGAACTAGGCTTAAAGAAAAAGCTAAAATTACTGGCAGTGGCTTATTAGTCACCATGGTAACCACTAGTGGTTCTTTAGATACACCATCATAACTAAAAAATAAATGAATGAATGAATGAATGAATGAATACATACATACATAAAGCTGCCTAACTACCAATGATTCATTGGGATTACTATGGTAACACCAGTGGCTCATTAGGATGACCTCGGTAACCACTACTGGTTCTTTAGATACACCATCATAACTACTAATGATTTATTGGGATCACTATGGTAACCACCAGTGGCTCAATAGCATCACCTTGATAACCACTAGTGGTTCTTTAGAGGCACCATCATAACTACAAGTGAATCATTGTGATTACTATGGTAGCCACTGGTGACTCATAGGATCACATGCTGACTACCAATTCAGTCATGTGACGTCTAGCATTCTTATAATTATGGTCTATTGTGAAGTATTTAGGTGCTACAGAGGTCCAGTTTTTGCCCAACATTTAATTGCGTGTGGAAACTGATGTATTATTGAAGTACCTTTTTCTGTTTTGTCTAAACTAATAAATGTTGTTAAAGGAATATAGTGATAGAAACACACGATTTATGGAAATTTTCTTCAATGGCACCATTAATAACACGTTTGTGTCGATAAACAGCAAAACTACCACATGGATGTTAACTAGGTTAAATATATTCATACACTGTCATTTGTTTGCCTGCTTGCCCAAGACCACAGCCACCATTATACTCAAGGCTAACAGCATGGAATACTCTGTGAGGAACAACCTGAGCTTTCTGCAGCCAATAACATTAGCAGAGTCTTCGATACCCACATGTTACGTTTTGACACTTGTATTACACTGGAGGGAACAAG
Organism: Nothobranchius furzeri; assembly: GCF_043380555.1. Taxonomy (NCBI): domain Eukaryota; kingdom Metazoa; phylum Chordata; class Actinopteri; order Cyprinodontiformes; family Nothobranchiidae; genus Nothobranchius; species Nothobranchius furzeri. Next base: position 69,712,527 of record NC_091742.1, read on the forward strand.
GAGTGTTATTAGTCAACCAAAAAATGTAGTTTTCTGTGCATTGGCATTCTTCTGTGGCCATCAGGCTGACTTTCAACCTGCTCTGTTATGTTCTTAAGTCCAAAATAAATTCAGTTTCCATTGCAGTGATCTCCTTAATGAAAAGTCAATGTCCCTCTTTGCCTGTTTAGCTCCTACAGGGACAATTGGAAAGATGAATTCATCAACTAGCTGGAGACAGCACCCAAGGGGACACCGCCCCTTGTAATCAAAGAACACTGCAGAGTGTGTCTAGCCAGTCCTCCATTATTACCCAGCTTGTGTTTTGAATATGAGTTGGCAGAGGAGGCATGGCAGTATCGAACAGTTGAAAGGGCTATTTATATTCTCACAAATCCTGCAACTGGTGATTATAAAAGTGTTCCGATGTTGCATTCAGCCCAGTCTCTTGTTAAGTGCAGAGGGGGAGCTTGTTAGAATCGGAATGCATGAAGTATTATCTTAGCAAGCGTTTTTCTTTCGAGGCGTAATTGTGCCAAAACCTGTTTTAACACGTTTGAACCCTTCTTTTCCATTCATTCAACCAAATCCTAAAACAACTCTTTTGCATTTACATTCAAGCCTAATTTTCTGCTTTTTGTATTGTCATTTTTATACTGTTGTACTTAAACATAATCACAGAGACTTGGCTTTAGTTTGAAATGCTTTTATTTGATTTTAATTTGAGGGAGGGAGGCCTTTTAGGTGTTTGAACCCCTAACTTTTCAAAAAAAAATGTTTTGCTTTATGTTTATGATATACTGCCAATCCCAAAAAGCTAGGGGATATTAAATATGCTCATCAAACAAAAGTGCAGGTCTCTGCAGGTTAATCACACCCTGTCTTGTCATCAGCATAACCTTCTGATAAGTGGGGCATGAGGTTTTTGTCAGTGTGCATGGTAAACATTCCTGTAGATAAGCCTTAATCCCCATGGAACTCAACAAAATGAATACAGAAATTAATAGGAAACTGCACATGTGCAAACATTACCCACTCAGGGATATAGCAAGGTGATGAAGTTTACAAGCTTAAAAAGCATAATTTGTGGCCATCACATTCATCTTAAAAATTACAGGCTTTTGTCAGTGTTTCATTTATGTGAACCACAACAAGAAAATATGTGTTAATTGATATGCATGGCCCACTCCTACCCGTGGTTAAACATGCAGGTCTACACTAGCTTTTTACAAGACAATGAATCAACTCATTTTGAGGGATTAGAACATTAATTTAGAATTAATATCAATCATTTCATTTGGAAAGTCTGCAAGATGATGATGTCATTAAAAGCATCCATCTATCTAATATTATCCACTTATCTGGGGTCAGGTCTTGGGGGCAGCAGCCAAAGCCAAGACACCCAGACTTCCCTCTCCCCAGCCACTTGGGTCAGCTCTCCTGGGGGAATCCCAAGGTGTTCCCTGGCAAGCGGAGAGACATCCTCTCAAAATCAGTCCGAGGGCCTCAAATGACCCCTGGGCCACACCTTGATCATTTTTTATGTAAAGAAAAGGAGTGATTTGAACTCTTGTTTGGTCATGCAATTACTACCTAGCCATTATATGCTTGAATATGATCTTTTCCTCTAATTAATTAATACACACTCAAAATATACTATTTTGCAAGGGTGGTGGTGTTGTGTGTGGGGGGTCTTCATCATAGCATATGCCTGTAAAACATAGTATGCCTTAAAAAATTAAAAGACAGCAATGTTTGGTATATTTTTACAGACTATATGTCTATAGAATCTAAACTCACCATAAACTATTGCATTTAGCTTGAATTTTACTATTAAAATGGTTCGTATTACTTGAGAAAAGGAATGACGAGAGACTTGAATTTATTGGATCCTTCCCAGATAGAAGATCTCTGTTCATCTCCGATTCCACAATGTGAGTCTCTCTCCAGTGTGGCTGTACTGCCCAGAAACAGACAATGAGTGATTAGCGCTGCTCTGCCATTGACATCATTTGCATTTTAATAGACCATAATTACAACTCAGGGAAAATAAATTGCAGTTTGAAGAATGTTTGAATTACTTAGACTCTGTGGCTCTCCTCGTGAGATAGCAGTGTGCATATGCAGGAGCTGTTAGGATGGTTAATGTTAGGTTCAGAAATATACTGAGATGCAGGGTTGCAAACTGTGATGAACACAGGAAGATATCGTCAGATGAGGTAATATCATTTATTGAACAGTTAACGTGATGTATTCCATGGGTAGACATCCACCAGCATCGTGACTACAATTAGTTTTATCCTGAGGCGTACCTTAAAGAAATTTTTTTGAGAATAACTTCCCATGCAAATTGATGGTGATAGACACCCTCTGCTAATCTCTTGAATCACCTCTGTGATGTAGTACTTTTTGATGATTTTGCACTAATTCTTTGGATAATTGCTTTTTGTTCGTTTAACATCCCCCAGGTGGTCTTATCATTGCACCTCACCTGCCAAGTTGTGACACCTTCTTGGGATTTGCAGAGGGACGTCTAGTCCCGGCAGTTAAAGCCCATGTGACCCCGTAAGCAAGAGTGACAACACAATAATACTCCCCTACGTCTAATCTTTCATTGGTGGATTATCAGATTAGAGGCCCCAGTTGTTTATGGACTTGGCTACTATCAAAAAAGTTGATCTGTCAAGTTTATCTTACACTTGTCCTATCGAGGCAGTGTTGGGCCATACAGTTGGCTGTGGATGGAAGATAAGGCACACACACAGTTGAATAGAACCTTTAAAAAAATGAGAAACAGGACTTTTCTTTTGACTCTGGCAACAACGCGCTTTATCTAGGTTGGGAATCGGACCTCATCGAAGGCATTACCTCTCCTTTGGATTCACTTGATTTATTTGACCTCTTTGGTGTGACAGAGCTGCCCTGTTTTTATTTTTGGAGGGAGATATTAGAAATCATCCACCACTTTAAAGCTCAGGTCAGTGGTGTGGAATCGCAAGTTTCAAATAGGACATATAATCCATCCTTTTTTCAAGTTGCCCCTCTGTGGCATTTCAAAGGCTTAAATTGATATAGGTTTCCTATCAATGTGTTGTTTTGACAAAGCAGCAGAGCGAGGAAGGGGGGGGGGGGGATATATTACCCAACTTCTGTAAGCCAACTGGTTTCCCTCTATTCCGCAGTAGTTACTCCAAAATGTCACGGGCTCTTTAAACATGACTGACAGAGGATATCTGTGAATAGTCCTCAGAAATTAGATCGGTATCTTTTTAAAGACGGTCTTATCAGATTTGCAAGTGAAGGTGAAAAAGTTGGCATCACCTCTAAAAGACTGGAGGTTGAGTGTTCTCTCTCAGAGCTGGATCACATGAGAGTAAGCAAGCACAGAACCCCTAATAAGAGATACTCGTTCACAAGGTAAGTATTATGATTTTAGGAGAAATAAAGGCAATTCTGTTGTAGTTTTAGTTGTTTGCTTCCAATGCAGACTAAAGCAGCAAGATGATGGAACAAGCATCACACATTTTGAAAATGAAAGGTAGAAGACAGCAAATACAAGCGTTTATTAGGTTTTCAGACGTTAATCGTTAAATCGGGGCATAGATGTATTGTCTTTTCCCTAAACACAACTAATCTGGATTAGGTAAATGTTTTTTTTTTACTTTTTTTTTCCATTGGCTAATAGCATGTTCCCCTTGAGGTTGGATTTGAAATTTTGGGTGAATTTTATGGCCAAGCAGACAATGTTCTCCCTCTGTATTGTGATGTTGTTAAACTGGATTTTCCTGCTTCCTAGCTGATGTGTGGGAATTTCTGCATTTTTAGTAGGATGACTTGGAGGGAGATGTTTCCACAAACCGAGAATGAAAATCTATTTTAAAATGAGTGTGGAGTAATATAGACAAACACTGACCTACCTATAGAAAAATATAAAATATATGGCAGGGAATGCAAGAAATAAACAAAAATCTAAAGAAAGCCACAAGGAGCCATTGAATTAAGCAATCAACAAAATACAATGAACTGAGGAAAAGGAAACACAGGAAGAAAAAAACCCAATGAACTGTAGAATGATGTAGGGCTTACGGAAATCCAAAGCCTCAGTGTCAGTAGCTCTGGGTCTTTGACTTCCAAAGTAAAAATGATTTTAGTTTGTTCTCTGTGGTAAAGGATTTTTTTTTCACACACAATAAAGATGCAACTAGCAATCAAATTATGGCAAGAATTGGACAGTTTTTAGTTCGGCTGGCTTGCTTAAAGGGGTACTTTGCAACTTTTTCATATTTTTAAATAATTTTTTGAGTCAGTATATGCAGATTTTTTACTTAGTAGCCTATTTTGGATTTTATTGAAGAGTGCAAATAAAAAGAAATTACCATTAAATAAGGTATGCATTTTTTTATGAAGGAAAACCACATTCTTGTGGCCCCCCCATTGACTTTAAACATGACTATTTTGGCCCTCGCCTTGAAAAGTCCAGCCATTCCTGCTGTAAGGGGTCATTATAGCACATACTGGCTCAAGAAAATGATTTAAAATTTTAAAACATTGCCAGGTGTCCCTTTAAATTGACCAAAAAATGAATGCATTCATTACAAGCTAGTTCCTAGTGTGCACTGTTTGTGCCACAATACCTGGTGTGCACTTGAGTACTCAGTGATAAAGTTGAATGAGATGCCATATTTAGATTGCATCTGCACCATAGCACTTCCATTAACTTTGTACATCAATAGCTGCTTTTACAAGACACACCATGCCGGCAAATCAGTGTAATATTACTACAACTGTGTGTCTTATAAATGCGCCATACCTGGCATGATGATGCGCAAATTTTGTGGCATTCTTTCCGCCTCGCTTGGTAGTACTATTGCGGTATAACGCTAGAGGGTGGTACACAATCACATGGGGAGTTACTGTCGGCACCTATATTGAAAATTAAAGTCAAAATGGGCCATAAGGTTATCTTTTGTAAACAGAATCAGCTGAAATGATAATCTGGAATAATCCAAAAGGGTTCAAATAAAAGCGACTGGACTTCTTTGGTTTCTTGAAGATGTTTTGCTTCTCATTCGAGGAGCTTTGATAAGAGGCAAAATGTCTTCAAGAAACCAAAAGAGTCCAGTTGCTTTTATTTGAACCCTTTTGGATTACCATGACCTGTATGACTAAGAACCTTCACCAGCAATGTGGAACAATGCAGCACCCCTGGAGCTTCGTACCGTTACAGCTGGAGCTCAGATTACCAGAAACTGCATGGAGACTGTGAAGGACAGTCACCTTTAGGAGTGGCTTGTTAAGAAAAAAAACATAATGAGCAGGGATTCAATCACAATAAAAAGCAAGTTATGTCCAAGATAAACGGAAGTCCACGGCAATGCAGAGACCGCCCCCATACCCCCTTTATGCCACCATTGCGTGATCTTTTGTCAAAAGGACACGATTGCGCCACATTACTGCTACAGTCTGTCCACTTATAAATGACCTGTCTCCCTGATGCCGCTTCAGCATTGCGACAAATTGACGGCATTGTTTTGTAAAACACAACTAATAAGAAGATGGCTCTTTTTCTATACAAGAGCTGTCCAGTAATTGCCCCACACTGTTATAATTTTGAAACAGGCTGAAATAATGTGACAATTTTTGATAGGATTTCTAAAAAATGTGTTTCAATTACATAGTTTTTACTTTAAAAATAGTCAATGATAACTAATCTGGTTCTTGGTAAATGGCTTATATTTGATACCTTGCTTTCTAGAGTCATCCATGCACACACACATTCACACCCTGGCGGTGATGAGCTACAGTGTAGCCACAGCGACCCTGGGAACACTGACAGAAGCAAGGCTGCTGAACACTGGCACCACAAGCCCCTCTACCCACCATCAGCAGGCAAGGTGGGTTAAGACAGACTGAGCAGGACTTGAACCTGCAACCTTCCGATTACAGGGCAGACACTTAACTCCTCTGTCACTGGTTCTTGGTAGGTAGAAGTCAAACCTCCTGAAGAAATGAAAAGATTTAATTTCTTTGAGCCATTTTCCAGTCTTGTAATTATCTAGTATATAACTACGTAAATGAAGCAGTGACTCATGGTTGCCATTGAAATAAACCTGAATTTACAGACTATTTTACAGCCTGCTTCAGCTGACTCCAGTATACAGGCAGAGTAATTAGTGAAGTACATTCATCAACTCGCGTTTGGGGACTTTCACCATCACAGTAGCGATATACCTGAAGACCATTTGATCGTGCCAGAGCGCTGCAGCTTGAATTTATAATGTAGACACACAAGGAAGGATTTTTTAAATCGAGAAAGCAAAACGCCCTCCTACAGATGATGATAATAATTCTTCTGTCCTATTTCCATTTTATTTATGGCATAACCCACTGGTTTGTCACTCCCATCCTCTGTGATTATTCACCTGGCTAGCACATTATTCTTGCAAATACCACAGCTATAAAATGTTTCATATTTCATTTCAGGGCTTTGATGGGAGTACACTGAAACCAATTTCCCCAAATATTGGGCATTCTATGCAACAGGAATGTGGCTCCCCTGATTGCATTATGCCTCTGAGGTGTGTTTAGCCAAATGGGCATGAACTGCAAGCTAAAAGCACAATGGGCTGACGCTGCTAAGTCCTATTTGGAAGTGAAAGGGAGGAAATAAGGCATAACATTTGGTCCAAATTCATCACATTAATTCACTGAAAATTAATACTCTGCTTGGGTCTGCCTTGTTACAGCAAGGTGACAGAAGGTTCTCTTCAAAGTACGTTTAGTTCCTAAATTAGTGAATTTTAATTCTTGCCTTTGAATAATTTGAATGTTTTAAATTGAGTTTTAGAAGCTGTAAAGACATGTTTGATTTTACCCCAGGTACAGACTATTAGATCCCTTTTTCCCCTGGTTTCCCGCATAAATGACCTCAACTGACACATTGTCAATGCAATAATACACTCTTCAACTTTTGACTCTAAACTCTCAGTACATTCTTTCGGCTTTCTTTCTTCCGCCTCTTGGAGAGTAGAGACGCTTTTTTATCCTCTCCCTCCCTCCTCATCCCAAGGCTCTTTGTCCTGTCTTTGTGTGCACGGCGCTTTCTGCATTTTTTCTCGAAACTGGAAATGATTAAAAATGGATCTGGTCAGTTGGTCTCTCAACGGGAGAAGGGGCTCCCGGATGCCCCTCTGGGACAGAGCCAGCTGGGTATATCATGAACTCCTGGAAACAGTGGAACCTGATATGCCTCACTCAACCGTCTGTAGAGAATTCTGAAGATGTCTGGATATTCGTCGTTTTGGTGTCGGGATTCCTGCTGTTTGACCTGAGCGGTTACCTGGCTTACCGGAGAATTAACAAGCTTTTGAGGAATACTGGCTCAATCCCGGAGCTCAGGGATGGAATGCATCATGCTGTGAACACACAAACTCATATAATTGTCGAGATGAGTTGTAAGCTTGGAACTTTGGCTGAGATTCAGGCTCTGGCACAGAAGGTGGATTCCATCAAGCACAGAGTTGACGGATCAGCACGGATTGGGATAGATTAATTATGCCATTATTGGATCTAGAGGGGTTGAGGACCAACCAAGCCCCCACAATGCGGGTGAAAAATTAAGGCCAACGCGGAAGTGACAAAAATTGCAGTTCCACCCTCATCCGCTGGGGGCTGGTGTCAGAAGCGAGCAAATCCTCATTGACTCCCATGTTAAAAATACCAATTTCACAGCAGAAATAAACATGTTTACAGCCTGGTACCAAAACATGTTTTTGGTTTAAATGATCTAGTTTACACTCATGACAACTCTGAGGGGGGTGAATTTTTTTCTCACTCTTCTGTTTAAGTGTATTAAAAGCCTAAAATTCTGTATAATTAATGAGCATCAGACCCACGTGACCACAGAGCTAGCTCCGTGGAAAGGCCTCAGTAGAGCCTCGGTCTGGCCTGGAAGCTGAATGTGTAATGAATGGAGGACCCAAGGAAGTGCGACAGTTAGGTGAGGCAGACAACCTGATGGTCCAATCGTTGGTTTTGGTCCAAGCCGTGTTATTGATGGAGGTTTTAGACAAATGCAAGAGAACCACGTTATTGTTTATTTTTTAATCTTCACAATATCTTTATAGCTATATTGTTAGAATATTGGCATGAAAAAATCTTTTCAGCTAGCTTGGTTTGTAGCTTTAATCAAAAAGTTAGTAAAACTTTTGCAACTTTTTGGGTTTTCTTTTCTAGTCTTGATTTACACTCTTAATCAAAAGCATTAATTTACAAGTTTAAGAGCAAAATGTTGCTTTACAAGCTGAATAGCAAACCAGATCTGGACACAACTATGGAACTATTTTGCAGTATTTTGCTTTTACATTTTACGCTTAAATCTAGAAAATAAGGGAAACATCAACCGCCTTTGTCTTGGAGCCCACGTGGACTACATTTCAGAATCAAATATCCTTACGCTACTTGGCTCTACAGACTCAAGCTCAGGTGCATATTCTTGTTAGGCATTTGGAAAGTCCCACAGTTACAACACAACACCTGGAGACCTCAACGGTGCCACAAGAATTCAGAAATTAGTAAACAATGCCAAGCTCTGTTTTAGTGTGCTGGGTTCTAGTCTCCAAATCATTTTTCAAACCCAATAACTAAAATGTATGCCAGTTGCTCAACATATTCTTCAGTCATGATGCAATTATAGATTTTTTTTAGTTAAATACATGGAGGCAAATATATTCCAGCTGGCTTGGTCAGTGTTGTGAAATCCCTTAATTGCTCGTGTTCTCTTCTCCATAGTCCTCCTCCTAATGACAATCACCCCCTACACACACACACACACACACACACACACACACACACACACACACACACACACACACACACACACACGTAAATTAATTAAATTGGCGTGTCGCCATACTTGTGAAATGAAATCTGATGCTCATGTCTGAAGTATTTGAAGTGTCACCCAAGATAATAGATGTAGAAGACGTTGCTTATTCTCAGAGCCCCAGACCCTAATACCACCAGAAGCCATCTGTATTCTCATTTCTACAGCAGTCACTAAATCAACACCCTCGACACAAGCCTGCGGATGTCTCCACACAATCATGCATGACAACATCAAAGCTTTTCTTTATTGCCTCGTCTTTTCTCAGTCACCGTTACCTACGCTCCAAAGCTAAAAGCGGCACTACTGTTGCGAATACTAACTCAGGGTTGGTGCAAACACGGACGAATCTTGCTTTCATCGTCTATAGTTTCTGTTATGGCTGATGGATGTGTTTGGGTATAATTTTATTTATAAACAGGTGTGAATATATCAAGTAAAAACATTTGCACATGGATTACATGGAGACTTTTTTGGCTATCCACATGCCCCCTACTCCTCAACCTCTTCATTCTATATCCCATATGTTTTCCTGCGTCTCTTCATATTAACAACCATAAATCAATAGAATGTTTGATGAGTCAAATCCCCAGATTTCCATGAGCAGGATGTTTCAATGATGAGCTGGAACTGTCACTGGGGAGCATCCACAAACAGATTGAGCCAGGCACCCAAGATGGATCTGTTGACACTTCATTCTACATGTCTCTATTTAATGATATTATATTTCATTTCCAGAGCAAAGAAAACACCATTACGCAAAGCAGTGAGTTGTAACAAGCCATTCTACAGCAGACTTCAAAACTCCTTGGTGGTACTGCAATTTAATTACAATAGCACAAAGTTTGAAAGAGACTGTGTTGGTTTCCATTGGCTCCTTCTGTGTTTCATGCTCAACCTTCCACACCGTCAAATACAATTTAACCATCTTGGAACCTGAAAAATATAAAAAGAGCTCAGTTGGGCGTTTTGAACCATGTGCAGACATAATATATGGAGGGAAATAGGGCAGGCTAAATGATTGCAACAAGTTTGGAAATCGACAATAAAAAAATAATAAATGGGATTGGAAAATCTGGATTTATCCCAAGGCAACGCTTGATTTTTTAACAATACAACACGCCCACTGATCAACCTAAGATTGATTTACCAGCTAACTTGCGTTAAGTGCTTGGGGAGCCGTTGGGGTTTTAAAACCTGGCCTCACACGTTGAAATGCTGTTATTGTTTCAGTGAGAGACAAAATGCTCAGGAAAGGGAAAGGACAAAGGAGTGGAGTGAGTGCTTGCCTGGGCACGAACAGTGCGCCATTCAACCCCCACCGCCATGAAAAGAGACCAGTGGAAATTGATTTCAGCTTTATTCCGGATAAAATACATCACTGTTCTGGTTGGTGACCCAACGGTGGACCTGTCCAGTCAAATTAGAGACCAATTTGGAAGATTTGGAACATGTGAATGGCCAGTCACACTCTGTGAGTGCTGGACTACGGTGACATTGTTTTCATACACTAAAAGCTAGTGCTAATGTTTGGGGAGTGGTAATGGTTGGGTTGGGGCTAAATCCAATTTACCAAAGTGGTTCTCAATAGGAGCACTGTACAGCCATGTTGGTGAAACCAACCAAGAACAGAGTGGGATGATTCTAGGACAGCGTTATAGGACAAATGTTTTTAGAAACTGTTTCATGTTGTTCAGCAAAAAATGGGGCCATAGTTTCATCTGGGAACTCATTTCCTCTACTGACGTCTGCCAAGGCAAAGTCAGGGAGTACACATACTATAGCAACCCTAATGATATTTTACAGGTTTTCGTCTTACGCATATTGCATTTTGGAATAGCACTTTTCTAAGTCAGGGTCTCCAAAGCCTTTTACACTGGTCATTTCACACACTGATGGTGATTACAATGTAACTGCAGCCAGCTGCCTTGGGGCACACAGAAGTGAGGCTGCCACAATCTATGCCACCGGTCCCTCTGACCACCAGGGAGGAGGGTGATGTGGCTAGCCCAAGAACACTAGTGACATGGGAGGAGCCTGGGTTTGCAAAGCACGTTCACTGAGAAACCATTTTTGTGTATTCTCTTTGAAAATGATCAGTCACTGTGTTTTTCATGAAACAAGTCTCCTACACCTATCTCCTGCATTAGCCTCTGACAGACAACTGACAGCAAAAAACTGCACATTCTAGTGTGACCTTTTATTGTGGGCAGTATAAGGTACACCTGTGCACTACTCATGATGTCGGATCAGCATCTTGATGTGGCACACCTGTGAGGTGGGATGGATTATCTCAGCAAAGCAGAAGTGCTCACTATCACACATTTAGACTGATTTGTGAACAATGTTTGAGAGAAATGGCAATAGTGTGTATCTGGAATGAATTTTAGATCTTTAAGTCCATCTCATGAAAAATGGGAGCAAAACAAAAGTTTTGCATTTATATTTTTGTTCTGTGTAGTTAACTTTTAGTCCATGTTTAATATTACCCATGTTGCATTTTGTTTCCTAAATTTCCCCCAAAGTTTTGTTTTGTTATTAGGAAGCAGAGTTTTATAGAAATAGTTTATAGAAATAGTTGGATAGGGGGGTTCTCTGTTACACAATTGTGGACTGGATCTGTGTCCAACTCTTATCCTCCAGAACCACTATCTTACATTTTTCATTTGTTTCTCTGCTCCAACACAACTGATTCATTGGTTGACTTGCCCGTTCAGCACGTCATCAAGCTCTGCAGAAGCCTGCAAATTAACTCCTGATTCCAATCGGCTATGTTGGAAAAAAGAAACGTCTAAAACTTGTCAGAGGATGGCTCTGGAGGACCAGAATAGGACATCATTGGATTAGATCACGGTACTGTGGATCATGAAATACCAGGTGAGGGTTCTGGAGAAGATCTTTAGATATCAAATTAGCTTATTAACTGATGGTTAGTGAGATATTTAGTTATTAAAGGACAAAGTACAGTTGAATAGTTGACAAGAATCATTGCTTGTTGGCCACTTTACCCAGAAATAGCCGAGCTCATGAGTCTTTAATTATTTGGTCAAAAGCTAAAAAAAATTGGGAACTACTTGACTAGATTTCATTATTTAAGTAGGACCTGAATATTAGTAGGGAAATAAATGTTTCACCGACAGTTTGTGTTGCTTCAACACCACAGACCTTGACGCATTGCTGGCTGCCAGGCTGCAGTCACCCACAGAGCTCTGTGCTCATTTTCTCTGCCCTCGTCTTGACCATATGGAGCACAAGGGGTCACGGGGACTCTGTGTTTCACAGATTTGTCTCTGTGTGCGACAGCATGTACACGCATGTATGGCCGGCCTGTGGAACGGGCCAAATGTTGCTCACCAGCGTCTGTGAATTTGGCACTCAGGAATAGAGACTATTTCTTTTCAGGATTTGTATCTCCGGATCTGCCAGGAGTACTTAATGTAGATGATGAAAAGACGTGTGATTCAACAAGCTTGTGTATTTGATGGGACATTCCATTGCACAAGTGTGAGGAAGCCTCTCCAGCTAGATAATAAGTGTTAATCCCTAAAGGTCAAAGACACTCTATAGGTACGAGATGATGAAGTGTCTTTTATTCATCCGCTCTCGGGGTCAGCTTGTCAGTACTGACACGGCTACACAGCAGCAACCACACTCTTAATCGGCACATTAATTCACCCATCAAAAAGCCCTAATGACACAGCCGCTGGCCAAATAATCATGGAATTTGATTTAGCACGTCTCCATTCATCATAACTGATTCTTTCAGTATGCAATCAATACGGACCTCGTAGCACGTTGGGCACCTAGACCTTACGAGGAATGCAGTTGTGGTGCGAAGTGTGTTATGAGAAAGTAAATGCTCGGCCAGGCCAAAGGGGGAACGCATCAATCATGTACCGGTGCATTCATCAACAACACTTTTCTTCCCACCCCGTCGGGGTTCTTGTGATGAGGTTCTTCAGGCGAGATGCAAATTCTGGTCAGATTTTAATCTTTTCCTTCATAGGTTATCCTGAAAAGCTGGAAAATCTAGACTAGATGACCACTTTATTAGGGAAACATACGTAAACTTGCTTTCAGCTTTCAATTCACTTGTTTTTATTCCGGCGTCTTGGAATGAGTCGCTAGCGCACCTTGTCAGGATCCCTCCAGGCTTGCACTTGGACACACACAAATAGACGAGTTGGTATATATACACACAGCATCAAGCCTCAGGGTGAAGGCAGCTCTGCTCACTCAAGGGGAAAGCGAACAGCTGTGCCTGTGACAGCTGGAGCAGTCATGACATCCCTTCACCAAATATCAGGGATGGCTCTGGACACAATGGCAAATCAGCCGAGAGGGGTCCATTTACAACCTGGACGAGGCGCAGAGGCTTCAGCCCACAACCGGGCTGAGCTCAGTGTTTCCGAAACACATTTCCAGCGATAATGTGAGAAGTAATGAGTTTCTCCTTGGTCTGTGTCCCATATAATAGTCCCCCATTTGCTACAAAACAAGCCAGCAGAGGAAATTAGATAATGCCACGGCTGTGAAAAATCAGTCAAACGCTAATGTTTGTTTTCAGGGATTTTTAAGAGGCCAGGTTTAAATGATTTCCTCGTCAGATTCTCACCAGAATATTTGACTGCGTACATTTCTAATCATACCCCTAACAACATGACTGTAATTCAATCAGACGGAATAAAGATCTCAAAATCAGCTCTGTCTGTTTAGAATTGCTTCTGTTTTAGTAACTAAAATGTGTGTGTGTCAATCATTTTGCCCTACGCTGAAGAAGGAAAGAAAAAAAATTGAGATTGCATTGAAAATATTGTCACATGGAAGCTGTTTTCTTTAATCACATCCAAAGTTTTTGGTTCTGTTCAAAATCCTGCATGTGATGGGTGTCTCAGATGAGCTGGAGCCAGTTGTGATTGTGAGGGAAGCATTAAAAAAATAAATCAGTGTACTATGCAAATGAGCGTAATCACCTTCAGCCCCGTTAGCACCAGACCGATTTTAATTACACCTTAATTTCATGTCTAAATACCCCCAATTCAGACGAGCTGCTGCAGTAAGCCCCGGCAGAATAGACTGTGTGGGAGGACTGTATAGGTACAGATAATTACAACCCACTGCTATGGACTCCTGATTATATGAGGTGGTGGCCAACATTCAGTGGGATTTTCTCCAAATCTCCCTGAATGAACTTCATCAGGCTGATTGATTAAATACATCACAGTTAAGGCCGTGGTGTGGTGTGAACCAAAAGGCCCCTAACGGCCAGAAAAGTATCCTTTCTGTCTTCCCGGATACCCAGGGCAGCCATGTTGAAGTAATTTGAAGTTTATATGTGAGAAGATGTGACTCCAGGCAGTGTAGAGTCAGATTTAGTTGAAAATTGTACAAATCGTTCCAAAAATCACATAGATTTAATATGTGTAAACAAATGATCAGTGTAAAACTTCTACAGATTTCAATCGACCAATCAAAATTTTTATTTATAAAAGCGCTTTATATCAACCAAAGGTTTCACAAGGTGCTTTTCAAAGATAAAACCAGAGTTTGGTATAAAAACACAGAGACAAATAAAAATCAAGTTATTGCCACAGTGACATCATTTCTCAAATGTCAAAAGCCACAAGTGGTGTTTTAGATCCCACCACTACGAAAGCTCAGTCACCCTACTGCCCACAAAAGACCGTGGACTGAACACAAAAAAACACACAGTAAGATTTTGAACTGCTCTAAATTAGACGGTGAAAGGTATAAAGTAATGGTGTTATATGGCTGCGCCTACGGGAGTTGGTTGAGGAATTGCACCAAATGTGGGCGCCATAAAGAGGTCCGAGGTAGTCCAATGCAGAGGTTTCACTTAGGACTTCATGTTGATTGCATCTAGGATAATGCTACCAAACTCATCCTTATTTCGTATGCTCGGCATGTTTCAGTTTTTAAATTCCTGCTTTCAGCATGCGCTGTCACCAGTTTTATATGGTAAACTTTATGGTTTTTAAAAATTTTCTTCCCCAAAACACATTTCCCGTGTGCAATTTTTAACTCCATACAAGTAATTTAATAGTTTAAGCCAATTTCACATATCGTTAAAATGTTCCAGAGTAATAGAATAAATAGAAAAGAATAGAATAGACTTTATCATTGCCACAGTGGGGAAATTCACTTGTTAATGCAGCACAGACACAAATAGAGAATAGGAAAAATGTGTCCCATCTGCAAAAACTTATTAAATCCCTTTTCTGGGTTTCACATGTTTACATTGTTGTAGTTTAATCCATTGTGGAAAAGTCCAGTCTAACCATTTAAACATGGCCCTCTGGTCAATGATTTACAGATGTTGACAGTCAGGTGCTTGTAATTTTATATAATTATCAAACAACATGAAACAGATTTCATAGAATATAGATAAATGTAAATATAAATGTGTTTGACTATTATTTGATTTTTCAGCTTTTAAAGGGGTAAAGGATTTTACTAACCTATATATATATATATATATATATATATATATATATATATATATATATATATATATACATATACATATAAACATATATATATATATATATATATATATACATATATATATATATATATATATATACATATAAACATATATATATATATATACATATATGGCCATAAACCTGTGAGACAAACCGGTCATAGAGAGGAATCTACTGTTGTCTTTCAAACTGTCTAAGCACGCAATTGGATCGCAATCAATCAACTGGAACAGTCAGAGCAACGAGTGACGTGACATATTTATCGCTACAAAAGTCAGTCAAGGGAGCAGTCCACCATACACCACTGAAGAAGCAAATACATCCTTTTTTCTAAATAAAAGACTTAAGTACCTCTATGTGCTCTTGACTTAAAAAGAAAGCTCAGGTCTAACTTGTTTAAAGTTGATGCCAAAGTCGTTTTTAAAAAGTGTAGCTCCTGAACCGACGCCGTCCTTGTAGTTTTTCTCTGTCACAGCTCTAGCGTTAAGCCTGCCCGTACAGAGCCTAAATTAGCAAGACACAAAACTGATCAGGCCAATGGCTAGAGAGTGGCTATACGACCTGTAGAGCAGGATCTTTTGCTATTTCAAGGATGGGTTTAGATTTCTAGGCACCAAAAATCATAACTCCCGTGTGTAAAATAGATTACACATGTGGAGACGCTTCTATTCTCACAGCCTTTACATGGCACTTTAAAATTGCATTTCCAGATTGTGGGTGAGCTTCTACAAATCTCACATTTTCATGAAAATGTTCCATACTACATTTGTTTACCACTTTTTCACATACCCCATTTTACCACATTTTCCTACTTTGAAAAGGTTTAACTTGCATCTCCCTGTGTCCTGAGTGAGATTACGAGAATCTCCTTTAAATGTTCCCAATCAAAGTGACATCACAAGGTTTTAATTAGCTTTCCAAAATTTGATTTTCCCCCTAAGTACATAAATACAACTTAAAGTGGAAAAGAAACAACAGCTAATCTGCATCCAAAGATTCCACCTCAGCACACAAACAGCTAAAAACCCACAGCCCATCTTGAAGAACCATTAAAGTTAAACGACTGAATTTGTTCTATAAATAGAAGGTTTGCTCCTGCAGGGACTGAAGATTGAGCTTTTGTTGTAAAGAGAGGGGGAGAAAAACAACGGATAGTGAGGAGCATATGCTCAGGCGCAGCCTCAGATGTTCCTTTACAGTTGATTTCCTCAAGTTGTGTTTTCCTTTTTTGCTAACTTATTGTGCTAATTATTTTTTGGCGCGTTCCACTCGGGTGGCTCACTTCCTGCGCCGATCAAACTGGAGGGGGGGGGGGGGTTTCTGACACATTGGTTTCTGAACACCACGGGCTGCTTTGAAACGCTTCAGAGCGGATGGAGTGCTTTTCTCTTGCTCTTACCCTTTATGCAGCCAATTAAGATCAACTCATAATGCTAATGTCTGGCTAATTTCCTATTTACAAATAAATCTAATCATTGCTCAAGTATTCTTTTAAATTGATTTGCTGTACTCCACCTCCTGCCACACTGAGGGGCTCTGGGAACGCAAAACCAGGAGCGATGCAACCTGTAATCGCCGTGGACGACAGCAAACATGCAGGCAGAGCTGCAAACATAGCCAAAAACAAAGAGCGTGTCATCATGACTCCTGGCACTCTGAATCTTTTTACTTTATATCTTTCACCTCAAATGATCTGATTTGGCACCCGGGGGCTTTCCACCGTGATGTGGAGCATGTGCACACCTTCAGATCATTGTTACACTCTGAATCCATGCTTGTGTTCATTTTATGCTAAAACCAGCTTTTGTGGTTTGACCTGATTGTGAAAAAAAAAATCAAAATTTCAGCAGATAGCATCTTGTCTAAAATGTCAGCATGGAAATCCATGTCAAGGTTTTTGTTCCCTGCGTCGGATCATGTTCGTTAAGAAAGAAAAATGAAAAGGTTGGGAAAAAAACACCTAAAAGAAGAAAAAGCCCTTACTGCTTTTATATTTCAGCCCTGCCAATTGAGGTGAGGAGCTTCTTTCTTTTTTGCATCTTTAAAAAAACTATATCTAAAAGCTGCTTCTTCACCTGCAAACATAAATCAGAAGTCACTAACATCTACTGAATATGCTCCACTGGTCCCAGCGTGAAACTGGTTTGCCCCAGCAGGGTACGCCTTTATGCACAGAAACCACACAATTGTATAACTATATAACTATGTGAAAATGGGGAGAACATTTGATGTGAACACACTGACACATGCAGGAATCCATCGCCTTATTTTTTTGGACTCACACAGCTATCCCAGTATACTAATTTATGTCCTTTTTTTTCTTTGCTTTTTAGGTTTCAAAGCTGATCTGAGACTGATTTTTAATCATTAAGTTGTATTAAAACAAGCCTCTCTAAAAATTTGCTTACAAATGGTAAGTCGGATACCGGTCGAAAATTGTTAAAGTCATTAAAATCTAAATTGCTCTTCTTCAACAGGGGTCTGACCACCGCCCGTTTAAAAACAGCAGGAAAGACCCCTGTCTGAAGGGAACAGTTCATCAAAGTTAAAATCTCATCTCTAAATGAGTCATAAAATTGTTTTAAAAACCTTGTTGGAATAGGGTCCAGAACACATGTGGTGGGCCTCACTGAGGAGAAAACTTTATCAATAATCTCAGCTTCAACCAAGACAAAACTGTCCAGTGTTTACTCAGGTTGACACACACTCTCAAATTGATCAGGAGCAGCGTGACATTGGGAGGATAAAATGTTACATCTGATGGTGTCTACCTTCCCTCTGAAGTGGGCTGCAAACTCCTCACAGAGAGCATCCGAGGGGGTTTTCTGGAGAGAACTAAATTCACGACCCAAAATATTTGTAATTGTGGAAAACAAAATTTTGGGATTATTTTTGTGTTCAGAGATGATTTTAGAAAAGTAATTATTTCTGGAATTTCTAACTGCTTTGTTGTATGATTTTAATAATTCAGTGTATATTTGTTCATTAATTGTGTTCTTATATTTCCTCCATTTTCTCTCCGCCGCCCAGCAAGATCTTTTCAACATTTTTAAGTTTTCATTGTTTTAAGGGGAAGCCGGTTTTGGTTGTAGCTTTTTAATTTTAGGTGGAGCGAGCAAATCCAGAGTAGATTTAAGTCTACTGTTAAAATCATTGAAGATAAAATCACAAGGGGCATTTAAATTAATAGGAGGGATCTTTTTAAAAGTTTCCAGAAAACCAGCAGCCACTTCAGGGGTTAGATAGTGTTCCATTACAGTTCTCACAGAGGTCTCCTGCTGAATTATGCTGGTGATGTCAAAAAACACAAAGAAATGATCTGACATTGCTAAATCCACGACAGAGGACACACCGTTGGACAGACCATACGTGATGACCAAGTCCAGGGTGTGTCCTCTGTCATGGGTTGGTTGTGCAACATGTTGTATAAAATCCATATAACTCAAAATGTTTAAAAATCCAGTGGTAAAAGGGTCTGCAGGGTCATCTATGTGTAAATTAAAATCACCAGCTAAAATAATACTATCAAAAGAGTTGTGCAGAATTGATAAAAACTCGGAAAATTCCTGTATAAAAAGTGCACTGTGCCTCGGAGGCCTATAAACAGTAACACATAAAATCTGAAGATCGCTAAAAATGGCTGCACTATATTCGAAAGTGGTGAAGTTGTCAAATAAAACAGGTTTTGCAGAAAGTGTAGATGAGCTTATAAAAGCAGTTCTGCCTCCCTTTTTTCCATTTCTTATTGAATAAGTAAAATTAAAGTTTGGTGGGGAGGCCTCTGTGAGAACAGCAGGAGCATCTGAACTCAACCATGTTTCTGTCAAAAATACACATTTAAGGTGATTATCTAAAATTAGGTCATTTATAGTAAAAGTTTTGTTCAGCAGAGAGCGAACATTTAAAAGAGCCATTTGATAGTAACTAAAGATGGAGTGATTGTGTGGTTTACTGGGGGTGAGATTCTTGACAACTGTTTAAGATTATTAAGATTAGACCGGTTAGTTTTATGTTTATGTGATCGCTCTCTGCTGATGACAGGTATGTGAGAGGTGTGCAAGGGTCCAAGTCCGATATGCGGGTTACTGTTAAATCAGCCAACTTATACAAAAAAAAAAAAAAAAAAAAAAAAAATACAACACGAAGATAAAAGGCACATGGTTGGACAAAAAATATTATTGTTTACAAGTCAAGTAGCAACAAAGCTAGCAGTTTGTGATTTTGTAGCCTCCTTTAGCTTCCTCAAACCAGTGTAGGTCACACTGATGTTCATTCTGGTTTTAGCTCTTTGCTTCACCTCTAAAAACATTACTTTCTTACTTTTACTTCTAGGCTCTGCCATGCTGCCAACAGGAAAAGCAAACTCCTTATTTGTCTTCTTCACTTGCTTTTTATTGAAAAGGAACTGAAAATGCTAACTGCTAGCATTACAGCTAACAGCTGTAAAGCAGTAAAGAGCGCCCCCTAGGACACCTACCTGCTTCACAAAACTATCAAGTGTGGTTTTTAGTCAGCAGAGGGGTACAGAGTAGTGTCAAATATGAAACTGGTCAAGTTTCTAACTCAACAATCACTGAGATCAATGTGAAAGCTCTAGTTTAAAGTAAAAAAAAAATCTAACTCCGATTTTTTTTTTTTTTTTTGGATTAAGTCAGATTTTGCTATGGTTGTTCACACAATAAGTTAAATGCTACAGCAAACATGTCACATGACATGACATGTAGTGGCTTCAGTACCACTGATGAAAGTGGCCTGGGTTGGACTTAATAAAATCGTATTTGTGCCATTCAGCCTGTCATAAAGAATTCAGATACTGTATGGGTTGTGTTGAAAAGTAGAAGTAGAAAAGAAAGTTGGATTTGATGTGCTTGCCTGCAGATTGAATGAAGCCTTAGAAGAAAGTATGCATTAAAAACAATCAATGGATGCAAATTACATTCAAGTATGACATAGAGGTTAATGACAGTCATAGATGCTCACCACTTTAATCTAATTGACCTATAGAGAAATCACAAAAACATAAATTTTAGTGTTTTATTCTTTCCATTTTCCTCTACATATTCTTTGCACAATATTTGTTTTAGAGAATCAGTTTAACTAGATTTTGAGCCAATGATCTAATATGTTTTCCCTCTATCGATATCATGGAAGAGATTAAAAAGTCATTTGAATATTCATATATTAAATTTATCTACCCACTGAACTGGTGGAATAAATGTGATTTATTGTTTATTAAGTGTACAAACGTGAAAACAAATAAATAAATACCTCAGCATTTTCCATCCCTTTGTTTAATCACCTTGCCATCATGTGGATAAAGACTTAGATCCTGTCTGATAGTCTTGCACTGCACATCAAACCATTGTGTCACCATCTAATGTATGACTTCATGATATTCCCCTCAAAGTATGTGACAGACGCTAACTTCTTCCTCAGTGGAGCTTTACCAAAATTCCCTATGTGTGCAACAAATTACCATTAACGACATCCTTTCGGAGTTGTTTAATGTGCAGCAAATGATTCCAGTGACAGATCGGGCCATGTAAACGCACAGGGGTACACTTTAACTTTCACCAAGGTCAGCGAGGTCTCTGTTGGTCGGTTCAGCTGGGAGCTGCAATTATGTTGTGTATCATACTGAGTTAGTCACCAGCTTTAGTCGCCCGTTAGTACCATACATCACCCCTGGTTGCACGTCGTTGAGTATTCATTTGGAAGGTCACCATGTGGCTGCAGGGAAATTACTGGTTCATATGTAAATATGAGAAATTGATGCAGATTTCACCTTGAATGCTTCAACTGGAGTCGTGTAGTTTTTAGGAATGATGGGCAAGTTTCTTTCCCCAGATTTTTCAAATGCTTTTAGGTATTGATATTTTTATAGGAAATGTTGCTCTTTTAGTTACATGGCTTTCTTTTTTTAAATCCACAACAAAAATGGCCTTTATGTTACTAATGTTAGTTAGTTAGTTAGTTAGTGAGTTAGTTAGTTAGTTAGTGCTAGGGTTTGTTTTACACACAGGCTTCTAGGGAGTGAAGTCATCCGTCCAATCACATTCACGAAAGCTCTGTTCTACAGGGTTGTTAGCCCAATTACCTCCATAGGGAGCCTGAATCTACTTTCGGACCATGGGTCCTCGGAAGAACAAAAAAAAATAATTCAAGTCAGTGGAGCTAAAAACGCTACTTTCTAATTCTGCTTGTAATGTTCCATGGATTTTACATGGGATGTCCGTGAATTTTAAATACACATTTTGATACCAAGAAAGCGCTCTTTTTCGAACGAGGCAAAACGCTGTTTTAGGTTTTGTGTGAAAATGAGTCCAGGACTACAAATACACATCACCAAAGTGACATTATTGAACCAGACACAGAGAAAAATAGAGGGAAAATGGCTGCTACTTTCCACAATTATTTTGGTGGCTATGCTACAGTACGCATGATACATTTGAAAGAACTGAGTCTTTATAAATAATGTATATGTTGAAAGTGGATAATTCTTCAGATTAGGGTTAGTTAAGGGCTTCTGGGGAATTAGGCTCCCCTTAGCTCCTTTGTAATTCAAACTCTGGTTAGTGCTCTTTAGACCTGAAATGCTAGCCTAGATTTGGTAGCAAGTATGAGCTAGCATTAAGTTAGACTTATTGTTTAGCATTTGCAAGCTAGCATATTTTCCCCAAAAACATTACTGAAGTAAGGTTTGTTAAAATTAGTCAACAATTTTAACAAGTCTAATCAAGAATTTTTATTACAAAGATTTTAAACAACTTTTTGTGAGTAAAATTCTAGCAATTTGCAAACTAGCAATAGGAAGTCGAGTAGACATGAGAGAGGATTTGAGTTGAATTAGGATGAGTTGAGATGAGATTAATAGAGATTATCATCATCGTCATCATCATTTATTTATTTCCAACATGCCAATAACATCACAATTAACAACAGGATATAAATCAATAATAAACCTCACAAGATAAATCAATAATAAATCAAGTTGACATTGTTGTAGGCATGTTCGAAAGGGAGTGGGCGGAAGCCAAGCTTATTCGAGCCCACCCCTATTTTTCTCTAATAGTTTAACATTCAATATGTAGAAAAAACTCAAATTCAACAACCTTTTGACCAAAAAAAATCATAACAATAATAATAATGGTAGTCTAGACAATTTAACAATTCTTATCGATGTCATTAATTATATATTCCCATACACCTTTACTCCTCACATCATTGCCCATTCTCATTTGTAATGTATTTTAACCAAACTGTTCTTCTGTAGTGTGCTTTAAAAAGCTGAATATTTTGACATTGTTTGTGATCAGTCTTTAAGTTATTCCATATTTTTGTCCCACACACGGACACACAAAAGCTTTTACGTGTTGTTTGCACCAGTGGTAATTGAAATATTTTATCTCTCCTTAGGCTATGTGACAGCTCTTTAATTATAAATAGCTTTTGTAAATTATTTGGTAGAAGTTCATTAAATACATTGACAAGAATTAGAACTGTTTGATATTTAATTATATCCTGTAATTTTAATCATTTTGATTGTAATAAAAGTTGATTTGTGTGTTCTAAGGATCCAACCTTATTTATGATACGGACCACTCTTTTTTGCAATATATAAAGAGGCTGTAAGGAGCATTGATAATTATTCCCCCATACCTCAGCGCCATAAGTAAAACAAGGGAGAATTAAGGAGCAATACAATACACAAAGTGTTTTGCAATCAAGAAATGACTTGGCTTTATTTATTATCGATAGACTTTTAGAGATTTTTTGTTTTGTGTGTCTGATGTGAGGTTTCCATGACAGTTTACTGTCTATTGTGAATCCCAAAAATATACTTTCTTGTACCATTTCAATTTGAAAACCACCTATATTTATTGGCAACTCAAACTTTGTTTCTTGATTACCAAATTTTATTGCTTTAGTCTTGTTTAAATTTAATGACAACTTATTGCTGTCATCCATCTTTTAACAACAGTCAATTCTTCATTTATTTTTTAAAATAAGATTTGGATAATTGTCACTGCTATAAAATATATTTGTATCATCTGCAAATAAAATAAAATTTGGTAATGTAGATATTTCAAAACTATCATTAATGTACAAATTGAACAAACTAGGTCCCAGTACTGATCACTGGGATACACCACAAACAATGTCAAGATTTTTTTTACTTTTTCTGTCCAATATTAATATACTGTACCCTTCCACTTAAATAACTTTTTACACAGTTCAATGCCACTCCCCTAATTCCATATCTTTCCAATTTGTCAAGCAGAATTGAGTGATTTATTGTATCAAAAGCTTTTTTGAAGTCAATAAAAATTTCAATTGCACATTTTTTGTTGTCAAGTGCACTGGTAATTTCTTCTACAGCATCTATTATAGCCAAAGAAGTTGTTCTTTTATTTCTGAAGCCATATTGTCCATCATTAACTATGTGATGTTTATCAATGAAAATTTCTAATCGTGTATTAAAGAGTTTTTCCAAGATTTTTGAAAACTGAGGCAACAATGAGATCGATGTATAGTTGGTAAACATGTGTTTATCATTATTTTTGTAGATTGGTATGACTTTACCCATTTTAATTTTGTTTGGAACAGTGCCAGTTTGAAATGATAAGTTACAAATGTAGGTGAGTGGTTTGGAGATATGATTTATAACTTTTTTCACCAGGAACATATCTATGTCATGACAGTAGATTGTTTGCTTTTGCATTTATAAACAAAATTTGTAAGTTCTTGTTTGGCTGTAGCTGCAAGAAACATGGAGTGTGTGTTTATTTTAATCTTTTCATTAAATCGTCCAATTGGGATGTCTCGAAATTCTCCTGCTAAATTTGGTCCAATATTAATAAAAATTTCATTGAAGCTATCTATTGCTAATTCCATATTACATTTGTTTATGTCATCATAAATCAAATTGAGATTAGTTGTGTCAAGACTATTTGAAATTAGATTAGCTGAGTTGAATTCAGATGAGACAAGAAAAAAGATAATTTTCTCTTACATGCGAAAACAATTAATCCCAAATGTATACCTGTAAGTAAAATGGAACAAATGGAGGGAAAAGTACCAGTCCATTTGGTTTGCTGCAGGGTTAACCAGGCTAAAACAAACATGTCTGATTACATAACTCTTATCTAGCCTCTCTGGTACTGGTGCAGACTGCTGTGGCCAACTGTTTCACACACACGCACAGAGGAGATATGCTTTGGTGATGCTGTGTCACACAAACATATTGATATGAAATAACATCTCTCAAAAAGCCAGATGCTTCCCGTTTTGTTTCTGATCGCTCGTCTTCCTCCTACATGGGAGCCAGCAGCTGTTACCCAACAGGAGAGACAGCTGAAAATGTCAATCTCAATAATTATCATAGTGGAAGTTAAGCAGCTTCTCAGAAATTATCCTTCTCACCAGAGAACACAAAAATCAAGCCATCATTCTGGTTTTGGTCTCCACGTTGGTTAAAACTTTTGTTTTAATTCCCTAGATTCCCTAGATACCAGTCCTATGGCGACGCAACGTTTCATAGAAATGTTGTCACTTAATGATGCAGATTACAGTTACGGGAAAGATTAAAAGCATTCTCCCTTGTACATTTAGAGCAGTGCCAGCAACTCTGGTACCTGTAACTTATACTGCAACTCCTAATTGATTTTACAAGGCAGCTTAGGCTCTAATTGCTGATTTGTCAAGGGATATTCTTGATCCAAACAGCTTAACAACTGTGCCGTTTTAAGAGATTCATGAGGGAACGAACAGGACAGTTGTCTAAAAGCTTTTTTGTTTGATCTAAATGTAATTTTTCAGGTTTTTAGGCAACATCACAGAAAAATACCAGTAATCATATTAATTACAGTGAGCTGAAGACTGTAAAGCACCATTGGACTGTGAAAAAAATATGCTAACTAGCTTTCAGTGTTTGAAGATTAAAATTTAATCTCCAAAAAAGACCTCCTAGTTGGATCAAGTGAAAAATCTAATTAAATTTGGTGTAAACAATAATATTTTAGTGTGATGAATCAAGATTTCTAAAAGATGAAAAGTGTCCGCCATTAATTAGTTTAAAATATTCCCAAGCGCAATCTCAAACTTGGCATGATCAAAACGTCCTTTTGTCAGTTTTGATTTTCTGAGTTTCATTTAACATTTGTACAATTTTTAATGGTTACTGAATAGGAGCTAATGTGTTACCGAAAAAGGGTTCATGACTTTAACAATTAAAGATCAACTTCACTCGTACTTTTAATACATTTGCAGTGGTCTCTAGTAGGAATGAATTGTTTGTAAATTGTTCTTTAAGGAGAAAAATGCTTCGGTGCACCTTTTTGACGACTTTAAAGTCAGCCGGAGGAGAAAGCTTCAGATGGCAGGATGCGGAGTATTTTTTTCCTGATATTCAGACATCTTACCTCTGATTGGACAACATCAATGCAACTCTACCACTGACTCTGTTTGATTTGCAACGCTGATGTTTTATCTCCACAAATAATACAAGCCTGGAGGAGGTTAGAATCAACACCGATTTAGCTTTACAGCATCTGACATATTGGTCTGTCACCTTTTATTGTAGGCTAATCCATAAAATGTGAAAATCGTAGGTCACTGCAAATCGTCAAGAATCCCGCAATAGTTATTGACTGAAAATGCACATCCATTTATCCTCAGCCAAGGCTTTACCCAACTCCTGCATCGCCATAAAGACATCTGTTAAATTTACAAGCATTCAATGATAATGATTCAGATGTAATAACGCCCCACTGAGACTTCTGACATTTTTTTTTCAATTACATTCACCACATCAAGGGTCAGGAAACCACAGTCTTTTACCCTCAAAGGTCTGCCATTAAATCTCCGAGGTGTACATCATTTCTCTGATCAGTTCACGCTCATTGTTGTTTGAATTGTGGTCCTCTCATGCAGAGCTGCTACTCAAATATCCAAGATGTAAACAGTAAGGCAATTTGATGGTAGGGATCTGACACAATTTATGTGGTTTCATGAGGCCAGTCAGGTAGAAAATAGATATGGGTTGTGATTCTGGAGAGGCAGGATGGGAGGTTAAAGAGAAATAATATGTCACTCAGAGTGCCGCAGCTATGCTGCCTCTGGAAACAAGGCTGAGTGATTGTCCGCAGTCTTCCTCTGTGATAAAAGTAAAACATTTGTAACTTTCACCTTCTGTTATGAGAAATCCTCCCGATGAGGAGGTTCAAGACTCAGAGAGGCTGAATGTGCTTTGTACATATGGATGACCAGCCTCATTCTTTCCCTCCTCTCTAATGATGCTTGGCTATTTTGGAAGGGCACTGGAAGGACATTTCTACCATACATGATGAAATTATACCACTGGAGATCAACAATTATCTAGTTCTTGTTTGCCACAAATAACCATTTCAGTGGGTGTGAAAACAAGTGCTCAACAATGATCCATAAAACGGAAAAAGCAACTATTAAAAAAGCAGTGGAATTTTCTGACCAATCATTAAGAACAAGTTAAAGGTTGCACCAAATCACAAGAGTCGTCTCAAGGCACTTTACAAAGCACACAGTCCAACTGAACCTACTTACCTGTTCATTGAGTTCAGTTCATCATGCCAGTTAGTGAATCGTTTCCTATTTAAGGAAACCCAACAGATTGCATCGAATCACTGACTAGTTGTGTCTGAGACTTTACACTAAGCACGCATGTAGCGACAGTGGAGAGGAAAGCTCCCTTTCACAGGAAGAAACCAACAACAGACCTTGGATCAGTATGAGCCACAACTCACTCTGGGTTTGAGAAGACAGAGCAGATACATACTCATGCTCATACAGATGCACATGAAAATACGCAACAGATGGAGTAGTAGTAGCACATGCTATGTTGAAGAAATAAAAAAGTTAATATCAGGTTAGGGAGAATGTTCTGGGATTGGTACTGTAACCCTTATTTGTAGATAGGTGCCGGCTCTTGGGGGTACATGGAAGATGGGTTACAGTTGTGGTTTATAGTCCTTCTTTATTTCTGAACAGCAGGACAGAAAAAAAAAACTCCCACACTACAGCTCGCTGATGCTCCTTCACTTCCTCCTTCTCCCCCTCCCCCAGCATGTCTTTTTCCTAATCTGCCAGCAGGTGGTGTAAACAGATGAGTCTCTCCTTTTAATACAGAACTCAAATATACATAAACACAAAAATTACTGTACTGCCCAAAATAAATTCAATGCCCAACACATTAATTATATAAACCTTAAATAATGATTACAGTACATTAGGTTGACATTATGAGGGACATCAGTGGGGGTGAGAGTTTACCTGTTCAACAGGAGTTCAAGTATCTTGGTGTTTAATTTCCGCTACATATATGCTCTGGGTGAGAAGCCAGACTAATTCAGAAACCCATGCAGTGACCACAAAAATCAGGGTTCAAGATACCTTGCCAGCACTAAAGATAGCACGGCCTCACCTTTGAGCCAGGCCTGGTAGACAAGGTCATCAGCTAGCACATGGTGGCTTGGCCTTTACCTACTGGGTCAGCCCAAATGTGCTATGTGGCACTACTCATCACCTGTTGAATATGCTATTAAGAACTGGTACTATGTAGATTGCTGATACTGGCTTTAGTGCGGGGAAAGACCAAACCTGTGAAGAGGTTTGACCAACTATTGTTGGGTTCAACTCCATCCTCGGCTCCAGAATCTCCAGGTGAGGGACTGTATGTATATGTTTATACAGTGGGCACGGAAAGTAATCAGTCCACCATCAATTTTTCACTTTTATTTTGCAGCCATTTGCTAAATTCAATTAAATTATTTTTTCCTCTCATTAATGTACACATTGCACCCCATATAGACAGAAAATAATTTTCTAAATGTATGCGGAGTTACTAAAAAATTTTGCTAAAAAAGAAAAAACTGAAATATCACAGTCTTATGCAGTCAGACCCTTTGCTCAGTATTTAGTAGAAGCTCCCTTTTGAGCTAATACAGCCATGAGTCTTCCTTTACTACACCTGGATTTGGGGATCCTCTGTCATTCCTCCTTGCAGATCCTCTCCAGTTCTCTCAGGTTGGTTGGTGAACGTTGGTGGACAGCCATTTTTAGGTCTCTCCAGAGATGCTCTGTTGGGTTCAAGTCAGGGCTCTGGCTGGACCATTTAAGAACAGTCACAGAGTTGCCGTGAAGCCACTACTTTATTATTTTAGGTGTGTGCTTAGGGTCATTGTCATGTTGGACGGTAAACCTTCGGCCCAGTCTGAAGTCCTGAACAATCTGGGGAAGGTTCTTGTCCAGGACATCCCTGTACTTGGCAGCATTCATCGTTCCCTCGGTTGTAACCAGTCATCCTGTCCCTGCAGGTGAAAGACGCCCCCACATCATGATGCTGCCTCTGTCATGCTTCACTGTGGGGACTGTATAGGACAAGTGATGGGCAATGCATGGATTTCTCCACATATATCACTTAGAGTTAAGGCCAGAAAGTTCTATCTTGGTCTCTTCAGACCAGAGCATCTTATTTCTCACCTACTCTGGGTCCTTCAGGTGTATTTTAGCAAACTCCATGCAGGCTTTCATGTGTCTTGCACTGAGGAGAGGCTTCCAACGGGCCACTCTGCCATAAAGCCCCGAGGGCTGAAGTGATGGTTGGCTTTCTACAACTTTCTCCCATCTCCTGACTGCATTTCTGGAGCTCAGCCACAGTGATCTTTGGGTTCTTCTTTACCTCTCTCACCAAGGCTCTTCTCTGCTCCGTTTGGCCAGACAGCCTGCTCTAGGAAGGGTTCTGGTCATCCCAAACATCTTCCATTTAAGGATTATGGAGGCCACTGTGCTTTTAGGAACCTTAAGTGCAGCTGAGATGTTTTTGTAACCTTGGCCGGATCTGTATCATGCTACAATTCTGTCTCTGAGCTCTTCAGGCAGTTCCTTTGACCTCATGACTCTCATTTACTCTGAAATGCATTGTGAGCTGTAGGTCTTATATAGTCAGGTGTGTGGCTTTCCTAATCAAATCCAATCAGTATAATCAAACATACCTGGACTCCAATGAAGGTGTAGGACCATCTCAGGGATGATCAGAAGAAATGTAAATCATCTGAGGTAAATATATGAGTGTCACAGCAAAGGGTCTGAATACGTAGAACCATGTGATGTCTTGCTTTGTATTTTAATAACTGCAGAAATGTATACATTTCTGTGTTTTTCTGTCAATATTCCAGATGTGTGACCAAGTCACTGCTTTGCCAGTCACAAGTCTTTCCAGTCAAGTCTCGAGTCATGTCCAAGTCAAAGAACAACCAAGTCCAAGTTGGGTCCAAAGTCAATGATGTAGAAGTCCAAGTCAAGTCCAATTCCTTAACTTTGAATTTTCAAGTCGTAATCATGTTGTCTGTCCAACTTCAATTTAATGACAACAATAATAAATAAATTCCAGAAATAAAGCTTCTTAAAACTTCATTTATTTGCTCAAACAAGTAGAAAGTACAACTAAAAGTGCTGCTGCATTTAGCTGTACAAGATCACACCCAGAACAAAGAATGATTTATGATTTTGGTCCATGTCGTGCCATTTTTATGCTAAAATATCAAAAATGCACAAGTCATCATCAATCCATGCTTTCGTTCTTTTTTAAACACAGAAACAGTTTTGTTTACCTGTTTGTAGCTACAGTTTCGCCGACGGCTGCCGGCTTCTTCAGGCTGACGCTGATGGTGGCGCGTCACTTCCTTCTCCGTTTATCTGCGGGCAGCAGAGGACGTTGTCGCCCTCTACTGCCCGCTCTCCCCTCTCCGACGATGCAGTCCCATGCGTGGTCCAGCGTGTAAACTCCGTCGTCCCTGTTCATGGTCCCACATCCACGTCTCCTTATCTCGATTGCTTCCTTGATCCATCTTTTGTATTTTTGTTGTTCGGTGGTTATGATCCGTGTGTTGTCCCAGTCCATTATATGGTTTTCTCTTAAGCAATGATCTGTTACGGCTGACTTTTTTATTGTACTTTCTGCTTCTTCTTTTGCTGCTCTTGTGTGTTTACGATTTGCCTCTTTCTCGCACTCCTTTCTGTGTTCTATTGTCCGTGTATTGAGTTGGCGTCCGGTTTCTCCTATGTATGTTTTATTGCATATTTTGCATGGGATTTCGTAGATGACTCCACATTTTTGTCCAGCTGATATTTTGTCTTTTGGGTGTACTAGTCTGTTTCTAACTGTTGTGTATGGCTTTGTTGGTGTGTTTATGTTGTGTTTTTTCATTGTTGCTCTTATTTTTTCCGTTATGCCTCTGATGTATGGTAGGGTTATCACTGGTTTTGGTTCTTGTCTTTCTGGGTTTCTGGTTCTTTTTTTGGGTTGTTCTTTGCTTTCTGTTTTTGTTTGTTGTTTTCCTTTGTTTATTGCCCATGTTGGGTATGCGCAGGTCTTTAAAGCGTGTTGTATGTGTTTGTCCTCTTGTTTACGGTCTCTCTCTTCTGTTATTATGTTTCCTCGGTGATATAATGTTCTGATTACTGACATTTTGTGTATGGTGGGGTGTTCTGATGTCCATAATAATGGTGGGGTGTTCTGATGTCCATAATAAACATACCAAAAGGTCAAATTAACACTAACACAACACTTAAACAATATTGACGACACGGGCAACATAAAATTCACTTATGAGTTAGAAACAGAAGGCAGCATAGCATTTATGGATATGAAAATCACCAGGCAGACCGACGGGACCCTAAACATAAACACATACAGGAAACCAACACACACAGACCAATATTTATTATGGACATCAGAACAGCCCACCATACACAAAATGTCAGTAATCAGAACATTATATCACCGAGCAAACATAATAACAGAAGAGAGAGACCGTAAACAAGAGGACAAACACATACAACATGCTTTAAAGACCTGCGCATACCCGACATGGGCAATAAACAAAGGAAAACAACAAACAAAAACAGAAAGCAAAGAACAACCCAAAAAAAAGAACCAGAAACCCAGAAAGACAAGAACCAAAACCAGTGATAACCCTACCATACATCAGAGGCATAACGGAAAAAATAAGAGCAACAATGAAAAAACACAACATAAACACACCAACAAAGCCATACACAACAGTTAGAAACAGACTAGTACACCCAAAAGACAAAATATCAGCTGGACAAAAATGTGGAGTCATCTACGAAATCCCATGCAAAATATGCAATAAAACATACATAGGAGAAACCGGACGCCAACTCAATACACGGACAATAGAACACAGAAAGGAGTGCGAGAAAGAGGCAAATCGTAAACACACAAGAGCAGCAAAAGAAGAAGCAGAAAGTACAATAAAAAAGTCAGCCGTAACAGATCATTGCTTAAGAGAAAACCATATAATGGACTGGGACAGCACACGGATCATAACCACCGAACAACAAAAATACAAAAGATGGATCAAGGAAGCAATCGAGATAAGGAGACGTAGATGTGGGACCATGAACAGGGACGACGGAGTTTACACGCTGGACCACGCATGGGACTGCATCGTCGGAGAGGGGAGAGCGGGCAGTAGAGGGCGACAATGTCCTCTGCTGCCCGCAGATAAACGGAGAAGGAAGTGACGCGCCACCATCAGCGTCAGCCTGAAGAAGCCGGCAGCCGGCGGCGAAACTGTAGCTACAAACAGGTAAACAAAACTGTTTCTGTGTTTAAAAAAAGAACGAAAGCATGGATTTAGAAAGACACAGCAAGAACACACCTAAGATGAGTCATCATCAAGTCAACAGATGCAAGTCAATTCAAGTCACGTCATTGGCGTTCAAGTTCGAGTCAATTCGTAAGTCTTTATAGATTTTATCAAGTCGTCAGAAGTCACAAAAATAATGACTCGAGTCTGACTCGAGTCCAAGTCATGTGACTTGAGTCCACACCTCTGCAATATGGGGTGTTGTGTACATTACTGAAGAAAAATTAATTTAATTGACTTTAGCAAATGGCTGAAATCTAACAAATAGTGAAAAATTGACGGGAGTCTGAATACTTTCCGTACCCACTCTTTAAATAACTTTAATTGGTTTAAATTAAACAAATGTGGCTTCCATCTATAATTGCTTGAGGTTTACTTCTGCTCTGGTTTTTGAGTTTATTCTACTTTTGTTAAATGGTCTTGGTACCTGGTGCTTTTTATCCAATGAAGGATGCTGCATGAATACATTAAACTTACTACATTTTATGTTGATTTTGTCCATGCCAGTGATTTTTTTTTAACAGAAACATTGTTCTGGATGATCTTTCTGGATTCCAAGTTTGAATATAAAATTACAACCCCTGCTTAATTTTTGCCACATCAAAGCCTTTCCTTGGACAGCAAATTCAATTGTACTCCAGACGACCCACTTCAACTTTTTTTGTTGTTGAATGGGATCAGGAAAGATGCCTACCTATAATGTTAGTTAGCTCGGAGCATTTTAGTTTTTTTCCTCATTTACCCACTTGGAAACTGTAGCACGCTCTCATGGTAGTGGACCAAACGATTACCATCGGCAGTCCCTGCAAAACATGCATCTGTGCCCCAGGTACATCTCAGAGTGACTCAGCCAGCTTTTGTTCATGTGGCGCTGTGGCTGTGGGCAAAAGTGATGCTGCTGCACAATAGACTAAAAGCTCTGGCAGACAAAAGAGAAAAAAAGCAGAAAAGATCCCAACCCAACGGGCAGGAGCCAACCCCGTAGCAGCAATTGAAAATAGCTTCACTTCAACTGCAGGCACAGAAATTATGTTTTGCACCACTTCACATGAGGGCTTCAAATATTTCTATTAGACCATACCAAAGTGTGCATGTCACAGTGGTTATCTCTGTCACCTCACAGCTATTGATGGTTCTCTGTGGCTTTTCTATGTGTGGATTGTGTTCTGGGTCTGTTTTCTCCATACACTCTCAACAGTCCTGCACAGGGCTGTACAGTGTTGGAAAAACTGGATCCTGATGTTATTGCTGCATGATGCTTTTACTTTGAAGATCAAGTTCACTGAGAAACATTTTTTAATAATTGTTTTTGAACATTATCAGTCAATCTGAAATTTTCATGCAAGCTAAACATGAAATTAGAATCCTACGCCTATCTCCTGCATTAGCTTCTGATAGAAAATAGACGGTGAAACCCTAAGATTAGAAAGTCCTGACATATCTACGTCACACTGTCCCCTAACATTCATGGACTCAGAGGTTGTTATTGGTTTAGCATCCAGGAAACAGCAGAGAACATCCCAACTAGTTTAAGCTAACCATTAGCATTAGCGACGTCACCACACGGCAGAAGTTCCTCCATGCCTGTGTTATTTGTGGAGATAAAACATCCATGTTGCAAGCCAGTGGTAAAGTTCTATTGCTGTTAGCCAATCCCAGGTGAGATGTCCAAATATCAGGAAATACGACTCCAAAACCTGCCATCTGAAGCTGAGCTGTGAGTGTGGGAAACTTGTGGTTTCTGAAATTGGTGCACCATTATTCTCTGGAAGCAAACCTCCACTTTGTAGGTTAAAGTTAGAAAACAGATCATTTAAAAATCTGTAGTACATACAGGGAGAGTTTTACAGATAAACAGGTATATGAGCATTATTATCCATCCCTCCGTCTTCCCAGTATACCTGTTTGTTCTTGTTTAGGGCTGTGGAAAGCTGGTGCTCACCACCAGATGAGAGTAGGAGGTTAAAAGTCTCTAGTCCCACTTTTTCTAGGTCTAACAGAACAGTATAATAATGTGCAATAGTAACATTTAGCAGCCCAAAACATACAATTTTGAGTTTTACATGTCAGTCATCAGCTGTCTTAATTCTTAAAAATGTGTTTAATGAAACAGTTTTTGAACTATCGTAATCAGTCACATCAGACTCTCCCACTAGATAATTAAGACAAGAGAAAATGTCCAGATGTTCAGTCTTCCCTCCTCAACAACTACTGGACACTGGTGACCAGATGGTTGGTTTGTGAGAGTCCAGTTGTTTCAGGATGTGGGCTGATCATGTCGAGAATCAGTCCAAACACTGCCGCTTTCAAGAAAGAGCAACTGGAAAAGAAAAACTTGGATTGATTTCATTCCCATACCCGATGCACAGAGAAGATTTCTGACAAAGACATATGGAGGAGAGAATTGCACAACAGCAGGCGGCCCAGCCTCTTGTCTGGGAAGTTTTCACTTGATTGTTTCGGGCAACACACACCTTTAGACGAACGATATGTGCAGTGTTTTCAGGCAGGCAGGCACACGCTCTGATTTAGCTGCAACGCAGAGCCAGCAGGAGGCCGTGAATCTCTGCAGAACCACAAATATCATCTCTTAGAGCTGTTTGTTTTGTCACTGCATAGAAAGTTCATTTCTAATATTATTAATTCATATTTGAAGTCAAGTTATTTATCATCAACCCCTCATCCTGCATGCCGTATGCTGACAGTAGCACATCAGGAAATGAGTCGAATTTTCCGCCTCACCTCAGTCACCATCTCTTCACCTGAACAGATCTGTGAGAAATCCTATCTTTCACCTTCAGTCCATTTGGACTTGAGGTGCCAGGGTGGCGGGAGGAGAGGGGACCAAACGGATGTTCAAAGTTTCTTCTTGAGAGAGACGCTGTCTGGGCTTTGGCAGCTGGACTGATAGCCAGCCTCGTGGAATGGCAGCTGTTGAAGGGCTTTTTAAATTGCACCCAGGTTGATGGGTGGCTGTCAGGAGGGCAATGGACAGAGAATTTGAAAAGGGAAAGAGAGAAAAAAAACACAAAGAGACACAGATCAGGTACAGAGCAAAGCTAGAAGGGACTGTGACCCTGATGTGAAGGTGAGCAGAAGAGGAATCATTCAAATCATGTAAAAAAAGGAAAAGGTAGAAGTACTAGTGGTTGTCATCAGGGTTGATCAATAAGGAGGTGGGAATAACGTTTCATCTCTTCCCACGGACACAAACAGATCTGCTTTACATATTTAAATCCCACCCTTTTTATTAATTACATTCCCTTCATCACTATAAAAGTCACACTGTAGGAAGTCAAACGAACTAATGCAGAAATATTGCCATTTGCAGGGTAGGGGAACCACTGTGGCTGTCATGTAATGTGACTCTTTCAGCCTGACTGGCTAATATCGCCTTGCTGTGGCTGCGCTGTGCAACAGATGGCATTTTAAGAAGGTCATCACGTCTATTTCAACAGTTGCTACACACTCTAGCGTCGTTATTTGGGGCTATTTAAGGCCTAATGTAAGAATCTGTTGAGGTGCTGTCAGACGGCAGCTGAATAAATACAGCCCTTGTTAGGAGTCTCTGCAAGACTGTGGAGTTTCCCTGTTGAGTGTTTGAGATTTGTTCACAGCGAAATGCAAATTATGTTTTAATGGTTTAATTACTGTCTAAATTCTGTTAAGTGTTCTGTCGTAGGGATGTTTAGAGGATCACTGGGAGTATTATTTGCCAAATTAGGATCGCAAACATTGAGAAAATATGTGGAGAAATTTAGAAAATGTAGGCAGTGTCCACAATTGCAGTCTTTTTAAGTTTTATAACATTTTTGCGTTAAGCCCAGCAGTAATTTGGGACTTATGTAAAAACCTAAAACATGTCCAAAGTGTGGTTCGGGGGCCATTTGGAGCTCGTGAAGTGGTTTTGTGTGGCTCCATTTTGTATTTTTTACATAAAATGTTGTCACTCCAGAAGGGTTTTGACAGCCTAGAACCGTCATTTGCTGAAGCAAAACGATTTAGCTTTGCACGCTGGCCTAGCATGGCTGCACAGTGGCCCAGTGGATAGCGCTGTTGCCTTGTTGGGTTCACACCCCAGCCTGGGGTCTCTGCAAGGACTTTGCATGTTCTCACTGTGCATGTGTGGGTTCTCTGCGGGTACTCCGCCTTCCTTCCACAGTCCAAAAACATGACATGTCAGGTTAATTGGTCTGTCTAAATCAGGTGTCACCAACTCCAGTCCTCGAGGGCCACCATCCTGCTAGTTTTCTGTAGCCTGCTTGCCCAGAGACTGCTGGAGGTAGGCACGAGCCCCCTCCCCACGACCCTGTGAGGATAAGCAGGTTCAGACAATGGATGGATGGATTGATGCTGGTCTAGCCATGCTCCATTGGAACCTCCATAGCCCCAGTCAGTACTGTGGCAGGCCAGTCACGGCACATTTATTTAGAAAATGTATTTTCTGGTCTATTTAGGCTTTGCTTTTCTTTGAGTCAAGAGCAGATAGAAATAGGATGTATTTGCATCTTCTTCAACAGTGTATGGAGGACTACTTCATTGACTGACATCTTTAGTGATGTTGTTTGTTATTCAATAGCATGTAGAGACAGTTAGAAAGACAACCATAGATCCCACCCCACGACTGGGTTCTTTCTATGGACCGTGGCCACACCATATTCACATATATAATTTGGTTTTTCAGGCTAGCATTTTGTTGTAGATAGACATTTCTTATGAGATATTTGCTATTTTCTAAACAGACAATTATTTAATTAACATCAGAGGATAAGTTGTTCCATTTAAACATTTTTTTTTTCATATTTCAAATATTTTCAATTGAGAATAATCTTTTATAAATTACAACACTCAGCAAAAAAACTGAATGTTTTCCTGTTAAAACTGTAGTGTTAGATGAACTGGATACTTATCTCACTATGTATATTTTAACTGTACTTGTGACCAATAAGCTGTGATACTCTATTTAAATCTAGAATATCACCTTGCCTGGTCTTTATTTGTTTTAGTCAGAAGATTCTAGGATGCTTTTATTCATTATGGAATTGTGCACACTTCGCTTTGATTCAAGAAACAGCCAGGTTTGAAAAAATTAAGAATTTATTTTACAAACAATTAGGACTTGACAAATTGTTTAACTGTTATTTACTGTGAGTAGATGCGAACTAAAGGATGGTGTCTGGAACTTATGTGTAAATATAAAGTTAACAGAATCTCCGTATCTCAGAGAGAGCTGAGTTCTGTATGTAAAAGAATTTGGTTTGCAAAGAAGCTAAGATGTTTCTTATTAAAAACATCAGGACACAATCTGTCTGAAGTGTCTACCCCACCCATTCTGGAGCCCCCCGTCTTGATCCGAGATGTCCGGAGGAGTGATGACCCCAAGCACGAGATGGGTAGAAAAACCTTAGTGCAACCAGGTCGGTCCTGAGATGTCTACGGGTCACAACGACTGATGAAATTGGTTGCGTCTTAAAAGGAACTCTGAAGGAGTTTTGCAATATCAGCTTTGTTCTGCAGGAAACTATCTTGTTGTTATCAGCTTTGCAGGTGCGAAAAAGTTTTAAAGGTTTTGACGACGTGTCAAAATCTTTGCGGGTTGAAGAGTTTTGCTAAAGATGGCCAGTCTGAAGCTTGCCCTCGAACTGTCAATTTACTCAAAGCCATCTAGTTTTAAGGAATCGATATTATGATTTGGCTAGCCAATCAGGGGCTGACAAGTTTGAGAGATGTTACCAAGAATCTCAGAACCACACCCTCTTTGATCTGGAGACTATGAATCTGGGCAAAAGGTTAACTATGTGTCATGCGTTTATTTAACCATTCTCTGTCTTTGTGTGAGTGCAAATGTTATGACTTTATCAAGTAAACATACCAAATAATCACTGAGCACAGATTAATGAAACATTTCATCATTTATAATTATTATAAGTAGCAATAACAAAGGTTTATTTAATGATTATCTAGCTTGTAATTTTTAGAAGTTCATATTTAATTTTAAAAATCTTCTCTCTTCTTTTCTTCTGTGAGCAAGGAGACCTGGATAAAAGACTTATGTGAGGAACCTTGGGAAATAAAGTTATTGTTTATCTTTCATTATCTCTGCCAGAGCTTCGGGCTTTCAGTCTCCTGTAAGCAAAATATTGTAGGCTGTCTTAGCCAGGGTAAGTTGACCTGGCTGTGGATTTGACCTGTGGGTCTCAAAATCAGGCCATTTCGTGATGTTACAAAACCAACTGACTCTGCCAGGTTCTGACTGAACTAGAGTGGCTACATTCAAGGCCAGTTATTAGCCGTAAAGCTGCAAAAAGTGGCAGGACCTCTGACAGGTGGCAGTCTTATTGCCTGCTGATTGCTGCAGTGTAACCATCAATCATTTTCTGTATTCCCCACAGGTTTAAAAAAAAAAGAGCTTTCCTCTGCTCGGGGATGGATCAGACACAAAGAGGCTGCCTGATATCAACGTCATAAACTCTTTTATTCTCGTCTCAAATAACGTAATAAAAACTTTAATGTATTTTTTTTATCAAGGAAATAAAATGTTACATGTTGACCAATATTACGTTCATGGTGTTTATGGCAAGTCATGTGTGTGTGTTTTTTTTTTTTTTGTATATTCATAATCATTTTGAGTTTCTAGTTAGCAACTACCAGAGGTGTGGACTCTAGTCAGACTTGAGTCATTATTTTAATAACTTCTGACTTGACTTGATAAAATCTGTAAAGACTTACGACTTGACTCGGATTTGAATGCCAATGACTTGCGATATGAATCGACTTGCATCTGTTGACTTGATGATGACTTGAGCGTAGTTGATATTTTAGAACAAAAGGGGCATGACATGGACATAAATCATAAATCATTCTTCGTTCTGGGTGTGATCTTGTACTGCTAAATGCAGCAGCACTTTGTTTATAATCAGTTGCACTTCCTGCTTGTTCGAGCAAATAAATGAAGCTTTAAGAAGCTTTATTTCTGGAATTTATTTATTGTCATTGTCATTCAATAGAAGTTGGACAGATGACTTGATTATGACTTGAAAATTCAAAGTTAAGGACTTGGACTTGACTTGGACTTCCACATCATTGACACTGGACTCGACTTGGACTTGGTTGTCTTTGATTTGAACTCAACTCGAGACTTGACTGGAAAGACTTGTGACTTTCTTGTGTTTTGCAAAGCAGTGACTTGGTCACACCTCTGCCAACTACACAGAACCAGTTAGACATTTGATCACTTTTACCTTCTTGCTGGAACTAAAGTAACATTACTTAACCAAAGTGCTGCACTAGAGGCCCCAAATCACCAACTAGTCCAAAACTTGTGGATAACTATGTTGTGAAGGTTAAAGAACACAAAATAGTTTTTAACACTTTGCTGATGCTTTTAAATTGGTTTCAGTGGTTCTTGAACCAGAAAGTTAAGCAGCTTCACATTAGACAGCAGTGATGGTAAACTCAATTATTTTTACTGAATCGAGGTTGAACGAGTCACTTGCCAAAATGAATCAGGTTTTTGAGTAATTTGAATCACGGAGTCAGTTGCCCACAGAGTGCAAAGGAATCTACATTTTCACGCAAACTTAATATGCCCCTCTTTCCGTGTAAATGCTACCGTTAATGTGAGAGATTGAAAACATTACATTTTATAGAGCAAAAAGATTAAGATTCCTAAAGGGAACATTTATTTTCTTTCATTAGAGCATCTATGAAATTAATTTTTTTTAAATGGTGGTGGAACAGGGTTAATTCATTTAGCTTTACTCTGCTTATTGCTTTTGCAAAACAGTGGAGACTGAATATGGCGTGGTTGAAAATTTATCGCAGGAATTTATTTTATTTCACATGCCTGTGAGTTTTTCTTACAAGTACACATTCATCTTTGCAAGTTTGTGCATCTTGGTGTGCAGTTTCTCACTTTCTACTGCACACACACACACACACACACACACACACACACACACACACACACACACACACACACACACACACACACACGTGCATTTATGGTTTATGAAGCCACTATGACTTTTTGGTGGTTTATGAGGACACACCTTTCCCTGCATCTGGTGAACACGAAAAGTATGTCAAAAATTTTGATTTTACCCATAGAAGAAAAGTCTCACTTCAAAATTAAGAAAAACATATCAGAACATACATACATTTCACATATGAATTTCCACAGGCTTATGAGGACTTGACAACCTGGTGGTTTATGGAGACAATTAGGGTTTATGAGGTCTGTTTACAAAAAAATTACAATTCTGACTGTTTCATGGTTTAAGGGGACATTTAAACATTATGAGACCAGTATACACATTTATATATAACATTCAAAATATCAAGGAATAAAAGAGGAAATAGAGGTTTTTTTGAGGAAGTCAAGGCCTCAGAAGTATTTTTTTCTTTTTTCTTTTGGTCAGCTCATTATTCCTGACAGATATCTGATTACTAGCAGGGTGTAGCTGTTTATTTCCCAAATCTTGTTCTTGCCCTTGAGCCGATTTCTTAGGACTTGCCTTATTTGTTTTAAGTATTTGGTTGTGGCTTATTTCCTTGCAGCCTCATCGAGGATGCCATTTGCTTGCTGGACACCAAGGAATTTGTAGCTGTCCTCAAGGTCTGATTGTCTTCCTTCTGGGAGTGAGACCCCTCCTGTATCTATTATCTTCTCTTCCTTTGTCAACATTCGACCACACTTCTCAAGTCCAGATGACATTCCAATATCAGTGCTGTAGATCCCTGTGGTGTGGATCAGTGAGTCAATGTCTCGCTCGCTCTTGATATACGGTTTTATGTCATCTATGTAGAGGAGGTGGCTAATTGTGGTTCCATTTTTGAGTGAGTATGTCAGATTTATTTATGGGACAATAACTTTATTGAAAGGATATCAGGATTGGATAGGATAGCTTGTTGATGGCTTGTTGTGTATAAAAGGCAGCTAGGGGCTCACAGAGTGTACAAACCTTGTCAAGTTAACACTCAACACAGCTACAAGGACTAAACAAGAAAGTCATATTGAAATATTATGGCCTTTTTTGTAGAAGTCATGAAAGAGATGAATGCATGCAAGGGGCCCTAAAGCAAAATTAAGACTTTAATTACCAACAATTTGCAAACATTTCTTTGAGAGACTGTAACATCTGTTGTGTTTAATTTGGTGAAAATCAGTGTGTATGATGAAATTACAGCCAATTGTAAGGCCACGGCTTGCCATCCGATTTTGCCATGCCACCACAACCCCATTCTCTCTTGAAATATCTCAGTACTGAATGCTGCATTACACCAGCATGCCTTCTGTCATTGGGCAGTGTCTCATGTTGATTCTATACAAAGGGTAAAAGTTGGACCTTTTAGAATAAAACAATAAACTTCCTGTTGTCAGGGGTAGTGGCTTTGGTGATGGCAGGAAATGACACTGTCATTGTCTTGAGATTTGAGATAACACACACTAAGTTGGATATAGATCTGATCATTTGTCTGCAAGTTAATAAACCAAGGACTTTAATGTAAAAAGATCAATATTTGAGACTAAGCCCAAACTACACCATTAGTCCTTTTGAAAACTATTTAGACAGCTTTTGATTCCCAATAGCTTATCAATTTTAGGTCATAGGCCTAAAGCCCTAGGACAAGTTAGTTAAAATATAATATGTGTTAAAATGACAAAATGGCATCATCTGACCAAAATGACCAACTTCCTGTTGGTCTTGAAACATGGTTTCAGGAGACTTTTTTGTAAGTCTCAAGACACATCATGAATGTACCAAATATCATAATCCTCAGTCAAAGCATGACATAGAGCTGACTGTTGTGATGGTCCTAGCGAGCACTATATTAAAACTAATCCATGCCTATGGAAAATTTGTATAATTATCTGTTTGGGGTTGGATTAGAGTAAATCACATTACATTTTGCACAGATGAGATGTGAATTGAGGAAATTAGAGGCAAATGTAATTCCATGGTGTGATGCCTAAATTTGCCATACTCCTTAAGCCCCACCCTCTTTTGAAACCTGCCAGACACTACATATGTGTACCAAATTTCATAATCCTCAGTAAAAGCATGGCATGAGGCTGATAGTTTTAATCGCCCTAGGGGCCTGCTATTTTAAAGAAATAGGTCACACCC
Source organism: Nothobranchius furzeri (assembly GCF_043380555.1). Lineage (NCBI taxonomy): Eukaryota > Metazoa > Chordata > Actinopteri > Cyprinodontiformes > Nothobranchiidae > Nothobranchius > Nothobranchius furzeri. The sequence continues at coordinate 69,754,735 of NC_091742.1, forward strand.
ACTGATGTGGTAAGGGGTCAATATTTTAGGCTTAGCCATGCCTACACAGTTATACTTTTGAGAAAGTTTTTCACAACTTTTGATCCCCAGTGGCTTATGAGTGAAATATGTCATTTTGAAGTCTATAGGTCAAAAACTCTACGATAAGTTAGCTCTAATTAAGCATGTGCAAAAAAGAGAAGAAGAAAAAGTCATGTGACTAAAATGGCCGACTTCCTGTCGGATTAGGAAAGTGGCTTCATAGACTTTTTTGTAGGTTCTGAGACACTACATAAGTGTACCAACTTTAATAATCCTCAGTAAAAGCATGACATGGGGCTTACTGTTTCAATGGTCCTAGGGGGCGCTATTTGAAAAAATAGACCACGCCCACCGGATATTTGCATCCATATCTGTTTGAGGTCAGATTAGTCACACTCATGCAAAATTTCCTGCAGATAACTTGAGGAATGAGGAAATGAGAGGAAAACAAATTGCTACGGCGTTACGCCTGAATTCGCCATACCGTCACAGCCCCGCCCTCTTTCAACACCTGCCAGTACTGGATGCTAAGTGAGCCCAACATGACAACTGTTATTTGGCAGTGATTCATATTGGTTAGATCAAAAGGGTACAATTGGGAGCTTTCAGAGTAAACATGACCTTTTCTGTTGTGAGGGGGCGGAGCCTTGATGACGTCATCATCTGATTATTGATTGTTGTTTAGGAGTGGATGACAAACAACCACAAAAATTTTCATGACTCTGTGTCCTACGATGATGAAATTATGGCAATTTATATTTTTTTGCGAGAAGTCAGTATTAGGCCAGAAGTCCTGCTGCTGAGGTGCTAAGTTGTATCGGTTGTATCAGCCCTGCTATGCAGTTTTCTACCTGCAGGGGGCTCTGATATTATATACAACACAACAGATATGGTTTACGAAACCAATTTTCAAATTAGCTATAAAACACAAACGGAAGGTTAAGTTGCAGAAATAACTAAATAAGATGATAATTGCTGTTACACAGTTTGTAATGATACATTAACAATGTTTACTTTTTATATTTTTCAAAGATTACAACACTTTAAAAGTCACGGTTTACGAGACCATCAAAAATGGTCACGCACACACACACACACACACACACACACACACACACACAAACACACAATATTCAAGCTCAAATCATGTTGTACAAACACGCAACAGATCTACAAGTATGTGCATTTTTAAACAGATTGGCCTTCCTATCAGGAAGTTCTGGTGAAGGAGATATTCTGCAGCATAGAGCCAGCTAGGAGGGGGTGAATGAGTCATATGTAGATCCACAAGCTTCCACTAGGTGACTCGTTTTACCTGAGAGCAGGGTAGGAGCGGTGATTGAGTCGTTGGTCCTCTGAGCCAGGCCATCAGTGGAGGAATAGAGTGATTTTGTCATGCTATGATCCAGCAGAATTTTGCTACGGTTCACAGCTTCTACCTAATAGTTTACTAGTAACTGTCAAAAACGCTATGTGTAGTTGACTGGTTTGTGTTATTTTGACCTCATGAGTCAAATATTGTTCCAAGTCAATTGGCCCATACCAGTTGACTAGTTGAAAGTTCTCTGTCCTACACTCAGGAGTGTTACTACTGAGCTAGTAGGCAGGATTTCAAATTGACTGAACAACATTAAAGCCTGGGGCACACCGGAGGAAGATGTGCCACATCACTCCCCGCGCCGTCATTTTAAATAGAAGCCACTATAGTTAATGAGAGTGGCTACACGGGGTACGGGCTACACGGGGTGTGCCGCGCCGCGTCCCAGAAGTGCTGCGCCGAAGATAGGTGCCAGTTCTGTTTCAGGCTGTTTACAACAGACATTACGATGCGGCACAAACCCAACCGTAGTTTTGATAACTTTAAAGTACTTTTGATAACTTTAAAGTACTTTTGATCCTAAAATATTCTAATAAATAGCGTACTTACCCATTTTGAATGAATTAGAGTCTCACAAACCGAGACGACAACCTGATCATGTATAAACAAAAGAGCCACTTCCTGCTTCCTGTTCTCGAGTGATGTTGTGACTACCGCACGACTTTCCAAGAAGAGCTCAGCGGCGCGTCCTGTGTGACCACTTGACTTCTCAAAACCGCGGGTGCGATGCGGCGCGTCTGCCTCCGATGTGCCCCAGGCTTAAGAGTTTTGATGCTTACTAGTACTAATTGAGTATATTAGTGTATGAAAAAGACCACAAGTGACGCAGTCGTATGACATTAGTTCTTCTTTAACTCATTTTATTATAACTTGTGTAGCCATATTAGTTAAACTAGTGTCAACAAATGCCCAGGTATTCTAGTTGCCAAACATTTTTCACAAAAGCTGCATGGTATCAAGGATACTAAATAAATATACCAACGACTTGCCATGGTTAATTCTTACAGCTGTTTTCTGTATTTAAATGGAAAGGATTCTTGAAAGTGTTTCTGCTGCCGTCTATTTAAAAACTAGAGAACTTTATCAATTGAATTTCCTTTACTTCATCATCTTTAACCTTTTAAGCACCTCCTACATTTTAATTAGTTCCAAAAAAATCTGTGCTTCTCCAATTCCGGTTTCCCGTCTTTGATTTAGTGGCTCAGTGAAATCCACTGGAGCTACTTGAACCACATTGAAGCAGTGAGTGAAAATCAGTGGTGAAGACAGGATTTTTGGAACGGCTTTGGAGAATTAAAAGGGCTTCAAAGTGTCAGAGGCATATGCCTGCCAAATGTAATCACAGGGTAATAAATGTTTGCCCTTTACACCATAAGAAGCCACGGCAGTGCTGAATTAGTGCAAGGCAGCAGATCATTGCATTGTGCTGGCTGTGATTAGAATTACTTTCCAATTACAGAACCTGTCGTAACACATTGAACTCTTTCCCTCAGTTGACATCAGTCTTTTATCGTACCCGCCTTTATGACAGTGTAAATGTACTGCAATCTAATGTGTATTTTATTATTTCTGTTATCTTGCAGCTCTTGAACTGTTGGAGAGGTTGCTCGAGAGCTGAAAGGTAATCTCTAATGCTGGTAGGAAAAACAATCAAAACTTAGTTTTGAAAGAGTTTGCACCTGGTGTTATTTTGATGTGGTTCTGCTTTGGAAATCACAATCTCTTTCCAGCCAATGAGCTATTGTGTTTAACCCTGTCTGGTTGAAGCGAATGGCATCATCTCTGTTACCCATGAAGGACTGCGTTGTGGAACAAAGATGGGGACAGGATGTGAGACTTGGACTCCAGTTGCCCTTAAGTCACAAAACAAAGACTTTTGACATGACTTGCCTTTAAAAGGTTCCGTGATTTGCACAGACTTGAGATTTGAGGAGTATGAACAAAACTTATTTAGCTTTTAAAAAGAGCAAAACAACAAGATCAGTTTGACAGTGGGCATTTTTCTTTTCTTTCCTATGTGCGGACTCATGTTGAGTTTTTACACAGCTCTGACTTTGGTAAATATTCATATATTTTTAGAATTTTATTTTTTTTGCAATTTCAAATTGCTAAAAAAAATCAGTCAATCCGAGGTAGCAGTGAGGCAGCATTGTCAATCATAAAAGGAAGTGGACAAGGAGGGGACAGGTGCAGGGAGGGTCCTAGTTTAGAAGATGCTTTCTGAACACATTAAAGTTTTTTTTATTTTGATTTAAAAGTTTGAGGTCATGAGGAAGCTGATTCCATCTGTGTGCGGCATAGTAGCTAAAAGCAGCTTTACCCTGTTTGGTTCTGACCCGAGGTTCCACCAGCTTACCGCTTCCTAAGAATCTGAGAGCCCTGCTGGGTGTATATATCTGACGGAAATCTGGCATGTACAGTATTCTGGTGCCACTCCTTTGAGAGATGTATTAACTTGTAGAAGTATTTTGAAATTAATTCTGTAGTTTATTGGTAACCATTGTGGATATTTAAGAACAGGAGTGATGTGTTTGGTTCTCTTGGTTCTTGTTAAGACTCTAGCAGAAGCATTCTGAATAAGCTGCAATTGCTTCACAGCGTTTGTGGGAAAGACCAGTCAAAAGACCAATGCAATAATCCAGTCTGCTGGAGATAAATGCATTAATGAGTTTCTCTAGGTCTTGTTTGGACATGAGATCTCTGAGTGTTGCTATTTGCTGCAGATGATAAAACGCTGGTCCACTTATAGCCTTAATGTGACCAGTGAAGCTCAGGTCTGAATCAATTATGACACCAAGATTTCTAACCCGGGGTTTTGTCTTTGTTCCTCTGCAGCCACGCAGAGGAATAACATCCATCCAATCCTTCTTATTTCCAAAGATGATAACTTCAGTCTTGTCTTTGTTTAACCAGAGGAAGTTTGATTGCATCCTGTCATTGACTTAGTGCCAACACTGATAGAGTGAGTCTAGAGGACCACAGTCACAAGGTGTTAGTAGATCTGGGAGTCATCTGCATAACTATGATGGGTCATGTTGTATGACCTGACCCACGGGGAGCATGTAGAGATGAAGAACAGAGGTCCATGAATGGAACCTTGGGGGACCCCACATGTCATGGTGATGAATTCTGATTTGTGTTCACCAATAGAAACGTCATAACCCCTGTCTTTGAGATAAGATCAGAACCGCCTGAAAGTTCCACCCATTTTATCAGCCTATCAATAGGCATGTCAAAAGCTGCACTGAGATCAAGCATCATCAGCACAGATACTTTGCCTGAATCTGTATTTGGACGAATATCATTTAACATGTCTCAGTGCTGTGGTGTTGTCTAAAGCCTAACTGGAAACTATCTAGCAGGTTGTTCATCACAAAAAAGTTGTTGGAAGCTTTTTCACAAATTTTCCCAATAAAAGGGAGACTAGAGATTGGTGTGTAGTATTTCATCACCAAGGAATCTGTTATTTTCTGTAGAAGAGTTTTTCCAGCAGCAGATTTCAGTGATTTAGGAAAAATACCTGACATAAGGGAACAGTTTTCCCAATTTTAGTAGGCTACGTCAGTTTTCAAGCAGCTAAAAATTTTTTAAGAAGTTAGTTGGCAGGTTTTCCAGACAGCAGGTAGATGAATTTGAGGTCTTTACCATGTCCTCCAGTGTTTTAGCACTAATCACACTGAAAGCCGGCGTTCTACAAATTATTTCATGTTTTCATTATTCTAGATATGCAGTGAAAGGGCAGTCTCTCTCTCTCTCTCTCTCTCTCTCTCTCTCTCTCTCTCTCTCTCTCTCTCTCTCTCTCTCTCTCTCTCTCTCTCTCTCTCTCTCTCTCTCTCTCTCTCTCTCTCTCTCTCTCTCTCTCTCTCTCTCTCTCTCTCTCTCTCTCTCTCTCTGTGTGTGTGTGTGTGTGTGTGTGTGTGTGTGTGTGTGTGTGTGTGTGTGAGCGTGCGCATGCTTGGAAGAGTAGTGACTGCATTGAAATTGGATGAAAACCTGACATGTGGTTTGAGATGACTAAAAAGAAAATGACAGGTTTATTTTTCTGTTATATTTTATTTGGAGCTAAATATTTTATTTTTGTTACTTTCCTTTTTGTGCTGCGTCATGCTAACTACTGCAACTCTGCTGGCACCTACAAGGTTTTGTAGTAAAAATCAATGAGTGAGAGTGGAAAACCCAACTATTTTGTCCATTTTTAAACGTAAAACCTGGTAAAGTTTTTTTCAGCACCTGAGTTAGAAGGCAAGAAGGCCAAAAGATATTCAACAAAGTTTTGTAAAATATGAAGTTTTAGTTTAGTAATTAAATTTTGGGTATGCATGGAAAAATTAAAACAGATTTCTGGGAAAATATTTCATAGACTTTAAGGACCCCAAAGAAATGATTTTTTTTTGGATGAATATTAGAGGGTCTAGACCAGCTCTTGAGAAAATGCAATAGACCTCTTGCTAAAAGTCCACTTTCAAAAAGCTTTGAGCATGTACAACATTTTTTTAAGTCGTGGTGATTCATAATTGTGGTGGCAGCGTATTGAGGTCTTGCAAGTAGCGGAGTTACAGAACATTCATGGCATGGGGGTTTGCATGCACCAGTGTTAATTGGCCATCAATAATAGAAATAGGGCTAGAATAAAAGCATATCAATAAAATTCATATTGATCGAAATCGATAATTGTAGAAAAAAATTTTTTTAAACTGTAGAAAATATATTTTAAGTGTGGCCCTGGTCATTTAATGCTATTCCTTAATTAACTATTTTTAATAAAGAACAGACAACAACTGACTTAAAGTCAGCATCTTTATTTTACTAGGGCTCAACGATTTCAGGAAAAGGTGGAATTGTGTTAATTTTTCTAGTAGAAATTTAGATTTCAGCTAAATTCATGATTTTCTTCAAATCAAGGTTCAGCTGCAGCAGATTATTCACAATAAATAGGGATATTTACAAGCATGGTAGAACATGATTTCATGCCATCTTGCTTTGAGCAGGGCTGCCAAATATCATGCACTGAGCATGAGACACATGCATCTGACCCTCTCCTCACTCTCTAATGCGATACCTTCAATAGCTCATGCTGAAAATTCCCCCCGAACAATCTCAAATTCAGATTGGGAGTCAGCTTAGCAATGTTCCTGAGATGGAAAAATGAAGAGCAAACTAGAGAACTGACATGAGAATCCAGGGTGAGAGCTGGGTCAAAGGTCACACCAAGATTCCTGACGGAAGGTTTGGTGTGAGAAGCAAGCTGGCCAAGACGGTTTCTGATTTTGGGAACCAGCTTATCTTCATTCAGCTGTAGAAAGCTCCCAGCCATCCAGGTTTTGATAGAGTCTAAGCAGGTGTGTAACAGCTGCAGCTTAGACATCTCATGGGGCTTAAAGGAGATGTACAGTTGGATGTCATCTGCGTAAAGATGGTAGGAGATTCCTTTGAAGGAGCTCAGGGTGTGCTGAAGAGGAAGCAGATAAAGGAGGAAAAGCAGAGTCCCCAGCACAGAACTTTGTGGGACACCATGGGTAAGGGAGGTGGTGGAGGACCTAAACTTGGAGACGGCCACAGAAAAGGAGCGCTCAGAAAGATAAGAGGAGAACCACTCCAGAGCAGATCCTGATAGGCCTACCCAGTCTTTCAGCCTCTCCAGTAGCAGGTGATGGTCAACAGTGTCAAAGGCTGCAGTCAGGTCCAGCAGGACCAGAACAGAACAGTCCCCTGCATCACTGTGAGTCAGAAGGTCATTAGAGACCCTAAGAAGAGCTGTTTCAGTAGAATGAGCTCTACGAAAACCTGACTGGAAGCAATCATAGATGTTATGTTCATCAAGAGCAGCTGTGAGTTGTTTAGCCACAACCTTTTCCAAGATCTTGGAGATGAAGGGAAGTTTAGAGATGGGTCTGTAGCTGCTGTGGAGAGAGGGGTCAAGACTCGGCTTTTTAAGAAGGGGGTGGATTACAGACCTGACCAGAAACCAGAGAAGCCTTAATTGTCGAGAGCACACTGGGACCGATGGACTGAAAAGCAGAAACAACAAAAGGAGGCGAAATGGTCCTAAGCTCGGTCTGCTGAATAATTGTCCTCAGCTCCCATTACAAATTTAACAAAAAGACTTGTAAAAACCAAAATATTCTTTTGAGACAAGCTCCTCCTAAGTCACGTGCTGTCTGTTTAGGTTTGAGAAGGGGGGGCTTGATGATGGAGCATGCCTGGATCTGTGTTGTTGATTGGTTGGTAGTCTAGTAATAAGCTACCTGATAGGCCATAATGAGAAGAAGAAAAGAAACTTTTTTATCAAAGTTTTTATTGATCCATTTATTTTTCTATCGCACCACATGTCTATAGATAGGATTATCGTCTAGCCCTGCTTTGAAACAGGATAAGCCATGCTGACTTCCTACCAAGGCTACAACCAAGGAATGCAGTAATCTTCTAGCACATAGCTGCAAACCAGTCCAAGCAACCTATGCCGGAACAGGTCTGGTGTTTGGTGTAACCAGTTGCATTTACTAAGACTACACAGAGGCGAGAACCATCAGAGTTGCCTTCACAAACATGAAAAGACTCATCATCTGGTGGACCTTAATAGCTCTGTGGAGCAGGGATCTGAACTGCTTCATCTTCATTAGGGTCTAGAGGAGCTGGTGGCTAACTCCAGCAGTCATTGAGCAAGAGGCAAAGGACACCTTGGACGTGTCTCCAGTCCTTCACAGGGACACAGAAAATAAACAACCATTCACACATTCACTCACACACACCTACATTGGGGCAAAAAAGTATTTAGTCAGCCACCGATTGTGCAAGTTTTCCCACTTAAAATGATGACAGAGGTCAGTAATTTACATCATAGGTACACTTCAACTGTGAGAGACAGAATGTGAAAAAAAATCCATGAATTCACATGGCAGGATTTTTAAAGAATTTCTTTGTAAATCAGGGTGGAAAATAAGTATTTGGTCAGTAACAAACATTCAACTCAATACTTTGTAACATAACCTTTGTTGGCAATAACAGAGGTCAAACGATTACTATAGGTCTTTACCAAGTTTGCACACACAGTACCTGGTATTTTGGCCCATTCCTTCATGCAGATCTTCTCGAGAGCAGTGATGTTTTGGGGCTGTCGCTGAGCAACACGGACTTTCAACTCCCTCCACAGATTTTCTATGGGGTTGAGGTCTGGAGACTAGGCCACTCCAGGACTTTCAAATGCTTCTTACGGAGCCACTCTTTTGTTGCCCGGGCGGTGTGTTTGGGATCATTGTCGTGTTGAAAGACCCAGCCATGTTTCATCTTCAAAGCTCTCACTGATGGAATAAGGTTTTGGCTCAAAATCTCACGACACATGGCCCCATTCATTCTTTCCTTAACACGGATCAGTCTTCCTGTCCCCTTAGCAGAAAAACAGCCCCAAAGCATGATGTTCCCACCCCCATGCTTCACAGTAGGTATGGTGTTCTTGGGATGCAACTCAGTATTCTTCTTCCTCCAAACACGACGAGTTGAGTTTATACCAAAAAAGTTCTACTTTGGTTTTATCTGACCACATGACATTCTCCCAATCCTCTGCTGTATCATCCATTTGCTCTCTGGCAAACTTCAGATGGGCCTGGACATGCACTGGCTTCAGCAGCGGAACACGTCTGGCACTGCAGGATTTGATTCCCTGCCATTGTAGTGTGTTACTGATGGTGACCTTTGTTACTGTGGTCCCAGCTCTCTGCAGGCCATTCACCAGGTCCCCCCATGTGGTTCTGGGATTCTTGCTCACCATTCTCATGATCATTTTGACCCCACAGGATGAGATCTTGCGTGGAGCCCCAGATCGAGGGAGATTATCAGTGGTCTTGTATGTCTTCCATTTTCTGATAATTGCTCCCACAGTTGATTTTTCGCACCAAGCTGCTTGCCTATTGTAGATTCACTCTTCCCAGTCTGGTGCAGGTCTACAATTCTTTTCCTGGTGTCCTTCGAAAGCTCTTTGGTCTTGGCCATAGTGGAATTTGGAGTCTGACTGTTTGAGGCTGTGGACAGGTGTCTTTTATACAGAAAATGAGTTCAAACAGGTGCCATTAATACAGGTAACGAGTGGAGGACAGAAAAGCTTCTTAAAGAAGACAGTACAGGTCTGTGAGAGCCAGAGATTTTCCTTGTTTGAAGTGACCAAATACTTATTTTCCACCCTGATTTACAAATAAATTCTTTAAAAATCCTACCATGTGAATTCATGGATTTTTTTTCACATTCGGTCTCTCACAGTTGAAGTGAACTTATGATGAAAATTACTGACCTCTGTCCTCATTTTAAGTGGGAGAACTTGCACAATCGGTGGCTGACTAAATACTTGTTTGCCCCACTGTATGTACAATTCTGGGTGGTATGTCATTGGTCTGTGGTAGGAAACCTGAGTACCCTGAGAAAACCCAGGCCACAGAGCTAAGGACCGTTTTGCTGAGAAGCAATACTGGCACATTTGAAGCCCTTGTGTGTCTAACATAATTATTCTAATTCAGTTGAATGGACATTTTAAAATTCAGCTGTTAGTCCTAGTTTTATCATTTATAGCATGTTTAAAGAAATTGTGAGCAGCTTGAACCACTTCAGATGCCTCCAGTGTAGATTTAATTAGCTTACTGACACCAGGAAGTAGCACCACATCATTAAGTCAACTACAAACAAGCTACTGTACACAAAACCACCTTAGTTTTCCACTGTCTTTGAAGTTGTTACCTTTATAAAACAGCTCCGAGTTTAAATGAATGATTCCAACAATTGCACCAACCTGATTGGTGGGACTGGTTTCCTAACTGGTGGGGAATGACTGTAAAATTTATTCATTAACAAAAAACCATTAACTAAACCAAAATACCTCATCTAAGTAGAATTCTTTGAAAGTTTTGCCTTTTTATTTGGGTGAAAAGTGGAAGGTAATGTTTCCACTTCCTTAATTCTGAAACTGAGACTGTGCTTTGGTTCTATGACATTACCTAGTATTCACAGAATGTAAGGACTTATGGTTCAAGGATTTTGAAACTTCCAGCTTCAAGATAAACTGTAGTTTTTCTCTAAAGCCTTGATGTTGCTAAAGTAGATTGACAGAGAAAAAAGGAAATGAACCTATATTTAACTCATTAAAAATTGCACCACACAAATGCACACTTAGTGTACCACCGTTGAATGTTGGGGGTTTATATTTATACTAGATGTCAGTCATTTCATTATCAGTAAACTGCTTTTTATAGTTCTTAAATGAAAAAAAAAATCTGTTGAACCACACGGGCTGTAAACTAACCATACTACTGGCAAGGAATACATTAGTGGGTTGTCAGCATGGCAATTATAAATGTCAAATGTCTAATATTATTTTGATAATGGTGTGAGAAATATCATTGTTGAAAAATATATGACCAAGAGTTTCTTCTAAGGTCCTGTTGTTTCAAAAGAAGTAGAAGACCATGTACTGAGCCCTGTGACATCCCACATAGACCAAATAAAGAGTAGTAACAAGAAAACTATGCAGTTGTACATTGCATTTATACTAAGTATTTTGTAAAGTAAGGGAGCAACTTTTTTTAAATGTATTGTTATCGCATAATTTAAGTGGCTAATACCAGGATAATAAAGGGGTTATTGGACTCAGTTTGACCAATCCCATGTTTGTTGCCGACTTTCATCATTGGTGTCCAATACTGGTATTTAAAAGCCACCTTCTTGTATGTATCAGATGTGTCTAAATGGATATTTGGAAACGTGTAGCCTTTGAAGACCAGAATTAGACACCATTGGTTTAGATGATAGTCCTATGAGTACATTGAAAACAATTTTTTCAAATGTAATGATTTGTTATTGAATATTCAAAAAATTAATTTGTTGCATGTTTATTTAATGTCAATATCATACAGGAGAGTACATAGTATTTCAGACTACAAGCCTAACCCTTCTATACTGTCACTGTCTCCTCTTGCTGGCCTTACCTTCCTTCCTGTTGTTTTCTTATTCATTTTTCCCCCTTTCCTCCCAATCATAGCTGTCTGCATGCCTGTGCTCACCCTCATCTGTCCATCCAATTCCATATTTTTATTCATTATTCCAAAATCCTTTTTCCTCATACAAGGTTTAGCATCAGTGAAGGACATGACTATTTAAAAACTGCCTTGAAACATGGGATTATACAGACATTAATCAAGGTCTATGTCAAGTATAAAATTTCTTCTTACAGCAACTTTTGTAGAGTAGACTTCACTTCTCACTGTACTGTTATTTCTGTTGGCTCTGCAGCCTTGTTGCGTCCAATCTACGCTCATTCAAGGATGTAAATTTGTAAATGTGAAACGCTGGGTTCAGGTGCGAGCCCAGAGCCATTTTAGGAAAAATCCCTTCAGCCAGAGCACATGGCACCTACACAGATAGCCATCCTTGTGCTTCACTTGCTCCATCACATGATATTAACTTCAGAAAAACTATAAAGAAACACAAATATTTAAGTTATTTCTTTGTACGTTTCTGCTAACAGTAACCTATTAAGACTTCAGGGAAAGAACTGTCAGAAAAAGAGTCAAAAAGGTTTGTAGTGCCAGCATTTTGTCTTGACTCAGGAACAATGTCAAGTAAACACCATGTAATAAAGATTGCATCAAGGTTGTTTTTAGTATTCCTGTGGACCTTTATACTTTGGATCGTGCATCATCAAAAGGTGCACTTTGACCATCATTCAGATACACATCAAAGTCCGCTGGCTGCATAAATCCCTTGTACTGTTCATTATCTTACGTAGGACCAATTTTCTGTGTATTCTGGCTCAATTAAGGATGCTTTCAAACTAATAAATGTGGCTTACTGAATGAAAGCAAAAAGCTGTACTCCCCATCATCAAATGTGTTCATGGTAAATAATCTGAATCTGTTAATTCAATATTTAGTGACAATAAAGGTAAAATAAACCTTTGAGTTTACTGGGTTTAAATTGAAACTCCTAACAATTTATGTATATAAAAAAACAGTTGCCTACTGAAGCCATTTCACCCCTCTATGTGTCAGATCAAATGTGCAGTATTCTCAAAAACTCAATGCTTCCACTTCGGAACTTCTGGGTAACTTAACCAAAACTTCCCGGCATGCTCGGTCTCCTCGTCACCAGGCCGACCGAATCATTTTTAAGAACCAGTGGAGTAGCTGAACAGGGGTAGGTACTCGGGAAGGTCCAGAAGAGTTGTTCAGCAGAACTTTTGAGCCCCATCAACACTAGCGCCAGCTCCACTCCACGCAGTCAGCCCCAGCCCGCCGCAGCATGGCTGGGGATGTGACTGAGCATATGCGCGGTCTCCAAAATTGGCGCAAAGGTATCAGTGCTGTCATGAGCACATCTCCAAGCACGTGGGCGGGGCAAAACACTTGCAGAGAAGTCAAAAGACAAACAAGGCAGCCGTGAGCAGTGTTGCCCTTGGAGACTGACTCTGATATTGTATCCTGCTCTGCTGCATCTGTCCTCCCACGGTGCAGTTCAAGCCTTGCAGCTCTGTGTGTGTGTGTGTGTGTGTGTGTGTGTGTGTGTGCGTGTGCGTGTGCGTGTGTGTGTGTGCGTGTGTGTTCATGGCAGAAACGGCTTCAGTCAGAGGCATGTCTCCTCTTCAGTATCCAGAATGGTAATGGGCCAATCCCAATACTCGCACTACGCCACAACGGTGCAAAAGGGACTTGATCAACTTCTGCACTTGAGAATCGAGATCGTGCAATTGAAGGGCACAACTGTGCAATTGCGAATATTGGGATTGGGCCAATGAATTGCACATGCAAGAAGCCCCCGCTGGCTAAATCTATCCGCCAATCGCAGGCTCGCCCTGATGGACCAGTTCAGCCCGAAGCAGGCCGCCATGGGAAGAGGGCTAAAAATCTAGACTATGCGGATGTGAACACTCCCTACCTAGTCCAGGTGGTGTAGAGCCGATGCTAGTGTGAAAGTTAACTCATGGGGATTGATTGTAACTCAGTAGGAAATGACATCAGCAGACAACATCCTAAACAACCAGTGTTTGTAAAATATAAAGAGCTGTTTGTGAAGCAGAATGGAAGCACAACAAAATTAGCACTTTTGCCGTTTCTTTAATATAGTCATTACTCAACTCCCAACGCCAAAAACGCAGCAAAACTCCCTGAAAAACATATAAATCACAGGACTTTGTTGTCTCACAGAGCGCTTCTTCTGGTCATTAAACGTCACGTTTTACATCACACGGCAGCTCTCCCGTTCCTCTAAATGCATTAAATGATGCCGTACATCTATAAAATAAAACTTTTGATGTTACTTCAGACCCTCTTTGGTACTGATCAATGACATAACCTACTGCTGATGACTTCACAAAATCATGAAAAGGCTGAATTTGTGTGGAGAAACAACAGCTGAGAGGACCAGGCGATCATATCTCCCGCTGAATTCCCTAACCCTCCCAAAACTTACCCTGAAGTTCCGAAAATTGAGACATGCTTTATCTTGACTTCATATTTCACCAAGAAGCCACAACTTATCATACAAGCTGAAGAACGCAGCAAAACATGCTTCTATAAAGCGGATGAGCGACCGCCAAAAAGTCAAGACTGCAATCCAATGGAGTTTTGTAGATGGGGCTCCTGAAGAAATAAATGCTTTAAAGGTTAAGCAAAAAAGAAGAAAAAAAACACAAAGAAGGAACTGAAGGAATGAATCAAGAAAAACATGCAGAACATTACTCTCACAGACATTGAATTTAATTGGATCATTGGAAAAATGTGTAGGAGCATTCTGTAGGAAAATGGTGCTCAATCGACCACTTACTCAAGTGAAATCAAGTGGTGCAAAATCAGAGCTGCATTTTTAAGAGCGTGCAGAGATGGGAGAAAGTGTGAAGTATGTACAGTATATGGTAAACATCTGCATGATGAAGCAAGAAAGGTTTCATAAAATTATATCAAAGGTTTGTTGAGTTAGCTGATGTTCAGATCTGGCTCATTCCCCTATGCTGGCTTAGATCCAAGAGCATTTATTTTTCCAACTTGAAAGATGTTCTGTGGGTTTTTTAGTGTGTGTATAACCACCTCATGAAAAAGTATCCTGACATATTGCTGCAGCAGGTCATTAAACTTGGTCAATAATCATTTAATAAATCTTGATTAGTTTCTTTAATCTCATCTCATTCCGCCCTCATGATAAAACTTCCATCCCTTTCTTGTGCTAAAGTGATGAAGTCTCCCGCATTTTTAAGCTGAAGCGTAATTCACCGTTTTCTATTTGTGCAGCTTGTTGGATATCGACTTTATTTACAGGGCTTCTATTTTTTTTTTCTCCATGCATATCAGAGCGATTGTTTCTAAGTGCTTATGTGAATCAATGCATTCCTGGACCCTGTTCTGGTGACTGCCAGTGACTCAATACCACCGATTTATGTTTTAATTACAATGATCTAAGCGTTAGGAGCTTGGACCTGCTCGCACAATCAGCACCAACATGCCCAATGGTGTTTATTGTATTTTGCATTCAGTGTTGTGGTTTACATGTGCAGACATGTGGTGGTTTTGACAGCAGTCATTAATTATGCCTCAACTATCCTGATTTGTTGTGTTGGGGATGATGGAGAGTGCAGTTTACGAGGACGGGACTCCCTTTTGTAAATGTGGTAAAAGATGACTGGAATACTGGAAGAGATATGTGCACAATAGCAACTTGGAGGCTTAACTGCCATTTTCATATTTACAGCACTGCAGTGACTTTTGCAAAGCCACGAATAAAACAGCAAATTGTGGTACATTTGATGACTTGCTATCAATTTTTGTTCAAAAGGAGTATTGCTGAGCCTTGACAACCTTGTTGGGTGATACGTGACACCAGACTGGAGTTTATTCCCTTCCTTGTTCTCTCTCTCTCTCTCTCTCTCTCTCTCTCTCTCTCTCTCTCTCTCTCTCTCTCTCTCTCTCTCTCTCTCTCTCTCTCTCTCTCTCTCTCTCTCTCTCTCTCTCTCTCTCTCTCTCTCTCTCTCTCTCTCTCTCTCTCTCTCTCTCTCTCTCTCTCTCTCTCTCTCTCTCTCTCTCTCTCTCTCTCTCTCTCCCATCAATTTCTTTTTTTCTATTTTGCTTGGCTGAGCTGTGTATCATTTGATCACTTGCCATTAGAGGTGATTGCTTAACTCAGTATGCAATATAAGTGGCTTCTGGCAATCCTAAAAGCCATAAATTTTATTGACTCTTGTAATTAAGGGTGGATCAATAAATGCAGTTGCTTTCACGGCTTCCCTGGACTGGATTGGTTGGTGCACTTGTTTGCCTTTGTTTCATTGCAAACTCTCAATATGATGACACATAACAGATGCAGAAATATGAGTTTGTGATATTTTGAATGGTTGCACAATCTATTAAAGATGTGTCAATATCGTGATATTGATGTGTGCATTGTCCATATTGCAGAGGAGTGCAATAAATCATATGGTATTAAATTGTAACTGCCACATATTCATCCTCTATGCACTACTAATAAACTTGACCAATTAGATGAAGGGAGGGAGGAAAAATATGCTGGTGAAGGTTCTCAGTCATCCAGGTCATTGTAATGCAAGAGTTCAAATGAAGACAACTGGACTTCTCATTTGAGGAGAATTGACAAAGGTCTTCAGATGAGAAGCAAAACGTCTTCAACAAACCAAAGAAGTCCAGTTCCTCCTACACTTTGGAACGAGTTCCCTTTAGTAGTAAGTACGTCAGTCATCTTCACTGACTTCATGTTAAGGCATTCCAACAATAACTACCTCAGCATGGGATTATTGTGTTTTTCTTTCTCTGTTGTGTTTCATTGTCGGTTTTTAATCTAATCTTTTACTGGTTTTATGAGACTTTATATTGTGGTGTATTGTTGTGTTTGGCACCTTGGGCATCCGCTAAGGTTGCAGAAGGGGCTTTATAAATAAATTAAATTACCAAAATTAATATTGTCCAAAAACATGCATGTAAGGTTCATTCACTCCAAAGGTATCTTGGTAATTGTACGCTGCTTTGGGTAAGACAGAATCATGTCTGGACATAAACCATTGAGATATAAATCATTGGTTGGTTCCAGATATTCAACGTTGATTGATGAAGAGACTCACTTGTGGCTAGTTTTAGGGGTGTCTAGATTGTGGTCACCCATGACACATTAAAAGTTTGGAGACAACATGGTACTAAATGTCATGCATTTATTGTGGTGGCGATGGCCCAATGGTTGAGAGGTTGTATTCTTATTTGAAGGATTGAAGTTTTGATGCTCGGCTCCTGCATTGCGCCCAAGAAGGCTTAGTCAAGACCATCGACATGAATATATGGACAATGGGTTTCCATAGCCTCCAATAACAAGTTTTTCTGCTAAAATGGGAGGTGGCCACCACCGCCATTTTGACCGTGTCAAAGGTTCCGTCAAGCCCAGACAATTCCATTAAAGGGAAGAGAGGAGGAGCTGAGGGTGGGGCTGTAAGGCTGGGATCAACTGACGACACCCGGTCGAACTAGCTACAAGCTAACCTGAAGCTAACCCAGAGCTAATGCGGAGGTGGGAGCTAAGCTAATGGAGGTAGCAACCTAGCTACAACTGGAGCTAACTGTGCACAACACCAGAACTTCTGAGTCAGAGATACGCCGGGCTGACCGCTGGGTAAAACCGGGTGGAACACAGAGGTCTCCGAGACCTCCACAAGCCGGCAGCCGCACAGCAGACAAGCGCCGCTGCGATCTGAGATGCCCAGAGCTGCCGCTGGGGAGAACCGGGTGGAAAGATTTCCATCTCAGAGCTCCACACGCCGTCAGCCCGCGCAGCAGACAGAAGCCGCGATCAGACAGAGATGCACCAAGCTGCGGGGAGGGGATAAGGGTGGAAAACATCGGTCTCCCGAGAGCTCCACAAGCCGATAGTCGGAACCCAGCTCCACCAACATGTTATATTTCAACCCATTTTCTAAAGTGCAGCATTATGTTAAATGCACTGGGTTTTACCCTATTACATTTAAATTTCATGGTTAAACAGTACATGTTAAAATCTAAGCTCAGCTCGGCAGTGACCTAAAATACATAAATATAATTTTACTTACCGAAAAAAATGAAGTGGAGACTCCTTGGACGCTCTATTGGTGCAATTAATGCCACAGCAAGTCATTTTGTCCAACAATTGCACAAAAAACATCCAAACAAGAATACACAAACACAGAGACTAAAAATCCCGGAACAGTTTCCAGGCCAGACTGAGGCTCAGACTGAGGCCTTTCCACGGAGCTAGCTCTGTGGTCACGTGGGTCTGATGCTCATTAATTATACAGAATTTTAGGCTTTTAATACACTTAAACAGAACAGTGAGAAAAAATTCACCCCCCTCAGAGTTGTCATGAGTGTAAACTAGATCATTTAAACAAAAAACATGTTTTGGTACCAGGCTGTAAACATGTTTATTTCTGCTGTGAAATTGATATTTTTAACATGGGAGTCAATGAGGATTTGCTCGCTTCTGACACCAGCCCCCAGCGGATGAGGGTGGAACTGCAATTTATTTCACTCCTGGGTTTGACTCAATTTCAGAGCTGCATGGTGGGGGCCTGGTCAAGACTCTGAACCCTACACTGGCCTAGATAAAAAGCACTGAAATGTTCCATAGGTTTCCAAGTATCATTCATATCTGGGGTAACTGTGGCTCAGTCTTGCCATCCTTACCACATGTCTGATAGTCTGTATTCAAGAAAATGAACCTGATATATTGCCCCGGTCTGTAAATTAGGACTATGTGTGACTGAATGAGTGAATGCAAATACGTACTCGATTATTTCATATAATTAATAATAATAATTGATTCTTTATCTGTCCTCTTAAGGAAACATTTATGTGCATTTGACCCCTCCCTAAGGAGCAGTAGGAGGCTTTGTACAGTGTGCTGGGGGCAAGTCTAGGGGTTCAGAATTTTACCCATAGACACTTCACCGCATTGTCTAATGGGGCCTGGGATCAAACCGCTGTCCCCATTCAGCCCTCACCGTCCATTTAAAGCACATTTATTGTAAACTGACAACTAATTCCTGATATTTGGTGTTTATGATCAAAATTCCAATTTGTTTTTTTATTACCTGATGTCATCGGAATAAGTGCTTGACTGGGCCCCGTTTTCCCTGAAGTAAGCTTACGTTTTCACCATTATCAAATTGAACTGCGTATTTCCTTTTCTGCCCACTCTCCTTTACTTTCACTTTTAGTACATCCTCAGTGATTTTTTTTATACCTACATAGAATTTCTCCTTTAAAAAAATACCCACATGATTCCGGTCCAGGTTCGAGTTGGCCTTAAATGTTCTAATTTTGTTTTTATAAATCAAGGAACCTCATCCTGCAAATGTTCGTTTTGCTGGAATACGACATCATTTTCAGAAAACAAACTGCAGTCCGGGAGAGCTTTGTGAAAATGGACCAAGCGACTCAATTTTAAAATTGTTCCTACCTGGTTCAAGTTTTGTGTGGATCTGTTACAATTTAGATCATGATGTAAAAACACATGAAGGGGCTTCTCAACTTTCAGCACTATTAATCTGGAATCAAGAGAAAACATTGAGACCATGATTTCTAATTTGTTGTTTCATCATGCGCTGTTTGCAGACGCTCCACCAGTCGCACCTATAAAACAGCAGATAAAGGGGGACCCGTGGTGTGCTGCTGTCAAGTCTCTTAAGTTGATAGCTGTGTCTTTGACAGAAAAGAATTCTTCCCCACTGTGTGCAAACAACAGCTGGTGAAGACAACATAATGCGGAGGCCATGGACGAGTGAGCCATCAAACCTGAGTCTCTGACAGCATTTTGGCAAGCGAGTCTGCCTCACTATGCTCTGCTTTTATGGCACATGAATCAATAATGATTGTGCTGTGTTCTCACTTGGATGGCAAAAGTGTCCCCCCATGTGGCAACATTCAAAGGACTGGCAGAGTGCAGAGATGGATCATTATCCCAATAATACCCAGAAACAAGCATGAATTAAATGAATCAGTTTGACAGGGATTAGGGGTGGTTAGTTAGAAGAATAAAGTGCTGTGATTTTCCTTTGGGGAAAAAATCACAAACACAACAAAACTAATAACTTTTGAACTATTAAAGGAGCAATATGTAATATTATTAGAGTGGAATAATTACAAAACAGTCTTATGTCATAATCATGTTGGAAAGAAGATTATACTGATACAGATTTCATTCTCAGACGACTGGGGGGTAGTCCGTTTTTCTCCTTTCCAAAAGCTGAAGAGGGACATAGTCTTTGTTTACAATCTGTGAGCCTGCTGGGTTGCAGAATCTGCGCCAGCTAACGCTGCAGCACCAAAATTTGTAATTTGACACCAGCCAGCAAAACGCAGCAGTGTTTTTAATACGCAAAAGCCAGTAAACAGGAGTGACCCAGAAGTTATTTATTGTACCCCTAAGAAGCCACGGGTTCTTTTTGTTTTACTTTAATATCAGGTGAAGCATGCTAGAGGCTAATGATAAGCTAACAAGGCTAATGATGAATTAGAAGCAAATTGGCTCTAACAATATCTCAAGTTTCTTTTTTCAATTATTAACAACATTATATTACAGTGAGGGGCTGCACAGTGGCACAGTGGTTAGCTTTGCAGCAAGAAGTTGCTGGGTTCACATCCCAGCCTGGGGTCTTTCTGCATGGAGTTTGCGAGGTCTCCCTGTGCATGCATGGGTTATGTCTGGGTACTCCAGCTGGCTCCCACAGTCCAAAACCATGACTGTCAGGTTAACTGGTCTGTCTAAATTTTCCTTAGATGCGAGTTTGTGTCTGCTTGGTTGTTAGTCTCTGTGTTGCCCTACGATGTACTAGCAATCTGTCTAGATTGTACCCCGCCTGTTTGCTCGTTGACTGCTAGAGATTGGCACCATCCCCCCACAACCCTGCGTGGACCAGCAGGTTCAGATAATGGATGGATAGATGGATATTACAGTGAAACGTAATATGTGAAGTAAATGAGTCAGTCGTGGTGTTTTACTGACATTAAGCAATCTAACAGAAAGACGGCTAACTACTACGATGCCAAAAGCATACTACCATAATAAGTGCAGTAAGTGTTCCCTACTGTAAAACATCCAAGAGTGCTAACACCAAATATAACAATGTATTTATCTACTTATCATCTTAATGTGTAGACTCATCTTTGCTTGTCTAGAATCTTCTGGTGCTAATCCGTAACTGGCAGCAGGAATAAACTCATGAAGCAGCAGTGATAAAGTGATTGCAGTAAACAAATTAGACCACAGGATGTCATTCTTACTTCATTCTTACATGTTGCACCTTTAAAGGAGATGTCCAAAAAAATTCAACCAAGGTTCATCCCTTAAAAGCTCACGTACGCTCTTTGATTAACATCTGTATGTAAGCGGAAGTCCAGTGCTATTGGTTAGTGCTAACTGGCGCTCCGTTCATATTGCATGGAGCTTTACTGGACAGGGGGTGGGCTTAGCAAAAAAGAAAAAAGATGCATTTCATAGCACATAATAAGACAATCACTTTTATAGATTTGTGAAGAATCACACGTAATTCCTGAATGGGGAAAACTCAGATAGCAACTTTAAATCTAGACTAAGATTACATGCAGTCTTCAACTCTTTATGGGATTGATTCATAAAGGTATGTACAAGAGTAACTTCCTAAGACAATCACCTCTGTCCAGTCTATCTTATTCCAGCTGCAGCACAGATTTGTCCAAACATGCCGCTTGACCAGCTTTCAATCAAACCGTGTTATCAAAAGAAATCTCAACAACCTTATCATCGTCTCCATCAGAGCCTAAATCCGAACCAAGCTCCCATTCTCTACTTTTTTACCCCCTGGTGAAAGCAAAAATGATTAGGAGCTAAGCCGAACAAAGTAAAACCACCAACTCAGTACTACATTCATTCCCAAGAGGACTTTGTTGAACCCCCAAAGCCTTGGCTACTTTTATCAGCATCAGGGGATCAGGCAATCTCTCGCTGCCCCTTCAAACGAGCAGCCCAGTGTGTTCCACGGTCTTTGGTGTAATCTCTTTGGCTGTCGGCAGATTTAGCAAGGGGTCAGCTGTGATAACAGGATCACTCAGGTGGAGACAGTTGGAGGGACAGAAGCTAAAAACATGAGAAATATGGGCAAGAGAAAGGGGGGATCGACTTACTCATTCACACTGTTAACTCAGATGAGAGAGAATATTTATAAGCATATAAAATAGTACGCTCTTCTAAGGAATTACATATCAGGACAGAATAAAAACCATCACTAGGTCTTAGAGATGTGTAAGAACAGCTTCCAATGAGTAATATTTTTAGCTTTATTATTTATGTGAACGTGGCTAAATGGAGACCCGGTTTCTGGAAAGTTCAAACTTTAACTCTATCTTAGAAATTCTGTTGAAACAAGTGTTCGAGCTGCAGTAGTCATACCTTGCACACATTCTCAACAGGTCATTCAGAGCCTTAGAAAAACCATGCACATTCATATCCAACTTATGACCTATGATTAGGTTGGCATTTGTGGCTTTGGATAATAACAGAGACCCAAAGTTACAGGTGAAACAGGAAAAATTAGAATACAGCCCAAAAGTCTGTTTATGTCAGTAATTCATCTTAGACTGAGAGACCATCTAAAGGCTCAGGAACCCTTTGCAGGTGTTCAGAATTCATCAGCTGATTAGAGTGTGACACTTTGAGTCTAGAATATTGAACCTTTTCACAATATTCTAAAGGTCTGCGATTATGAATGTGGGGCTTTCATCAGCTGTAAGCCATAATCATCACATTTATAACAAAGAAATATCTGACTTTGTAATGAGTCTATCTTGTATATTAGTTTCACCTTTTAAAGATATAATGTGTTTTTTCCATTAATCTCTGGAAATATCCATCAAAATGTTGAAAATGAATTAAATGATGCCCAGTTGTTGAAACATATTGGCGGCTGTGAAACATATAACCATAAATATCGGGTGTAAAATACATGGGAGTGGGTACAAGTCTCTGGGCGACGCCATATTAGACTCCATGTTTCTTTCAATGGGAGCCCATGAGGACAAAATGCCTTTTTCTGATTTGTAACAAACGGTCACAAAAGTTTCACCATTCATAAATGTTGTTGTTTTACACGTTCACCTCTTCACTCGTTACCAGTGATGAAAGGGAGTCGGATGTTCTTGTTATTTTGCTGGAGGCTGAACCATCTGATGAAGTACCTCGCTGAAAATTACACTAACAGGGATTTTGGACCCTAATGGTCATCCGTTGGTAAGGTCTTACTCGAACACAAAAATACAGCTTGCTTGCAGTGATTTAGTATGTACTGCCCCCTATCGCCAGGGAAAATACACACCATCACTTAAATTTGAATTACTGTTATAAATGAACTTTTGAACCACATTCTAATTTCTGAAGGTCCGCCTGCAACCCATGCAGGGACACCGTACAAACTCAATGTAGAAAGGTTCAAGCTGAAGTTTAAAACAATTACTTTCTTGCTGTAAAGCCGCCATTGTCAAACCTTGGTCCTTACTATCCAGCATATTTACAAATTTCCCAAGCACAAACACACCTGATTCAGTGGTTGAATTACCAGTTCTGCAGGAGTCTGATAATCACCCGCTGATTAAAATCAGGTGTGTTTAGGCAGAGAAACCTTTTTTAACTTGTTTTAAATTAATCAGTTCATAAAATCCATTTTTAGCAGAAATCTTAGACCAATTTAATGTTCTTAGCTGCTCAAGCGCCAAAGAACAGAACTTCTGTTCCTCATAATGTTTTATCTTTAGACACGGCATGAATGCTGAAAAGTGATCCAATACAGAACAAAGTAATCAATGGCGGAAAATAATTATTATCCAGAGAAAAATGAGCTCAAGGCTTTGAAGCCAAATGTAATAAAACGGCAACGGCTGACAGAAATAGAAATATGTCAAAGCTATTGTGATGGAAATAATAGAGAATCCAATATTTGGATACAAACCAAGCCTCCTTTGACAAAGCTTGACGTCTAACAATGCAACAAGGCACCCTGTCAAGGTTTTTCTTTTTCTTTTTTGACCTCACTTGGCTGGTCTCCCATTTTCATGCGTCTAGTTGTCTACAGCAGCCTGAATCAGAGTCCTATTATAACTGCTACCATCCATAGATAGAAAACAGAGCATCGCTGGACATACAGTAAATAGTGGAAATGATGGAGAATCCTGAAGAGTTAAAGTATCAGTTTTAGTCTTGAGTTACCCCAACTGACAGACTAACATGTATGCACAAGGCTTTACCAACATATTTGCATACCGAAGTGACAACATCCATAGATTTCTATCTTTTTCTTCTTTTACTTTGGATTCTGTCTCATTGACACACACATGCTGGGAAGCAGCATGGTAGGCAGTGACACAAAGCTAATGCCTTGTCACACAGGCTGTCAGCAGATTAGCCAGTGGATTACACCCAAGCCATTAGATGTGCACAGAGAAAGGCCACAAACACGGCAAAAAAAAGAGCAGAAGGGTGGTGAGGATGAAAGTGAACACGATGTACCCAACAAACATCAGAGTAGTTTATTTATAAGTAAGAAATTTATGATCAGTACTGTAGGCAATACATGCTTTCAGATAGATGACTGAAACTATGGTGGTGCCATGTGCAAAATCAGGTCTGGCATTAACTTGATGAAAAAAGCAAGATGTGACCTAAAAATAAACGTCTTCTGGAAGGCATCACATGCAGCTCTGGTCTTCACTATAAAGGTGGACTGGTGTAGGTTCTAATTCAGTTACGATATTGTAATCCTAACAAATAAAATCAAAGGCAACTGGATTTCTTCTCAGCTGAGGAGCTTGTTGATACATACGGTAGATTTATAAGGAATCTGATGAGAAGCATCTTTAAGACTTCAAAAAAGGAAATCCAGTTGCCTTTGATTAATTTAGGATTGTAAACTGGGACCTCACATGTTAAAGATAACCAGCTCACAATCAAAGTTGTCATTAGTGGAAACGTTTAAAAGCTAAATGTATACTTTTTGTTAGTGGACACAGTGATGAGGTGTTCCTGAGGTCACACATGAAATAATATGTGTAGTTCTTCTGTTATTGATGTAATTAGTCAAATTAGCTGTGTGTAAACTTTAGTAAAGTTTGTGAGACTTTTCCAGCATTTGATATAGTCTTTGTTGACCAAAGCACAGAATAAGGCTGGGAATATACTTGCTTTTTAACCTTGTATTGATGCAGGCCACTGTTTGTTGTACTTGAGGATCCCACTAGGAGGCACTGTAGAGAACTTGCACTGAATAGAGTCCCAGGTTTGTATAGTACAACCAAAACAAACATGGCGTCAATAGAAAAGATCAGTAGCCGTTTAATTCTGAAATCATGACAGAAAAAAGATCTCCAAACCAGAGATGGAGTCGCCATGATGAGTGTGTCTTGCTCGTTTTGTCAACTCCCCCTACTGGTTACTCATATAATGCAGCTTGTGAATGTGACACAATAATGTTGGGGGACGCGCACAAATGATGCTTCAAATCAACCCAACTTTCGCAGCCATTTTAAACACACGTACACACTATTAAAAAGCAAGTATGTTTCCGGCCTTAGTCAGCATTAAACTCCTGTTGGCTCAGTCACTACCATGACTCAAACGTGCCATGACACTTTGCAGATGTGACTACAAAATCATCTTTTTTGGCGCTGTCACATCTTTGGAGATACAAAACTTCAATAAAGCATGCTGTTTGAAATTGGTATGAGTTATGGTAACATCATGTTGGGTATGTTTGGAAAATGACAGTCATGTTAACATCACAGTACCCTGTCAGAAACTGTCTTGTCTTATGTCTCAACTTGTTTGCAGTGTACCATTGTTCTATTTGCAATCTGGTCACGAACCACTTTTTGATTGAAGGAAACTGAATTGAGAAGTTGGTATGGGACGAATGAAGCCAAGGCTTCGAGGCTTGTATCGAGCACGAAGGGGACACGTCAGTGATGCCCTGCTTCAAGGCTTGCGTCATTTTGCAGCAAACCATGTGACTTGTGATCAGCAAGGCCTTGTTTTACCAGGGTCACCTGACTGGTTTGTTTGCTACTTTTCAAAATAAAAGCTGCCAAAACCCTCAGTGCTTTGTAGGTTGTTCTAGTTTCTATCAGAGTTTCAAGTATTTGAGCTTGTAGAGAAAATAGCATTGTTATTATAAGTGTTGGTAACTGTAGTGAGAGTGGCATTCTTTATATTTATTTGTCATTGGCACTTGTTGAAAAAAAGTACTGGTCCGTTCATGGCTAATTCTTTTTGCTGAAAATGATGAGGTAGAGAATAATGAAAATAAGCTCTATTGACCTTCAGGATTATAAATCAGAGGTCTCCTAATCCCACATCTGTTGCAAAGGGAGTTGCACAAGCACGGAGCGTTCCTCTTATTGAGGAGGGGGACGCATCCCTTCAACCGTGTTTAGGGGTACTGGGGTTCAGTTAAAGATGCGGTCTAGAGTTTTCCCCCTTTCAGTATTTATGTATAACTTTTAGAAATCAATAAAAGTGATAATCTTACCCTGTAATGTGATAAGATGTAAGCAGTATGTCTTTTTTCTTTGCTAAGCCCATGCCCCGTCCTGTAAAGCCCCTTGCTATTTGACCGGAGCGCCGCTCAGCATTAGCCAATAGCGTTAGTCATCCGCTAACATACAGATATCAATCACAAAGCGTGCAAGAGCTATTAAAGGGATACTTTGCAACTTTGCAACATATTTTATATCATATTTTTATAACATATTTTATATCCAGCTGGCTGTGGGGATTGTCAGTTTTCCTTCTTTCCAAACAAAGGAAGGAGTGACATAACTACTGTTTATCATCAGTGAGCGTGGGGTTGCCGTGTCTCCTGCAAGCTAATACTGCAGCGCCGACAATTGTAATTTGACAACAGCTGACAAAATGCTCCAAAGTGGTTTAAAGTGGTTGCAGTAACCAAATTTTATCACAGAACGGTAAATGGTAAACGGCCTGTGTTTGATATGGCGCCTTCTAGAGTTCTGGAACCCCCCAAGGCACTTTACAGCACAACCAGTCATTCACCCATTCACACACACGTTTACACACTGGTGGGGAGGAGCTACAATGTGGCCGCAGCTGCCCTGGGGCGCACTGACAAAGGCAAGGCTGCCGAGCTCTGGCGCCACCGATCCCTCTGACCACAACGACAGCAACAGACTGAGCAGGGCTCGAACCTGCAACCTTCCGATTACGGGGTGAACACTTAACTCCTGTGCCACTGTCATGTAATTTTTACTTCGTTTCTACATAATGCACCTTTAGGGGGTGCTTCAACACCCCCCAAAAATGACCTAAAATGTCTATGTTGGCCATGTGTAAAATGTGGATCACTGACACCCCACATGTCATTTGTGTAACGGCCCCACTTTTGAAACCAAAACTATTCCCTTGAATGAATAACTAGCCTACATGATGTGAACACAAGCATTATCCACATTTAGCTGCATTCAGCAGTACTGCAGAGTCATAAACATGCAATCCACGTATTTATTTACAGGTTACAGCCAGTGAAATACTGGCTTTTTGGCATAAATAAGATGTCTAGCTAACTGAAGCTAGTGTGAAATTCAGCTTTCCATCCATTTGTGATGTAAGCTTTGATCACACATAAGGCATGCTTCGTGCCTCAGCTGTTGGAATGGCATGATTCCCCAGCAGCATATTCAATGGTCAATCTTTCTGATTGAGCTGCATCTGTACATTGACTGCATTAGCATTGCATTAGCATGATTAGCATGCGTGTCTGCGTTTGACAGCATGGCTGATGTCATTCGGGACATTTAGCTGGTTGAGTGATCCTAATGTCTGCTGTGGAATGAGCTGAGTTTCAAAAGTACCTGAGGGAAACATGACAGAAACCTTTTTTAGACATAGCTTTAGATGCAGCTTCTGCTTTCTGAGGAAGGAGCGTTGGAAACAATAAGCTTTGGACACTGGTAGACTTGCCGTTCGCAGCCTAAAAACACTAACTCCACACCAGCCTATCCATCGCCATGTCTTGTGGGAACCATTCCACCTTTTAAACCCCGTCTCACTTAAAGTGGGCCCAGATGCAAGTCGAGGGGCTGCTTTGGATTAGCTAGAGGAAGGAATAAAAAAGAAAACTAATTTCCTTTGCCATTTTACGAGCAGTTAATTTGAAACAATTAAGATATTATGGCGCAGTGGACTCACTTCACAGAGTGACAGCTGGGAGCAATCCCATAAACCCCTGAGCCAGTGTGAGGCACCTTGCTACCCCTTATTTTTTTCTGTCTTTTCCTTCTCCTTCTTTTTTCTTCTCCAGCTATTTCATGAAGGCATTTTGCACCACTCTGGTCACCTCAACTTGGGGATGGCTTAAGCATCTCACAAAAACGCCAATTGGCGAATGAAGGAAGACCAGATTTGTCCAAATGGAAACGGAACAATCATTTATTGTTTCTTTCTGACTCAATATTGGGTTTTTGAATGAGGAAGCAATTACCTACAGGGAGGCAACAGTAATACAATCTAAAAATGGTCAACCTAACCATATTCTGGTCTCATTTAAAAAAAAAACTTGTGTTAAAGAAAATAATCCACTGCCTATGTCCTTTGTGTCTTATACTTGGGTAACTCTACCAACCCCCTGTCGACTTTGAATTGGAGCTGGTTTTGTCACCCATCAATTTAAGTCCTCCCCTCCTGCCAGCCACACTGGCATAGAAGGGCATCAGAGGTGTGAAATTGATGGAGGTGTGATTGTGAAAACACTAGCAGGGGAT
Source organism: Nothobranchius furzeri (assembly GCF_043380555.1). Lineage (NCBI taxonomy): Eukaryota > Metazoa > Chordata > Actinopteri > Cyprinodontiformes > Nothobranchiidae > Nothobranchius > Nothobranchius furzeri. The sequence goes on from NC_091742.1 coordinate 69,782,929, forward strand.
CGCCCAGAGATTGTGTGTGTGTGTGTGTGTGTGTGTGTGTGTGTGTGTGTGTGTGTGTGAGGTGGGAGTATATTTTGGTGTGACAGGTAGGAGTGGCAAACACCCCTTTTCATGAACACTGAGCTGTAAAATGGACCGAGCGCAAACAATGACCATGATCAATCGTCTATGGTGAGAGGCTTCTCGTAAACGCCTGGTTTCCAAATGCACAAAAAAAGAACGGGTGGTGGAGGGAGGGAGGTGGAGAGGTGTAAAGAAAAGCATCTAGAAAGAATGTACGCATCATTATTAATGTGAATGCGAGTAGAAAAGAGAACGTAAGTATGGAGAATTGGTAGATAAATAAGCAGTGAAATAAAATGGTTTCTGAACGAGATAAATAAATGAAAGGATGATGAAGGGAATTGAAGGGGGAGGGAAAATAGAGGGAGGAGAGGATAAAATGTCTTCTAGCCAGCCTCTTCAGGTAGAACAGGAAAAGAGGCCAAGACTCCAATAAAACTGATTTGAAACCATAGTAAACGCTGAAGATTATTAAAGATTCAGTCATGGCGGATTGGTGATTCTGAAAACTTGTTTATAAATGTTCTGTTTCATGACTTCTTTACTTATTTTAGTAGTAGCTTTGAAACATAGCTTAACACCTGGTAATGGCATCTATCGTATATGTAAATATGTAACATGTAAGAATTCTACAGTGAAATAATCACAAAACAGTCTAACGTCTCAATCATATTGTAAGGAAGGTTACATTGAAACAGATTTCATTCACAGTTGGTGTTGTCAGTTTTTCTCCTTTCAAAAAAAAAGAAGAGAGTTAGAGTTAGGGTCCAGAGTTACTGAGTCAGCTTGTGAGGTTGTTGAGTCTGCACCAAGCTAACGCTGTAGCGCCGGTATTTGTAATTTTACACCAGCAGGCAAAAAGCTCCAGAGTTGCTGTGCTGAAGCCAGTACACAGGAGCGACCCGGAAGTTATTTCTTGCACCCCTAAGAAGCTACGACATCTTTTTGTTTTCTCCAGGTAAAGAAAGCTAGAGGCTAACATTGAGCTAATGGCATAGTTGGCTTTAGAAATACCTCAAGCTACTTTTTCTGTCACTAACAATTCAATGTTACAGTGAAATGTGTACAATATGAGTCAATCGTGGTGTTTTACTTCCTTCAATGAGTCGATCAGAACTATAACAGCAAGCTAACATCAAGATTGCTAAAATTCACCATTTCTCTAATGCTTGAGAAATATTACCGTAGTAAGTGTAGTAAGTGCTCCTTACTGTGAAACACCCAACAGTGCCAACACCATATGACAATGTTATTATCTACTTATCAACTTATTGAGTAAGAATCATTTCTGCTTGGCATCTAGAAACGTCTGGTGCAGATCCATAACTGGTAATAGCCACGAAACTGACTTAACGGAGGTGAGAAAGTCAAATTTTGCTTAGAAAAACATATTGCAGTACCCAAATTTGACCACAGGATGCAATTCTTACCTTAAGCCTGGTTCATGCTTCTCCATCAGCTCCGCAAGGGACAGACATGCACGGATTGACGGAAGCGTTTTTCTCATACTTCTCCGTCTCCTGGAGAGTGTTGCAAAGCAATTGCCCGGCAGGACAACAGCGGGCGTAGCGCTGTTCTGTGGTATCCTGTCATGTATCGGTCCAAGATAGTGCGTTTACCGTAAATCCTCTAATACAGGCCGGCATTCAATTAAAGGCCGGGTCTCCAATTATGGGCGGTGTCTGAGTCAGTGGGGGTAAATAAAAGCCGGTCTCTTATTGTGGCCGGATGGAATGTGGTAACAAGCAAGTACGAGCGTCCCAGCGGCAGGGTTATAGTCCCCAAATCAACCAGCAGGAGGCAGTAGAAGTTCACGCAGACCTTTTTTAGGCCTTTTCTTCAACGCTTTGTAACGCTACAGACACGATCCTCTATCACGCTCCTACCACACAGAGTCACGGTGTCAGTTAACCATGCTAATTCAACCCCTCCACAGAACACACATCACCTTCCCTGTGGCTTACATAACACTCACACAACACGCAAATCAGCACATAGGAACTAGCAGAACGATAGGAAACACATATAACACAATACCCAGAATGCACCTGGCTTACAACCCCAGCCAGGTCATTACACTATCAAATTCAAAGAGAACGTGCTGATTATGCTGCAGAACACTCTGGGGAGCAGCAGTAGGGGGTGTATGAACTACAGTAATCCCTCGTTTATCGCGGTAGATGCGTTCCAGACCTGGCCGCAATAGGTGAAAATCCGCGAAGTAGGGACTCCCAGCATGCCCCTCGCGGGGATTCCCTTCACGTCGCACCTACGTCACAAACCGCGGCTATAAATGGAAGTCGCCTTTCCAGCTCACCACTCAGTCATCGTTTCTTCAGATTTACGATCAGAGTTTCCAACCTACCGATCAATCCAACGAACTATCAGCTCATAGTAAGTTATCTTACTTACTTCTGGAAAGCCCGGCATTTCCGTGTCACTTCGTTGACGCTCGAACGCTCGGGGGTTTCCTAGAGCACCGACGCTATCACTTCCGCGTCTGTGAAACCACGCTCCCTATTGAATTATCGTATGATCACATTCTCTTTTTGGGGGTAAAACTCAAGTGCCAGACCGTAGGTACTGACACGCGATCGTTCATGTCGGTTCATTTCCTTTAATGTTTTCTGTCTTTTATTTGCGCCTGATGTGTATCGCTGCTGTGGAGCGGGGCGCATCAACTTGTCCTCCGACCCACAGATCACAGCAGGGAGCGCTCAGCTGTTTTCGCGGTCGGTAGATCTGCCTCCTGAGCACGGCCACAGTAACAATCAGGTGTCGCCACCTCAAAAACTAATTTAACACGCGATCGTTCATGTCAGTTCATTTCCTTTAATGTTTTCTGTCTTTTATTTGCGCCTGATGTGTTTCGCTACATGCTGTGGAGCGGGGCGCTGCGGGCATCACCTTGTCCTCCGACGCACTGATCACTGATACAGCCGCCAAACAGCAAGCGCTCCGCTGTTTTTGTGGTCGGTAGATCTTTTAGAACTGCAGTTCAAAGGTAACTCATGAGGTGAATATGTATGAACCCAGGCAGCAGTTTTTCTTTAGGACTGAGAGGAGATGCAGGAAGATAATAAACAGGCAGGACAGAAAAATAGTCAAATAAAAACAAGTTAGTTTTTGTACCTGCTGTTGCAACAAACAGACACCAATGAAGGTAATCAGAAGTGAGGAACAGAAAATGAAATAATTATTTTAATGTTTAGAGCAGCAGGAACTCCGAGAGGCTGCAGGCGCATCAGTGAGTTTGCGGCTGCTGCGCAGGGGGAGGGGGGAGAGGGCTGAAGCAGAAACTACCGTTGTTAAAAGAAATGTGTTTAACTTTGAAAATGTGGGCGCACTTTTAATTGTCAAAAACTCCAGCGAACCATTAGTTCATTTTGCTCAAATAGAAATAGAGGCCTGCCTCTAATACTGGCCCTCCTTCCAATAAAGGCCTGGAGCTTGATGAGCTTGAGTCAAATACAGGCCCGGGCCTGTATTAGAGGATTTACGGTATATTGTGTTTTTTTTTATATAAGAGAGTTGTTAACACAGACAAATTTGTCTCTCACTCTCCTCCACCGCTTCATGCGCTCTCCACCTCTAAACCCACGTTTCCTGTCATTTCCGTCCACAAATAAAACACTTGCTGTGCATCTTTTCACTCCTCCAGTCACGGGGGAATTAAACGTTCATGTTTTTAGAGTTTTTTCGCGAGGTATTCTTCAAGCTTCTCTGTGTCTGCCGCTTGTTATCCTCGGCTCTCTTTATGTTTTTGAGGGCGCAATGGCGGCGCTGTAGACAACAGCGGCGTCCTAACCAATCACAAGCTTGCGTTGTCCGTCTCGGCTGACAGATGTTTAGAAAAGAGAGCTCGACTCCGTCCGTCCTTGCGGAGCTCTCCGGCAGGCCCGCAAGGACGTTGCGTGTCTCTGCACTGACGCAGACGGAGAAGCATGAATCAGGCTTTACTCTTACATATTGCACCTTTGAGTTAAATTACTGAAATGAATGAACTTTTGCTTCATATTCTAATTTCATTTGTATAAACTGATTTTAAACAGCAGTTGGGTGTGAACATTCTTTGTTGATCTCCAATTTAGTATGAATCTAACACCACTAGGATTTAGAAACATCAGCTGGTAAAATCTAAAAGGGCCTACAATGTTTATAAACTGTGTTTCAAACTCTGTTTATGAATTTAGCTGGAAACCATGATTACCACTAAGCCACCGAGAAGGTGACAGAGTGTCTGTCCTGGGACTGGGAGATCAGGGTTCAAATCCTCGTTGGGTCATATCAAATATTTAGAAAATGAGACCCAATGTCTCCCTGCTTGACACTCAGCTTTAAAGGGTTGGATTGGGGGGGTTAAACCACCAAATAGTCCTCGAGCGCAGCCAGTGCTGCAGTTCACCGCTCCTCACGGGGATTGATCAAATGCAGAGATGTAATTTAATCTGTGTGTGATGACAACTAATGGGATTAAAGGCAGCTCCTCAGTGTTCTGACCTACTTCTAAATGTTTAATTTCTGATTTAAAAGGCAGAAAACGTTAATGCTCAACAACTCATAAAATGCTTCTAAAGCTAACAAAACAATAAAGGATTTCATGTAAAATACCTTTACAATGTACAGATCACAAAAATATCATGATTTAAACTCTGTTACAAGAAAGTGGGGCAGAATAAATCACAAAAGTGGTTTTCAGTTGATGAGAGAGTACAAGAGCCCCCCTAGTGGAGACTGAAGGCCCTACCAATCAATCCCAGAAAAGTCAAGTCTTACTAGCTGACTATCGATGTACAAATTACAATTCCTCTGAATAAGATGACACAACTATAAATGCAACATGAAACATAATAACGTTTCAACAATTATTTTACTGTATTTACAATGCTTATGTCACTAATGTGGCTTAGGATTTTTGAATACTTTTTTTACTTTGAACTCCTGCTGTATGAAATCAGCTCATGAACAGCTGTATGAAGTCCTTTAGTCCTGCATTGGGGTAATTTTAGTCCTTCATCTTATCACATTTATAGAGACATAACTGGCATAAAACCATGGAAAGTAGGTCAGTCACAGAGACCAGGAGCTGGGTGTCACCATACAGATACAATTCCAATCAATGAAAGACTTCATGATTGGAGCCCCAGTTTGATAATTGAGTCCAAATTCCAGCTTCCTTCAGATGTTTTTATTTTGGCAAGGCACCTGATACAAGAGGTACAAGTATGGATACACAAAGCAAACAGAGAACATGCTCATTGTGTCGAGGTGATTTGTATTCGAAATGGAAACAGCATGTAATATACCTCAAAAGCAGAGCAATCAGTGCATCGGTAGAGTATCCATGGTGACAAATGCTTGCCCCTTATTCCCTCCCTAATAGGTAGCACTCTCCACAGCTGCAAAAGTGACTTCATGCTGATTGAATGGTAGTGAGGTGCAAATGTGGCTAGATCAGTTTATGAAAAGGCCCTTCTCATCCATTCTGATCTGTTCACATTCGCTACTCCACCGTTTTCCTACTATGGACGTCTCAGACACACTCTGCACATGAAGAAATACAAATCTGGGATGTTTTGGTGGCCAGATGTCCTGAGCCAGGTTCCACGGTGTGACTCTGTCAGGCTAGAGTTGACTCAGTCTGTCTAAACCTCCTCCCCTCATTGCCTTTATCTCTTTGTCTCTGCACGTTGGCTGCTGCACACCATGGCCGCTTGTGCCATCCCAGTTGATCTCTTAATGGATCTAATTGCTTTTCAGCTCATTGCTCCCCGTGCCTAGTGCTGAACTAAATCAAACCGAGGTCCAATCCACGAGCCTCATCACAAATCGGACGCTGGTTGACATAATAAGGTGATACTGACTCATGACTCAGATGTTCTGGTGAGGATGAGTAAGCACTTGGCCCCTGTTGGGGCTCACCTTCTGAGATGTTTATGCAATTGTTGTGTGTTTAGGACCTTCACAGTGACAGACAAGAATTTATTAATTGTTATCCACTGAAAATTTTAATATAAATTGAAAAAGCAGCAATACATCTGTCTCCTGCACTACCGTCACCTGCCTGATGTCATGTGAAGCATACTTGAGAACTAATTTAAGCCAGTCACACATAAAGCAGTAGCCTAGAGAGCTCCTCTGTAAAGAGGCCGGCAGCACCAACGTTAAGACCTAATGAACCACTCCAGGTACATCTGGATTCATCCAACATCACAAACTGTAGACTGTAGATTGTAGAGTAGAGTATCTCACTGAAACAAGCAAGAGTCACATGCAGTTTGAAGATTTAGCATCACTTTAGTCAACAGGTGGTGACATTTGGTGAGTTTTCTGCTCAGGTTGCTTGTGGCGGGTGAGTCAACCGTGATTGCATCACATCTGCATACACTGACCAGCTATTATTTCACACAAACTTCAGTTTAGGCATCATGTACCAAGAAGTACTGACCACTGTCAATGGGCCTTATTTTATTGTTGAATGGTGGAGACACGGGCAAAAGAAAAGCGGATTTTTTGGTGACTATTTCAACATAAAACATACATTTTCTAGTGTGAATTTGTTTTAGTTGGTTTTATTTGGTCTCTGGGGTGATATGGATCACATCTTTGATGTGACGTTCCATTAATGACAATATATTACTTGATGAAGATAGCTCTGAACAGCCTCAGTTAGGAGAAACAGCTATTAGATCAGATTGTCATGCTGACAGCTAATCCAAGGGCATAGAAGTACACAGTCACTTTAACTCCAATCATCAACATTTCGTTGTGATGTAGAGGTTTACAATGATGCTGGCATGAACCCCTGTCAGTTTTGGCTTAATAAAAATAGAATTATATGGTTATTTGCAAGTGCTAATAGCAGCAGAAGCTAACTGTAGGATTAATATTTGGAATTTTAGCGTGTTATTCCCCCCCCCAAAATACATACAGAAAGTGTTATATTTTACTATTTTGTTTTCATGTAGGTGGCTATCCACTTTGGTCTTGGTCACTTGGAGTGGCAGTTAGCACATTGGTCTGATCAGAGTAATTTCCTCAAACTAGGGTGACTCAAACCACTAACAAAAAAAAGGATTATATTGTTTACAACATTGAAATATAGAAATAAATGCATTAGTTAATGGTCCTTTTCAATGGTATGAACTGCAGCTGCCATGTTGTATTTTGAGAATTACAGGGTGTATGTTGAGGGTGTCAGGCATGATGCCCCTCCTACTTCCCCACACACAACTATGGTGTTTTGTTTTGTTTTTAGCAAATAACTAAATACAACTAAATGTAGGTGAAGTGTCAGCAGCAAAATGGGAAATGTGTGAGTCAAAATGATTCAGTTAATGGAAAAAATATTTTAGGTGTGTCATGTTTATCCTGGAAACCGTTCTATCCGTTTACATAGACTGATATCTGATACTGCAGTCAGCCACTAGGGGGAGTTTATTTTGCTTTGGCCCAGAAATCGGGGTTTGTTTGTTTGGATGTCTAGATTATATGCGTGGAGAAATTAATATTAAAAAGGGTTAGCCTAACCCTACACAAACATTTAAACTTAGTTTAAAGTGTTGTAGAAGAAGCTCGGGCTGTGAAACATCTTCTTTTGACTATTATTTTTATCTAAAGTGTAAGTCATCACACCAAGCTTTCACTTACTGCCATTGAACATCAACCCTAGACCCAGGGTAGTCTCTAAGGAAGTCAGCTGCATGGGGTTAATTTAATATTCTGTCTTCAAAAGAGATTAAATCACGTTTGCCTCTGAGGGACATGGGAAGTGACTGTCTTCAAGTTATGTAGGTCAGTAAGTGATATATACACTGCTGGCATTAACGGTGATTGTGTAAGACTGTGCACCATCATCTGGCTTCTAACCAATTATTTCACTTCTCCTTGATAGTCTTGTACATAATTCTGGCAATAAATCTCAGCCTCATACTCGACAATCATTTCAACGTGAAACTCTCTTTTGTCTGCAGCAAAGTTTATGGCTAATAAGTCCCCTAGTTTTGACTAAATTCTTCACAAATGCATGACTGTGCGCTTAGCCATGCATCATGACTGACAGATACCGAAAAGAAGATGAGTATTGGATGTCTCAGACAAGTACTGGCGTAGGGTGTTGGCTCCTATTTTTCATGCCTTGGAGACGCGTCTAAGATCACCTTGGCATTTGTTACTCTAACCCTCCCACCGCCACCCCTCACCGCCGCTTTACCCTTCTCTCCTCTTGACTGCTTGGGCAATGACCATAAACAAGTCAATCTCCATCCGTCTGAACACATTGGATTAGATTTATCCGCTTAAGATAGATTGTTATCCCAAAGAGAGCGAGTCTCGCTTGATGGGGAAATTAATTTTACGATGACTGGTTTACTTGATCAGGGTTGCAGGGGAGGTAGGGACTATAAATGTATCAACCCTGGGGTGTGAGAAAGCTGAAAACAACAATCCCTGTTTTCGATTCAGACAACTTGTCCCGCTCCTTATTATACATGGTGTTGTCTTTGGGTCACAGAGACTGGAGTAATGACATGACTGACAGTCATTTGTAAAGTGCCAAGAACTTGTCAAGGGTGAAAAGGCCTGCACCCCAGGCTATAGGAAGATTGACAGTGAAAGATATTATATTTTTCACATCTGTCAGTCCAACGTGAAAAGTGGAAATGTCCGTTTTCATTCAGAATTATAAATTGAGAATCAAACGGGGTATTTGTGAAGAAAATAATTTTTAAATTCCATTATGAGACAAACTGTCCCAAATTAAAAGCCTCCCATTGATACAGCAGTTATTGGACTGACTTTCAAAGGAACCGACCCAGGCCTGTTGAGCAACAAAATCCAGTCTGAGCCTGCAGGAGCCCTCACTGCAGATTCAGCTGACCAGCATTACTGAGGACCTCTTCAAGCAAAGCTGGAAAGCTTTTTCTTTAACTGTTTCTATGAATTCCTCACAAAAGATACCCAAACCTTTCATTGCACTCCGTTTGGTTGCACTAAAATAACACGCCAGGCCTTTTTGTTTTGGCTATTGAAAAAAACTGTTGTAAAAAAAAAAGAGTGAAAAGAGAGCTTAAAAAATAATTAGTAGACTTTCAAAGTGCTGAGAAAATATGGTGCTAATTAGGTCTGTGAAGTCGGAATAATCTCTAAAGACTGGCTGTGTTGGCAGGTACTCGGGGAAACACATGCATCAAAAGGTTTTTCTACGTCATTCATGCATTTGAATCTTATTTACACAGTAAATGTCAATGCTATGCTCTCATGGACCCAATAAACATACGCAAGACATCAAAACAAACACGCTTAATTAACACAATTGTTGGCCATAGGATAATGATAGTAGGTTATAAAAGTTTTTATTGCATAAAAGGCAATTTTGTCACTGTTGGGCCATTTAAATTTCAAAATTTTTCCAAATTGATTTTATGATACTGCATTTGCCAGAGCTGTCATATTCCTTTAAAACAAGGAGATTTGAGAACTGAAGACTTGAGAACCAACCACGGGTATGGTTGTTTCGTTGCAACTTCCACATCTGCATCACATTTCTGTGTGTGGTTTTATCAGATTTGAATTAAAAAAAACTTGCATTCAAGAAATTTTTATTAAATTCATAAAGCAATCACAGTTTCATCAGTCACTTTTACTGCTCTAGCATTCTGATACAAAAAATGTTAATGTGCTCCAGCATAATCGTAGTCTAGAAATCTACACAGACCGTAGCAGTAGCTAAATTATTTTTCTCTTCATGACGTTCTAGGCACGTTCCAATGGAGCCTCAGCAGACCTGAACAGTCTTGCGTTTTTCCAATCACTGTGCTCTTGGTGGACCGGATGTTGCTGCAACTAAGGAAAAAAAACAGAAATGGGGATGATTTAGTTGTAATGGTTTTGCCATCAACTTTGGACTATTTAGAATATTTAGAGGTACTTAACTGCTTTATTTAGAAAATTTTTTTTTTTAAAAGCCATCTTTTCATCCCAGTAGATCCCCAAGAATTATTTTTCATATTGTTTTTAACAAGGCAGCAGTAACTTAGTAGGTACAGTGGGTTGTCCAGCAATCAGATGGTTGCAGGTTTGATTCTGGCTCTGACCAGAACATGCTGCTGTTGTGTCCTTGGGCAAGACATTTAACCCGCCTTGCCTGCTGGTGGTGGTTGGAGGGACCAGCAGACCTCACCTCCCTCAGTGCACCCCAGGGCAGCTGTGGCTATGTTGTGTGAATGTGTGTGTGAATGGGTGAATGACTGATTGTGTTGTGAAGCGCCTTGGGGGTTGTAGAACCCTAAGAAGGCACTACACAAATACAGGCTATTTACCATTTAACAGCCTTAATTGTCACAATATTGAAAAATCACAACAGTAATGACCACAGAAGGATTCTGAGGCTGTTTTTTTTACTACTTTTTATACTCAACTTGTTTCCAGTGTTTTTACACTTAAACCTTCAGGGTTTAACTTTCAGGGTCACTTATTTTGCATATAAGCTGAAACACCTGGACCAGCATTTCCCAAAGCTGGGTCAGTGACATCTCTGTGGGTCATGAGGCACTAATTAGTGGGGCTTGAGGAGATCCTCAGAGATGAAAGAGTAACTAAACCCCAAAATAACTTGTTTTTGCTAATTAACTGTAGAACTGGGTCTTTACAAATGCATTCTTTCTGTTTCTGTGCATTTTTGACATGTTTGTGTAAATTTGATTAAATCTAGAATCTAGGTCTAAAAACTTCTCAGTGCTGCCCCCTGTGGCAGAACAGCAGCTACTGCATTTTAAACTTGTGATTGACTGGGGCTGGTAAAATTTCACATCATTAGTACAGTCTCCTCCAACTCCCCCTCCCTCCCAGGATGGAAATTTCCCACACTTGGCCATGCCACTCTGTGCCTCCTGGTAACGCCCACTTTCATAGTATTTTTCAAATCTTGACTAGGGGTGGAGTTACATTTTCTGATGGTGTGCAGTCCATCTTTAAATTACCTCTAAAAACCATTCCAAAGAAGACACTTGGCCTTAAAGTTTACATTGAGAAAAGCAGTCAAAATAACTCAATGGTTGATAATGTTTAATGGTCAGTTGCTGATTATTGGTGACTGTATCCTTCAACCAGCAGCCGACAAGGTCATAAGTCTTTGAGAATGTTTTTTTGTAGGTTAAAAGCCCAAACCTTTGGTAACTGTTGGTCTAAACGACAAGTCTGACCTTGACCACATTTGTTTGCTCTATTACTACATTAGACATAAAGTGAATAAAGACATCTGTGGACCGAGTTATTAAAATTGCTTTAAAAATATGTCAGCTGTTGAAATCTAGAGAGCTGAAAACATTTTCTGAAATATTTTGCACTGTTTAAGACTTCCTGCATGTCTTGTTCCTAACCCAATTCCCAACCGCTTCCTGTTCTCCTGATAAAACAAATAGTTTCCAAACAGTCTGAGTTTTGAAAGTCTGGAGACAAAAAGAAAGAAAACAGACAGTTCTAATCTACAGAACATTCTGCCCGGAGACACAACTATCTTTCCCACAGTGCTTTCTCATAACCAATAGTCAAGGGCGATAGTTCACATAAGAGTGATTTCATCAAGTTTCTCCATTCATTGTTCATTGTCACAAAACCAACTATTTCTTCTGGTCTAAGAATCTACATGTGTGGAGTATCAAATTATGCCCTTAGAAAATGGAGCTGGGATTTGTTTTCAGGTATAATTCCCCGTCACAGTTACTCAATCAGATACCTGACACGGTTCGGTGCTGGTAGGAAAACAGATCTGCTGACTTCAGAGGTCTGTCTATCTTAGAGTACTATGATGCTGGATGTTTGTGTCTTCAAGGCCAGGTTGTTCATCACAGGGTTTGGCCTGCTGCCACAAAAGCATCTTTTCTCAAAACACTATTGGTCATTGTCATCCATCTGTCTGGCCCATTGCTGTTACTTTTCTCTAGCTCTACATCAGACAAATATGCACTTGTCCGTATTATCAGGAGCGCTATTATCCCAAATGTGGTGTAACATTATAGCTATTCAGTGTTGTGAATGTGTGTGATTGTCTTTTAACAATGGCATAAAATAAGTAAACAAAATAAGCTTTTGCCTCTCGACAGACTGACCTTTAAGTCCACAAAGTGTAACACAGTTCATCCCTGCCACCTCACCAAAAAAATAAAAGCAATGCAGTTGATAAAACACACAAAATGGAAGATGAAATGGCTGCCGAAGAGACGTGCACGCACATTTAGGCCTAGTCTGACAACAGAATCAATACAATATCCCTACGGGGATTTTCAGTGCATCTTTGGCTTTTAGTGATGGGTTCATGGTGACCCTAATGCAGGAGATAGCCATTTTAAAATGGCGTGACATGATGTTAACCACCAATAAAGTTCTTTCATTCCCCTCTATGTGTAGATTTATGTGGGACAAGTTATTCTACTACTACTGGATACATCTGTGTCTAATCGTGTTTAAAATCTAGGAAGAAAGTGCATTTAAACATCGTACTTGACAATTATTCATTCATTAAATGGGAATGGTGCAAACACAAAAAAGACTTACAAACCAAAGAATAGGCATGTTTCCACTGTTGGAGCTTCAGGTGATTTTACCAGACCGTCCACATACACGTGTCCAAATGTGATGATTTAGTTTATTTATTTTACCCAAGAATAAGAGATTAAGATAATTAATAAAGGACAAATTAATTTTAATTCCATTAATTAATTAATTAAAAGCAGTCCAATGTAGTCGAATCGGTAATTCTGATTATTCTAAAATACTGCAGTGTGTGTGTGTGTGTGTGTGTGCTCATGCAGGCAAGCGTGTTGCGAGCTAGTGCTGTGATTTTGCACTACTTAGGTGTATCCATCCTTATGCTGACAAAAAAAGTAACTTAGTAAATTTACTTTCAGTACATTTTATTTACGATACTTTTTACTTTTAATTGACTAAAAATTTTAGCAAGTATTTTTACTTGTACTTGAGTAAAAATCTATCAAAGTATTGGTATTTGAACTTCCACCTCTGCCGAATCATTTTCAGGAACCAACAGAATACCTGAACACGGGTAGGTACTCAAAAAGGCCCTGTAAACTCACTGCCTATAGAAGCTGTCGTAGTGGCTGGCCACCATCTTGGATCTCCATTTGCCCCCAGTGCATTCATTTTTACCCAAAAATTTTTCTTTTTGAAAATTAAATTTAAAATTTTAACAATATCAGACGTGTGGTATGGCATGATAATAAAAATATAAATATAATAAAACAAAATAAATTAAAATAAACTAAAACATTATTATTATTATTTTTTTTGTTTCTGTTATTGTCAAGATATGCTGACTTAAGGTGAATTAACCAGTAAGAAAAAAACTCTATCCTAGTTCGGATCTGAGGTGTATTTTGGGCTTATTTATGAATAAATAGGCTAATAACTCCATAGCAAATAACAGTACTTACGCCAACACCAAGACAGCCATAATCTTTGTTGTTTCTCTCAAAATTCTTGTCTTGTCTCCTTGTTTGTGATTATTACATGGCTGGAAGGACATCTTATCTTACTCAGCTGGTTGGTACAACCAGTAAAACCTATCATTAATGACTGATTGGCTTCACTTGTAGTGTCGCAGTTAGAAAAGGAAGTCTCACGAGATCAAGAAAAGATGTGGTTGATCTAAGGCCCTCTGTTTTCTGTGATGCAGAGTGTGTCCAGAATCACAGAACTTAACTTTACAATTGAACAAAGCTGCTTTTCACACTACACAACACATAATGGTGAGCTGAGGAAAAGAGGTCTGCTGCAGGCAAACCACACATTTAACACCAAGTTTATAGCAGAACAATATTCAGTGTACAACTTAAAGCTGCATAGTGGGGCTGTTGGCTAAATTGGTGCTGGTTGTTTGTCTCATTTGCATTTAAGTGTGTCCCTGTGATGGACCAGCGATCTGTGCCTCTTACTCGATGACGGTTTGAATGCTCTGTTGAACTGAAACACATTTTGGAAGCATTCTTTACTCAAACTTGACCAAAATTTATTATTAATATATATACTAACGTAGAAATAATAGAAATCAAGCATATATTAAAGCTGTTATAGTGAATCTGCAAACTTGTCCTAAAGTTGAAATGGTAGCGGACCGGCGCTACCGTAGTGACTGGCTGTTTGTTCTTCTCTGACTACGTTTACATGCAGCCAATATCCGGGTTATGATCGGGTTACGGTCGGTATTCGGGTTTCTGAGTTGATCAGAATAACCCGTTTACAAGCATAAATAGAAAGAGTTACCCCTAACTTGCATAACTCGATTTAAATGCGGACGTTGGGGTAGCGTCAGGACGTATGGACTACGTCAAGACACAAAATGCGTCATTTCCGGTTCTTCTTGTTCCGGTATCCGCGAAAACAACATGTTTCCCAGTTCGGAAGAGATAGCGACCGCATTTGTTTGTGCTTTAGTGCTGGTATTGACCCACCAGCAGCTCTTACAATGACTGTGCGTACTGGCCTTCATTCGAAGGAGAGTACATGAGCAAGAAATGGCACATATAGAGAGAGCTGCGCTAAACAAACCGGTGTTACTTCCGGTGTTCTGGCGCATACAAGACGTCTCGCTACTCAAAAGACCAATATTCCTTGCGAACAGAGCATGCGCAGAACACACGCTTTGATGGGGATATCCCGATATGCGTTTACATGACCAAACATTCGGGTTAGAAAAGGGTTACCCCAGGTGTAGTAACCGGGTTTAAAAAAAAACCCGTTTATGAGCATATCCAGGTTTTTGGCGGTGTTTACATGGCCGTGCAGAACCGGGTTATTGTGAATATTCGGGTTTTAAAAGGGTTACTGGCTGCATGTAAACGCACTCTCTGATAATATTGAGTCAAGAACCTCTCACACCAGTGGTGCTCTGTGTCTAAATACATGAGTGTGTAATGAGTGGAAGACTTAGGGAGGTGCAGAAATGCAGTGGTCTGGTGAGACCAACAACCATTTGGTTCAATTGTTGGTTTTGGCCTGAGTCGTTACTGGCTGATGTTTTTGGACAAATGTGAGAGAACTACTTCTATATTTTACTATGTTTTGTATTTTTATCTCTAGAATATATTTATAGCTGTACTATGTTAGAACAGTGTTAAAAGGCATGAAAAAATGTTTTCAGCTAGTTAGTTTTGCAGATTTGGCATTGAAGCTTTAATGGTGAAAAACTGGTGAAAACCCAAAAGCAACTATAGTGTTATCATCATTATTACTCATCATTAGTGAGTTAACTATATTATCATAAAGTTTTACACTGACTGTCATTAGTTTGAGTGTGAATTTAGTTTGTTTTGTAATTTTATTTCATGAGGGAGTGAAAATGAATGTGCATTATTTAAGACCATACGTTTATATATATATATATATATATATATATATATATATATATGTATGTATAGGATTCATTTGTTTGCAGCTTTTAATGAAAGCACCGACCGCTCTGTTTAACCAAAACACTTTTTAAGTGTTTTCTACTCCAATTTGACCCAAATTTTGAATATTTTTTACTAGTGTAGATATATTAGAAATTAAGGCACTTTTGTGAGGAAGAAAATGTGCATTTATACGAAAACAAATTTATTTTTATAAAAAAATGTTATGCTGCTATTTTACATTTGACCTCCTTGAGTTTTTTTTTTTTTTTTTAATTAGCGAGACCCACATAAGCTCCCATGAGCGCGCACTAATACAAATATGTGCGCATTCCTGCTCAGGAATTTTCGAGGTTGTGTGTCTAAATGTGCGCGCGCACGCGCGCGCGCGCGTGTGTGTGGAAAGCAGGCAAGTGGTGCTCGCTGCAGAACCACAAAGGCGGAGCTGCACCAGAAGGTGGAGCTGCACCAGAGTCAGCCCCGCCCATTCCAGAATCAGCCCCGCCCATTCCATCAGAGTCAGTCCAATTCCTTCCAGTTGTCAGACTTGATAGCATTCTGGAATCAAAGAGGGTGTTATAGCTAAAAAATGCAAGATTGAGGACGGAGTTGAGAAGTTAATTGAGCAGTTTTTGTAAAGGTTCCATATAATTAAAAATCTAACTTTTGCAACTTTTAATCATGTTATATTGTCATTTCCTCATAAGAAACACGCCAAAGCCATTTTTAGCCTCATTCATGCATTTTCCTCCCATCTCAGCTTCAATTTGGTCTCCTCCCCCGAAGCGGGTCTGGTCTTGGTTCTCAAATCTGGATATTCTGTGAATTTTCTGACAAATTATTTCTGAAATGACTTCTGCTGAGACACCGCCAATAAACCATACATCCCCATCTCAGAGACACACTTGGATGCACAATTAGACGTAACGCCGCATGAGTTATAACAGATGTGCTGGTGTAGTGGTTATGGAATCATGTTGACATGCAGTTTTGCGCAGGTTCGCCTCCCATTAGTGTAAGTTTTAGGTAGTGTACAACCTCTTTTCTTCATTTCTAGCTACACTTGCCAGTACTATGTTTACAACAATTTACTGATATACCGTTTAACATATAATGATTAATGTGTTTTTTTATTTATTTATTCGTTTATTTAGCCAGTGTGAGTCCATTTGTGAGCAGAGTTTCAACTAAAATGCTGTTTAGGAACGACCAAATTCAAAGAACTTTGAGAGACATAATTATTTTGCTGAAAATAAACATTACAACTAAAATATAAACAAATTAAATGTTTCAGCTGGCTAAATAGATTGCTGACGACCCCACCGAGAATCGAACCAGCATCAGCTGAGGGGAAAGCAAAAGTTAATTCAAGCATCTCGCCACTAGACTACCAGAGCCCGTTCAAAAGTCTGCTATGCTGTTATACAGCACTTCTGTTAGACCGGCTGTATGCACATATTCGCTAAGAGAAAGCTTTTCATTTCGAGATATGTTCAGTCTTTGCCATGTAGCAAGTTATATTTATCTTGTTTAATTGGAACATAGAACATAGCATTAACGACTGTAAACTAGTAACAGCCGTAATTCATGTGGGTCAGGTCAGTTTGCGATAAAGTTGAAAACAAAAACGGAAGTCAGTGGGTAAGCTGAGTTTGCGTGAATGGGCGGGGCTGACTCTGGTGCAGCTCCACCTTATGGTGCAGCTCCGCCTTTGTGGTTCTGCAGCGAGCACCCTCTCAAAGCAGGGGGACCAGAGTGACGTCACCCCCACCCTAACAAACCATCAAACGCGTTCTCCGTGGCTCGTGCTCGGGAAGGGAGAAAGAGGAAGGCAGAGAACGAGAGAGTGAGTGAGGGCGGGCTGTGCGTCCCAGTCACACCGCACTCTCCAAACACAACCACAGTCTCGCCACGTTCTATCCAGAGAACATCTAACGAGCAACAACACAAGCAGAGAACACATCACACGCGCCACATGCGCGTGATTTTTCCAGCTTTTCATTGACGGGACAGGAAAGCAAGAGGCTCAATAAAAATTGGAGAGAGGAAGGGAAAAGCCTGAGAACGGATTCTGTTTCTTTTATTTTTCCTGCTTCTTTTTGGCGTTATGCTATCTCCCCGGGACTCGACTATTCCCTGGATGTAAAACAAACTCGACTTCAGTGAAAGACAAGAACAAGATAAAACAACAGAACAACACACGGCAGAAGAGAGGAGTTTGAAACTGTCTGCAGTCATGGTGACAAGGTAAGGCTGCGGTGATTCCAGGTGCCTCGTGATGGAAGTTTATTCTCTTTACGCAGAGTTTATTCTTATTATAGATGCGCGCGACATTAAATAGGTGCCAAGCAGAACGTTTTCCCGGAGACAAACCAGAAAAACATTAGTGCGCATATTTGCGCAACTTTAATATCTTTAATGCTTCAAATTCTCCACATAAATCACCAAAAATGACACAAACAGGCGCACTTTTTGTTATTTGAAGCTCCTTATAGATCACCATGCAAACCCAGCTTCATAATCCTTTTAGAGTTGTAGAAGCCTTCCTCAGCGACTGGATTGTGAAGAATTTTTCAAAGTGCATTCCTGCGAGTCTCCAGAGGATCCCTCATCCGAGGCTTATTTTAGAAACGCGTTTTTATTTTTGGTTGGGGGTTTAAAGTTGACTTTACTTGATTTTTAAAAATATAATTCAGAGGCGGCAAAGTGTTTCTAACTGGCGGAGAGAGTCCTGTAAATGTGCCGTCAGTTAGGTGAAAGTGGAGGTTTTATTTCCTGTTGAAGCGCACAGCACCTGAGCTCAATGCGCGTGCTGAGCCACTAGGGGACTCATTGTTCACAAGCTGCGAAGGGGAATGCAGCAGGGGAGCAGGTACTAGAACTAGAAATAGGATAACAGAACACAAAATATAAAATTTAACTCAAATGTTAATAAAATAATGTAACTGGTTCTACTGAAATGATGGAAAACATCAATAATCTGGAAATTTTACACCTTCTTTATACTCCTTATCAATACTTCCCTCTAAACAAGTTGGACAAATGAAATTAAGTTAAGGTTAGTTAAAAAAAAAGTGCATGGATATGTGTGTACACATGCAAATGGTTGTGTTTGCTCTATCACTTCCAGGATTTGACTCTGATAGAGCAAACCCCATCAGTCCAGCTTATTTTGCAGTCCCTGCCTCCCAACAATTAGCACTTGCCAGATTTTTGACGCGGTGCAAATTAATGCTGCCACCACACGTTCGATTTCCCATTTTGCTTTTGCTACAGCAATTCTCGAAATTGCAAAGCGGATGCTGGAGCTCGGAAGTCCCGTTGTTCGGAATTCTCTAAAGGGGGTGAGGATTCGAAGTTGTCGAAATGTGGTATTGCTTTGGGCATCTTCCATTATTATCATCCTGTTTTTAAACTACAAAAAATGTGTGTAGGAAAGAGACTTATGAGCTCACTGGTGTTTTTCTACTATCAGTTCATAAATGCTGGTTTTGCCGTACAAGCCAATGAACTGGAAATGATCAAAGGCAGCTTATAGGGGGTTAGTACATGTTGGCATCCCACCCAATCACTGTGTTCGAGGAAATTCAGAAATTATATCCTGAAAATTTTGACCGCACTGTGAATGAAACCAAGAAAAGTCTTTCCAATTTATACTACATCCTACCAGCTTTTTTCTTTTTCTGAGAGAATGGCGAGACTTCCAACATAAATGTTTTCCAGTGGTCAAAAGGATGATAAATTACGTGGTCTAATGGAGATTTTTGTTAAGACTTCTAAACATTTTCTTATAGACCTTCATTTTTGGTGTCCTCTTACAAACAAGTGTGCTTGCACCTTACAGCCTTATTGTCTACGCTCAGCCAAGTGGCTCTGACTCACTGGTTTATTTTCAAGAGCAGGGAGAGTTTTCTGTCATTTTTTGCACACGCACGCACACACACACACACACACTGAAATCATGTGCTTTTGGAGCACCGCATCAGGAATTCCAAGGCCAAGGCCCCCATTACAAGTGTGGAATGAGGAATCAACACTTACATTACCAAAATGGATACGTAAACACAGAGGCCACAATTATCAGGCGCCGTGGTGTTGGAACTGGAGGAGATGGAGTGCCAGTAGGTCTGTTA
This sequence comes from Nothobranchius furzeri, assembly GCF_043380555.1. Classification (NCBI taxonomy): domain Eukaryota; kingdom Metazoa; phylum Chordata; class Actinopteri; order Cyprinodontiformes; family Nothobranchiidae; genus Nothobranchius; species Nothobranchius furzeri. The sequence goes on from NC_091742.1 coordinate 69,802,529, forward strand.
GCAATCACCCCCCTTACTGCCTGCCCTCTAAAATCCAGTGGGTGTATTTTAGCTTATTTTGTACCGACGATGGCCCTTAACAGCTTCCCACTGACTGACTGACTGGCAGTCAGGCCGGCCTGCTCGTTGGCAGGGTGGGTGGATGTAGAGGGAAAGTTTGACTGGTAGATGTCATATCCAGACACGTATGTGCCCCACGTTTTATGTAAGTTTCCTCTCGTTAATCAGCTGATGTTCTACGCCTCCCGCCGACTGGAACTTCACGGAGTTTGATGCAATGTGACAAATGAAAGAAGCAGTCTGATTTCGCAGTACACTGAGCTGCTCCGCGGCATAATGAAGTGATCATGGCTTTACCCTTGGTTCACTTTGGCCTTGGTTTCACTGTGTGTGTACCCCCCTCCTTTCCCTCTTTTCAATCGCTTCACTCGCTTATTTACTTGGCAAGCATTTCCTACCGTAACCTCTAGTACAGCATAACTAGCGTCAAGGGTGGGTTGTTTGATAAAAACCACCGCTACGGGGCATTGGTTTTACACATGGGGGGGACGCCAGGCAGTTTTTTTTATTGATATTCAAGTTGCCACTGGGTTGGAATAATAAAAAGGCCCATTTTCACGCCCAGGCGAAGATCACCTCTACTGTCCATCACCGTGTCAAGGCAGAAAGCTGAGGCGTAAATGTTTTTAGCGGTGGAGGAAACACAAGGCTTCACCTGAGCTTGTTTTCTCTTCAAACTTCTGTTTATACAGTAACTCTCCTGTTCTCGACTAATGACCGCTTTTATCTGGATAATTTCATTGACTAAGTTATCGGCAGTTTTCTTCCAAAACTAACATTAGGTTGTTTTATTATGGTCTTAACACTTAACTTTGTGATTTTTGTAAACCTTAAAGATAACTTTGCATAATAAAGTGGGAATATTCAGGATAGAGTACCAGTAACTGCATGACAAAGAACAAATGTGTATTATATTTTTGAAAAGGTTGAAATTGTATTATATCAATGTGTTGAATGTGATATTGAACTAGAAATAATCAAAAATAAAGTATATGATTGTGATATAATCTGAATTATATTGTACATGATGTTATTTATTTTATTTCTGTCATGCATGAAATACAATAAACTCAGTTCTTTTTTCCCTAGTTAAAAATACATATTTGAACTTTAGGATTTCATTCTTTAGAAACATTTATTTTAAATCGTATTTCCTTTAAATTCTCTGTCAGATGGATAATATATATTGTGACTTTCAAACATTTATTTGACAAACAAATAAATAAAAATTTAATTATATGAGATTAACATTGTTAATCTGTGCACCTACAGTGAGTGGTAGGGTTTGAAGTGGTACACTGGAATTTAAATGTTGGGTTATGTGTAAGTATTCCAAGAGTAACCACAGCTGAATAGGGTTAAGCTGTAGAGACCAGTATGCATGAAAAGGTTACATATCATTCATTTAGCTATCACTAATATCTGTGTTATAGTAGGCAGAACAAACTTGCAGTTGCAGCCTTTTTCAGTTGAATGTCGATCCAAATTTTACTCCAAAAGTTCCTCAAAGTATTTTGTGGAAAATGTAGCAAATACATGACCTGTCTAAGTTCATAAAGTAGTAGTAGCCTATGTCCATCCTTTTTTAGATGCATAATGCTAAACTAATCTGGGGGGAAAATACTCCATTTGTTTGCTACTTTGAAGTACTGTCATACTTAAGAATATTTTGATCTTTGTAAAACATTTATAACTTGGCTAATTTGAGACTAGCATACCTGCAACCTGTTGTGATAATCAAGCTGTGACTAGGGCCAAACTCGACTGATGGCACAGCCTATTGGTGTGGAGGGTAACATTAGCCTGGCAAGCCATCTTAGATATGTGTGTATATAGTCTGGCCATGACTCATAAGCAGACCTCAGTCGTCGAGCGAAATCTACGGTTGTCTGTCAAACTGTCTCTGCCTGCTATTGGATAATTAATATCATGATTTACTCATCAGTACTGATGTCAACAGGGCAGTCTGCCATACACTTTCAAAGAAGCAAATACATCCTTTTTCTCAATAAAGGACTTAAGTACCTCTATCTGCTCTGGAGTCAATGAAAAGCCCAACTCAAAATAGTCCAAAGTTGATACCAAAGTCGTTTCAAACAAGCTGCCACCATCTTAGTTGTTCTGCAGTGCCGCATCATTCCCGCCCACCAAACCGACAGCACAAAACTGATCACCTCAATGGCAGACATGCTGAGGCTCCTATGGAGCATGGCTAGACTGACATGCTGAGCAAAATCATTTTGCTTTGGCTACTGAATGTCTAGATTTCTGGACTAGGAAAGCATTGATTCTCAGTCAAAATGTTTATGAAAACCAAAGTTAAATTGATGTTGACTATGATGACTAGTTGCGGCAACTGTTGTCTCAGCTGAGTTTTTCCTGAAATTAACAGCCATCAAAGAAAACACCCCCATCACAGTGTTCTATTCTAATCTCTCAACACTTCCTATTAGGTTTATTTGAATGCTTTGTAACATCAAAGCATGTTGTCACTTTTAACCTGGTTGAACATACTTTTCCTTAAGGCACATGCCTACAGGCCTTGCATTCTGTAGGGGTGGGGCATGGTTATGACAAAATCAGGGAGGCCTGCTTTGTGCCCCAGCTGTCCTTTGCTTACAGATTGGGTTTCAGAATTTGTGACGGATGCCAAATTCCTGTAGCCAGTTGTAAAGACATAAGAGAGACGGGTGGTGGTATGGTGGTGGTATGGGGTCAGTGGCACCAGTTTCTAATTTTGCCCTTGACTTCCATTTTGGATCCTCCCACATGTAGCAACTAACTGACAATAATTACTACAAGAATTTAGATTCCAGTGAAGCAAGAACAACAATAACGGGTGATATTTTTGATTGTGTTGCATCCTCTGAAATATTATTTTCTTTTATGCTGTTGGCCTTTCTCATTTTCTCTTATCTTAGTTTAAGAAAAGGCTGAGAGCTGAATCTAGCAAGGTTCATTTGAATAACCGGCAGAATGAGGAAATAAAAGCTGGAAGGAAAGAAGAAATAGAAGTTGGCGGGCGGCTCTGTGCATTCATGTCACATGGCTTTATCAAATTATTCCACAATACCAGCCACACAAGTGATGGAATTTCAATTAAAGAATGACAGTATTTGGAATCTGTTTCTACTCGCAAGAGACTGTGGAGACTGCGTCTCGTAGGGATGGGTTCTGGGCGGGGTTGTAAGGACGGACCTTGGGGATAGTCTTGGATTGTGGACATGTTCTGCAGTTGCTCAAACCAAAACATTATCCATCAAAAGGAAATGACAAAGCACTTGGTTTAGAGGTACTTTTCAAGAGGGAGAGAGAGAGAGAGAGAACAAGAATAGGCGTTATGATGAAAGGCTTTGAAGGAAAAAGTCAAAAATTGACTTTAGTTCATAGACCCTTTCTGAGAAAAAATTACACTACCTGCTGTGCAAAACACAACATTGCAAAGACATAAGTGCAAGGAAGAGGTGCTTGGCCCAGACTGGTGGCGGGCTTGTAAACTGGGAAAGAGCTACTATATATATATATATATGACCCTCTGGGACTGTAAAATGTTTAAGAGCTGAATGAAACCTCTCTCTCTCACGCACGTCTACACACACATATCACATAGGTGCGTAGAAGGTTGGGACAAACAGAAGCATCAAGTAGAGCCGTTTGTACCAACTGAGCCTAAAACAAAACAACAATTATCTCAAAGGCAGCTAAAGATTTGTATTTGCTGTTCAAAGAAAGAAAGAATCCCATTAAAGAAGTGCAGTGACATTGGCACATAGCAATTTCACGAATGAGGAATGCATTTAATAGGGGTTCATAATTCCAAAGTGTTATGTGAAGTCACTCCGGAGTTGCAGTGTTCACTGAACAAGATCTTTGAACATGTATTTTACGGAGGGAAATAAAGTACATTAAACGACAGCAAATGTGATCTGATTGGTATCAACCTGGTGTGAATATTTTCTCTCCATTAATGACCGTTTTTGGTTTGAATCAAAATGAAATTCCTGCACTTCTACAAGGTTAGGAGTCAGTGTTTAAATTCTGAGTAACCCTGGCATTCTCCCACTACTCAATCTGCAATTATAGCTAGCCGCTTTGAAGAAGCCAGGCGGAACTAAAATGACTTTTCATGTCCGGTATAATGACTGCCATTTGGAAGAAGACATGGGGAGAGAGGGCGAGAAAGGCAGAGCTTCAGTGCAGAGGAGCGAGTGGAGGGGAAAAAATAACGAGGGGAGGGGTTGTGGAAGGGGGGGCAATCAGGGGATGAAAATGGCTTAGGTCACCTTTGGTTGTGCCCAGATAGCCCAAACCAACCACCTTTCATTCCTGCCACATTTAAACTCCTTTCTTCTCTCTAAGGGGAAACTCTCACCCTCTACCCCCTCAATTTCCATCTTTTTTAGCCATTGGTCACCATTCATTTCAGTGGCAACTCTGCAGCATGGATTACAAGATGAACTGCGCAGAGCAGGATGCCATTTATTCTCTTTAGGGTGGGCTGATTTTGCCAAAGGCCTAAGCTGCTGAGTGCCATCACCTGGGCTAGCAGCTGGCTATCTTTTACACTTTCCGCGCTAATGAGGCCAGACAGTCGGGGCTGAAGTTATAGCGTAGACTGGATGCTGTGTTGGTAATCTATTATTTAGACTCTCATGGGGAGGCTAGTCTTGAGAATTTCATGCATGCATTTTGCAAAGCAAATGGTAGCCCAGGGGGAACACTCTTCTGTGTGGGAAAGTAATGAGCGAGTATTAGACATTAATGTGAGCTGCAGCTTTTCCTCTCCTGTCGTTTCTCCAGACCCGCCAAACACTAAAAGGAAACATCTCAATATTTTGTGTTTCTTTGTCGATCACACTAGAATAGTTCTAATATGGATGTGCTACAGAAGTATCCTGACAGCTCCATTTAACGCTTCGTCTTTTCCCCCTTTTCTCACCCTTCTTCCCCTTGTCGTAATATTTTAGCGATGACAGTTGAGGATTGTGCTTGGGTCTTCAAACAGCCAAAAAGAAACGATTGAGCGTATCTTTCCAAACCTTTTTCATGTATATTTTAGGAAGTATTTCAGAGGAGTTTCTAGGAGTTGCATCACTCAGTTATAGTTAACACCATGCATACCTTGTTTATATTTAGGCAGGCACCAATGACGGCCCCCATCTTTCCACATTGTATTTATAGTTGTAATTTCGCACAATATATATAATGGGTATCCCACTGATTATAAAAGGCATGAATCACTATAAATAATACAAATCTGGAAACTTTCACTGATCTAAAGATTACACTATTGCTATGGACTTACAGAAATGTGCCAGGAGATATGATGGCAATGGTTAAACATAGAGGAGCTGTTTTAGTCAGAGTTGTCGAGCAGACTTAAAAGAAGTTGTGCAAAGTGGCTTGGGATACTGAAAATAGAGCAGAGTCATGAATACCTAAATAAACTTTACAAACCAGTCCCCATGAACTAACTAAGGTATCCATGACTCTATATATAACAGATTTACATAAGGATGATTTGAATTGGTACATTTGCCACGGTGGGAAATCTTTCCAAACTAAAGGTCATTTTAAAGGTCCTACGTAGATGCTGTAGGGACATCTAGTGGTGTAAAAATGAGGCAAACTACTAGATATTCCCCACTTTCCTGCAAAATTTTAAATTAATTTAATGTATCATTTTTGAAGTCCTCACTGCTGCTAAGATTAAAGAATAAAGTCCCATTAGTTGTCACACACTGGTCAAATTTGTTCTTCACATTTGACCCTTCTTCTGGGGGAGCGGTGAGCTGCATACACAGCTGTACTTGGGAACTATTTGTTGGTTTAACCCTACAAACAATCACATTAATGCTGAGTGGGAGGCACTGGGTCTCATTTTTAAAGTATTTGGGATGACCCGACTGTGGATTTTAACCGACAATCTCCCAGTCCCAGTATGCTTGTCAGCATAGCATTTTAAATTTAAATGTTATGATGCACTAACTCTGGCTTTGAGGGTTGATACATAGATTGGGCCAATTCCAATTAAAATACAAAAAAAATCAATATTATCAAAATGTATTTATTTTGTATAACATAAAACATTGGATTCTGTGAGAAAAATGTCCAAAATAATAATTGTGAATGGAAAAACAAACAAAAAAAAATCCTTCTGATCATTCACCATTTTGTGTCCATCACCAATAATTCTTTATATGTGATACCACCTGAATGGAAACAGTAGTCAGTGCATATCATTGATGTTAAAGAGTATACATTTTAGAAAAAAATATGCACTAATCAGTTTTCAAGGCTAATTACAATTCCTGATTTTTGTAATGATCAATATTTTGTTGTCATTTTTTTTTTAAATCTCAGAAATAATAACTATCAGTTATTTTTTTTTTGTAAACCAAATTACAGCTATATTGTGCATCTCAAAACTTAATGGTACACAAAGACCTCAATTTGTAAATCAGCGCATCCCTAAGTGACCGAAGCTAATTTACACACATGGACAATATTTTTTATTTTATTTTAATGAAAAGGTCTGAAAGTTATTCAGCACATCTGATAGATATTTAGCACATCTTACCAAGTCATGTAATTTTACAGGTTCAGTCTTTATAAAATGATCACCTTTCAGTAAAATCCTTCCCATAAAGAAGAGAGAAACTGTGTTAAAGTAGACTTTTTGTGACCTCTTTTGGAAAGTTTTCCTTCCGATTTCCTCACGCTGCTCAGGGAAAGTCCATGTCAGGTGTAGGGCACTGTAACCCTAGCTGCCAAACTTAATCCTCCACCTACACCTACCTTGTCCTTGCATGTTTTCTCTCATGTCGATCTACCCTAAAGAAACATTCCAGGAGAGTTTTAGCATCACTGTAACTAGACACCATCACATGTTGCCTGGATGTTGGTTTAACTGTGAGAAAATGATAGTTTTGAAGGAAAGAAGGAATGCTACTTTTTTTTCACATTGAAAGTTTAAAATACATACTTCATATATTAGATCATGACACACAGTACATGCATTGATAGCAAAGCTTATTCAATGTATGAGTATGTATGTTTGTACAAAACTGGTTAATTGTTTTTCTATGGAAAACTGATAATGACTATCTTACCCATTAGACAGAAAAGTCTCAGTTTAGAGGGATATTCGTGTTACACATTGTGTTTAATAATTTATTCACTTTAGCCCAAGAAAGTTTGTTTTTTATTCATTCATATATTTTTGCAAGTACCTCATGAATAGTATTATAGTTTTCTTTCACCATTGGATCAAGTTTTGTGTCTTGCTAATCACAGCACTCTTGTTTTCATGCGGGCTTAGCACCAGAGCTGCGGTGGAGAAAAACTACAAAGATGGTGTCGGTTCAGGAATGGGGCTCGTATGAAATGGCTTTGGCATCAACTTTGAACAATTTAGATCTGGGCTTGTCTTTGAGACATGAACACATAGCTGTACTTAAGTCATTTATTTTGAAAAAAGATGTATTTGCTTCTTCTTTGATGGTGTATGTCAGAGTGCACCATAGATAAATGCATCATGTTGTTCATTGCTCTGATTGGTCCTAGCACTGTCCAATTGCAGGCAGAGACAGTTTGAAAGGCAATTGCTGAGACTGCCCTATGACTGAGATCTGTCTATGGGTCATGGCATATTGCCGTATAGGATGGCTTGCCGGGCTAGTAAAACATAGCACTTCAGGTGAATCCAAAACTCCACTTGATCAGGAAATTATTATTTCTCCTGCTCGCTAGAACCAATATGAATTTCAGTAGAACTACAATCACTTTTCGTCTCAGGTGCGCTTGGACTAGCCTCATCGGTCCTCAAGAATTTCAAAGCCTTTTCTCCAAACAGAGGCTGTTCTGTTTATAAAGGTGTTAAGATAATAATTGTTATTTTTTACGGAGAAACAAGCTTCAAAATGGCTGAAAAATTATGATAAGATTAAAATTCCTATTAGCAAGAGCTTCTTTTCTGACATTCTAACAGATGAAATGTGTTCCCAATTGTTTTCAGCCAGACTTAGACGCAATTGAGATTTATATTTCTAATAAAAGGATCTAATAACTTTAAATGTGATCTGTATTTGATGTCCTGCTCCAGGTCTGGTTTAGAAATAAAGGTGTCACTTAAGACATAATTTATTTGAAAATTCTCACTCCAATAAGACAGTTAAAGCACATTAAATATAAAAATTTATAGCTGGATTGGAACTTAACTGCAACCCTCAAGCTTTTATTATTCAAGTAACTATTGCTGCTTTTCCCTCAGGTTTAAGTGTGTTTTGTGGTGTTATGGTCTGGAGAGGGTTCATTCGGTGGCCATGAAACATTGCAGCACGATCCATTTTTTATTTTGATTCTGCTGTCTTCCCACCCTCTGTCGTTGTCTGGAAAGATCCCAAACCGTCCACTGTGATAAGCTGTTGAGAAGAGTAGGACGTCCTGCGCTAGATCCTCTCCATACTGTTTGTTGTACCTGAGGGTTTACCTCTTTTCATATTATAAATTATTTTTTGTGGCAGTTCTGGGAGAAATAGCCGTTAATGTTTGCCAAATTAATTGACAGCCTCTCTCTTCTTAGTCCAAACTCTTTTGGAGAAATAAAATGATAAACAGCTCAAGCTTGCATCTAGAGCAACCTTTACAGAAACAAAAGGGCAGGACATTTTTAGAAAGACAAGTTATTTGATGCCAAAGAGAGGAAGTTAAATAAAGGAGGGCGTACTTCACTGAATGGGACATTACTACGCTGTCACAGTTAGTGACCTTTCCCATTTCTTCTGACGAGACCGGGGTTCACTCTGTCAAAGTGCTCCATGTTCTGAAGGGATTCTTCTCTTTTCAGACATTTTTTTCCTCCTCTTGCTCTCTTTCTTTTTTATATCTGCCATCTGCAGTGACCGCATGATGCCACAGCTTCTGTGTCATCAGTGACAACACGGAGAAGGAACAAGAAACAAGAGGGAAAAGTGAGAAACAGAAAAGCAGCAAAAAGCAGAGCCCTATTTAATTGTGTCTCCGAACATCCCGGTGGACGTCATTACCTCGGCAGCCCAAAAAATCTCACTTGTTTGTAAAGGGAGACCTGTAAAAAAGAAAAAAGTGTGTTTAGTTTCTCGTTTCATGGTAGTTTGAAGTGTTTCAGGCTTCAAAATAACTTTGGATTGAAGAAAGAGTGGATTTTTAAGCAGAATCTTAAGTTTTATACTTATTTTATTTTTCATGTGTTGGCCTAATTCACGCGATAAGTTCTTACCTAAACTTTACATTACAGCAAAGTTTGCAAAACGAATAGAAGTTTAATTATTATGATGAGTTTATTACGTAAGTGGAGGTAAATATTCACCTCATTAAGACGTTTTCGGCAAATTAGAAAACTTTCGAACAAAAAAAAAATTCTGGAAAAAATGACAGAAACTCTGACTTAATGTTCAAGTTTATAAAGATAAAATTTCCCTTTTAGAATATATAGTGACACATTCAGCTTTTCCCGGAGGACGTAACTTAATTTCCGTTAAATCCAAGAGTAAGAAAAAAAATTTATAGCATCTCTGCATAAAAACCCAGCAGGAGAGGTGATTATCTTTGTAAATTAGCTCACTCGTTTAGAGCTGTGTGGATGCAGATGCTTCTGTTCAATGGAAGCCTATTATTCCAAACGACTCTCATTAAGCCACAGTGAAATAAAGCAAGCTGTGGAAGCAGTGAAATAAAATCTTTAGACTGCGCGGCTCGGCAGCCGCAGCAGCAGAGAGCTGCGCTGTCTTCATTAAGAGCCCTGACGTCAGGAGTGAGATGCAGAAAATGACTTGGTGTAAAAAGGAAAATTGTATGCAGCTGATTTCTGCTTCTCGTGCCCTATAGGTGGTTATTTGCTGTTTGTGCTTGCAGCCGAGGAAACTGACAATACGGTCTGATCTTAATGAGTGAGTTTAATAAAAACCCTAACACCGAGGAGCATGAGTCACAGCTGATCTGTAATTTCTGTATTTCATTGCAGACCTGCTGTTCAGAAGCTCTTTTGAATGGCATTCATCACGAGCCACTTTCCTGTTCAGCCGAGCCGTGCGGCGCTCGCTCTCACATAACACACCAGATCTCGGTCTCTTTTGGCTCCAGTTCCCACACTTACCCATCAAAATGCTCATCCATCATCATATTACAGCTATTGACAATCTTCCTACAGTGAAAGTGCCAAAACCTTGTGACCTCTGAAAACCCAAAAGGCCTCTGCAAGAGGAAAAAAAATCCCTGCAGAGGTCTGTGTACTGAACAAACGGCACAGGTCATAAAACACCGTCATCCACAGTCTCCGCTTTCCAGTGACCTCCATTTTTATTGTATGCTTTACAGCCCAGTCCATTAGCAGCCAATTGAGGACATTCCGTTGATATTTCATACATGACTCATTCCAGCCCTGTTACCCAGTGCACACATTAATTTAATCATGATTTGTTTACAATATATGTAATAACATATTTTTGTACTTCTTGTTGAGGGGTAGCAATTAATATTCTGACCTTAGTGCATGTGTTTTTTTATATGAAAACGAAAGAAGATGGTTTAATGTAGGCGTGCTTTAGAAAGGTTTACCCTTTTGAAGGGTAGAAATTCAACATTGCCACACATTCATTATTTTTCTAATGAAGGCAATATAGAATAAACCATTGGTTTTAATCGTTTATTGTCATTGGTCGTTGGTATTAATCATTATTGTCATTCACATTCAGCAGCAAATTAGAGACATTGGAGAACAAAAGAGGATAGTAAGGGCATGTTAAAAAAGAACCCAAAGTCATTAAGAAACACTTATAGTCTTATTATCTTAAGCAATCCTAAAGGTCAGAGTTCACAAACCTAGTGGCCTCAGAAGAAACCATTCCTGGGCATTTTTGTCCAGGCTTTAATGCTGCTATATATTTCTAGCCTGGTAAGCCATCCTATATATGATAAATGACCCGCACTTGTATAGCGCCTCTCAGAGTAAGGACTCCAAAGCGCTTTACACTACACTGTATCATTCACCCATTCACACACACATTCACACACTGATGGTGATGAGCTACAATGTAGCCACAGCTGCCCTGGGGCGCACTGACAGAGGCTGCCAAGCCACCGGTCCCTCCGACCACCACCAGCAGGCAAGGTGGGTTAAGTGTCTTGCCCAAGGACACAACAGCAGAATTCTCTGTCCGGAGCCGGGATCGAACCTGCAACCTACCGATTACTGGACAACCTGCTCAACCTGTTGAGCTACTGCTGCCCCTAAGTACTGAATGTGAATATAAAGCATGGCCACCTATATACCTATAGGTGGTGCTCAGTCATGGGTGGATCCTATGGTTGTTTTTCAACTCGTTTCCACATGGTGTTGGACAAAGAACAAAAGAACATACTCCCCGTTACCGATGTCAGTCAATGGGTCAGTCCACCATGCGCTGTTGAAGAAGACGCAAATACATCCTTTTTCGAAATAAAGGACTTATGTACCTCTATCTGCTCTTGACTCAAAGAAAAGCCCAAGTCTAGATAGTCCAAAGTTGATGCTAACCCCGTTTCAGTCGCCATCATCTTTGCTGTTTTGCTTAGTTGCATCATCCCTGCCAACACATCAGTCCTATTTGCTCTGTCTGTCTAGATTTCTAGATTAACATGTTCTGCCTGAAGGTGATTGGGTGATTGTTCATATAGGGTCTGTCATTATGTGGTTTGCTTTGGTTTAGTATTCAAGCTTAGGTAAAATTTAAATGACTTACTTCAGTTTAAATACTTCATTAAAGCCATTTTGTCAAGTTTGTTTCATCAGCAAACCAAACAACAGCAAATAAACAGATGATTAATTATCCTGACTTGAACATATTTTAAATTTCACCAACCATACAATTGAACAGTAAAGAGGGTAAAAGTGTATAACTGTAGTAAAGCAGAAAGTAGAGAATGTGCAGTTGCTGCTAGCGCTAGCTTTCTTTTTGGTTATTGAATTAATATTAAGTAAAGTACTAATATTGAGTAAAGACATCCTGATGTTTCTCAGGTCTGTCTCTGGTAATAATCCAAAGCAAGTTGGCCACAAGTAAAAATGTTTTCATAACATTGATAGACTTTTTCCTTCTTGTGCCAATATACTCCCTGTAAGAAATTACCTATTAATGACAACAGTGCATAGACACATTGAGTATTCTGAAGCCAATTTTATGTTGTGCTGAGGCTGACTTTCCTAATTTTACAATTTGTGATTTCTAATCAGTCATTTATTTATTTCTTGGTTCATTAAAAGAGCATCTAACTGATAGTTTTTTCAGGCTTATGCTAGCCCGACTATTGGCCTAACATTGGTCAACATTTTGTCAATTACTGTTTTCTTTTTTACAAAAACATTAATGAAATTTAACGTTAGTTAACGTTAAACTGGCATAATTATGGTCCAAAACCAAACAAGTTGATTTTACAAATCAACCATAGCCCATTTTTTAAAAGTGTGCATCAACCATTGAGAAATTATTGTCCAACGTCTAATCTAGAATAATTAGAATTCATTTTTGACTTCCCTGGAACTGTTTTTTTATGTTTCCTAGCAGGGAAGCAAGCTAGAAGAGTTGGCAAGGAAAGGAGAAAAGATGAACTCTTGTCAGTTGAGGGTAAATACTGATGGGCCTCCATTTCCCCATGGTCTCAATTCGGCCGCCGCTCGCTGCTCCTCAGTTCAGACCAGACACTTGTTTCTCCGCTCCGGTCGAGGCACGCCTCGGCTCAGCTGTAGTTTTTCTTTTAATCACTTGGTGTCCTCCATTTCCTCTCTGCCTTTTCTCTGCTCTTTTCCTCTACACCCCCCTCCCCCTTGCTGTTTGTGTGTGTTTGTACGCGTGTGTGTGAACCTATGGTGTGAACCAGTTGTTAATAGCTGGCCTACGACTTTCTGCCTCTCTGTCCTGTTTGCTCCGGTTGAAAGACACCCAAAACCACACCCCCTTCACATGGTCTCTCACACACACACACACGAACACACACAGTGTTTGTGTGGTTTTTATGCAGTGTCTGTTTACGAACACATTTGACTATTGCGGAATTTTATTTTGAAATGCTTTATTTTGTTAAATTTACTGGCCTGCCTCTTATGTATAGGTTTGACTTCCTGCCAGAATTGATGCGGTTCACCCGCGGCTCCCTAGAAAAATAGAGCAGAAGCCGAAACGCGGCACTTCGGCGGCCCATGTGGCCTATAGAATAGGATAACAAGGGCGCTGAATGAAGGCGGTCCCCGTTTCGCGGCGCTTCGGCGGCCGGTGTGTCCCAGGCGTTACACTCACTGGAATACCTATTTTAAAAAAGTGTTTCCCAGTTTATTATTGCTCTACGATAACCTCCATCCATACATTCATGCGCTGTTTGGCAGAGGCTCTAAAAATCAGTAGTTTGTATTAAGTGATGGAATGTAGACATTAAAATTCGATCTCCTGCATCAGTACATTCGGTCCTGGACTATAAATTGTTGGCCATTATTTTCGATTAACCACGCTGACACCACGGCCCATCACATTTTCTCCCATCTTTACCCCACCCTGTCACACTTGCACCATATTTCCAGCGCCATTTCATTTCAAATTGTCCCAAAGCATGATAACGCAGGCCAGCGAACCTCGGGACACGAGCTAGCAGACCATCTTATTAATAGTCGAGCTGTGATAACAGAAGTTGTCCTCATCCTCACTTATCTCGATCTTCAGGCACATCCTCTCCTTTGCCTTAAGAGCTAAGGCACCATAGTGGGTGCAAAGGGGCAACAACCTGGCTGCTTTTTGATATGCTGAACAAGTTTAATTGCTTGCCATTTATTACTGCAAACAGGATTCGTCAATCAGGGGTCTGAAGGCAGAGAAACAACTGTCTTGTAGCAGAAGTACAATTTCAGCCCACATAAGGAAGTGAGTCTATTGGCAATGGTCGACATTGCTTTGGAAAGCTTGGATGAGAGGAAAAGGAAAAGAAAGATAAAGGCTGAAGTTAATTATCTAGAGGTGGATTTCACGGCCATAAAAGCTACAAATCAAACTGAAAAAAGAGAAAGAGAATGGGAGGAAATCTGCTGGTCAGCTGCCAGCCAACATCAGGGATAACAGATGCACAACACAAGAGCAGCAGATATGACATTGTTATCATTTGCTCATTTTGTGGAATAATGGCCACGCTCCCAACGCAGGCAACTGCTGGCTGAAATTCAGCTCTGTCGAAATTACTGCCTTTTCATTATGTACGTCCATCTAATTGTCTAAAAGCCTTACGAATATTGAGACGCAGCTGATAACACTGTGGTTGTGGTGTGAAGGTACCACTTGTTTGCAGAAAAATGAGTTAAAAAGGGCAAAAGAGTGAACCAAATCAGGGAAAGCAATCTTGGCGCTTAAGCTCTTGTTTTGACAGAAACAATTTGTTGTCACTGCAGAGACTCCTTCTCGTAGTTCGTAATGAGTTTATTGGTAATCAATATTCCTTTCTTGTCCGCAGACATCTGACACCAAGGCCGCGACCCGAGAGGGCCTGTTAGATGGTGGAGTTGATCGGGTTAGTGGGGAACGGTCGTCGTTTGTTCACACTTAGGCAGTTAGGCGTGCTCCAGTTTCACCCAGGTGAGAGGAAGATAGGAAATGAAAGAGCTTCAGAGCTGCTGCCTTTTATTTAGTTAACATGGGGGTGGGTGTAGAAGTGAGGCAGAATCTTAAAAAAAAGTTGCACGCTTTACGAAAGCTAATTGTTAACGCTGTCAAATATAGCACCGATTGCTTTGTTGCCTGTTTGTGGAACGATTCCTTTTCCTGCGACCCGGAGAGCATCCTGCTGATGTATAGCTTTTCATTTTTGTGTTATGGTAGTTTTTCACAGAGACATATCCTGGCCTCCTGGTGTGGGTCAAAGCACTTGACCTCACCCTTGGCAAGCTTACAGTGATTTTTATTCAGCCCCATTGAGTATAACAGCGGGGTTTGACCCGGATCGATGTGGCACTGCCAGCGCCGACTTCACTGAGAACTCCAAGGCCCATTTGAGAAGCGCTGTTCAAGGGCGCCGGATGTTTTTGACTCATGCTGCTGAGTCTCGATATATTCAGCAGTCAAATCAGTCTGCTGAAACTGGCTTTCTCTTCTCTGAAAACTGACTCAATGGTAGCTGGCAGGGTGCAGGAAAGCTTTGCCGTCCTCATAAAACACTGTGTCTTTCTATGTTACACACTTCTTCATTCAAGGTCCCAGCCTTTATTTGGGAGGGGGGACTTTTATTTAGCCAACACAAAGCAGGACAAAGGAGGGAGAGACAAGGATATCAGGCAAATGAAAAACAATTGGGCCAGGTACCAAACTTAAATCAACCGTGCAAGCTCAATAAAGCACACGCTATTGATTTTGGAGTTATTCATTATTTGTTGTGGATGTACTGAAAGTTCCTTGGAAAATGATTTTGGTGTGCAGCTCAGACTCTGAAATTAATGGTTTGACAGATCATCGATGGCCATGGAATATGATAGTAAATGGCCTGATATGGATTTATTTCCCGATGACCCCCTCTTCATCAGCTGTTAGGTTTAAAGCAGGACCAAACACTCTCTCATGTATTGGATTTTTTTTCCCTGACCTGCTCTCAAAGCGGAAAAATGAGGATTTATTTTCAACTCCGCTGCTTGGGCTCGAGAGCAGGAACTCCACTAGATAAATGGAGATCGGGAGAGGATGTACATCACGCGGTGTTTAATATCTCTCATGACAACAAACAGCCTTGCTAGTGGTAATATACAAGCAGCTAGACCCTCAAAATGCAAAAATGGCAGCTTTGTTTACTGCATTTAAAATAAATGGCTGAGGCCCCGCTGTCACTCACAGATGGCACTTCCTCTTGAGGAGGGGAGAAAAAAAGAGAGAGGCGAAAAAACTGCAGAGCTAGTGAATTGTAGCAATGCAACGGCATAGCAGCAGCCATTTTGCACAACCTCCGGAGGCACTGATCGTCACAGGGAGGCGTTGGCATCGTCTTGGCACCGGCCTGACTCTGAGCTCAGAGTGGTAAACGATAGCCAAACTAGAGCTTGTCAGGCCTGACGGTTATCACTTTTGACATCTGTCCACACCATCTCTCTTCTCTCATCGGTGGCTTGCCCCAGAACACTGACCTTGGGATCTCTTTCCCAGTTGCTCCACCGACCCAATCCTCCTACCCTCCCACCTTTCCTCCCTCCCTCAAAGGCCTCTTTTGGCACAGCTTTCATGTGTGTTGGTTTGAGGCTTTCATTTACCCTTCTGGAACTCATGAACTGATGCTGCGGCACTGCCGTGTGTAGATTCTTGCTCTTATTTGATATTCACACATTCTACGCATTGGCATGTCTCATCGTCATGTCTGTTTGTTTCAACGGAAAACTGCCAAAAAAAAACAAATGACAGAAAAACCCCAGCAAAGAAAACAAACCAGGAAGTTTGCATCCATTTATGACTTGAGATTGGATTTTGACTGCACATAGAATTGCCAGTAATACAATGATAATATTTTTGTGAGTTTCAGCCAAAACGAAAAGGGGGAGAACAAAAGTTGTCAAGTTACCACACAGACACAGCCTGATGTTGGCAGTCTGCCAGAAAATGTCAGACATGCTGTGTTAAGAGGAAGTGCCACTATAAGAGACATACAGCGTTGTTGTTCGGCCGCCTCAGGAAAAGGTCAGCATGGCAAGCACATCCAGACACATGTATGTCCATATGGCATCTCGAATCAGTTTCTCTTTCCTGTTTTTGCAGCACACATGGCAGTTCAGAGGTCTGGTTCTGTGTTTGCATAAAGCAAATGAGCTCGAAGGAGTTTCTGCAATAGGCCATCTAAAGAAATCCGGATAACTCACTACTGAGACACAGTTTTTATCAAAAGGATGTGCAGGGTTGTGAATTACACTGTTTAACAGGGTCCCATACAATACTACAGCCTTTGAAGTTCAGTATTGGTATGATCTTCTATGGGGAGGAAGAGGACATCCCTGTACATCGTTTAGTGTTTCCATTTTTTGGTAAAATTTGTTTCTTTGTTAATTGAGTCTGCACGTAACATTTTGTCATATGCGCTGCTGGGACTTAGTCATTTCATGTGTTGTAGTTCTAAATGAGATTTTTAATTTTTTTTCAGTTATGATTATGACAGACCACAAGGTCCATAATGCATCTGGACATTTAAGCAAAAACGTTTGGTTGCCCTTCTTAGTTACTTTGCAGTTTGTTTACGATTGGGGTGTCTACACTTTTCAAGTTGAGGGCCAAAAGTTACAGATCTTTATAGGGCACCATAATTTTTATTTACAAGATGCAAAAATTATTTTATTGCAAATATTTTGTACTCGGATATTGGTTTTACATTAGTAAAAATCCAAAGAAATATGTGAAGTGTTGATGTACATCATCATCCTGTAAGAAAGGCAAAATTGCAGGTTTCTAACATGTCGTGTTGACATGCCTGCTTTAGGGAATTATCCATTACCAGTTCCCCTGCCATGAGAAAGCGTGTATTTTTCATAGATTTGCTTGAAAACAGGGATGTAAATCGTTTGCTAACTCCTATCGTCATTTACCATTTTGCAGTTATTAAGTATCAGAGATGGACAAGGGACCGAGTACAGAGACCTGGTGGACCACTCTGAGTGGTTAAAGGAACATTCATCCCATCGTAAATATGAACAACTCAGGGGTGACTGTGGCTTTTAAGAGAACCAGCGTTATGTCAAACTCTTGTTCCATCATTGGAGATAACGTAAATGTGGTGGAGGGATGAACTACCACGTGCACAGCTCGATCTACGGCAATAAAACTGGAAGCCTTTTTTCTAATTTACATTTACATTAGAAAACCAAACTATTGAATGTAGTGTGTTTCACTCCACTACGGTAGGTGACGACTGCGCCCTTTCATATCGGCTGTTACGTCCCCGACATGAGATGGTAAAATGTGAACGGATGGGGATAACAAAAACTGGCGGAGGAGTTTAAAATGGGTTTATTTGTACAAAAAGGTATTAAAAACTAGGGCTGCAACAAACGATTATTTGGATAATCGATTAATCGGATGGGGTCTCGACACGATTAATCGGATTACATGGGGACATTTTTAAAAACTGCTAGGGAAACGTTATTTCTCTACTTCCTTCACTTTATTTAACACAACATTAGTAGAAAACAGTTCAATAGCAGAAAAACAACATGCCATCACCTAAATTGTCTTATAAGGTGTATAGACAGAGACCCTAAGCTACATCTATCTGTGACCTAAAATGCTTGGTCCAAGTTAAACAGCTTAAGGGCAATTCTCATCTGTTTTGTTTGATCTCATCTGTTGACATTTATTTTAAATGTAATTAAACATAGGCTGTGAATTAATCAAAATTGATCACTATTTCCAAAAATGACTGAAAAAATACCAAATAAAACAAAAGTAAATGAATGCCATCCTCCTTGCGATGATGCCCTGGGCAACTGCCATAAAGTCACATCAAGAAATGCTGCTGATCATTCCAATGATCCCAAATAGACTCAGATTAGGCCACATGAAAGCAACTGAACCCAAAAATATATTAACCAGTATATAACTGCACTCTCACACAACACGCCTGCAGCAACAGTTAGGACTCAACCCTCCCTTTTAAAAGCGTTTTTGCTTCTGAGGACATTGTGGTTGTAAAACCACATGCTAGTAGTCTGGCCCCGGTGTGATCAACCAGTTTCTGCGGGAATGTGACGGCGGAACCAGGGCCAGATTAACACTTTGTTGTACCCTGGACAACAATATTCAAGGGCTCCATCATCACGACCCGAGGATCACCATAATGTGGTCACATACAGAATATTTTACTGTAATATGCAGTAAATATACTCAATACTTGAATGCCTGACAACACGTAACCCACCCAGAGTAACCTTTGACCCACCTCGTGTGGACTGACCAATGAGGAGAGGGTCTTAACTTGAGGCCCTCTCTTCATTGGTCAGTCTGCATGAGACTGACTCTCATCTGACGTTCAAAGTCATAGGCAGCGAAGTGTCTCTGTGCAGTGCAAAAGCCCGGGTGGACAGTTTGTTTAATGTAGGGTGATCATATTTCCATTTCCAAACAAGAGGACAGGGGATCTGTGCCTATGACGTCACACTATGGCAACGCCACACAAACCATGTTGGGACCCATTTTTTGTAAGAACTAAATTAATATCAGATTCTGCCAATTAAAGGGCTCTAAAACAATTCATATGTAAATATTTTGCATATTTAATGCAAAATCTAATTTTTCTGCTTTAGTGCTGCAACAAGGTTTTATTAATAATAAATTATTATACCTTTTGTTTTACTACAGCACTGGTAAGCTTCCTGTGCACAGATTATTAAGGATGCTTGTTTCAGCTGTGAGATTAGACGATAGGATCAATGAAAAAATAAGTTGTCACACACTCCATGGAAACTTTCAGAGAATCCACAAATAGTGGCTTTCAAATGGTTTTGTTACTTTTTGCAAGTTTATAAAAGAAGCAGATGAGACAGCATGTCTGATAATTTAGTTTTTCATCTGATAATATTAGAACATGTCAGTAATGTCTGAGGGGCTTTTATAAACACCATATAACTAACACTACTGGAGAGGGCATGAATTACACAGAGGCTTCTGGGGAGCCCAGTTATTGGGGGGGGGGGGGGGGGGCATTTTGCCTTGGCCCCCAAAATGTCTTGAAACGGCCCTGGGTGTGTGACTGAGTTTTGAAGGTGATCTGAATTGTATCAGATGTATAAATATTACATGTGTATAACTTATTGTTTTTTACTGGTAAAAACGTGTAGTGGAGGTAAATCTACCTACATTTGACTTTTCAACACTTTGTTTTGTTTTCTTGTTTTTATTTAACTATTTTCCAGTCCTGTCTGTCTCTCATCTTCCTGCATCTCCTCTTAATTCTCCAGAAAATCTGCTGCCTGGATTCTTACCTTTTCACCTCATCAGTTACTTTTGAGCAGATCAAAGGGATCTCCTGACCGAAAAGCACAGAGCGCGTTTTCGATGCTGCGTGAGGTGAAATCACCACAGCACAGGTGATGAGCTCCGCAGAAGCGCGCTTCAGGCACAAATAAGACAGAAAATAGAGAACATGTGCGGACATGAACGATCGTGTGCTAATTATAGTTTTTTGGTTGCGCCACTTTGAGAATGGACCGTGCGCTGGAAGCAGCTGCCTGGATCGTTGCTCAACAATGCGGAACCGGTTCGCAGCAGCGCAAGTCTGCCGGCTCTCCCTCGCGCTGATCTGCCGCTACCGGCTCTCCCACGCTGATCTGCGGCTCTCCCTCGCGCTGATCTGCCGGCTCTCCCTCGCGCTGATCTGCCGGCTCTCCCTCGCGCTGATCTGCCGGCTCTCCCTCGCGCTGATCTGCCGGCTCTCCCTCGCGCTGATCTGCCGGCTCTCCCTCGCGCTGATCTGCGGCTCTCCCTCGAGCTGATCTGACTTGCTCTGGTCTGCGCGCAACGGCGGGCGGGAAGGGGGGACGCTTTTGGAAGAGTTGTGCGACACAACGAATCGATGACGCAATTCGTTGCCAACGCTTTTAGTAATCGATTTTCATCGAATTTATCGATTAGTTGTTGCAGCCCTATTAAAAACACAAGCAAACAGATGGCGAGCATTATTAAGATAATGCTAAACACAAATACTCTCAAAAAGGTTAACATTAAAAGAGCAGTTACCAACATTAAAAACACCTGGTTAAAACTTATTAAAAGTTTCACCAAAACAGAACGTGTTTCTAAATCCACAAAGTTGATAAAAGTTCTAAAACAATCCATTGACATAAAACACCTGGTTAAAATTTATGTTAAAAGTTTTACCGGAACAGAAGGTGTTTTAAAAACGAAGTCAATAAAATTGCAACAAACGAAGTTAACCTTAAAAACCAACTAACACAAGATCCCACAGGATCACTCAAGAGTTTAACTATAAAAGTTAAACTCATCAAAACGAAGGATCGAACGAACAAAGGGGTTAAAACAAAACGAAGAATGGAGAACAGCAGAACCCCTGCACTGCTTTCTCCCAGACTGCTGAAGGCACAGCCTTTTTATCCTAGGTGTGGGTCATCAGGAGGATTCAGCTCAGCTGTGCTCCTCAGCAGCCTGGAAGAGAGGAGGAGGAGGGGCGGTGTCCGGCTGATCACTAGACCTGGGTGATCCTGGCTCCTGCTTTTCACTCCCCAGGCTGGCAGCCATGACATCAGCATTCTTCTGGTTAGTTTATAGCAACACAAATGGTAAACAAATGCTAGCGGGAGTGAAGCAGACTTAGTTAAACAGAATATGCACGATGGCTGAAGGAATGGACAACAACAACACTGCAGCACAGCTTATTTAGTACGTACTGTCCTGCTTGATGTTGATACATAGGGCTGCAGCTGTCGAATATTTAGTATTCAATTATTCTATCAAATCCTCCATCGATTAATCGAATATTCTGTTTGACAACGTTTCAATTGAAATGAGATTGTGGTCTGCTGATAAAAATATAAAAATAAAATGACAAAAATGATAAAAGGATCAGCAATATGTATTAAATTACTGTCTTCTAGTTTACTCCTTCCCAGTTTATATGTATAGGTAATAAAGGATTTATGGAACAAAATTTGACTTTTATTTCATTAAACTATTTGGTTTATTATCATTCATCCTTGTCTAAACATACCATACCATACCATACCATGTTTATTTATAAAGCACATTTAAAAACAGCATGACAGCTGACCAAAGTGCTGTACAGTATTAAAATAAATAAATAAATAAATAAATAAAAGACAAGTTAAAAATTCAGATAAAAGAGATTTTAAAAAATGAAAAGCGTTAAAAGAACATACTAAACAAGGCCACGACTAAAAGCATTAAATAAAAACTTACCTAAAGGTTAGCCCATGTTGGCAGGGAAATACCACGGAGGAAAAACACTAGATGCCCTATCATAGCTCAAAAGCTAAATGATAAAAGTAGGCCTATAAAAATATCTATATAAACTCACATATGATCAGTAGAATTTAATTATTTTATTAACGTGTTCAGTAGCAAACTACTGGAAATGCTACTAGCACTTAATTTCTACTAGTAACAATGTAATGCTGGCATATATATTTTATTTTGTATGGGCTGGCAACATAATCGAGTCTAATTGCATTCAAATCTAGAAGTGTTTGTGAATTACATGCTACAATGGCTTTCCATAGGCTGCTGTGGTGTGTGGAGCAGACATGAGTCGCTGACTCAGTAGCAACAACCAGACTCCAGGTAGCAGTTGCTGACATCCACACATATTCGGGATGGTGGAGATTTTTCTTCCGCTTAAAATTATTCACAACCATCATGCTTTTTTCTGAACTCCACTTGATAGTCAGCGTGCTACGCGTTAGCTTAGCTTGAACTAATCTGCCCTTAGTTTAACTCTTGATCCTAAACTTTGGACCGTTTCTGCCTTTTACAATGGTTTGTGTCTTTGCTGGTTTCTCCATTTTCCTTCCTCAGCACCTAGATTACCACACTGTGCACCAGTAAAACGTGTTCAGACTATGATGCGCACATTTAACAAAGCCAAAAAAAATGAATTGAGGAACGTAATGAATCAAACCATTTGAATCATTTGATGATTCGTTTCAGCCCTAGTGTTATACATGTTACTTTGTGGCGATGATATTATCAGACGACCGCTTCTCGTGTCTTCCGGAAGTGCAGTGTCCAACCAGTATCAGCTAGACCAAGGGTGGGCAACCCTGGTCCTCAAGGTCCGCTATCCAGGGAGTTTTAGTTGTTTTCCTGCTCCAACATACCAGATTCTTGGTTGAATCACCTGTTCAGCCGCTCATCAAGCTCAACAGCAACAGATTTAAACCAGGTGTGTTTAAGCAGAGAGACAACTAAAACATGCTTGATAGCAGCCCTTGAGGATCAGGATTGCCCCACCCTGAGCTAAACTGAGCAGATTACATGCAGATGAAGTCGATTTCCAACCGCATTCTCAGGGTACTTCAGCTTGATTAAAACCAGTTCACCTTCAGCTGGACTAACACGTTTACAAAGATTTGACATAAGGCAACAGTTGAGTCTTCCGACTCTACACGTTAACACACTGACTGTTTACCTAGGGTAGCGACATCAAAACCAGTGATTGTAAAAAGCTGATAGAGAAGGATAAAAAAAGAGTTAATTCCCCCGCTCTTTGTCCCCCTCCCCTCAATAATATGAACTAGCAGTTTTGTACCCTTTTTACTTTTCGTCCCAGTGACTTCTCAGCAGCCCTCACTAGGGCCCGACCGATATGCTTTTTTTGGGGCCGATACCGATATAAAACTTTTAACAAAGGCCGATAGCCGATTTAATGGCCGATAAATCTCCCTCACAAAAAAGAAATAAATACAAATGTTCTTAAGATTAAACCCTTCATTCTCTGCCTTTTTGATGCTAACTTATTTCTATATTAGACACCAAAGAACTGTCTCATTAACTCACTAGGGTTTCCAAGTAATGCAAATAAGATTTATTTTGCAATCTCAAAAACAACAGAACACACAAACTCAGTCAGTATAAATCTAACATTCAAGTTTTTTGTTTTCTGAGTCTGTGGAGTTTTACACTTTTGTGTTTTGATCCTTTCCAAAGCCGACAGTATTAGGAAAATAAAAATAAGATATGTTAAATGACTAGTATGTGTGAATGTGTGTGAATGAGTGAATGACTGATTGTTTTGTAAAGCGCCTTGGGGAGTTTCAGGACTCTAGAAGGCGCTATATCAAATACAGGCCATTTACCATTTTTAGTATGTGGCAATGTATAAGCCTTATGTAAAATATAAGGCTGAAAAAATACAATAGATTTATTCTTTTGTAGAGAGGGATGTTTATTTTCTCCTATTACCGCCCCCCTCCTAGGGAGAGGAGGGGGGACTCCCTGCACAGCATTTCATTGCTTTGTTGCCAACCCCCCCTCGCCCGTCCTCAGCTGCGACAACGGTCGTGTGCCGCCGAAGCGCCGCAAAACGGGGACCGCCTTCATTCGTCGTCCTGGTTATCCTGACCTATTCTATAGGCCACATTGGCCGCTGAAGCGCTCAGCCGGCGCTCCGCCCGCGCAGTGCTGCGATCGTTTCGGCGTCTGCACTATTTTTTTTCGCGAGCCGCGGGTGAACCGCGTGAGTTTGAAAAGACTGCTGAAGAAGAGCGGAGGAAATTGTCTGAGAATATTCCAGAATGTCTACCAGAAAAAGGCCAGTGTTACTTACTTACTGCCCTGCATGACTAAAGGGGAAGCAGCGTGAGCTCTGCATAGAGCGTAATGCTGCGGCAGTTTTATTTTATTTTTTCAGGTTAACTTTTCAATTCGAGGCCAGGAGGCACGCAATAAACTTAGGAAGCATGTTGAGGGGAAACATACTTTTGTCATTGCTTATTTTACCGTTCAACTTACCACTGACACAACAAATATGCTTAAAACTGAAGACTTACCTCCTACTTCCTCATCACCGTCCTCTCTGCTTGACCGAATTGATTCTGCTGCTGCACTGCATGTGTGCTGTGACGGTGGCCCCACCCCCCAAGGAATGGAGCCACACAACATGAGTTCATAAAGCTGGCGCCATCTGCTGGATAGGTAGCACAATATCGGCCATATCGGCCGTCTTTTTGGCCGATAGTGTTAATGACCCCTATATCGGCCGATAATATCGACCAGCCAATATATCGGTCGGGCCCTTGCCCTCACCCCTGGACTTCCATATGAGGTAATCAAGCCCCTGGTTGTTTGTTGAGCTGCCTGCCTGTGTGTCCTGTATAAAAGACGTGAGGGGGTGCATATGTTCTTCCTACCCATTGAAACTGTGGGAGATGAGTGGCAAGGAGGGGTCTGCTGTGAGTGAGTATATATACGCGTGTGTGCACTAATTGGGCAGGCAGACGTGTATGTGCTTCACTGGGCAACAGCCAGCTGGGAGCATCTGGAACCATCTTTCATATCCCCCCCCCCCCCCCCCCACACACACACACACACACATGTCCATTCACACTCACATGAAATTTAAAAAGATATCCATGGGGCTGCAGCGCGATAAGAGAGTGGAGGTCAGGCATGACAGGTCATATGCACAACTATTTAAGTCTGCCAACATTTTAAGCCTCCCTCACATCACAGGCCCGATTCCTTTCCCTGAACAAAATCTTTGTTTTCACAGAAACATGCTACACTTAATTTCTTCTAGATCTTTAAGGGATACTGCCAACCAAAAGGTAAAGACCTCATCAACACACAAGTTGCTTTGATCTTTATCTTATTAATAAGAAATGAGAAAGCTGCTAAACTTCATTTTTCACAATATTTTAATGAGTACATTCTTCTAGTCTTATTATTTTTATATATTTGCCAATGCATGGAAACACACACACTTGGGCGCAATCTCACCTCAGTGTGGAATGCAATCACTTCCAGAGTATAAGCTGAACTCACATGAAGACATACTACTGCCGGATGCTGCAGGGAAAAATTGGAAGAAAAAAAATAATCAAGGAAACAGACTGAGTTGGGGTCCTAGTATTTTTTTTTCAGTATATAGAGCTCAATGAGCCAGCTGAAATACTCTTTCTCAGGGCTATTGATTAGCTGGTTAGGCCATGAAAAGCCAAGGACAAGACAGCCACTGTGCTCTTTTCCCCCGACTTACCAAGGGATACTTTAGTTTCTGTTTCTTTACTCTGTACTTTTGGACATGACCATTTACCTCTCCATTTATCCCAGTTCTCACTGCATTTTCACACTTATTCTTGTAGCATTTCTAGTATTCTACTCCTTGATTGTTAGATGAAAAGCCCCTTCATGCCTAGTACAGAGTCAGACCACAAGCTGTTTGCAGTCAAGGGCCACTTCTTTTATTAGTTGTGAATGGGCTGACCTAGTAGGGCAGTGAGGAAGGAGAGGCGGTGCATACATCCCAGCTGTTAGCCCACAAACTTCGCCTCCCTCTCAGAGACGGTGTACATTGGCAGGAATGTAAGCAACTTCAAAGACTGGACAGCTGACACAAAATAGATTGAGATATTCTCTGCAAGGAGACTGGTGGTTGTTTACAGGACAACCAACACAATGCTGGTTTTAGTGGGTGGGGGTTTAAAGCTGAGTCTGAACTTATCTACCCCTGTGCTTCACACATTTAGCCTTGAGGGTGTCCCACT
The DNA here is from genome assembly GCF_043380555.1 of Nothobranchius furzeri. NCBI lineage: Eukaryota > Metazoa > Chordata > Actinopteri > Cyprinodontiformes > Nothobranchiidae > Nothobranchius > Nothobranchius furzeri. The sequence goes on from NC_091742.1 coordinate 69,828,834, forward strand.
TTATTTCCTAATGTCAGATAAAATAAAAGGACAGGGCGATCTCACCTAACAAGTGTTGTTTTTCTCTGGTTCTCAATACAAATGAAGGACTATCAGCTATGCTAGCAAAGAAACTCATAATGTGTATCCCAATGTATGTTTTGTTTTCTAATAAAACAAATTAGCAAATGAAGTGGAAGGTAGTTTTCTCTTGTGGTGGATGAAGGATAATGAAACCTAACTCAACAGCAACATGACACAAGTAACAGCATAGGACATTTTATTTTTGTATACAGGCAAGTGAACAAAAACAACTGTAGAAGTAGAATTCATCAGCAGAAACCAAACTTCCACTAGCATTAGCATTGAAGCACAGCCAAAGGAAGTTAGTTTGACTCCTATAAGCCATTGCTTAAAAGTAATGCAATGATCGTTTGTTATTTGTTGAGCGACTTTTTCCATGTAGCTACCAGTTACATAAGCAATTATTGTTATCCATCCATCCATCCATCTATTTTCATCCGCTTATCTGGGGTCGGGTCGCGGGGGCAGCAGCCTAAGCAGAGAGGCCCAGACTTCCCTCTCCCCAGCCACTTTGGCCATCTCCTCCGGGGGAATTTCAAGTCGTTATCTGGCCAGCCGGGAGACATAGTCCCTCCTGGTTGGACGTGTCTGGAAAACCTCACCAGGGAGGCGTCCAGAAGACATCCTAACCAGATTCCAAAGCCACCTCAACTGGCACCTCTTGATGTGGAGGCGCAGCAGGTCTACTCCAAGCCCCTCTTGGATAACTGAGCTTCTCACCCTATCTCTAAGGGAGAGCGCAGACAACCTGCAGAGAAAACTCATTTCAGCCGCTTGTATCTGTGATATCATTCTTTTTGTCATGACGCAAAGCTTGTGACCATAGATGAGGTAAGGAACGTAGATCGACCAGTAATTTGAGACCTTCGTCTTCAATAACAATTATTGTTATTAGTGTGTTGTTCAAATTATACTTTGATGTTTCTGGGAATCCTGCTTCACTGGCAATTGGGAGCTTCAATGAAAAAGGTTCTCTGGAAGAAAAGCCGTAGTACTCACTTCATCTATAACCGTTAAACTTTCCAAAGCTGGTATTGTGATGCCAAAGCTGGTCACAAAATTTGGGGGCCTTGAAATGGCCTCCCGGATTCTAATAAAACAGGAAAATAACTACAGATAAAAATGACCACTCAATTATTTTGAATCCAAAAAATAATAGACACAAATGAGTAGCTGGAATAAAATATCTATAGAAGTTGTTCTCACCATGCCTGCGTAGTTTTGGCTATTAGTGTTTTAGCATTGCTTTTATTGTTTAAACCCAGCAAGATTTGGGGTTGTAAGTATTTGCTTTTGCAACTTTGTTGGTTAGACTCTTAAATGTTTAAGAACCGTTTCACTAGAAAATGGTCAGCCCAAGCACCAGTTCAATAACAGAAAAACATATATTGAAGTCTTAATAACTAGTTAGGTAGACCATGGACAGCTCCTTCAGAGGCATACTGAGACATCCCAGATGTAAAACAGGATGCTGCCACATATCATTCATACCCTCTGCAGTAAGAGTGTGTAATTCCTCAGTTTAAGCTGTACTGGCATTATTCATTTACACAATAACATCAATGAAATACCCAGTATGTGTTTAATACCTGTGCAATACCAGATATACATAGCTTGTCTGTGCCCCTTACAGAATGCAGTACCGTTCTGGAAACCCAAGTTTTTCATTTTTTTTTTTCATTATTTTTAATGGTCGAAGGATACAATAAAAGGTTCATGCCTATGTGTATATACGTGTGCCTTTGATATTATTTTTCTTCAAATTATTCTCTTAAGTTTTGGTGCTGCTTTAACAAGTGAATTCCCCCACTGTAATATTAACAAAGTCTATTCTATTTACATAAATAAATATGAGGATAATGGCATAGAGAATATATTGATGGGGAAAGCAACAGAACTGGTTCTCTTTAATGAGGTTTTAGATTTTTGAAGGCATCTTGCATTTTGCAGTAACATCTTGTTGACCTTTATATGAAACCACTAAATGAAATGGAGCTTAGAAAAGCTACAAGCTAGCAGGTATTTATCACGTTACCTTACAAACTTTCCTTTTCTTAAGCTGATGCTTTTCAGTATGTCTGTGACTGCCTTTGCTGTTATGGACTTGAGTATAAAGCTATGCAACCAGACTTCCACTCTTCCATTTTAGTATAATTTCATTACAATTGTGTGATAAAATTTCTGGGATTACGTGGGAAATTCATCCCAACGTTTAGAGTACACTAGAGACTTTGGTTCTGAAAATATGGAAAAACGGAGAGCCCTTGGAACAACGGATAATGGTGTCTCCGCACTGACGTAGACGGAGAAGTATAAACTGGCCTTCAGTTCTCATAATGTCTGTGTTGTATTTGCATATTTATGGGGAGCAGGTGTCACAGTGATTAAGTTACCTGGGAGCCAGCTCTACAGAGCCAAAATAATATCATCTTATAAAATGTAAAAGTCAAAGGAAACTTTGAAAAGCAGCCTTCCAATGTTGTTGCTAACTTTCTGATTTAAGGAATCTTTTTTCTTTTTTGTTTAACGATAGACGTTCAGATGTCTACCTCTGATTTATGTAGCTTGATATTTAAACCTGAAAGTAAAACTCAGGCATTGGTGCAGATATTTTCAGCAGCATTCATGTTGTGTTTAATAAACATAGAACCAATATGGACTTCATTACTAAGTGCTTGAGACCACTGTAGCTCACTGGCCCCAGACAAGTAATTAGAGTTCACACTGAGGCCCGTCTCTAAAATACAGTCATTATCCCAGCAAAAAATACAACCTTTCCAGGTCACATCACTTTGTCTGCTGCAGTAAAAGTAGTTTATTTCTGTATTGTGCCACCATTATAGTAGCCTCAATCTACTTGCCAACGTTTTATAGGGCACAGGGTGATCGGGGGCAACTGAGAGTTTCAATAAAAGCGCGGTAACACAGTTGGCCCAACAGAAGGTAACTATGAGCGTGATCATTTTTGTCTGGAATTTGTGCCTGATTATAGTACTTTTTTTCTTTTGGTAGCCTATGTGTTGCACGCACAGAGTTGTTTTCTGTCACCTCAATTTAACAAATGACTCATGAGCAAAGCCCCCAAGCGAAAGCATGTTCTTTACGGTCCCCCTAAGAGCTAATCAGCCACCTCGCAATGAAACACTAGTGTTTATATCATCCCTGCTCACAATAGTGCCACTGTGAGGATGTTTTCCATCTCAAAGGGCTCGGTGCGAGTAACTCTTGTCTCGGAGTTGTCTGTGATTATTGGAACCAAACGGGAGATAAACAAGGTCATAATCTGAGAGGACAAAATGAAGTTTCACAGTACTTTTTGACACAGCAAGTGAACATGTCCCTTGGAAATTTTGCTGTGAGGATCAAATATGAGTTTGTTCAGCAATTTAACATTATTCTGCACTGAGTTATAATTCAGCCACCTAACTGTAGTTAGGAAATTTAAATGTAACAGTACTCAAGATTTGATAGGACAGACTTCAGTGTTTTGTCTCTCACACAGAGTTGATACACATGTTTTAAGATGCATTTTGCTAAATTCTACAACAGAAAATTGGTTAATGACTTTTATACGTATAGTGCTTTTTAGGGTTCTATAACTCCCCCAAAGCACCTAGCACATCCATCCATTTACACACGCATTCACACGCTGGTGGTGATGAACTACAATGTAGCCATGGCTGCCCTGGGGCACACTGATGGAAATGAGGCTGCCCAACACTGGCGCTGCCAGTCCCTCCCACCACCACCAGCAGACAACAAGGGTCAAGTGTCTTTCCCAAGCACACAACAACTGCAACAGACTGAGCGGGACTCAATCCTGCAACGGGCACTTAACTCACTTAACTAAATCAGGTGTGCTGAAGCAGAGACATGGAAAACATGCGGGTCAGTGTGCCCTGCGGACCAGAGTTGGGAAACACTGGTTTAAATAATAAGAGAATGATGACTTTTCTGTTTAAAAAAATCCATCCAGTCATCAATTCTCTGTACCCATTTATTACTTTATAGGGTTGAGGTGAGGTGTTTTTTATCTTTTCTACTAATTGAGTGAGAGGTAGGGTATGCTCTATACATGGTAAAGGGTTTTCTAGAGTTCTAGAAATGTTCTATTGTACAAACTGTGTATCAAACTATGACCCTAAAACAGAGCTACACACCATTTGTTTCAGCTTAAGCTAAGTATGTTTTGGACCAAATCCACATAGAAGCATTGTAATTTGTTTAGTCCAAAGAAATATGTGTATTTTTCATCTTGTAGATGTACTATATGCAGTCAATATGCATCAAATAAACCACAACATGGGGGATCAAAGGATCATGTGTGTTTACACAACACAATTGGGGCCGCATTAATTTATTACACCTAATTTCCTCATGGCTTAACCTTTGACTCATTCCTAGAGCTGTATTTGTATTGAGGGCAGGGTGTCACTGTCTGAAACTGTCTGTCTGAAGTCTTTCTAGAGGGGAGAGCTGCCGTTTGATGGGGATTCCACTCTTTAATTCCCATCATGTGTTTCTTTTTCTTTTCTTTTTTTCGTGTGCATGTCTGCCATTGTCTCCTCGGCCCCCCAGTGTTTTATGCATGCTGCTCATTAGCCAGACAATGGCTACTTGTGATGAAATGCCATTCAGGGCAATATGTCAGCAAACCCCTGGGATGAAAGACGGGAGTGCCTGGCAGCAGAAAGCCGTGTTCATGGAAATTAATATTTGACCGCAGGGCGGGAGCTAAAGGGAACTGGAGCTGAAAGAAAGAAAATGGAGAATATGAGGCTAATTTCTTAAAAAAAATTGGAGATGTTTTATGTTTTCAATGCTACTGAAGTCCAAGTAAAGAAGCAAAAAATGACTTTGCAACCTGCTGTTCTTGGTATGAGCCAGGAATAGTGGGTCAGATTGTTGTGTCCTTGTTCATTTTGAGCACTAACTGAACAAGACAATCCCTGAAAGCTTCAGCCATGCCACTGCAGACCCAACAAGCAAACGCCATCCAGTGCATGCTTGCTCCCCTCCCCATCGCCACGTCTAGAGGCAGAAGGTAGGGAGGGGTAAAAGATTAATGATGGTGCTAACCACGTATTTATCATCCGACTGGAGAGTAATGCGACACCTTTCTAATCTGAATATATTTCATTGGGTTGTTATGGCACTCAGGCTTGTGAGTGTGTGTGTGTGTGTGTGTGTACGGCCGACTGTGTATTTGAATGTTAATCGTATCTGCATGAACTTAAGAAAGCGCGGTGCTTGTAGAAGCACCAGATACCAGCCAGACGCCATAACTGCTTGTGCTGTTTCCGATGGCAAAACAGCCCCGTGGTAATTAGATAAGGATGAAGTTCCACTCTCCAGCACTTTAGGACCACACTCCCAAAGCTACACATGTCTGATTCCCAGCTGCCTTATCAGCTAAAACACCCCTTTTCCCCATCCTTCTTTCCATCGCTCCATCTGATTCTCCTGTGACTTATTTTTGGCACTCAGCAGAAATCAAGTTGGATGTTTCCCAACAAAGATAGGGAAGATAGGGAGGCCAAGATTGGTCCTGATAGGGTCTATGTCGGGCCTTCCAATAAACCCACTCTTCTCCATTGCCAGAATTGTTTAAGGGCTTTGGAATACAAACTGCATAGGTTCGAGGATATTCTGCTGTGGGTGGTTTACTGAAGAGAAGACATATTTCAAGGCTTTTTGTCACACATAAGTGTTCAAAGTGCATTTTTCTTTCATCCTGTGTTTTTCTTTTAAACAAAATGGTGCCAAAAACATGTTAGATGTGTGGGAAAACAAAAAGGACAGTAACAAATTTATGTTGATCGTTTCCAAACAAGAACAAAAAAGCTTAAAATGAGGATGTACAGCAAATACTGTATAATTGTTCTTAATCATCAGGTGGTAATTACTGGTCATTCTACTTTTAAGGAAGAAGAAACTACTGATTTATGAAAAAGTTATCAAATGCAATGCAACATCGAGGTAAATTTGCAAAATGTCTTCGTCTTCAAATAATGGCACCCATTTATATAAAATTTAAGAAGGATGAAAGGCAGTAAGGAATGGTAAAATTTGAATGAATGCTGAGCCAGAATCAGTCACCATAAATGTAAAACTGACATCCATAATTAAAAACCAACTGATTCATCTCTATGAACCCCAGCGTTCTCTTCGCTCCTCTGCTTTACGCCGTTTGGGTGTTCCACCATTATATAAGAAAACACACAGGATCTAGAGATGTGTATTGATGATACATGTATCATGATACAGGTGAGACAATACAATATATCACTATATACTGATATACATTCAGTCAGACGTTATTAGTGATTATTTTAAACTGAATCTTTTGTAGGAATAGAGGGATTTACATTTCAATGGTGGAAACAAAACCCATTGCACACTGCTGCCAACTAGCAGTCAGTGTTTGAATTGCACCAAAAGAAAAGAAAATACACAAATGTTTGCATGTAAATTCTTCCAAAAACTAGGAACACGGCATTTGAATATTGATATAATATTGCAGGAAGAAATATCACGATATAATACCATATCTATATTTTCAATACACAGCTTTTGAATATATCGATATTTTCTTACATCCCTATTGGGATCTGTCATTTGGTCTGAAAACTTTGGAATGCCCTGCCTTTGTCAGTGAGGTTGGCCTCTACCAATTCGACGTTATTGCAGGAAGAAATATCACGATATAATACCATATCTATATTTTCAATACACAGCTTTTGAATATATCGATATTTTCTTACATCCCTATTGGGATCTGTCATTTGGTCTGAAAACTTTGGAATGCCCTGCCTTTGTCAGTGAGGTTGGCCTCTACCAATTCGACGTTCAACAGCAGGCTCAAAACTTACTTTAGAAACTTGCTTTTACACATCCTGCAATTTAACGTCTTGTTTAATGGATTTTACTTAGCTGTTTTATAATTGTGTAGTAAAGTTTCTTGGTTTTAGATAATTAGTTTAGTACTTGACTGCTTCTTGTTTGTTATCTCCATTGGGTATGTTTTGGGTACTTTTTAGCACTTTGATGTATCTTCCCAATTGTTAAAAGTTCTTTACAAATGGCATTTAACGATGATGATGATGATGATGATGATGATGATGATTAATATAAATATTAGTTACACCTCTCATTGTGAGAATTAACCAAAATGGAACAAAAAGTGGCAGTGCAATGGCAAAAATCTTACATAGTTCATTTAAAGTTATAAGAAGTTGTTAAAACATATATGAATCACTTACATTACATGGCTGGACATGAGGGCTGCACTGCTGATCAGATAAAACATTTGCAACCAGATGGATCTACATTTGAACTACTGTAGCTAAAATGCTAAAGTCTCAAAGAAGAACAAAACCATCTCTGCTGACTTTGCGATGCTTAGTATTTCTGATAGCATTGCTTGAACAGTATTAAATCAAAGATACTGTGTTTACAGTTGGTTTGTCACCACTGTTGGTACAGCCTCAGAATTCTCATCAGAGCTGCTTTCTTTCACCATTTGCAAAGCAATCTTTTCAACTTTCATCATGTCAAAAAGAAATAATGCTCCTGGTGCCGGATCAGCACTGGCAGACACATGATGTTTCAGTGTCATTAGAGCCCTGATCGTCTTTGGCCAGACTTCAACACATATAAATCCCGAGGGCGGGGGCAGTTTATCGGTTGCAGTCGAGCAGCTGGTGTCTGCCCCACAAGAATCCAACAGCCCCAAGCTTTCACTGCCACTTTAGTTAGTAGTCATTTAGAAAACAAGTCAATCATGTGCAAGGCAACTGCTTGCAACTCGCCAACATCTCCACTGATCCCTGATATAGCAATGAGAGGGCAAAAGGGGGTCACGGCCTTTTGGGTCAACCAAAAGTCAGGTCAAATCTCTCGTCAGCAAAGCTATCTGGGTCTATCTAGAGTTTTCTTCAGACGATTGCAGCTGTTAAAGCTGTCTGTGCTAACAAAAGATCAGGGGATGCTGTCGTTTTGAGGAGCCCAGCTCCATTGATTGATTTTCACCTCCATCATGGGCCAGTGCGGAATTTTGGGTCTCATAATTAGAGTTCAGAATCACTCTGCTATGCGATTAAATGAGCTGAGTGACACAGTAATGTCGGGGAATTGCAAAGGAATGTGTGGTTACCCATAAATTGGCTGTTGGTTGAACAAATTAAACACATTCTCTGTCCTCTGCACCAAAGCTGACGTTTTTTTTAAAAACCCTTCTTTTTTTGGCCGCACGGCTTTGAAGATTTCTGAAACCGCAGCAAATATTTTACAGTAGGGTGTCCTAATTATTATAGCAATGTAGGGGAAGTGTGAAATTAAGATTTTTCAGGAGCAAGCTACAAATAAAAGGTTATGAGCTGTGCGAGCTAAGAAACCCATTATCTCAGCTGACAACATTGTACAACCATTAGTCTAGCTTCATGTCTTGATCTATGGAGAACTGGTGACCTGTCCCAGGTGTACAAAACCTCTTGTTCATTGATCTTTAGAGATAAGCACTAACTCCTCATAACCTAAACAGGATAATGCATGTTTTGAAATGAATACATGGATGGACTATCTCTTATAGCTTCATTTAAGGACCTGGGGTAACACAAAGAAATTCAACCAACGAATGATAAGGTGTGCAATCATTTCCATGTACAGGTGCTTGTCAGAAAATTAGAATATCATGACAAAGTTGATTTAGTTCAGTAAATCCATTCTAAAATTGAAACTTGAATATTAGATTCATTCATTACACACAGACTGTTATATTTTGAATGTTTATTTATTGTAATGTTGATGATTATCAAAGAAAATCCCAAATTTAGTATCTCAGAATATTAGAATATAAATGCAAATACTAATGCAAAAAAAGGACTGAAGGGCTTAAAGGCATTTGCAGGTGTTTATAGTTAATAAGCTGATTAGATTGTGGCACCAGGGGTCTTCAATATTGAACCTTTTTACAATATTGTAAGACTGAATTTGGGATTTTCATTAGTTGTTAGTTATAATCATTAAAATTAATCCTTTAGAACCCAAACCCTTTTGAATTAGAAAACAGAATGAAATAAATGCATTAAAACATAGAAAAAATACAATAAAATGAAGAAGTAGAATCATTTTTGACATATGTATGGACAGAATGTCACGTGGGGTTTTCAAACTTGAATATTTGACTCAAAAAGCAATTTTGCAGATGCTTGAAACAGGTTGACACCAGTGTCATCACGGGTCCTTAAGGGATAAGGAATAAACATTTAAAATATATTAGTCTGTATGTAATTAATTAATTTAATATACATTTTTCACTTTTTAAATGGAATTATTGAAATAAATCTACTTTGTCATGATATATTAGGGGCAGGAGTAGCTCAGGCGGTAGAGCGGGCTGCCTCATGATCGGAGGGTCATGGGTTCGATTCCAGCTCCCGCCAGGGGTATCCTGCTGTTGTGTCCTTGGGCAAGACACTTCACCCAACTTGCCTGTGTTAGTGGTGGTCAGAGGGGCCGACGGCGCCAAATGGCAGCCTCGCCTCTGTCAGACCTCCCCAGGGCGGCTGTGGCTACAAGCAGCTTACGATCACTAGCAGTGTGTGAATGTGAGAGTGTGTGAAAGCATCTTTGGGTGTCTAGAAAAGTGCTATATAAGTTCAATGCATTATTATTATTATTCTAATTAAATGACCAGCACCTGTATGTTGTAAACTAAGAAATCTTTTTTGAGGTTATTCAGTGAATTATTGAGTAAAAGAAGCAAATCGGAATATGAAATGATCACAAATAATGTCCAAGTACTGTTAAATCAAGAAATCAATCCAAAAACCGGTCCAGAGCTATACTTCACGTGTGACCTTTGCAACCTGATGCAAAAATAACAAAGTCTCAGGAGCACTCTGCTATGGAAAGTTTCCATATTTACCCTTGGCTATTAATTTACAGAAGGTGAACATCTGTTGGATTTATTTGCACAACCGTTCGCAGGTCTAAATGCAGTGTAAACAGAAAACAAGCCAGAGACCTTGTTGGTATCAAGGTAACCCTTCAATTCAAGGTTACAATCTGCTGCCTCTCCAAAATGCAGACACAGGCATATGTGCGTCTACGTTTTCTTATCACCACCTACCCTCATACCTGCACATACGCCCAAACATGCTTCAACAAACATCTCTACTCATCGGGTCTTCCTTGGCAAAATCTCAGAGCCAGTCTCTTAATGAAAGGCTCAATTAGGGTCTTTAAATAGGTAATTATTCAGTGCCTAATCCCTTAGCTCCTGGGCCCTATCTCATTTAGTTGACACTTTGGGCAGGCGAGATGGGAGGGGCAGGCGCTGGGGCCATACTTTCTGTCATCAAAGCGCCTTGTGGTGGCACAGGCAGCCCTGTTAATGATAAGCCACATCTAGGCAGTCAGTCAGCAGCTCCCAGTGAGGGCCTCTGACAGCATGGGAGACGGCAATGTCAGGCATGACAGTGTCTTAATCATGTTTGTGAGTGTTCGGGGGTGGATTGTGCTCGGTGGGGTGAGATTAAATAGAGGTTCTGAAGAGGGAGTTAGAAGACCCGTGACAAAAACAGGGTGTGAGGTAATGTACATATTTTTTAGAGCAGGGGGGTCAAACTCAAACTCACACGGGGCCGAAATGAAACTGGGACGGTGTCGAGGGCCAAACTTAATATTTTTTGAAAAAGTGACGGCAAATTTGCACATTTTCTTTATCAACATATATGCAATTTTGAACCTTTAAATTTGGAAACAAACTTATTTTTGCATTAACACTGAATGTGGAATAACCAAATGACACACGAGCAAGTCAGTTTTAAATAAAAGGCATCAGTGGTATTCATTACTTGTGGTATATTTAGCATTTTTAAAATCTATTCAGGATTTATGTTTTCTTGTTTATTCATTTTTCTTATTTTTTATTCTCCTTTTTTTCTCCTGTAATAAGTGTCATCGCTGCGGTGACGTCTAGCTTTCCCCACTGAGGAACAATAAAGGGATTTTCTATTCTATTCATCTATCTGCAGCCTTTCCACTTCCTGTTTACTGTAGGTTAAATCATTTCTCACGGGCCAACAACAAAATAAAAATATCAGTTTATCTTAAATGAAAATGCAACATCTCACCTGTTAACTTTCATGTTCTGGAGCAGAAAAAGAGCATAAAACCAGCATATTTAAAGCTCAGTTTGTTCCACTGGTTTACTGTGATGCTCATCTGTTCCAGCCAGATACCTGCATCATGGGGATGATCTGAGCTGAGGAGGAGACTCCTGTTGTTTTATTCATCTTCATCATAATAATGACAACATTAGATGACAACAGGTGCTCACATAGGTTTGTGCTGATGAACATGTCTGAGCAGCTTGACCGCGTTGTTGTGTGTCGGGGAGGAAACACAACCACAGAGCCGTGCTGGTTTGAGCGTGTCGCTGTTCGCTGGAGTTATATCGGCTCTGTCTGGACGTTAGTTGGAAAACTTTCTCTTTCAGTCATGAACACATTACTGAGCGGTTACAATCCCCGTTTCTGGGCTTCAACGTCAGAAAATAGCTGAGTGAACTCGGCGCTGAGTGCGAGGAGTGTTTAGTTTGTCCGAGACGCGGAGCTGCAGACACTGGCAGCAGAAGCTGGAAAAAACACAAAGGAGGGGGCGCGTCGGCTCCGCGCTGATGCCGCAAAGGATCATGGGAGTTGAAGTCTTTGCGGTAAAATCGGCCAGCGGGCCAGTTTAAATATATTTTGGATATTTATCTTGAGGGCCACATAAAAATGCTCAGCGGGCCGCATCTGGCCCGCGGGCCTTGTGTCTGACACATGTGTTTTAGACAATTACCAAGTTCATTTTACATGAAACACAGACAAAATAACTCCTAAATGTCAAACTGCCTGGCATGGACAGAGCGGTTTTGATTTGGAATACTGATATCAGTTAGAAGGTGGCATTTTGTTTGAATTTCAATCTTCAAGCTGTGACTAGAGAGCAGGATTATTTATTCATTTTCCTCCAGAATAATAAAACGTCTTGTTGGAGCGCTACAATATAGCATCACTGTCAGGGAACTACACTTGTTTGGTTGCTAATGTTGCAATGGCAAACATTTGTCTTGGTGAAACGACAAAGAGGGAATTGTTGCATTTGCCTTGGGGGTGGACCATTACTTTCCCTCCACTGGGTTGCGTAAACAGCCTGCACTGCTTTTTCTGAGAACAATAGCTTAGCTTGGGTAAAACATCTTTCAAGGGCATCCAAGACCAAGCTTTTTAAATCTAGTAATCTCAACACCACCATCAGAGTGCTCAGGAAACTTTAGGAATATTTAAAAAATGCTTTGAAAACTAATGTTTATCCTCATCTAGCAGGTCCTCTGATAGCCTTATCATGGTGTAGAGATGGAGGGGCAGGGATGACACAATTCCACCTCTATCTGTGTGTATTCAGCAAAAACATATCTGTGATAATGTCCCGTTCCCCTCAACTGTTGGCGCTGATAAATTTTCATGCAAAATGGTCGATAAGCCTGTTTCCAATAGTGCTTTTTTTCAGATGTTGACTCAGACTCTTTTTGATCAAATAAAGCATCTGTAATAAACTTTATATTTTAAAACATATATGCTGTCTGGATGACTCATTTGACCTAACAGTAACAAAATATGGGCTTCCTGCAACATGGAGGCCTTATGTCAGTACAGCACTGGCAGAAACCTAAAGCGGTTGCTTGTATTATGATAAAAAGGATTAAAGGGTAGGACCATAGATTTTTTAAGGGTCTTATAAATGTGATTGGTTACGGTAATTAAAATGATATTTTTTTGGTGAGTCTTAAAGGCCCCGTGTGTGAAATTCACAGAAATCATAGTAAAAAGATCCGACTCTTTAGCACCACGCAGTTTAGAGTCGGTATTGCAGCTATTGGAGCCCCCGAGGATCAAAACGTTTTTTTTAAATCATTATTTAAAACTTTATTAACAAATATAACAAATACAATACAAAATCGTGTTGCTGTAAACGGCAGCATGTCATCATCTAATTCCAGCTTTCAAGTCAGCGAACAGGTTAGTTGTTTTCATCTAACTTATTTTATTAATTTAATCTAAATAGGTTTTGAATAAGAAAAACTTTTTTATGTCAGTTATGTTTGCTAATAGCAAACGGCAGCTAGTTAGTGATGATTTCTGACTACAAAAAATGACAATATTTTGTTCATTTTATTTGAGAAATGTTATATTTCTATTTGCCATTTTGGAAATATACAAGGTAGTGTAGTCTGTAATTGTTTTCTCTCCGTAAACAGAGTCAGATATCATCCGATGGCTCATCGGTGGAGACAGACAGAGGACGAGGGAGAGGAAGAGGGAGAGGAAGAGGGAGAGGACAGACGTGTGCCAGCGCACAGAGAGGCAGAGGTGTTAGACATGCGACAGAAGCAGGGCAAGCATCCCAAGATGAAGGAGCCGAATTTGCTCAAACCAGCCGCAACGTTCCACGCACAAGAGGAAGAGGCAGAGCTGCAATAAAGTCTAGAAGATCGGCGCTTTCAAGCGCTTTCAAACTATCCCGTTTCTCAAGTTTGCTTGTAGAATATGTGTGATCCTCCATCGCTAGAAGTACGGTGTGGCTAGTTTCTTCTTCTTCTTAGTTACTTTGTCAGACTGCATGCTTACAAGGCGCACTTCTGCCCCCTGCTGTTTCTTTGAGGTTACATAATTTAAAAACGCAAACATCAAATGCGAAGCTTAATATGTTGTATGTCCCTAAAAGGTCACTATTTTAAGATGGTGCATGCCATATGGAGCACCGGTCTGCTTCTTTTGTCTAAAATATTAAAATATAAAGCTAATAATAATGCTTAGAATAAATGCTTGTTTGAATTATCATTAAAAAAAAACAAATTTGAGAATGTGATACAAGAAATTTGATAACTTATAAGATGAAATATCACACATTGGGCCTTTAAAGGAGCACATGTAAGCATTTATCTGCATTGAGCTCTTGGTAGACGGTTGTTTTTTTTTATCTAGTATTGTGTGGAAGAATCAAACCATAATCTTTATTAATTTATCCCAACATAAGGTGGAATGCTCACTTTGAGTTGGGATTGTGTCTTTTCCTCCTGCAAATGGTGTCGTGTTCATGCATGATAGTACGATGGCGGAGGAGTTGGATCAATGGATTGTGACTTGGTCTGCAGTAAGGATGATGCTATAATCTGTTGCGAAGAAGAAACTCAGCTAAAAGGTCTTTCGTTCTTTGGTCATGAGATTTGAATTGTAACTGGTTATGGATTAAAGTGGTGGAAATGGGATGGCAGGGGGTAGGGTAGTGATACAGCCCCTGTTGAAAGGAATCCGCTGGGGTGGTTTAATCACTGCTTTTAGCTCCTACAGAGGTTTCCCACATATGGTCCAAAAGGAGGAGCCTTTAGGGCGTACCCAGTCACATTGGGCATTATATATCCTCTGGAATAGTTTAGGATGAGTTGGATCTTGATAAATGGAGTATAAATGAAAACTGTTTATAGGGAGCCTATGCTAATCGACTTCTGGACCAAAGATCCCCAGAAGAACAAAAAAATGAATCCAAGTCAATGGGGCTAAAAAGGCTATTTTCTAGTTCCGCTTTTTATGTGCCATGGATTTCACATATGATGTCTGTGAATTGTAGACACATTTTGATACCAAGAAAGTTCTTATTTTCGAACGGGGGGTAACGTTATTTTAGTTTTTGTGTGAAAATAAGCCCAGGACTACACATGCGCCTTATGAAAGTGGCGTCTTCAAACCAGACATGGAGAAAAACAGAGGAAAAATTGCATGGGTTCAGCAAACTTCAAATCCTTCCTTCAGGAGGGAAGAACCACCAAAAATATGGCCATGTGGTAAGTAGCAGCTACGCTAGAGGATTCTGTGGTAACGTCACATGTGCGACGTACCGACGTCCGATTTGTAGTCATGCTAATTGCGAACTTATACATGCTGATAAGTCTCAAAGTCATGACAGGCATGGTTGAAACGCCCATCAGTACTTTTCATTTAAATTGCAGCACAACATATGTGTGATCCAGGGTGTAAGGCAAAGCGGACTAGAAAATAACTATTTTAGCCCCGTTGACTTGCATTAATTATTTCGTTCTTCCAGGGACCCATGAGCCGACCGGAAAGGGCTTATGCTCCCTATGTGGCTTAAGCAAACAGAAGTCAGACTATTGACTGCCTGTATGTCTAAAATCACCACTATAGTATCAACCATTGAGAATCCCTGGTTGGTTGACTTCTAAAAAGGGTAATGTCTATTAATTATGTATGTGTGGGTACATTAAACTGTTTAGCAAATTAACATATAGAACTTGCAATATATCAACTTATTCACCTTTATAAATTTTAAAAACGTCAGTGAAGGACATGGAAGGAAAATTCTCATATATTCTTCATAACAACCATTATATTTGAGCTGAGGAAACCCTGAGACATATTTGCATAGATAATGGAAGACACTTGGCATTGTAATTAATTTCCTACCCTGTGAGCATTGCATGTATGCCCTAAGTGCCTCTTTATATCCTTCATGTATGGATAAGTAGTATGTAAACATACCCAACGCTTTGGCTTGTGTGCAAAAGGCACTAAATGTCAGTACAGACAATGCACCTTGGTGTTTCCGGAATGATAAAAAGACATAATGTCTGTTGGCTAATATTCATTAGAGGAGAGTGCCACATAATTCCCAGTGTGGTTTTGTTTGGTTGCTTTCCATCAAGCTCTGTCCTCATATTTTGTACCATGTCGGAGGAATGTTGTTTTGTCTGTTGAGGAGCTCTGTAGTTTCCATAAAATGACACAAGCTAGAATCTTTTCTCTCTCTCTCTCTCTCTCTCTCTCTCTCTCTCTCTCTCTCTCTCTCTCTCTCTCTCTCTCTCTCTCTCTCTCTCTCTCTCTCTCTCTCTCTCTCTCTCTCTCTCTCTCTCTCTCTCTCTCTCTCTCTCTCTCTCTCTCTCTCTCTCTCTCTCTCTCTCTCTCTCTCTCTCTCTCTCTCTCTCTCTCTCTCTCTCTCTCTCGGAACAGAGATTATTCATCCTCCCACAGACCGTTGGTGTACCGAGGGTAGATGTCAAAGTGCCAGTAGCATGACGTGCAAAGGGTATGCATGCCCGTGCTCCCGCTAGTATGTGTGTGTTTGTGAAAGTCGGTGCCCGAGTCCATCTTTCTATGCGAGTGTGTGTAGGAGTAGTGCATTTTGAGATGCATGTCTTCTTCCTGTATACGGTCCCGAGCCCAAGAACGAGTTTTGGTGGGTATAAAAAGTTTATACGAGTAATTTGTCTTTGTGTCTTCATTTTTTCCCCAGTTCTTGCCCTTCAGGAAACAATACATTTTGACTACCGTAGGGGCCCTTGCAGCTATCATCTCCACCTCTCTAATGCCTGCCATTTCTCCTTCCATCCCTCATTTTTCCTCTTCTCTCACATAGCCTCCATTAGAAGTGTGAAAAAAGCTGGCAGTGAAGCGAATTCCCTCGCTTTTCCTTCCTTTGTCACCTCTCTTGCTCTCTGCCCAACAATGTGCTCTTCTCCCCCCTTTCTCCTTTGGCTCGTTGCACCTCTTATCCATTATATTTCCAGCCTTCTGCCCCACCCTCCTCTCACTTCCCCCTTTCTTTTTTTCTGCCTCATAATATGTAACATGATTTAGCCCTTCCCTGTTCATGCGGCGTAAATTTAATCCCAGCCATTCCGGGTTGGCTGCTGCATCTACCGTTTTTCTCATTTCTCCCTCCCTCCCGTCCTGACACACTCGCTGCTCCCGACACAATAGACTCCTCAACATTCAGCCTGTTTGCATGATAAGAAGTTCTTTCCTTATAATAAACGCTGATGCACAAGGTCAAGCACAACCCGAGTGGCACATGCTTGTGCTATAGACGTCTCCCACACCGTGACAAACAAAGCACGGGGGAAGGCCTCCCAACAAGCTGGCGATTATTTGAATAGGTTTTCCACAGCTTCACGTGCTTACCGAAGGCCTGGCTGCACTGTGCTGTGAGTTTTATCTGCTGCCCATTGAAAAGGCATTAGCAGCATCCATTAGCACTCAATAGGAAGTGTGTTTACCAAGGTCAGAGGAGGTGATCCAAGCATAGAGACGAAGATAAAATAGGTTCCTGGACTTTTTCGTAGTTTTTTTTAATTCTTCCCTTGAAGTTCCAGTGTCCTTACAAATCGCCCAGCAGTACAGTTCAACTTGTGTTTGCGTAACATGTTAGTTAAATGCGTCGAAGGAGCTGCGCAACATGGCATGGGGGTAATCATTCACTAGATTGCAGGTCAGGGTGTTAACGCTGTGGGCACAATCCATCTGAAGCCAGCAGCTGGAGGGAGTGAGAGAAGAGAGATCAGGTAGAAAAAAAGCCTAGTAGAGATGGTTGATGACAAAAAGGAGGAGGGCAAAGGGAGTGTTTGTGAAATCGTGCTTGTGTCAGACTAAAACATACAGTCATGCTTCATGTCCTTGTGGCTGGTTGTTACAATAACACAACCTTGTTCAGAGTAACAGTTTTGAAATTGCACCATCCCGTCCTTGACGTGGAGTTTCATATGAAATTTTCATTTTCCCAGACATTTTTGCTTAATCCAGATTTCCGTTGCACCAGTTGCTTGGCAGATGACTGGAATCAGATGATTTTCAGCTTGACCAGTCACTCAGAAATCACATTATTTCCCAATCCATGAACACGCAATAGCCAAATGGCATTTTCCTATGATAGTATCGCATTTCCCCAAAGGAAAAAGCCTTAAAGTTGTCCATTCATCTATTCTCTAAACCCACATCCAGGCTCACAGGGACTGGTGTTTGTCTCTAGCTGACGTTGCACCATAGGATGTGTACACCCTGATAGGGTATGCACATACACCCACATCTGATCACTAGTTAGCAGTTACATAGTTTCGGTATTACAATTAGTAAAGCTTGTGCTTTTCATCATGGAGGGAAGCTGATGCTCAACTCCAGCAGCCATAGGACAAGCGGGACAGGTCACCAGTCCATCACAGGGATGCCCAAGACAACCAACCATTCATACACTCAAACACACCTAGGGACAATTTAGAATCTCAAGCATGCTTTTGCATGTGGGAGGAGAAAACCCACACATGCATGGGGAGAATATGGTAACACAGAGATGTTACAGTCAGGATCCAAACCTGCGATCTTCTTGCTACGAGGCAGCAGTGCCACCAGCTGCACCACCATGCAACCCCAGCTATTTTACTTACAACATATAGAAGGAATACTCGTAGGAAACACAAGTTCAAAGTGACAGTGTGTATTTTTCCTGGCGATAGGGGGCTGTATTTTTGTGTTGGAGCAAGACCTGACCAACGGATGCCCGTTAGGGTCAAAAAGTCCCAGGTAGTGTAAACGTCAGCAAAATGACAATCACATCAGACTCCTTTTCATCACTGGCAACGAGTGAAGAGGTTAATGTGTAAAACAACAACAGTTATGATGCTGAAAGTTCTGTAATCATTTGTTAAAAATCATTAAATGTGTTTTGTCCTCAAGGGCTCCTGTAGAAGGAAACATGGCAACTAATATGGCGTCACCAAGAGACTTAGACCCGCTCCCATGTAATTTAGACTTTTTTTTAGGTTATATGTTACAAAGCCGCCAACAATTTTCTACAACTGGGCATCATTTGGTTCATTTTCAACAACATTTTGATGGATATTTCCAGAGATTAACGATGAAAACTACATATTGTCACTTTAAGCCACAAAGGAGCTGAAATCCCCCCTCATGGCTGGCTGCAGTAAATGCTTTATGTTCTGCCTCTTCTATATAAAAATTGAGACATTTTTCTTACAAAAATAAAAAAAATCAGGTAATTGTTATCAGGATTTATGTGTAGCTCTTACCTTGCTGGCGTAGGTTCAAATGTTATTTGTATGTTATTTGTAATTACTTAATAGGTGGATACATTATTATCCAATATTATGCAAGTAGGAGACAAATTAATCGACAGATTTAATAATTTTCATGTATACCATTATTATTTAAAAGTTATGAGGACTTTTTTTAATCAAAGTTTTGGGAATGTTCTTTTTCTTTATCTTGTTCTTTTAAATACTAATGACATTTATTTCATTGAGGCTATATATATATATATATATATATATATATATATATATATGTGTGTGTGTGTGTGTGTGTGTGTGTGTGTTCCTTTATTTAGTGTATTTTATTGTTTTTGTAAAATAGAATTTACTGCTTATTTCAGTTCAGCAATATATTAATATATAAGTCAGTTCAGTGCCTGTTAGAAATATTAATTCTCTGTCTTTTTCAGGAGTTACGTCTAATGTAAAATAACTTAAAATGTAAGAAAAATAAAGTAAAAAAAAAAACAACTGGCCAGAGATTCACAAAAATCAGCTTATAAACTATTGGAGAAAATATTTTTTCCTCTTAAAATAACTCAAAAAATATATTTTTCTGTGATTTTACAAAGTTCTCGGGTAGTAAAGCAGGAGTTTTCAAATCTGACAATAATTTACTCGTAGACACGCGAGTGAGACTCCTATAGCTTCCGACCTCACATCCCAGCAGGTGCTTTTACAAACCAATTATTAAGCAGATGAATGTGACCAGAGCCAATTAGCTTCCTGCTGAGTGTTTCATGTTGGCTGATACATTCATAAGAAAACAACTTATAAGCAAAAAGACAGCAACGCTGGAAGCGGGAATTAGTCAGGCTCCTAGTCTGAGGCTTAAACCCTTTAATTCTGCAAACATGGCAGCGCCACCCAGAATGATAGTTTATGACCGCGAGAGGCTTGTTTTCAGGGAGGTCATGGGAGGCGATACATCGGGGGTGGGGGGTGAGTAAATAAGTGAGTACAGCAAATAAACTCTTTTGATGTGTGGTTGTCAGGGTCTTTCATGTGGCGGCTACACTTGAGGGCATAGCTTAGACTAGCTTTAGGGATGTTTTTACACATGCCGGCTGATCAGGAGCGATGTGTGAGAAACGGCCTCGTCACTCGGCTTTAAATCACATCATCGCAGGCAGAAGGGAGAAAAAAGAGGGTAAAATGGGCAGAGATTCAAACGGGAGAAGCATGAGAGACTAAAAGAGAGGGGTGTTTAAATGGTGAGAAACCGAAAGTTGACTCTAGAAAACAGGAAAAAAAGATCAAAAGATGGGACTCTTGATTCCACATTCTCTCACTGATGATCTCGTCTGGTCAAGCAACATACAACAAAAACACATCAGCTTCACTTCCAGCTCAGTGTATTTAAAAAAAAAGTTTAATTATAATGCTCTTTTAACTTTCTGAAGGAATATAAGGAAAAAAATAATAATAAAAGATCAATGCCTTGATAAATGTGTGTTTGCTGTGCCTGGCTGGGCATGATAGTAATGAATTCAATGTAGTGCAGCGTGGCTCTGCGTATCGTGGCGTTTAGCTGTGTTTTTGAGAGAGTTAGGCCTTTTAATAGATTTGTTGGCATTTTTGTGGCTGCTTTGGTCAGTTACGATAACATATACTCAGCTATTTTCTTTAGGTCCTACACAAAACGCTTGGAAAAATGTAAAAATGGGCTGAATCTGGTAAAAATAAAAATAAAAAAGCTGAAATGACTTAGCTGGCACATGGGAAATGTTAAACCTGTTATCACAATAGAGGTGTAAGCAAGTCAAACTGGCAAAACACACCTACAGCAAAAAGTCAATAGCATTTTCCATTATTTTCAGTTTTGTTTGATAGTATTTTTAATGATATGCCTGGGATTATATAGCAGACAACGTTAAGCCCTTTTCACACCTAATGTGGTACGGAAGTGGTTCGGTTTTTGCACAGCTTCCGGACAGGCTGTCATTCACACTGACTGTGGTTTGTGTGCTGAACATCACCAGGTGTCTGCTCTCACAAGAGCAAATTTGACATACCGGTAATACCTTTAAGGATATACGTGTAAAAATTATGTGAACTATCATACACTGTGAACTGATAACCCTGTCATTAATAACAAAAGCTGTCAAAATTCATATAACACATGTTTTATTTTTTTAAATAAACAGGGTGCAGATATATATATATATATATATATATATATATATATATATATATATATATATATATATATATATATATATTTTTTTTTTTTTTTTTCAAGTTTGGAAACACAATACTTTTTGTGGCCAACAAGTACTTAAAGCTGCAATAACAAATCTACAAAACCAGCTAGCGTTTAAACATAAACACGGTCACGGAACTCGCTCTCCTCCTGTTGGTTATCATCCCTTGTCCACATCCACTGGATACCGGTACCCACAATGCCAGAGGAAACGAGAGAGCTAAACACCGATCTCTGTTTTCTAGGTACAAACGTCTTTTTTTGTACGTGACTTCAAATGGTGTTTTTCTTTTTGGTACTCTGGTAGTGTGTCCTAAAGTTGAAGTGGTAGCAGCCAGCTGTTTCTATTTTCTCTGATCTAATTGCCAGGATAACCAGTGGTGCTCTGTTGATAAATACGCAAATGTGTAATAAATGGAGGAACTAGGGAAGTGCGGAGGTTCGGCGAGATTGACAATCGGATGGTCCAACAGTTACTTTCAGTCCGAAACGTGTTATTGGTTGAGGTTTTTTGACAATTTTTTTTAATCTCCACAATATATTAAAATCTGTACTATGTTGGAATGTTGTTAAGAGGTATAAAAAATTTAAGCTGACTTGTTTTGCAAATTTGCCATTACAGATTTAACAACAAATAAATAAGTACTAAAGGGTACTTATTTTAGTCCATTTTTTTAAAATTAGAAGACAGCTATTATACATCGTATAGAATTTCTAGACTTTCAATTCAAGTTTATTTATATAGCGCCAAATCACGACAATAGTCGTCTCAAGGCACTTCACACAGTAAACATTCCAATACAGGTCAGTTCATTAAGCCAATCAGAAAAAAGTTTCCTATATAAGGAACCCAGCAAATTGTATCAAGTCACTGACTAGTGTCAGTGACTTTACAGCAATCCTCATACTAAGCAGGCATTTAGTGACAGTGGAGAGGAAAACTCCTTTTTAACAGGAAGATATCTCTAGAAGATCCTGGCTCAGTATAAGCAGCCATCCACCACGACTCACTGGGGATCGAGAAGACAGAGCAGACACACACATACACCAACACCACCCCACCCTACCCACACACACACACACACACACACCATATATACCAAGTAATGTTTCTATGGTTACATTGTGATTTCTTAGTAAATACTCCATTTGGTGAGAGATAAACTTTATTGTATTTATCCTAGTGAATCTATAATTAAACGGGTAAACTAGTAGTAGCACATTCAATGTCAAAGAAAGTAAAATGTTATTATCAGGAGAGGTAGAATGTTTAAGTGGTTAGCAGCAGTGTTCAAGCCGATGGCCCCCTCCATGAGGCCACCACAGCTCAGCAGAACACCACTGTAGCTTCTTCTGGGGAGAAAAACACTTAGAGAAAAAATAAAGGTAACCACTGAAATAGCAGGAAATAAGGCAGTTAAAAAGCAGATTGTAGAAGAAAGTAGTCGAGTGTGGAAAGTGGTCAGTGTGTCCTTCAGCAGTCTAAGCCTATAGCAGCATAACTACAGAGATAACTCTGGATAACCTAGCCTTTTAGATGGAGGCATGTTGGAGCTAGGGCAAGGGAGAGCCGTCTTTACCAACTGTACACTCCACCTCCCTCTACTCCCCCACTTGTCCAGATCTGGGCTAACATCAGATTTTACCCTTAGGCCCTATCAATGCCCAATTTGCAATTTCCACTTTTGGCAGGCTATTCTACCCCAAAAATACAGCAATGTTAAACATAACACCTTAACAAAAACAGGTACCGTGGATAGGCTTCTAAAAGATAATAAATAACACCACATGAAAATTACAATCAAAATAGGTTTTAATATCTAAATATCTTTACTTTTTTAAGTTTCCACATCAATAGGCTGTTTATAAAAACGTTGAAAGTTATGTATTTATCTAATTGCTTGTCTACGTCAGTAATCACAAGTGACGTCTTTATTTCAGCCAGTTTCTTACCTGATTTGACCCTCACATACCTGTGGTGTCTTTCTGTATGGTTCTAATTCCAAACTTTGATGCTTCTAAAATAAATGATTTTATTGAGCATCCGTTCCCTGCTTGCAGATCCACAGCTCTTCTCTGTTTTTATAGCAGTGTGTCTGCTCCAATTTCAGTCATGTTATTATTGTTATTTTATAGTTTATATTAATGCTAGTATTATACGAACTTTGGTTTAATATTGTTTAGAGATGTACATATTTAGTTTTGCCTGGTTAACTTCTTCAAGTCCATTTGCTGCTGTACTTTGTGCCACTAGAGGGCGCAATGAGCTCATCACATGACCAAAACAAATGCGCTCAAACATGAAGCGGTTAGCAAAGAGCACAGTGTGGGAGCAGTTTATTCTGAGTTATTTCACCCTTGGAACACAATAATCCTCACATCAAAGCCGAGCCTGGCAGAACATGGCGCAGCAAACTGAACCGAGGCCAGCAACAGGTCAGTCGGCCGTGACGCTCCTGCTAGCGCCTGACTCCTAATTTGTCTAGTAAAATAAAGAAATGTCAGTGTAATTATTTAGTTCAATGTAAGGAAAGTAAAGTGTTTTTTTTTTATTCGTGTCATCCAGAATGTGTTTTTGAACACGAAGTCGCAAGCGGCGCCGTGTATTTGACGTCAGACGATCCACTGCGCAACAACTTCCGAGTCTGGCAGATCCCTGCCATCCCACTCTCTCTTTACTTCTTGTTCATAAATGTAACAAGTGTGGGACTTAAGTTGTGCGTCGGAATTATATATATAAAAAA
The DNA here is from genome assembly GCF_043380555.1 of Nothobranchius furzeri. NCBI lineage: Eukaryota > Metazoa > Chordata > Actinopteri > Cyprinodontiformes > Nothobranchiidae > Nothobranchius > Nothobranchius furzeri. Next base: position 69,852,787 of record NC_091742.1, read on the forward strand.
AAAGAATAGACGAAAAATGCGTTATTATTTGTAGAGAGGCGCAAATGTTTGCGTGTGTCCAATAACTGATTAAAGAAATTTTGTAAGACGTGCATCCATAATATTTTTTATCACCAGTAAACAACAAAACTTCCATAACCTTTATAAGTAAATTGGATTTTGGCATTGTCTTTAAAATGTCAACTCTGAGTACCGTTTCCTAATTTAGTAATGGCGTTTATTTGAGATGTAGATATTCTTGGAATTATTGCTGATCATAATTTATTTCCCATAATTCATGCCCAGGTTGTTTTGGAGATTCTCAGCAATGTGAGAGAGCGTAGAAACACAGCAGATTTGTTTCAGTGTTTTAAGCTCCAGGGACTGATTTCATACATCTACTCTACTCTCCATTAATAAGTCCATTGAAGTGTGGCTGGAATGTGTGAAAAAATGAGTACATTATTCTGTTAACTTTTTTTTATCCATAATAATGTCTAAGAAAAAAAATAACAGTATACAAAACCATCCTTCATGCAGAATATAAACATCCCACCCTCATTCTTTTTATTCCCCGATAAGGATCATGGGGAAGGAGAGACAGTTCAGCAGCCCCCTGCATTCTTTTTCTTTCACCTTCCCCTCCTTTTCTAATTAACATGGCGCATGTTGTCGGGCTTTTGTTTAATAATGCATGATTGCTATCAGCAGCAAAACCCTTTGAATGAAGCGCCACAGAATGGGAACACAACAATATCACCAGGGGCTCAGGAAGAAAGACGAGGTTGTTTTTTGTTTATTTTTCTCTAATGTAATAAATGCTCAACGAAAAGCATCAGTGCAGTTGAACATATGCGTGTAAATGTTTTGAAGGCAACACTAAATGTCCTCACTGAGGATGAAGCGACCATTGTGGGACTATTTGAAAATACTTGCAGTATTTAAGTTGTGTTTTAAAGGTGTGTACCATTGGAAAAACGTTTTTTAAAATATTATTTCTAATGATAATTGATCGTTCTTGGGTTTTTTATGTAGTTTGAACATGACAATGGTCTCCTACACCTATCTCCTGCATTAAATTCTGATAGAAAATAGATGGTGAAACTCTAGGATTGGAAAATCCTGACAGATCCACGTCACACTGTCACAACATTCATGGACTCACCCATCTTGACTCGTGGCGGGGAAGGCTGTTGTTGGTTTATTGTCCAGGAAACAGCAGAGGATGTCTTGGTTGGCAGAAGCTAACTGTTAGCATTAGCAACTCCACCACACAGCATAACTCCTCCAGGCTTTTGTTATTTGTGAAGATAAAACATTAAAGTTGCAAAGTTGTGTTACTGTAAGTCACTCAGAGACTAGATGTCCAAATATCAGGACATATGACCCCAAATCCTGCCGACTGAAGTTACCTTCTCCTCCAGCTGACTTTTACTTCCTGAAACAGGAGCATCTGAGCTTTTTCCCCAGAGACTGACCCACAATACACTCATTTATACTCGAGACCACTGCAAGAGTATTGATTGAATGAGTGTTCCACACCTTTAAAATAAAGGTACAATTGCTACAAACATTAGCTTGTTACACATTTTAAAATATTTGAGTGGATTAGGGTTTGCTGGTGAAGGTTCGGATGTCCAGGAAACGTCCTGAAGGCGTTTCGCTTCTCATCTGGTGGAGTTTCTCAATTAAAAAGTGAAAAGTACCCAGCTTTTAAAGTTTAATGATGGCTAAAGGTGATCATTTTGGTGGTAATATTTGATCAGAGCCGTGTCCAGGGAGTGGCCTGGGGTACTCTTAGAATCTGATTGGCCACCCTTGTTGCCAACCCGCTAAGTTTCCAATAAATCGATTTGACATTGTCCATAAAGACATGGGGTCATAAAACCCCAAACCAGCAGGTGGCAGCACACACTTTAAACATTGGTTTCTAGCTTCAGGCCTACAGAACATTGCTGGATTATTATTATTATTTATTAGTTTTCATGTTAGCATAAATAGTATTTAGAGTCCTGCTACACACAGAAGACAACTAAGATAATGAAGATAAAGGAGAATGGACATGGCACAAACTGGAGCACAGAAATGCACCAGAATACTTAAATAAATAATTAAATAAATAAATGGGCACATCCAAAGACACCACCCATGCATATAAAAGTGCCCCACCCCATTTTGAAAGGCCTGGCCACACCATTGCATTTGATCAAGAAGTAATCTAAACACCTGATGATTAAATCAAGACCTTTTGACAACTCCCAACAAATATTGGGTAGTAATTTGAGAAATCAGCTTGTATTGACAACGACATGTTTGACTTGTTCAGTCCAAATGAGTGTCTCTTTCAAGGATATGCAAATGCAAGACCTCCAGTAACAAGCTATAAAACAGATAAAAACATTTAATTAAAAAACTGGGCTGAAATGATAGTGAATTTGCATCAGTTGTACCTTTAAGACTAATGACATTCAGATTTCAATCACCCAACAGATATGTCCTCTCTGGAGGCTTTATTGTCTGTAATTTTGCATTTTCTTTATATTTAACACAAAATAATAATCAAAAAGCAAAATTTTAAAACCAACCATAGATAATATTACCACAGTTACATAAAACCATAAAACATTTGCCATAGTCAGGTGTGTGTTTTTAGATTCAATGTTGTTTGTATTTACTCGCCTGGCACAGCCTTCTAGCTGTCTCGCTGGTTGTTACACAGATGGTTTTGTTTGCCTCCATCAGTGCATGGATATGTGTGTGTGTGTGTGTGTGTGTGTGTGTGTGTGTGTGTGTGTGTGTGTGTGTGTGTGTGTGTGTGTGTGTGTGTGTGTGTGTGTGTGTGTGTGTCCACACGCAGGGTTGGTATTAGGAAGGGGAGGGCTGCTGAGCTGTGCAACTTCGCCCCAACCCAGTGTCGTGTCACTTTGTAAATTCACACTTCATCAATTAACTCCAAGGCAATCACTTAGACTTGGAGACGTGTAAAACAATAACCTGGGGAGACGGACGGCAGCACCGTACACAGGAGCTCCGTCCCCTCCTTCCCTGCTCAGGTTTTTTTTTCTTTATATTTTTTTCAGTCCAGTTGGTTTTAATCAAACTCACTGTCACTGCAAAGGCTCAGCTCATGTGAGAATTCATCCCGGTGTTCTCCGAGGTATGCATATGCTTCTGCATTTGTGTGTGCTTATGTGGCAAGAGCGAGCTGGGGATAAGATTGTCTCAAATTGATTCCCTTCGCCACACATTCCCCTGCTCCCACGCTTGCTACCAGCCTTGCAGTGTTAGGAGACAGGTAGCTGTGTCTATCTGACCCCCCCACCACCCGCAACACAAATCGAGTGTGACAGGTGCACTATCTCCCTGTCTTTTCTGCCATTTACAGCCCACAGAAATGAAAGAGGGAGAGCTTGGAGCGGGAAAGAGGATGATTGGTAACAGGGAAATGAGGTACTTTGTCATCACCGGGCCTTGTTATTGGGCCTGGGTGGGGGGTGTTTTCTGTTATTAGGTGGCAGTCAAATCTGCAGATAAACAATCCAAAATAAAAGCATCCCCGCTGAACACAAAAATCCCCCAGGCTTGTAAGAAATCCCACACCTCGAACTCCAACTGCCAGCATGGCCGAAAACACAGTTTTTCATCGAGCAACGCAGGCAGACCGGACATTTACTAACCCTAAGTACAGTATGACAGTCAGATTAGCTGGGAGATGTGCTATGAGTCGAAATCTACCGCAGAGCATCCATCACTAAGGATCAAGCTCAGGCTTAAGCAAATGGATGACAAGGGATAGAGGGAGTCGGCAGCTAATACCAGTTCACTGTATCACATCGATTTTTCACAGCCGTGTACTCTCCTCTGATAAAAGGCTGGAACATGAATGGAAAGGGTCGGCTGCTCTGTCTTAAAGATTTTATTTGGTGTTTGTGTTGCGCTGGATAAAAGAGAAAATCTTGTGGTCTGTGTGTGTGTGTGCACTGAAGTTAAGACGTAACCATCACTGTTCACATTGTGAATCATACACTAATACAATGCATTATGGCTGAGCTTAATATTATACCATACTACAGGATGAAATATATATCACATGACATAATGTAAAATAATACAAGATCTGAAAGAAATCATTTATGCAAAACAACAATACAAGAATTGCTATCATAGAATATTACATATGATAATAATGACAGTATAAAATGATAATTGTATGTATGTATGTGTGTGTATATATATATATATATATATATATATATATATATAGTATATCATGATCATAATTATGTAATATGAAAGAAAGAAATAAACATTACAAGACATTTAATTGGCTCAGATCACAGCGTAAGCAGTGATGGTTGACATGTATGATGTCACCACAGAATCTCACTTACTTACCTCATGGTCATTTTCTTTGCTTTGGTTTTCTCCATGTTTACTGCTCGATGACGTCATTTTGGTGAAACACATTTGTAGTCTTAGACGTCTTTTGACACAAAACCTAAAATGACTTTTGCAGCATGTCAAAATCAAGCACTTTCTTGGCATGAAAATGTGTCTTTAAAATTCACGGACATCACATGTGAAATGCATGGCACGTAACAAACGGCATTAGAAAATAGCCTTTCTAGCCTCATTGACTTGCATTCATTTTTTCTTATTTCTGCGGACTTGTGGTTCGGAAGTGGATGAGCGTGACTTGATCTCCGTGTTGTATCATACCATTTTCCAGTATGGAGTTTCACATGGCATTGTGTCGTTTGATGTAACATCCTGTTTGATGCAAATACAAGTGAAGTTCTGACAGTTAAACTGAATATTTAAATGAAAGAACGTTTTTGTATGGCTTCTTAATTAAAACGGTGTGTTAAGTGAAACAGACAGGGAGGCTGATCTGAGAGAGAGTTAAAACACTCTTTAATTATGCAGCATATTTGACTGGTGCGATCGACCTAAGCTGCGAAGACAAAATCATGTTAACTCGCCCTTTTATCTGTGTGATTCTTTCTCTCTTGCGTTCAGTTCGTCTGCCTCTCATGCACACACGCACACGCATCGTGTGAAGTGACTATTCCATTTAGGGAACTGTCAGAATATACCCCGTGAGCACATCAGGCTGTTCCTATCCTCTGTCAGCTCCAGCCGAGGCTGTGTGGGGGTATGTCAGAAATGTGCGGGGATAGATAAAACCCATGGAGCCAAACAGCTTTGTTTCATTCATTCCCTCTCTCTTTTTTCCCCCTGCTCCCCCCCTCCTTCCTTCTCCATCTTCCCATCCCTCCTTCCCTTGTACAGGCTGTGAAAACGCTGCATCTGAGAAATCAGACCAGACTGACTCACAGGGCTCTGTGAGCCAGTGCCACCGAGGCTGCCAAAGCATGCTGGTGCCAAGCTGTCCCACCATGCACAGAGCCAGACCCACGCTGCTGCTGCTGCCGCTGCTGCTCATCCAGGGTCTGCTCCTCCACCTCGCCGACGCTGACTGTAAGTTCACCGTACACTCCCATGTAGGACTTGTGGAAACTGACCTGCGGAGCTGGGGGAGATTCCCCTTTTCTTCTCTTTTAAACTGTTTTTTACGTGAATGCCAAACAACAAATGTAAAATGTACAGGGTGACAAAGTTAGCATCTCACTTTTTAGTCAGATTCTCACTGAAACGGTATGAAAACGTGGCACTGAAGAAACATTAGGGACACATGGTGTCATTGCAAACCAATTACAAATTTTGCACCAAATTGTCAATGGTTCTGCTACAAAATGGCCTAATTTCATCACACTTTACCTTTATTGTATCAACAGTTTGGTCATCAGCCCCTCCTGAAGTTGTCTCATACTTCTCAGTTTCTGACTCTCACGAGCTAAACTTTTGTTTTGATGCATACTTGCCTTGCTAAATTCTCACTACTGAACAAGCGAACCTTCGGATCACCCCTATTTGAAAGCAAAAGTGAAACTTAGGGCTGCTTCTCATCTTATCTATGTCACCTTGCGGTGGCAACATGGAAATATCGAAGGAATTAAGAGGTTGGGGGGCCACAATATGATGCTTGCAGACCTCAAAGATGTGGTTCACAGTCCAGGCTGCATGTTCAGTAACCCTGGCCTAGGGGGTAATAATGGAGAAACTATGTGACTATGATTGGTGTAAACCTTTTCTCACCTTTGTTCTTTTAGTAATTTTGTCAGTTGCTGTTGTTTTTTAAGTGCTACGTAAATAAAGTTAGCGCAGCCATGTGAGGAAAGCCCTATGGGTGTTTCAGGTCTTAAAATGAGAAATTAGGTCTTAGAATTTAGGAAACTCCAAAAAAGCTTTTTTAATTAAGACATCCACAACTTTTGGCCCCTCCAAGCCCTTTATTTAGTAAATCAGTCACAGACTAACTGAACTTAAAAGATTGGATGCAGATGGTATATGTATGTGTTACAGCCCCTGCCAATGGGAGACGCAAGGCGTCCATTCTGTGGGCAAACAAATGTTGCTGTGCCAGTGCAACCAGCTGATTGGCTGCTTCTTTGATGATTCATCAGGTTGTGTGCAGTCTGCAATTGCACTGACTGCACCTGTAGGTGCAGCATAAAAGGCTGCTTGGTGCAACTCAGAGGTCAAACTGTGCTTTGGGAGCTGCTGCCTTTACGGCATTTGGCGAGGCCTTTTGGAGGCCAAATTTAATAAATATACTCTTTAAATCACACCATGTGTCCAGGCCATCTTATGTTGCGGTCCCACAAGCTGGGCTGTTTTGTATGGGGGCTCGTCCAGGATTTGAACACGGATCTCTTTCCTTTATGCATGTTTTTGTCCTGTATTATTTATGTCGAATGCTGATTTTTAGAAATTGGATACCTTTATAACTGATTATTTCAAAAATTCTCCTTCTTTAGAATCAGAAAAGTGTGCACAATCATGACCAATTAACAGATTCTACAATAAGTCAGCTCCCAGATAATGGGGTAGGAATCCAACTGCATCTGCATGTAAAGTTAAGTTAAAGTCCCATTAGTTGTCACACACACTGATGTGTGTGCGAAATTTGTTCTCCGCATTTGACCCATCCCCTGGGGGAATGGTGAGCTGCAGACACAGCCGCGCTCGGGAACCATTTGGTGGTTTAATCCCCTAATCCAACCCCTTAAAGCTGAGTGTCAAGCAGGGAGGCATTGGGTCCCATTTTTTCAAAGTCTTTGGTATGACCCGACCAGGAATCGAACCCTGATCTCCCAGTCTCAGGGCGGACACTCTACCACTTGGCCACTGAGCTGGTCACTAGGCCACTGAGCTTGTAAACGGCTCAGTTGAGCTGATACCCGTTACTTCATGAAGTGACGAGATTGCAAAAGTGGTCCTCTGATAGCATTGCCACATATAACACATGTGACACCATCAAACAGTACGTACCAAATAAGCTGTGCTGCAGTGTTGTTGTTGTCCATTCCTTTTGCCATTGTACATATCTGTTTACTATTTGTGTTGATGTAAGCTAACTGGAAGAATGCCAACACGAAAGGGTACATGTCATCACCTACCCCAGTGAAGTTGAACAAACTTCACTTGAGAGTTTGGTTTTCTAAGACGCTAGCATACATAAGCGTAAACTAGGATAAAGGCTCCCATTTTATTGCCGACCTATATCGACTTAGATGCCCATGTGAAGCACTGACTGATTATTTCCAAAATGGCTATTTATCGGGTAGGCTGTTTATCTTAAATTGCAAAACCTTCATGTGGTTTGGTTTTCTTCACTATTAGGAAAAAGAATTGCCACCCAAAAAAGTTTTAAGCTGTGAAAGAGATAAATGGAAATAAATGGTGAAATAAGTCATGTATCTTAAAGGTGTTTACAATACCCAAACAGTTTGTTTCTCACTAAATCTCAAAATCCTCTAGTCCCTATTTTCTAACTTTTTTCTACTCTAAATCCCATAAAGGCCTCAGCCAAGAGTATCACAATGAGAAATCTGTGGAATTGAGTTACTTGACATGAGACACCTGCTCATTGATGTGTGACAACAGTTTTCAAACCTCATTGAGCTTTGGTCCTACACCAAAGATTCTCCCCCTTTCTTCCACCTCTGTCCCTCTCTTTTTTTAAACACTAAGATCCATGAATCATTAGCTTCTGGAGTCACAGTGTGATGAATAAAAATTTTATTGCTCCCTTTGGAGCAACTGAAATCCTCTCGGTTCAGCCGAATATCTCCGACTGAAGGGATCATTCACCCAAGGTCGTATACAACGGAGCCATGCAAAGTGAAATTGATGGGCGAGATTTTCAACTTTGTGCTTGAGAAATGTTCCCTGCAATCTCCTCAAATGTGTTTTATTTTTCTTCCCTTTCTCTCGCCACATATGTCTCTCAGCAGGGGGTGGGAAAAAGAGGCAAACAGAGAAAAGTATCCTCATTTGTCCCTCGTTTTATGTGCCGCTACGGGATTTATTGACACAATTTAATATAAGAGGCCTTCCAAACAAAGCATTAATAGTCATTACAGAGGGAGTGCTGGGAAGTTCAGATGTTCTGTGGACTAGTTGGAATGAACTTAACATACTATGGGGGAAAAACATTCAGCTGTCGTGGTGAAAGGTTCACTGTAACTTGGTCCTGCACAACTGTACCTAACAGCCCTTGGAACCGTGACGCCTCACCATTACCATTGACCCTCACTGGTCATTTCCTTCCTGTAGCTGTGGGCTGTGAGCAGCTGCCTTTACCCCGGCCCTCTCCTTAAACAGCTGTGCTGGGTCATCATTTCCAAGCCAAAACAAACTTAGCATGAGGGAGCCACAGTGGCTGTCTGTTAACGACTGAGAGGGGGAGTCTGGGAGTTGGGGGAGGTCATCGGCGTGTCTCGGAGTGAGGTGTGAGAGAAATTGCCTGTTCCTACTTCAGGCAGTACATTACAGCTCAGGGATTTATATTTAGTCTCTGTTCCTGCGCTGTCTCATCTCCCTCTTGCATGTGTTCGGCCATCGCTTTCCCAGCTTCCCTCCATTGTTTTTCTTCCTAATCACCCTCTTGCCAATTTTTTCCATTTCTTCTTTGGGCTTTTTCTGTCTCTACTGCTTTTTTTGTTTCTGCCTGCCTCTTTTGTCTTCTCTCTTTGGTATTTGGAAGCAGTGCAACAGCCCCTTCCAGCGACTCACATAAGCATTAATTTCCTCAACTATTGGGGAATTCCCAGCCAAGACCAATTCAGTCTCTCTCTACGTGTGTGGTGTGCATCAAGAACCTTAGTGTACACCTTTCTAGTCATTTATTTGTTTTACTGTTTTCTGGAAATTCAAAAGCACAGATATCCATTCTAAAGAGAAAGCTTGTCTGTGTGTTTTACTTGGGCCATTTGGGCGTGAGCTTGCCCCCGGCTGTGGACACGGTGGAAGACACAAGACACGCCAGAGCAGAAAATGGCCGAATCTGCCCGCTCAACAGATGGCATGTTCCCCAGAAATGTCTTAGCCTGCATACAGAACTCTACAGCACCTTTTAACCAACCTGTACAAAACTTTAAATACATGTCCATCTTTTTTAAGACTAAAGGCGTTTACTGGATTTGGCCAATCATCTTTTTGTTAAAGGTTTTTAAATCACAATCATTTCCGTGTGTTGCTTGTTTTTTCCCTAGGCGAGTGTCTAGTGTTTGGCCGTCGCTCTCCTGCTCTCTCATTTTTCTCCTTCACCCTGCCCCGCTTATACTCTTCAATTGCGGCTTGTTTAATTTGTGTGGCAAATTGGGCTTGGCGTCAGTGTGAAAGGGGGGCATAATTGTCCCTGGTGAGCTGGGGTGGAGTGGAGGGGAGCAGAGCACAAGAGACGCAACAAACAATTTGTGCCGTTTACTGAACAGTAATGCAAAGAGGAAGCATCTGAGATGGGAGCAGATCTGGAGGCGTAGAGAAGGGATGGAGCACACTAAAACTTTAGAATGGGAATCAGAAAAGGCCCTCAATAAACCCCTCTGGAGACTTTTAGTTCCTCCTGCTGAAAGCCTAATACAAGTGTTAATGTTTTTGCCCATTTGTCTTTTATCAATAAACCTCATGATCCACTGGATGATTTTGAAGAAAACCTCAAGAAGTCTTCATTGTAGGTACATCTAAAATCAAATAACCTTTTGGGTCACCCCCATTGGAGATAGCCACCATAGGGTAGAAAACTTCAAAAGTGACAAAATTCTGACAAATTTAATAGATTTTGAGCTAAAAATTGGTGTCTTAGTAGCTAAGAGTCATTCTCAAAGGATACTCAGTATTAACATTTTACATTAAATCTTAATCTTTAATTGTGCATTAATTATTATCTCCTTTTAGTATTTATGGTGACCATGTCATTTTAAAATAGTTTTCAGCACCTTGGGCTTCTGTCAAGTGTTAGGGTTGAGGAAGGAGCAATACAAATTTGGATGGTCGGTCGGTCGATCAATTGATTGGTGTTCAGTCTTTCTGTCCTGGCAAAAATACATTGACTATTGTTAACATGGCCACCACAGCTAATCAGCATTAGCAAACAAATAAATCACTCAAACTCAGTTTATTATCAGATACTGCGACAATTGAGTATCTTAGTGGCTAAAAGTGATTATTAATATGAAACCTAAGCAGTAAAATATTGCATGTGTCACTTTTGAATTTTGATCAAATGGCTTTAACGCAATTATCAGCATAAGATGATCGTAGTTTCAAAAATCTGTCATGAAATCTATGCGTATCTTCAAGTAATAACATAGGTTCAAACAAAAAGGCTGAAGTACTCATACCAGGGCAGTAAGTGGTGATAACGTCAACTTTACCAGGTCAAAATTCTCAATCTTAAACTCTAAAGATGGCTAGCCGTTTTCAAGAAGCATGGCAACATTCACCTTCTCTTTTAAAAATGGTTAGAATTTCTCTGATGGCACACGTTAATTCCATCAAGCTAACGTGTCAGAGTGTCTCTTTCAATGCATGTGTCTCTCTCACTGAGCTTCCCGCAGCATAAACTAGGCTTTATAGTGGAGTTTTAGTGAGGAAAAACATGCAGCCAGCCTGCCTTGGTAATGCAGGGGAAACTGTGCATTTTTTGTTATTTAATACATTTGAAAGCTGTTTCTACCTTCAGATTTCCTCCATGCATTTTTGGTAGATATAAATGTAAAAATGGGTGAAAATATTAATAGCTTTAACTATTTTTATGGTATTATTAGATAGTAAATATTAATGTGATTAATTTGATGTACTAGATTAGAATCTAGACCATATTTTCACTTAACATACAGGATAGCATGGCAGGCTAGTGTTGAACCTTATTGAAGAAAACCGTGAATTTAACTAAAATCGCAATTCAATCTTTTCCTAAAATCATTCAGCCCTAATACCCATCGTTTTATATATATATTAATTATATATATATATATATATATATATATATATATATATATATATATATATATATATATATATATATATATATACACACACACACACACAGACAGCTTTGTGGTAAGGGGCTAATGTGAGCCTCATTCTAGAGAGTAATAATTACCAATAAATTATCAGCTGTAGTTGGAACTAGAAAAATCCCTCCAGGCTTCATGTTGTTACTGAGCATCATTTTTTTAAATCAAGTCACATTGGACAGAGCTACAAATATGAAATGTGCTATTTAGTTTCTCTATTAAAATTATTCTCACTCTCCAAATAGATATCCTTATTTAAAATGTGCTGACCTGAGTAGAAAATGCTCTCAGTAGCACACTGTGACCCATTCTGTGCTGGACCATGTCAAACTAAGGGCCTAATGGTGTTTTAATTGATTTCCCACTTTGCTGGTGGATGGCATGGTGAGTTCCACCGAGCCAGCATGATTCTCTTTAACACGCTAAATGACTATTGACAGGCTCACTCCTAACATGAAGATGTTAGCGCCCAAAGCTCATCTCTTGTCACACATTCAAGCCTGTATGCAGAGGCAGCAACAATCAGACACACACAAATGTATTAGCAGCATTTTGGAGCCTGCAATCAAAGCCCCATGGGATGAAATCAAAAGATCATCTATTGATGTTGCTGTGCTTTGATTTGTAGCACAGTGACAAAGGCAGATCAGAGTTGGATCTGAGTCAAAATTTTCAGATGTTAAGGCCATAGTGACTGATAAAGTCTTCTGTGCAGTTTTGGTAGCCCAGTTTCAACTTCATGAACCTAATTCAGAAACTAAAGTAGGTTTTTGGGATCATTATTTTGCAGCTGTCTGATTTACACCAGAAATCTGCTGTGCTAAAGGGGTTGTACTTTCAAAACTATAATGTAGTTTATCCTTAACTTGGCCCATCCCATTTGGTGACATGGTGCATTTCTATTGGATCAGTACATGGAAATGATCCAAGATCCGTGTACATGACACATCTTATCCTGAATGAACAAGATGTGAAAATCATGGGTGTTGCTGCATCTAGTCTGATTGTGGGAAGAATACTTTCTGTGCCAGACAGATAAACAATGGAGACATGGCCTTAGCCAGGACCCAGATCAAATAAATTATCCAACAGAACCTTTGGGGTGGTGGTAGAGCAGTCAACTGTCTTGACTAGCTGAGTATTCACAACATACCCAGCAGCCATTGTTTAGAAATGTACATCCAAGGGAACTCCCTGCTTGCAACACAGGCAATGGAGGAAAGGCAATAATTGTAAAAATGCAGCAAACCAGACATGAAAGAAATGTGGATAGTCCAAGATGAGAGAATATTGATACTATGAGCATGTTTTAATAAAAGGTTGGACATTGCTATGTTGTGTTTAAAGGTGCAGTATGTAAGAACATATTGAGAATTTTACAGTGAGAAAATTCCAAGAGTAATGATTCAGTCATTTAGGAAGGAAGGTTATACTGAAACATATTTCATATCCGCCTAGCTGCCGGGATTGTCAGTTTTTCTCCTTTCAAAACAAAGGAAGGAGGGACGTAACTGCTGTAGGGCTGCAGCTATCGAATATTTTTGTAATCGAGTACTCTATCGAATATTTTTTTCGATTAACCGAGTACTCTAATAAATTACCCTTTTGTATTTGTAAACCATTATATCAAATAGCATGTTATAATTATGAAAGACCTGTTAAAATGAGCAAGCAATTGCCAGTTACTCTTCAAGTTTTATTCAAAATTAGTTTGCAAAACTTCAGCACTTCAACTTTACTTCACAGTAAACAAATGGCTGTGCAAAAAATAAGTACACAACCTGAGCCGATTTTCCCCTCGTGCGAGAATCTGCTAGCCTGCAAGCCAGACAAAAACTAGGAGGATAACTGTTGAAGTAGCGCTGCGAGCGGCTGCGGCCCAAACAGAACCAGAACCGCTCACGGTGCATGCGCAAACAGCTCGCCGGCTGTTCCCTATTAACACACATCCGTTTTAATTTCAACACTTTTTTTTCTCACACAATAACAAGGATTGTCGAGAAAGCATGTTTGCCGTGGTTTTGTCAAATTATACTGATCACAAAACATTTATTTACTTTCTTTCGTTTTCCTCTCATAAATACCCATGTCCTCCTGCAGCAATCCTGAGGGACAACAAATATCAATAACAACACAATAAAAAGTCCGACCTGTTGTGTAAAAACTGCTATTTTTAAGCACATTTTAAGTCTGACGTGTTGCTACCAGACGTACGGTGTGAGCTGAAACTGAGTGCTACAAACGAAAAAGTCGTACAGTGTCCGCAGAATATATAGAAAAACAGGCTAAAAAGCATTATCTTGTAGAGGCTCCGAGTCCGCATGCAGAAGTGACATTTACAGGTGCTGCAGCACGGAGGATGTGGTGTTGTGGTAGGCTTAATCCATTTTACAGTATTTATACTGGACTACGTTTTCCGCCTAACGACGTGAAAAATGGTCCCACATCTTGACATTTTCTGTCTTTTTCGCACTCCACCGGGGTCCACGTTGTCCGCCATGGCTTAAGAGAAAGTTAAGTTACATTCACTACTCTCGTGTGCAGTCCAGTGGGCATGAGCGTCACTTATTTCAGTCCGGGTGAAACATGACCACGGGCGACTGCAAAGCCACGAATTAATTAAATATGAATTAAACGAATCCTCGAGGCAGAGAATTTGACTCGAGGATTTTTTGTACTCGAATTATTCGAGGTACTCGAGGAATCGTTTCAGCCCTAAACTGCTGTTTACCACCAGTGAGTGTGGGGGTGCCATGTCTCCTGCGAGCTAATGCTGTTGCACTGAAAATTGTATTTTGATGACAGCCAGCAAAAAGCTCCAGAGTTGTTTAAAGTGGTTGCAATAACCAAATATTACCAGACAATGCCATTTTTACTTCATTTCTACATAATGCACCTTTAATGACCTCATATTAATAACATTGTTTGTCCATTGTTTTTATATGACACCAATTCTCCTCATAGAAAATGCCAAAGAATATTTTTTTCTTGGTGTCAACATTAACAGATTAAAAAATATTTGACCCCTAACCCCTGAACTCCTATACCTGGTGCTTCATGACCCACAGTTGGGTTGCAAACCTCTTTGATAATCAATCACAGGAAACATTACATATTTATTTAATTTTCTTCTTGTGAAGCGCCTCGTGATTCTTACCTTGAGAGGCGCTAAATAAAATAATTTTTCTTCCTTTCATTTGTTTTTGTGAAACAGATGTAACAAATTACCTTAGTGTACTTATTGTTATTTTTTAAATATAACAAGTCATGGTGTAAAACAGCATAAAGCAGAAAACAAGGAACTATTTCAGAATCAAAAGTGAGATTTTTTTAGTAACACGACCAAGTCAACATCACATTGGATAACATGACTTGATAACATAGGCTTTGAAAATAGAATAAATAAATGAGTGAGGTGTGATTAGTTAGAGGTAATAAATGTCCTAAATTGGTTATAAAACACAAGAAAATGTGAGTAGTCCCAAACCAAACACCAACACAACAGCTATGAAACACCAGGCTCAGCTATGGTAAGCATAAAATGGTAAATGTCTTTGATGTAGCGCCTTGTACAGTTCTACAACCCCCCAAGACACTTTATGACACAACCAGCCCCCCCCCCCCCCCCCCCCCCCCCACACACACACACACACACACACATTCACACACTGGTGGTGATGAGCTACGATGTCGCCACCGGTCCCTCCGACCACCACCAGCAGGAAAGGAGGGTGAAGTGTCTTGCCCAAGGACACAATAACAACGACTGAATGAGTCGGGCTCAAACCTACAACACTTGTGGTTATGGGGTGGGCACTTAACTCCTCTGCCACCATCACATAATAGTAATGTTCATTAAGACCCCAGAAAAGAAACATCATAAACACAGAGGTTTACAGTGTTTGTAGAAAATACATGTTGCATGTAAGAAACAGGAGCCAGAACAAGCTGTGAAGTGCAATAAATCTGCTGCAGTACCAACACACACAAATACAGGAGCGTTAACATATGCACGTACACGTACACCCACTGCACATAGCCATTAAACAGAGCCACCTTGTAGCAAGTCCAAAGGCTAATGATACTCTATTCCCCAGATTACATCAAGTTGTAATATGTGTGTTTTATGCATGCCTGGACTAATATGAATTATTGTAAAATTGTGTTATATTTGCATACAGGCTCCCGGGCTGTGCTAAAATTAGCATTTTTACAACAGCTCAAATTAAATCCCTATGCTTAATTTGCCTTCATGCTAATTTGATTTAAATTGAGTCTATCCGGTTCCCTTTTACACTCATACCCACACACGCGCGCATGTTCGGACGTACTGTGTGTACTCTTCAAGAGCTGCAGCCTACATTTGCCCCCCACACACACCGCCTGGTACACATCAAATTAGACACACATACACTCGTATAAACACACATTGAGCTTCCATGTCTGTGTGCCCACATTAAATGACATTAAAGCAAAAAGGGGAACGGAGCTCACGGAGGGTTTGATCCAATTTTAAATCACTGTAATTCCTCAAGTCTGCTCCTCGTTCATCATTCTGCCGGACACTGCTCAAGTGGAAATCTCATTGTCGGCTCCACTCGTTCATTTCAAAACGTGTCTCGGTACAGTATATCTTTGAAACGTGCGTCGAAAATCTACAAGAGCGGCGAGTGTGCATCGTGATGGCACTTCAAATGGTTAAAAACACTTTTGGCTGAGGTTTGCCAGCATTTAATTACCATCTTGTTAGCTGGATGTAGACCTTGTGACAAGAGCCTGAATCTGAGATAAAACAATGTTATCAGCGCCGCGCAAGATGCTTCTTGCTCGCAGGTTGAACCAAACGAGTCATTATCATTTTCCTCTGCTGTGAATTCCTGCACTGACTGCTTGTCAACAATGCGTCGTGCGATTGTGTGTAAAGGTTGTATCAGGCCCATTATTAACTCGATGAATGCCGATTTCTCTGGCAACTGTTCTCAAGTGTATTATTTAAGGCCATTAGCCTCATGTATGGATTGCAGTCATTTGGCCTCTCACTTGGGACCCCAGAAATCACACAAAAGCCAAGCAATTTTCATCACACCCCTGACCCTCCCACTAAAGAAAAGCAGATAATCACATACAACGCGGACATGTTGTACAGGCCCACATGAGTGTAATTAAGTGCACTCAGATATGGGAGTAGAAGCATTTAAGACATAGCTGACTTGTGAAAACGGGGTCAGTAAATTCTCCATGTTCCAACTTTCAGTGTGGAAATATTGACAAGAGCAAAAGCACCACAGTCCAAATTGTAAATCCATTTGAGCAGCAATCAACAAACACTTCAAAACATGTCCTCATTACCATGGATTTGTGGTTCAAGACATGATAAGAGAAAGCATCTGTTCCTCTTGAGGTCTCAAAACTAGGTACCAGCCTGGAATGAGCAAGGACAGATAAGGGTGTCTGGAACTCAGTGGGAACTCTTTGTGGGTTAATGACCAAATAAAAAATATTAAGACATTTTTGACTAAATTAAAGATTCATTTCACTTATATTTTAATACATTGTTCTGTAGGCGTGGGGCAAGAAACCAATGTTTAGAGGTTTCAGATGCGTCTGTTTCAGGAAGTACAAGTCAGCTGGAGGAGGAAGTAGCTTCAGATTGCACATCTCTTCCCTGATTGGCTAACAGCAATGCCACTCTACCACTGACTCTTATTTGCTTTGCAGCATTTAGGTTTTATTTCACAAATTTATTTCAACAAATAACACAAGCCTGAAGGAGTTCTGCTGTGTTGCAGAGTTGCTAACAGTTAGCAACTAGTGGGGACATTCTCTGCTGTTTCCTGGATGCCAAACTAAGGCTGGGCAAATAAATAAAAGCAATAAATATTTTAAAAAGACTTTTCCTCGATAGACATTTGAGAACAGGTTGATTTAAGTGACAATTGTAACAAAAAAATTGGAGTTATTTCTAAAGTTAGAAACAACAAAACATACTTGCAATAACGATGTTATTCAACATTGCAATATCAGTTGTGATATACCCACATTTTCCTAATTTAATTTACTCAACAAGATGCTGTTGACACGTTATGGTCTTTAGCATCTTGGCTGCTATAATTTCTTGGCTTGCAATAGTTAGCCATTATTGTCAGCAGTCCTTTGCAAAAGTATGCATATTTATACTAAGATGAGTAGGGGTGTAACAGTACATTAAAATCGTATTCGGTTCGGTTCAGTGAAGAGCTCGGTTTGATGAATTATTGGTATATTATAATTATATTTAGTTATTTAATATCTGAAGCAGCTCCTATAGTGAGCAGAACCAGGTGTCATCACAGGCTGCTGATCTAGCATGATGTCTTTAATTATTCCACAGGTTATTTGTGCAGCTATGAATGTCACGCTCATGCAGACAAGTGTGTTTGACTGTTGATGCTCCATGTTTTTATTTCTGCAGCGAGCCTTAAAAACCCACCTCACACCGCCCAGAGTTTCTTCTTTAAAAGTCGTATTAAATAACGAACTTCCTCCGAGCCATAATTTTTCATTGTAGGATGAAAACTTTACATCGGTTGTCCCAGTTGGGGGGGAAGTTCAGCAGACGGGTTTGTTTGCATTTTTGCCGCTGCGTGCCTGCAGTGTGTGGGAGAAGGGAGGGAGGGGCGACGCTCCGTTCAGCGTCTCCACAGGCTCCAGTAGCAGCGACAGCCAGCTGGTTTGATCCGCTCTGAAAGGAGTTGATCAGAATTTGCAGATCACATTTTTTGCGTTACTCCAACAGCGTCCATGCGGAAACTCGCCGAGGAACTTTTATCTGCTGCAATTAAATCATGCAAATAAAAATTAAATATTTAAGGTTAAAAAAATATACTGAAACAGTACGCAAGTGGACCGAACCGAAAGCGGTGAACCGTTACACCCCTAATGATGAGAATACATTTTGGACATATTGTGGAACTCTGTGGTGCAAAAGTGATATTTGGGGCTTGTTTGGGCACCTTAAAGTCCTTTGATTGACTATCACCTCCAGAGAAAAGTGTGAAGCCATCTGTCCAACAACTGAACCTGGCCAATGTTGAGTCAACAGGATAGTGACCCCGAGTAAAGCAGCAAATGCTCAACAGAATGTTTGAAAAGAGAAAGGTTCAAGGTTGTGCAGTGGCCCAGATAAAGTCCAGACCTCACCTCAATTGAAATGCTGCACCTTAAAAAGGGGTGGAACAACATCTCTCCATGGTAATTGGATGGACAGAAAAGGTTTAACAGAAGAAGTAGCTATTAATTCATGAAGTGCAGTTAAACACTACTTCTTGGCCAGGTAATTTTTTATATCCTTGTAGTTAAAACCATCAAATTGAATGAGGAGGTATTTATTTTGACCACAATTGTTTCTGAATGCCCCTACACAAAACAATTGTCGTGCTGTGAACTGCATTCCAGTATGACACAATGCAATTTATTTTGGTGCCTTCCTTTTGGCTCTTGGACTGTTTAATGTGCCAGAAAAACAATGATGGATCACAATAAAGCAATGCACCATGTTTGGCTACTACACTTGAGCAGTATCTCCTCCTCTCCCATGTACACACACAAACAAAGGCTACTTTGTCACACGTCTTTAAAGCTGGAATGAGCTGAGCATAGTGCCAGCTGTTTTGCATCTGCAGGGCTCACATTTGGCACAATCCTGGCCTCGCTGGCGCATGCACTCAATCTGATCACCCTTCGCCAACCGCACCAGTGAACCGTGTAAAAATGCAGGTGTTTCATGACATTGCCGCAGTGACAGTGCAATTAATAGATTGATGTTGTAGCTGCGGCGGTGGGATTACTTGGCCAGTCAGCTCTGAAATACGTGAGCGTGCACTGTGCGGATGATGTTTCATGGCAGCGTGAACAATGAAAAGCGTGTGAGATCATATCATCTACACGTGCAGTCATTTACCTTTCTGAAACACAGGCTATAGGTGAATAAAGAAATGTTGAAAACAAAAAAAAAAAGATTCTCAGAGTATTTATACAACGTATTCCAGGTATTGTCTGGAAAAATATTAGAATATTTTCCTTTATGAGTGTACTGTAGAACGTTCATTTAGCTGCGTTCAGATATAGTGTCTAAAATGCTTAAATGCCTAAAAATGTAAAACAGAAAAGAACAACAAATGTTCTCAAAATACTTGCCGTAAATTCTGAAAGATGCTAGTTTTAGATGTTAGTTTTAGAGTATACAATTTTCTGCTAATTCTGACATAATTTTTCCATGTTTTACAGTGCATCAAAGACAATTAAGAAAACCATGGTTGATAAACAGTAAATCAGTCTATTTAAAAGTGCCAGAACTTCTAAGGAAGGTGTCCTGTCCACTGACTCTCTTCTTATGCTGTGAAATAAAATCTTAATACAAAAAAAGTGCAATTTTGGCCAATATTGCAACGTCTCATGCAATCAAGGTAGGGCTGTGCAACATCACACCATCCATAATATGAAATTATATTATAGGGATGTACAATATTATTGGTCTGGTAATTCAAGTTTTCAAGTTTATTCATATAGCAACAAATCACGACAAGAGTCGTCTCAAGGCACTTCACATCATAAACATTCCAAAACAGGTCAGTTCATTAAGCCAATCAGTAAAAAGTTTCCTATATAAGGAACCCAGAAATCCTCATACTAAGCAAGCATTTAGCGACAGTGGAGAGGAAAACTCCCTTTTAACAGGAAGAAACCTCCAGAGGATCCTGGCTCAGTTTAAGCAGCCATCCACCACGACTCACTGGGGATGGAGAAGACAGAGAAGACACACGCGCACGCCAACACCAGCCCACACACACACACACACACACACACACACACACACACACAACATATATACTGAGTAGTGCTTCAGTGGTTACAATATTATTAATATTGGCATTAAAGACACACTCCTGAACTTTGCGTATAAATGCTATCTGTCGTCCTTTCAAGGCTTGCTGCATAACGTCACTGTTGTAAAATCAATTCTCTCCGTCGCGCATAAGAGGCATGTTCACTGGTGTTTTACAACTCGCATGCCCAAACAAACACAACCAGATTTTAGCAGTGAAAATAGTTTTATCAGCACTGTACAACAACTTTATACCCGACCAATCACAATAACCCGGGTGAAATAATTTATTTACCTATACATTAGCAGCATGGCTAGGTCAAAGTCTGTAGCACATGCCGTTCTTCAAGAACTCTCCAGCGAGGAAAAGCCAGCTCAATATTAGCTCTGGTTTTTGCTCTTCCTCTACTGCATTCTCTTTTTCTTTTCCTAGATACCTCTGATAAGGGATTTCTAGATATATTTGGTGGATCTGCCACTGCTGAAGTCTTTAAACCGCAGGTCTATGTGATACTGCTGTAAAGCAACACAAAGTCAGTACTGGCGGACTGTGGGTCAAAAACAGTATAGTGCGGTAAAGAGACAAAAAAAAAGACGTGGGGCCTTGTAACACTATCACGGCTCTGGAAATGAACATAATAGATGATAGTATGCCACTAAAACGTTTCAAAATTCTTTATTTAAATTTGTAAAGGTTGCAGAATTTGTCTTTAAAATGTAATACTGGAAAATAGCTGTTTTTGCTTTTAATGATCTAATTTTTACGTACCATACACGTATTATACGTTAAACTCTTTAGCTACTTCTCTTCTCTCTCAAAATGTAAAAATATGACAGATCTAAAGTAAAGTTTTTGAGATATTTTAGGTTATTTGCCACAACTTGTGAAGTAGAAATTTACGTGTATAGTGAATGTACGCTGTCCTCAGCACATAACTACAAGTAGCTTGCCATCTAACAAACAACTAAAACAAAAACAAGAATCTTCACCCAAGGCTTGCTTGTCTTTTTTAAAGATCTTTGTAAATGTTTCACCACCATAACTGAAATATGCAGAAAAACACACCTTGGTGTGACACCAAGCAGTTAGCCTAGCTTAGCATGTGTACACACTGCTTACATTTTATCAGCGAAGTAACTTTAACACGTGTCCAAACATTCCCTAAACACATCAATAGCTACAAAAACAAAAGTTCTCCAAGCATATTCAGCTTGTTCGTGATCCGTTTATTCTCTTGTTTCTGCCTATATATTGATGCAGGAAAAGTGTTAGCAATATTGTTTTGAGATTATCGCTATTAATATTGGATACTGGTAAAAAAAAGAAAAAGCCAATAGCGACCATCCCTAATTATAATATGATGCATTATTAAAAAGTGTAATTTTGCCATATTAATATGCCACTACAACACATTGTATTCGTTGTTGTGCATAAGTACTAGTAAATAATTCATTCTGTCATTTTGCACAGTCGATTATTGAAAACTAGATGCAAATGCGTATCGTTCGCACTAATAAATTCTTACAAGTTGCAGTCATAGAAACAATGTATTGTTTGCGTCTTTAGCTAAACATTAATATTTCAATATTTTCTTGCCTAATCCACGTGATTCTCTCACGTATGTCTCTCACACTGAGCTTAAACTATGTGTTGTAACTAACATGTAAGTTCCATATCAGTGGAAGTCATCAGCTGATTGGCTATGGCAGCAATCTTGAATCACACTAGTTCTAAAAGTGAAAATGGTCTGAAATATGTACACCTGGGAGTATGTCTTGTATCTCTCAGATACTACGATGCCAAATTTTAGCTCAATAGCTGTAAAACTTACTGAGATTAGGCCTTTTTTAATCTTTGCTGGGTTCAGTTTTCAATGATGGCCACCTTGAATTGGGCTGACTTACAAAGTTCATTAGTTAGAGATATTTATCTGGTAACTACATTCGAGAGATTTGCTCAAACCTAATTGTGGTACATGTGATATTTTGCTAACAGACACACATACACCCACCCATAGGCAAAATAATTGTTGCTAATTTGTCCCTTTCAGTAGCAAGTGATAAAAGAAGCTAAAAGGAGTCAAATATGGTTTTGTAAGCATGACAGGGATCCGCAATGCATTTTATAAGTAAGCGATAATAAGGTGGGCTTTTTGCATCGTAGTGATACCATCCAGAAATTGGCAAAATAAATGCTAACTTTTATCTTAGCGGAGAAGTTATTCACGTGATTCTATATCGAAAGAACAGCCATAATCACAGATGTTCACCCATTCACAAAAATTCTAATAGCATGTTTATTTAAGCCACCTGCAAGAAAAAAAAACACATTTAAAACAGGTGTTTTTGCACAAGTGGAACAATAGTGATCTATTATAAGAGTCAGAGCCAGAACTGAAGCCTCTGTGCGTGTGGCCGTGCATGTGTTGCTCGTATGGCTAACACCTGGCCCTGGGCCAAAGCTTTGGTCTCACTCCAGGGGTCCTAAGAGGGCGATGCATTGCACTGATCTCAGCTCAGCACATTTGTGTGCCTGTGGGCTATGTTGGGATTCTGCGGTGGGGTTAATGATCTAAACCATTCATCTCCATGAAGCGCCTCGGGGTTTGTCTCTCAGTCCCATCCAGGGAAGAGCTTACATCCCCACCTTCTTACCTACAAAGTTCCCACTGATACTCAACGCGGATTGGGAATCTTTACGCCCTGAGCTCCTCCTGTCACAGCTGATTTACATTCGTCAGGGTGATGGAGTGAGCGCTCCAAGTCCGTCTTCAGAGAGTAATTTTTCTCACCTACCACTCCCTCGCTCGCACACTGCATCTGTCACTCTTCTGTCACTCCGCCCTTTTTTCCCCCTTGTTTGCATGCACGCTCACTCATTAACTTGCACACTTAAACACCACCACCCCTTTCCCTGCTCTTTCCTTTTGGCTTCTCCGCTCTGCCAAATGAGTCATGCCATTTGTGGAGCAGAGATTTATTGTGGCACATTGCTTTTAGCGTGGCTTATTAGTTATGGCAAATGACAATGAAAAAGCCTTTACAGATAGTTGAAAGTGCTCTCACGCCACAGCCGGACCCCGAAGGCTTTTTGGTTTTTAACACTGAAACAGAGCCTCGTCTTTAATTGCACATCATGAAATGTGAAATATGCATCATCCTATGCTCCATTTCCAAAAGCTCCCTGGACATTTACGAGGTGTTTAGACAGATTCCATCATAACATCCATGAACTTTGGTTTTAACACTCCCTTGGTTCCATCTTCCATCAATCTCCCATCTACTAATTAATTACCATATTTGCCACTAATTCGATTTATAATTCAGGTTAAGTGAGTTTTATGAATGTACAAAAAAATTATGTGGACTCCTGAGAAGATTTTTTTGGCTTGATGTCCTAATGGATATTTTTCTCCAAGTTCAGTCTCATTCAGCTTTTACACACTTGGAGTCTTATCTTCCTCTCAGCCTGGTAGTTAGTACAGTAAAGCGTGGCTCACTCTGATGTCAGGATTTGTGCCTACATGGATTTCTTAAAGTGCACTGTCCAAATAGGATTCGCCCACTCTCTTCCTGGCGCCTCCATAAGAGAAGAGAGAATATAACCTCAACTGGGGTTGGGGAGATTCTCTTTCAATTTCTTTCTGATTAATTACCATTAAACATCAAATGACCTGTTTGTTCTTTTAACAGGGCAAAATGTCATTAACTGCACCTTTTACTTCTGTCACAGTTATTTAAAGGGATATTTAGACCATTTAGAAATGTGCTTATTCAGCCACTATACCCAGGTTCCCGAATGGAGTATATGATTGACAGGATCAAAAACCTACTGCCTTTGTCGAGAGCATTCAGCATCAAAATGTCTTTATGCTTTTTTAACACACCCTCCAAAATTCTATCATGATTTATAAAACATTTTAGGGATGGACAATGTCAGCATCAATATTGGTATCGGCCGATGTTAGTCATTTTTTTAACATATCGGTATCGGTTCAATAAAGAAAACCGAGCCGATATTAACCCTTTAAGACCTGCCATAGAACAAGTTCGCCATGCATTTTTACATGCTGCGGTGCCATTTTTTGGAGGATTTCTACTTTCTATGCATCAATACAACCCTTACATTCTAAGTTTTAAATATATAAATGTAAAATGTTCATAGCAACAAATTTTTTTACAAAAAAGGCAATTATCTATACAGAAATTGAAAATCGTGTTTTGTTTTTACACATATTTTTCATTATACAGAAATGCCACAGCTTTATCCCTCAAAATTGTCAATGGAAAAAAGTTTCACACAATCCTTTCAAAAAATCACAAATTTATTTGAAGTGCTTCCATAAGTTAGTTTCTGAGATACACCCATTTATATAAACTGTAACAAAAACAAAAACATAAATAATAATAATCAGCAGGAGTCTAATGTAAAAATGTTGAATATTTTTTGCTAATTTTTCAGTTGTATATAGTTTTCCTTTTCTCTCACTAATAATAATATCAATAATAAAGAATATTGCATGAATATACATGTGAGGAAACAGAAACTGAAACTTAAACATCCTCTGGCGCTTTAATGGCATCAACCGCTTCGAGAAGGGAGTATTTACAGTTTGGCGGGTCCGTGAGTCATCAAAACGTTCGTAGTGATGTGTGTGTGGGTGTGTGTCGGAAGTTTGTAGTGGGTGTGTGATATGTGTAGGATGTGTTTGTCTAAACGTATTATTGCGAAAAAGCACAAGAAAGAGCCGAAAGACTGGGACTACAAAGAACTACAATTCACGGGAAAATGACATCAAAGCAGGTGATTGGGTGAGTGATAATCATGTGACAGTTCACATTGACAACGTGATGACATTTATTCTTGAGTGTGAAGCCCTGTGAGCTGCAGATCAGAATGACACAGCGTCTGTGAATGAAAACGCTTTTCTTATTTGCGCATTTTTGTTGTTTTTTGTGGAGATGCGCAGCGCTCTGGGGCATGTTCAGTGTGTGAGATATAAGTGGAAATTCTCCGGTTTAATATGCAAAAAAACATTTTGTTCTATCTTATATAGTTTCAGTTTTACAAGCATTTGAACACAGATGTGCAAATGGGAGCGCTGGCGCTCCCGCCGGTCTTAAAGGGCTAACAACCGATATTTTTTCCATCTTGTCTCCATTTGTTTGCCTGTTTCGGGGGGTGGGGGGGAGGTATTTGGTTGACGTGTTAATTGTTTAGTCATGTGAACAGTGAATGAAATCATCTCAGAACCCTTAATGTGTGTGTTGTGTGTACATAATAATGTAAATTCAGCTTTAATAATTTTCGTTCTATATGAAATCTGCTGATTTTAGAAACATTAGTGTCAGTATATTGGTATTGGCAAATATCGGTTATCGGCCATAACAGTGATCTTAATATTGGATATCGGTATCGGCCTAAAATTTTCTTATCAGTGCATCACTAAAACATTTGTATGACTCTTTTATTCTGCCATCTATTTAACATAACCATTTTTTGTTCTAAATATCAGTAGCTGTTGTAGCACTTCCTGTGTATACGTTGAGCCAAGTAGCTGGCTGGGTCGGGGTGTGTGTCAGGTTTTCTCTTTTCAAAAAACAAAGGAGGGACGTGGTTACTGTTTACAATCAGTGAGGTTGCAGAGCCTGCACCAAGCTAATGTTGCAGCGCTGGCATTTGTACTTTGACACATACAGGTAAGAAGCTCCACAGTTGCTAAAGAGCTGAAGCCAGTAAACAGGAGCGACCCAGAAGTTATTGCTTGTACCCCTAAGAAACCACGGCATCTTTTCATTTTGCTCTAATATCAGGTGAAGCAGGCTTGGGTAAGATACTGAACTACTAATGTTACCCTCTTGGGTCCCATAGAATTGGTAGGCCACTTCTCCATAGGGATGCATCAAAAGAAAATAAATAATTTCCCCAAAGAGATCTATAAAGTTTGTATTATTATTATTATTATTATTATTATTATTATTATTATTATTATTATATTTTTTGTATATTTGTATATTATTATCATTATTATTATTATTATTATTATTACTACCTTATTAACACCTCAAACATAACATACAGAGTCTAATCATTTAGAATATGTTCAAAGCATCGGTTCAAAGTAGTGCATGTTGCTGTTGTTTAGATGGTATACATGTATAAAATGTAACTGTTTTCTTCTTATAATGGGACACCAAATGGAACATGAGGTGCAAAATGTGGTGTAATATGTGTAATACTATGCTTTCAGTCTCCATTGCTGTGGAAGGGTGTCTCGGATCAGATGGTCAAAAATATCCACCTGTCTAAACAACAGAGGCTTTTATGCATGGTTTTCAACCCAAACAGGGATTTCCTCCAAAGAAAGCAGCTAAAGTAACCACAACTAAATGATTTAAAAAGGTTGGACTGCTTAACCAGTTTTGTGTGAACTCTGACAGAAATGAAAAATTGGATTAGGAGAGATTAGATTGTAAACATGCATCAGAAAAGAATTTAGGTGGGAAATTAACTCTTAAAAATTCTTTCTTTGATTTTCAAAGGCATCCAAACTAGATGTGTTGGTAGTTATGAAGGGAAGATAGACAATATCAGTTACAGCTTTAAAAGACAAAATAAAGAAAAAAAAAATATATATATATACACATATGTACATATATATATATATATATATATATATATATATATATGTACACACACACACACACACTTTTTTTTAAATCCTTAAAGCCTACAACTTTATATGATTATTTTGTTTTGGCATAATATGTAATAAATCTGTTGATTAGAATCTGTTGTGTCATTTTGAAATTTAAACAGACTAAAAATACGTTTTGTCTAAAGTGTAAAGAATTTTCTTTAGGTTGGCCTTGCTCAACTTATAAGATTTGAGTTAACTACATTCCTGCATAAATGTATTCATGCGTAAAACAAATAGAACATGTGGTTTATGCAAATCCAAGAATCAGAGGGCGTAAGTGAGACAGAAACTCAGTGTTCTAGCTATCGAAACATTTTAAGACAATAAATTGTAAAAACCACCCCATTTCAGACTTCTTTTTTGTCATAATGACTGTTGCATAGTGACTTCAGTGATACAGAGCTGGAGATGGGAGTCACAATACTAGCAAAAGCAAAAACAGAACCATGAGAGGGTATTCTTATCTCAGATGGCTGCTGTCTCATGGCAGACAGCCACTTTTGTTTTGCCATCCCTCATTGTGTGGCATCTTTGAAAGCCACGAGGAGCAGTTACGCTCTATTCATTTTGTTTCATCACTCGCACAAAGCCTTGACTGGAATTATTTCAGATAGTTTGTTTCAGGTGCGAGAGTAATTATTCAGGCGGCACTGAGAACAAAGGGAGTACCAACAGAAAGTAACCAGCATTACAGGCAATAATGCAGTATTACAACAAATTACTAATAAAAGCTGGCACCATAGCATTGGTGCACCATTTCTGCATGATGTACTGTGTTTTAGGCTGGCTGGTCTATGACCAACCCTGAGTAGCTTATGGGTTTCAATAGTTACTAAGCCCTGCTTTTGATCAATGTCCCTTATAGCATAGACGTACCTGTTTCAAGCAAAAATACTGTGAGTTGTTTCTTCATTCATGGATGCATTAGCTGGAAATATTTGGACTAATATGTAAATATGGGAACTCTAGGTAATGACAGAGTCAACAAAATGTCACAATAACCTCTAGTAACATCATATTGTTTTGGAATAAAAGTTTGATCCTCCAAGCACAACTTAACGTAAAAACTAGACATCTCCACTTCCTTAAGTTGTCCAAAGCTGAAGCCAAAATGTCAGTTGTTACACATTTGAAATCCCCTTCTTTCTGCAGGACTGTAGGTACGTGATCACTCATCCCCACACAATCACAAAAAAACAAACATTAACTAAAAAGAAATAAAGAATGTGTAAAAACGCAACAGGAAGGCAAGATCTGGAAAAAATATATTTTTGTTTTTCAAGTAAATGCCTCATCTGTTTACCTAAAGTGGGTTGGAGTTAAATCCTTTACTGCAACCAGCAACTAACTCCAAAATTCCACTATCTCCGCTCCGGCACGAACTCTGCAGCAAAAACGGTCCCGTTGTAGTCAATCAGAGCTGTTCCACTACTGCGGCCGTGCGGCGCAGTGCGCCGCCCGCCATTCCGCCATCCGGCCAAAATAGGGTTGATTCTATTTTTGCCGGACGCCGGAGCACCTCCGCAGTAAATGGACAGAAATCACAACCGCCCAACAGGAAAGGGAGCAAGCACAACTTCCGTTATTTCACAATAAATCAATAAACAAAAAGTGTTTTTTGTTTCATATGCACAGGTTTAACAACTTTTAACAACTATCAATGGCGGCTGAACTTTAGATGCACAAAAATAAGCCATAAATACAGTTTCCACTATGAAAGTAGTCACACTTTGTTGATCCAAACACTGCTGATCTCTCAACACACATGATGGGCAGATTAAACAGTTCATTTCGATGCTTCTCCCACACAACGGGTGTTTGGATCTAACTTCCGCGTTTATTGCTTGGACTGTATCGCAAGATCTCGAAAATCCCACTCATGTCTGTTTGCGCACCTCAGGTCTCCACACCACAGCGGAGCTGTTGTAGAGCAGGATAGTATAATTTGAGTTCCGAAGCGAGCGGCAGCGGAGGGCGGGGGCGGAGCGGAGCGGAGATAGTGGAATTTTGGGGTAAGGGGCACATTGGTTCCCTTTGCTATGTGTTACTTTCCTACATTGCGTTTTTATATTTTGTTCATTTTCTAAACTCAAAGAAGTGGTAAAAATGTCCTGGTGGTAAAATTTCACCTCAGTAACAAAATAAATGGGTTTCTAAGGCTCGGTGTTCACGTTTCTAAATATTCAGGATTGTTTTACACTTTTAACAAAGTGGTTTCACCTAAACTTCACCATGAAGTGCCACGAGTTTTTGAGAAACACGGACCAATGACATCTGCATTATTTTAGTCCTGGTTTTTGTTTCTGTTGTCTGGAGAAACACAAACTATGGTTGGTACTTCGTGTTTTTGTTCTGCTTTTCTAAAGTGACTGTTTCTATATTGAACTGGGTTTCTTACGAAAGGTTACCCTAATTGTTTAGGCATTTCTAACAACTTACGTTTTGTAGAAACAGTGATTTGTTCTGACTGGATTGAGCTAACCGCTAATTCGTATGAGGTCAAGACCAAAGTGGATTACTGCTGCTCAATAGGGCTGTAGCGACGCCTCGATGACGTCGACGGCTCGATTCTAAAAATTTGTCGACGTCAGATCCGGTAGTCGACGCACCGCGCCCACTTGTTGCATCCACAGGAGTTTGTAAATAGAAGAGGAATCTGCATGTTTTTCCTCTAGTTCGCCCTCTTCTCCACCTTCACTAACATCTCCGCCAAATACCGAAGACCCAGAACAATGTCCGTCCACTACTAGATTCCTTTCCTGTTTTGCCCGCCTTCGTCTCCCGGCAACGGACAACAACTTCCGGGGTCAGATGCGCTGCTCCGTCTCTATCGCAGATGTAGAACATCACCGGGAGCGTTTCTCCCTTCATAAGGGAGCTTCTTTCAGACATTAGGAGAGCTGTTTTGGTGGTAGCAGTCTCTCCTCCGTGCTAGTCTGTTTGCTGCTGGGTGTTTTTGGTTTATTTAAACTTGGTAACTTGAACGTAACGTTGGTAAAGCTACTGTTAGCATTTTCGCTAACAGCTTCTTGCGTTTGGATAAGCTGTTACGTTTTGGTTTAGAGTTCATCTTTTTTTGTGGTGTAGATCTCCCTTTTATTACATTTAGAGTGTTGTGGGTTTTTGGTTTCGTTTAAGATATCACCTTGAGTTTGGTTTAACCACCCAGTTTAGAGTTGGACCTTTGGAGATTCTTATTTTTGTCCAGAACCCTGTAATCTTTGCCCAGTGGGACATCCCTACTTATTTGCACTTTTGTTTTAATTCCCCACAGGCAGAATTAGTTTTATTATTCCCAACCTGTGGATGGAAAGGTTTATGTTTTTTTGTAGTTGTAAATAAACCTGATCATCATTTTAACTTTTAAATCCCGTGTTATTGTCCCTTCCTTTTTTGCACACAAGCCAAACTCCCCAGGAAGGGTCGTAACACCACTCGCCTCACGCACATAAGTGACCAAAACAAAGCAGCATGGAGACACTCCGTCTCCAACCACCTCTCAGGCAGCAGCCTGCACTCCCAAGGTCTACACGTCACCAGAACATAACCAACCAACACAATAAAAGCAGTGTTATACAAAATGGAAGGCCTGTAGTGTTTATTCTCTTACAGTAACAATTTATCACTTTTTTTGAGGAATTTATTAGAGATTTTTTGGTTTTTATTAACTGTGCAATAGAAAAATAACCATTAGATTAATTGTCTAAATAGTCATTAGAATAGTCGACTATTCGATAAAATAATCGTCAGAGTAATCGTTTTAAAAATAATCGTTTACCCCCAGCCCTACTGCTCAAACAACGTTAATCCCAAAAATATAACAGCAGTGTAGCTAACATTTTTTGTAATTTTTTTTAGACCTCACTCAAACTAGCCTTAAGCTTCTTCCTAGGACTATTAACATTTAAGGCGTTATAACTCTACCCCTTAACTTCTTTTCAAAAGGTTCGAACAATCACGGATTTTACTTTTACATTAAGGCACTTTTAAAAGAAAACAATCAAGATAAAGGCACTGAGAAATCTTTAAAGAAATATAAACTATCGTATATGGTAATTTTGTTGTAAAAGTTATAAAACCTTCTGCCCTGATTAGAATGCCCCTGTGGGTTGGGTTTAAGGAAATTTAAAAATACATAAAAGGTCCTATGAAATGAAGGAATCGCTCAACAGCGTTAAAACAGAAATTATTTTCTTTTTAATGTAAAAATGTCCATCTTTTCTTCCCCTGGCAATGATTAAACTGCTATAAATTCAACTGTCGTTTTGTTTCCCTTTAAAATGATCTGTTACAACAAACAAATGGCTTAGATTTAAAGGTTGAACCATTGACATATAAATATTGGACAATGGGTTTACATAGACTCCAATAACAAGTTTTTGTGCTAAAATGGGAGGTGGCCACCACCGCCATTTTGACCGTGTCACAGGTTCTGTCAAGCCCAGACAATTCCATAAAAGGGAAGAGAGGAGGAGCTGAGGGTGGGGCTGTAAGGCTGGGATCAACTGACGACACCCGGTCGAACTAGCTACAAGCTAACCTGAAGCTAACCCAAAGCTAACGCGGAGGTGGGAGCTAAGCTAACGGAGGTAGCAACCTAGCTACAACCGGAGTTAACTGTGCACAACACCAGAGCTTCTGAGTCAGAGATACGCCGGACTGACTGCTGGGTAAAACCGGGTGGAACATAGAGGTCTAGGAGACCTCCACAAGCCGGCAGCCGCACAGCAGACAAGCGCCGCTGCGCAGAGCTGCCGCTGGGGAGAACTGGGTGGAAAGGTTTCCATCCCAGAGCTCCACAAGCCGTCAGCCCGCCGCAGCACACAGAAGCCGTGATCAGACAGATGCGCCGAGCTGCGGGGAGAAGTGGCATATTTTGGCGGTTCTGGCTTGCCATAAGAACCAGCCGTCAGCCCGCCGCAGCACACAGAAGCCGCAATCAGACAGCGATGCGCCGAGCTGCTGGAAGAGCCAGCCATCAGCCCGCGCAGCTAACAGAAGTCGCGATCAGACAGAGATGGACCGGGCTGCGGGGAGAAACAGCCAGCATTCCGGGTGGAAAACATCGGTCTCCCGAGAGCTCCACAAGCCGATAGTCGGAACCCAGCTCCACCAACGTGTTATATTTCAACCCATTTTCTAAAGGGCAGCATTATGTTAAATGTACTGGGTTTTACCCTATTACGTTTAAATTTCATGGTTAAACAGTACATGTTAAAATCTAAGCTCAGCTCGGCAGTGACCTAAAATACATAAATATAATTTTACTTACCGAAAAAAAATGAAGTGGAGACTCCTTGGACGCTCTATTAGTGCAATTAATGCCATAGCAAGTCATTTTGTCCAACAATTGCACTAAAAATATCCAAAAAAGAATACACAAACACAGAGACTCAAAATCCCGGAGCAGTTTCCAAGCCAGGCCAAGGCTCTACTGAGGCCTTTCCACAGAGCTAGCTCTGTGGTCACGTGGGTTGGATGCTCATTAATTATACAGAATTTTAGGCTTTTAATACACTTAACCAGAAGAGTGCGAACCCCCCCCCAACCAACCAACCAACCCACCCCCCTTCAGAGTTGTCCTGAGTGTAAACTAGATCATTTAAACAAAAAACATGTTTTGGTACCGGGCAGTAAACATGTTTATTTCTGCTGTGAAATTGGCATTTTTAACATGGGAGTCAATGAGGATTTGCTCGCTTCTGATACCAGCCCCCAGCGGATGAGGGTGGAACTGCAATTTTTGGTACTTCCGGGTTGGGACCAATTTTAGAGCCGCATTGTGGGGGCTTGGGTTGAACATGGAACACAAACACTGGAGCGACATCTAGTGTGTAAAAATTGTAGTTGCAACAGCAGAACAAGGTTTCCAGTAGGGATGAGCTAGTACACCACTATCTGTATCTGTATCTGTTCAACCAACTAAATTATCTGTATCTGTATCTGTACTCGGAATGGGTGTGTCGTAACCCGGACGTGGTTTAACCGGAAGTGGGTGTGGTTTACATCAATATAATATTTTAAGTCTGAAATTGATATGGAATGATCAGAAGTTGATATGTGTATTGTTTATTTGAAAACTATTTACAGAGCAGCCTCAGAATTGAGAAATATTTTTGATCACAATAGTAAAGAAACTATTACAGAACAAGTGTTTCAATAACATCAGAACATTAGTATTTAAGTGCATGGATTAATACATCTGAACTCATGCAGTAGAAACTAGGAAATATGAAATGCTAGAACCAGACACAACTTTTATGTATATTTTTTAATTTTAATTTGATTAAACTGATTTTTTTCTTAACGTTCTTGGCATTTTGCCCCACACACAGTTAAACAAAACAATGTTGATTAAGGTGTGTGTGTCTGAGAGAGATGGAGTTAAAAAAAATAAAAAACCCGACCGGAGCGGAGGTAGTGACTAACACAAATGCACCATGTAAGTTACGAAAAAAGTAACTTTAAATATTCAACCGAAAAAGAGGCGAGCTGAAGAAAACCTAGGGACTACTGAAGAAACGTGAGCAACAGCGAAGCAATCACAGCGAGATCCGTTACTGTCTGTGTGTGTGCGTGGATGAGTCGGACGGACTGAGCTCCCGACCGGCTAAAGAGTTTTGTGTGTAGGGAGGGGCGGGCGCTCTATGTGACTGGCCAATCACAGAGCGTGAAGACAGTCAGTTACTCAGTGAGGATTTTCCTTCAGCACGATTACAGATATTTACGAGGTTTACTCGTTTCATGCTCGTATTTGTCAAAAATGCTTTATCCGTACCGGATACTCGTCTGAAACGAGTATCCGGCTCATCCCTATTTTCCAGCCATCGGGATACCAGGTTCACAGCAGACAAGTGATCATTTGTATTTGGGTCCATCTGTTGTACGCTTCACCTAAACTCGCTCAGGTTTTAGATCTTTATGGGTGCTCAGAAGCTGCTGCTTGATGAGTCCACCATTTTCCAGGGTGCCAGCCTTGCTGTGCCGAGCAGACTGCTTGGCAACCCGCAGTGGTGCCCTCTAGTGGCTGGTGGATGTAAACATAAACCTAGCGTCATCCCCTTCAAAACGAATATTTGTCTATTTTTAAATAAAATAGACAGTAGCTTTTAATTAAAATTTTACCATATTCAACCTTTAAAGGTACAATGCCACCTTTTTCATATTTTTTAATAATTTTCTTGAGCCAGTATATGCTAAAATGATCCGGTACAGGGTTAATGAAAGGCCAACAAGCCCCTATCGCCCCCTGTGGCCAGAATATTGCACTTGCAACATCACAGTTGCTGGTCCGGTCTTTTGAAGCTGACATACCTGGCGCTGCAGTCTGGCTTCAGCTCGTTTCCTGCATGTTTTAGATCATGAACACAGCTGATTTGTTTAATTTAGTGATGGATCACTCCTGTAGACACTTTGAAAGGCTGGGAGATGTTTCAGCTGTTAGATTAAGGTGAAGGTTGAAAAGACAAAAGCACATCAAGGAGATGGTTTTGGTTCTACAAACAAGCAAGCATACTGCTTAGTATCCTTTTAATTCTATATTTTTGCCTCCTCGATTATTCTGTAAATTATAAATGAATGAAAATGGCTTTTTACAAAATGGTAAAACCTCGACTTTTGGAAGGGACTGCCATGACAGATTTAATCAGAGTTGTTCACACAGGCTGGCAGCCTTGCTCATATTTACTTCTGCCCTGTTGTCCCCCATATATGAGCTTTCTCTACTCAGTCACACATCTACATCGTTACAAGACCTGGTCATATTGATTAGGTGATAATTAAATTGTCCACTTCAGCTTGATATGGATTAATAATTGCCCGCTAATGCCCTCTTGACATTTTATTGGATCGACTCAACACTGTTTGCAGGAGAGCTCTGATAATTATAATGTGTAGTATTCCTCATTTTGCCCCTAATGAGACCAATCAGAGTTGACTTTTGCCTAAGAAATGAGCAAACATGGGCGAGTAAGAGGGAAAAATAGATTTCCTCATAGGACAATTTTGGCTTTATATAATCAAGATTTCTTCTTTGTGGGAACAATTCTCTTTCACAAACTTTTTATTTTTAAAATCCTTGGTGGATATTGTATAAAATCACCATTCCCATTGGATCCAAGTCATGTAAAAAGGATATCTCTGGATAAACAACAATACTAAGGGTACTATAAATACCGCAATGAGAAGGTGGTATGGGCACCACGCCACATCACTGCTTCGACTTCCTCAGTGCCATCTGTGAGTGTTCCTCCTCTGGCATTCTCACGACGGCCCTTTGTGCATTTTTTCATCCCCCTTTTGTCCCTGCTTGCTAGGTTTAATTAGGTTATTTACTTGAGCCTCACCTCCCATTGTTTCATTACACTGGGCATTGGAGATAGGGCTTCACACAGGGGAAGGGGCAGATAAAAAGTTAGGAGAAAAAAATGATAAATGTTGTGAGCGGGGACAGGAATGCAATCTGGCCGCCATGATGCAGAGATGCTCTAATGGCTTCCCAGCAAGTAAGGGAAAAGGCACCAGCGAGATGGCAACGTGATAAATGGTGCCGGGATGGCTTTAAGGACTGTAGGCAAGACAAATAAAATAAAGATAGACGTGGAAAGAAGGGAAAAAACAAAACAAAACCAAGTTGACCACAAAATGGAATCTAATTAATCTGGAATCCTTGCTGAAGGAACTAAAGGAAGAATTGTTTTCAGGTACGTGTTCCGTTCAACTTCAGCCTCCAACCTTTCCACCGTCTTGCTTTTTCCTGTCTTATGTTGAAAAGGCAATGGGACGCATGGATCCTGACAATGCTCCAGTACCTACACAATGAATAATGGCACCAGACTCTCCTTGTGTGCTGCTGAATAAAAACACACACTCACAAAAATAGAGGAGTACTTTTATGTGCATTACACAAGCCTTCTACGTCTGATTGTCTGATACCGTCCATACTTACGTATGATGATGACAATATGAAGAGACAAATGGGATAAAAGACGGGAAGGAAATGTAAAAGAAGAGCTACTTATGAAGGGTGGAATTACTGGATAAAAGTGCATTAGTGCCAACATCTCATATGCACATTGAAGTGATGTCAGTACTTCTTTATTGTGACTTAGTACCTCTTCATCTGTTTGATCCCCTCTCAGGTTGAAGCCACTTTGAGCTTGCTTTATAAGCTTAAGTGCACTAGATTTGCTAGAATATTCATGATGTTAGTGATCACAGCGAGTAAATTTGTAGGCTTACGGTTTATCGTTTAGTCTTTATAAGAGAAAGAATAAAGTCATTACTTCACAGGATTCAGTGAAGATGTCGTCAGCTCTTTACGGTTCGGGTACTCAACATTAAAAGCCAAAACTCGTGGGTTTGCTTATAGAAAAATTCTGATAAATGAGAAAAGGTAGCTGAAGTTTTTTTTACGCAAGGATATATTTAGACAAGAACCACAACCTGCTGTAAGGTTCAAGGGAATTGGATCCAAGGATTCAGCCAACACACAAAATTGAGCAAATAATAAAAGTTTTTATTCATCAGGAAAAAATAGCACACATAGCTTGAATGACTTGACTTAAAGCTGTTAAAATAATTCTGCAAACAAGCTAGGTTTTGAACGCAAACACGGCCACAGAACATTCACCCCTCCCTCAGGTATCTTCCCTGAGACGCTTATTCCGGAACCAGAAAACCACAATACCAGATAAAATGAGATAGTGCTAAACACCAGTCATCCTTTTCTAGGTCCAAAAGTCTTTTGTTGTCCATGATTTCAAATGGTGTTTTTCTTTTTGGGACTCTGGTAGTTTGTCCTAAAGTAGAAGTGGTAGCAGCTGGCTGTTTCTCCTTCTCTGTTATTCTTGAGTCTATAATCTCACACACCAGTGGGGTTCTGTTGAAAAATAAGTGTCATTAGTCATCACACACTGGCGAAATTCATCTCGGCATTTGACCCATTCCCCTGGGGAGCAGTGAGCTGCAGCTGTGGCTGTGCTTTGGAAGTATTTGGTGGTTTAACCCCCAATCCAACACTTTAAAGCTGTGTCAAGCAGGGATGTATTGTCCCATTGTTAAGGTCTTTAGTATGACCCAACAGGGATTTGAACTCCAATCTCCCAGTCCCAGGGTGGACACTTGGAGGTGGAGTGGAAGACCCAGGACAGTGCAGTGGTTTAGCCAGACCGACACCTGGATGGTCCAGTCCAGTGGTCTCCTTTAAAAAGCAGCTGAGAACTCACCTGTTCAAGCTGGCTTTTGCGTGACCTTCATCACCACCCTCAAACGTGACTTGACTTGACTTGCTTAGCTTGCCTAGGTTTGACTGGATATGAACTGGAACAGGCCGCATCTGGTCTGCATGAAGCTTGTGAATGATCTAGCCCTGGATCTATGGCTGCAGGGAGCTTATATCCAATGGAGCAGAGGCAGAGATAATGAAGCAGGGCCAGGTGAGCATGGTTGGAGGATTAGGTGAGTGCAGAGAGGCATGAAAACAGTCCAGGAACTTGAATCATGACACCTGTGGACTATTTCTATTCAGATATCTTCAGTTATTCATTCAATAAATATGTGGTAAAGTCTTCACATTCACTCTCCCAGTGGTCTAAAGCTGAGGAACATAATCTCTTAAGACTGACCCCTTTGTGTCACACTGAGGCTACCCTTTGGTGATGGGTGAAAAGGACAAAGGAGAGAAGCATAACAAACTCAATCCAGTCCAAAACACCCTTGTGCCCCAAAGGGAGTGAAAACTCCTTTCATTTTCTTTTTTCTTAGCCTGGTCTGACGATCTCTTACTAAATCCAAC
This sequence comes from Nothobranchius furzeri, assembly GCF_043380555.1. Taxonomy (NCBI): domain Eukaryota; kingdom Metazoa; phylum Chordata; class Actinopteri; order Cyprinodontiformes; family Nothobranchiidae; genus Nothobranchius; species Nothobranchius furzeri. Next base: position 69,890,554 of record NC_091742.1, read on the forward strand.
ATGTAAAGGTGTATAAACTGTTCACATGGTGATTGTATGCATTGCTATTGCTGTAGAACACCAATGGCCTTTTGTACTGAAGACACAAAAGCATGTTTTGTCATATTTGAGTGATTCATCCTTGGGTGGAATTTTAAAATTCCTTAAAATGTAATGAAAACATCCCGATACACTCAGAAAACAGCTTTGTCTTCCCTGTTGTAAAACACAAGTTGCACAGGACTGTGTGCAAAAGTTTCTTTGAGACGTTTGACGTGATCTTGATCAAAAATCTACTGACTTTCTGGTATTTCAAAGTTGTTGTTTTTTTTTTTTAACTTTTGCTGCCTTTTACTTATTCTCTGCCCACTCATTGTTTTTAACTATGCAGAGTTTTAGCTAGTGTATTATTCATCATGGGTTAAGTTTAAAAAAGGACCTGAGAGATGCATTATCTACTGCAGGGGTGTCCAGCTCTGGTCTTCCAGAGCCCCCTTTCAGTATGTTTTAGTTCCCCCCACTCCCAAAAACTTGGTTCAATGGTTGAATTAGCCGTTCAGCATATCATCAAGTGCCGCAGAAGCCTGTTAATCACCTACAGATTAAAATTAGGTGTGGTGAAGCAGGAAAAAAAAATCTAAAACGTGTTGGAAAGGGGGGCTGCACAGTGGCGCAGTGGTTAGAGCTGTTGCCTTGCAGCGAGAAGGTCCTGGGTTTGATTTCTGGCCTGGGATCTTTCTGCATGGAGTTTGCATGTTCTCCCTGTGCATGCGTGGGTTCTCTCCGGGTACTCCGGTTTCCTCCCACAGTCCAAAAACATGACTGTTAGGTTGATTGGTCTGTCTACATTGTCCTTAGGTGTAAGTGTGTGTGTGTGTGTGTGTGTGTGTGTGTGTGTGTGTGTGTGTGTGTGTGTGTGTGTGTGTGTGTGTGTGTGTGTGTGTGTGTGTGTGTGTGTGTGTATGGTTGTTTGTCCTCTGTGCCTCTGTGTTGCCCTGCGATGGACTGGCTCTCTGTCCAGAGTGTACCCCGCCCACTTGCCCGTTGACTGCTGGAGATAGGCACCAGCCCCCCACCCCCACCCCCCCACCCCCGAGTTCAGAAGATGGATGGATGGATGTTGGGAAGCGGCCCTTAAGGTTCAGGATTGAACGCCAGTGATTAAAAGCATGTATAGCTTTCAGCTAATAGCTCTTTGAGTTACAGTGTTGGTGTTAAAACATTTTTATTGTTAAACTGCATAAATAGGGGTAGTTTTAGATTTGGTGAAAAAAATGCTTTGTCTGCATGATGGACTGCTTAAATATTTTTTAAAAGTTTAATAGCAAGCTACTAGCTAGAATTTTAGCAAGCTAGTTTCAAGCTAAGTATCTAGTTGAAAATGGGTTTTTAGTTAAATTCATCGTTGTAGTTTTTCACAGTACTGGTTCATTTCTTGGTTTAGAAGCCAGTAAATGTCTGCATTTTCATTATAGTTACTCTTATCATTTTTATTACTATTAAAAACATATAAACAGAGAAAAAAAATCTGAAAATGGCTGGGCTCTGGACTTGAAAGGATTGAAATAAAAATACGAGAAAGAACAAAGTTCAAAGAAGATTTTTGAAAGACCTTCAGAAAGTCTGAAGAACTATTGATCACTTCAAAACATTGAGTCTGCCTCCTTGGAAGAGAGATGACTCAAGGCTCTCACACAGTGCTGTATTTTTATTTTAATCAGTGTTAATATTTTAACAGGTTGTTGAATATAAAGAATGCAATTACATCTGTTTGAAAATTACATGCTCTATATGTACTCGTTCGTCAATGACTCTTTTAAACGTGATCTAAAGCATGCATATTTTAGTGAATGGTTTTATTTTCTCTCCTAGATTGTTGGTGCGCGCCTGACCCTGATAAATCAAGCCCACCTGTTTCTTACTTGTAAAGCTAAGTAAGTGTGATAGGGGCATAAAGGATGTTTATGTACCATACATGGGGTCAGTAGCAGACATGAACCCCTGTTACTAGAAAAGTTGGGGTTGTTTTTTTGCACTGGAGTGATGTTTTCATCCTAAAGCTGGGATCATTTAGCAGGAAAGCTGCTGAAAGAAAGCCAGTTTTCATTTCACTGCGTTTCTAGAGCCTGAGCTATTTTGCCTGTAAGCGTCTGAGAAAACAGCGCGGGGAATGTGTCACTTCTCATGGGTTGACAACTGGCATCCATAGGAAATGGCTTGGCACTGCATATCAATAAAATTAAAGTCTGCTGAAATACACAATGTTAAATCCGTGGAATGATTTGGTGCATAATCCATCTCTGCTCCCGCTGAGACAAATATGAAGCAGGGCTTTTTCCGCTCCGTGGTCGAGGGCAAAGACAATTACATGAAGTTTATGTTGTAAGGAAATGGGACAAGCTCAAGCATAAAGTGTAATTCCATCTCTGTTTGAATCCGATGATGATTATTTGATTTTCCCTTCCACTATTTCCATCTGTTACTTTGGATTTCTGCTACATGTGAATACAAAAAACCAGCAGCTTTAGAGATTTGTGTGTGTGTGTGTGTGTGTGTTTTAATAATCTCACTTTTCTTAACATCTTCACTTTGTAAATCCAACATGGTCAAAGTCTGTTTATCACTTTAGCTATTTTCCAGGTCTTTTCAAGTCCTCGCAGCCTCGTCGTGGCCGATTTGCTGCTGCACTGCCATTTAATGAATTGTTCCATTGCCTAGTGGATAACAGAATGAACAAATGGCTTTTCTGTGTTAGTGGCTGCCATCGCCCATCCTATCAGATAATTAACTTTTTGCAAATAGACTGCACTGACTACCAAACAGAATAAGCCCGCACAATTAGAATTACTTATCTGTGTTCTTTCCCTTCTTTCTATTTTTTCTTTGCCCAGATGTCGAAGGGAAACCAAACAAGACAAACAAACAAATTTCATATTTCTTGCTTGACTGTCCCTCGAAATGGTCACATGGTAGAAGTCAGTCACAGAGTCGTGTGTGTGTTTAAATGAAGGAATAATGACTGAGTAAAAGATGAAAATGAAGTCTTATTGAAAGTGAAGCTGCTGCATTATCAGATTAAACCTCAGCCCAGATGTTCTGAGTACCTGACAGGGAGGCGAAGCACTTTCCTCTTCTCACTCTCTTGTTCTTCTCGTCTTCTCACGTTTAATTATTTACATTTTTTTTTCTTCTTCTTTCACACGCGGTTGGTCTCACACAGACAGTGTTGCACTTTAATATTTATATGTTTCCTTCTGTTTGGGGGGAAAAGAAGGGGTGGGCCTTGGTGTGCTGTTTATTTGGTTCCAGTGTTGGGGGTGGGGGCTGTTGGAAACAAAGCCATCTGTTTGAGTGGGCTGTTTTTATCAAGTGACAAACTGGATCCTTCTACTTTGCTAATGTGTCCTTTGGGAAACGGCGGCTGGCGTTTGTGTGTTTGTCTGGTTGAAAGACGGCGTTTTTGTTGTTGTTTTTTTCCTTCCATAAAACATGGTGATACACAACAGAAGCGACAGCACAGCCAGTGCTGCTGTGATTACAATGCTGATAGCTTTTGGCCTTTCTGACACTTGAACGAGAAGCCTCTCAGCCTCAATCCTACGACTTGAAATACGGGCTCCATAAATAACCACTTATACTTTATTTAATGGAACCTTCTGCAACTTCTTGTCTCACATCCCCCTCAATTTATTAATGCCATTCTACCATTTGCAGCGCTCCCTTCATCCATCAAGAATATTCTAGCACCCATGAGAGTGTATGTGCTTGACACTACGCGCAGATCTCTAAACCCAACCCACCACACACACACACACATACACAGAGTCCATGCTGTCAGTGAATTTGTCAGTGTGTTGAATGTGGGACAGGAGCATTAAACATTCTTTTTGAAGATGCTGCCTGTGTAGACGAAGCGCCCTTTCTCTTGCAGTGTAACAGACCTTCCATACAAGTGCCACTGAGCATGAGTAATACGCAATGACTGGGGTTAGGAAAGTCCCAATATGACTTTTGCAGAACCGTCACTTGGGTGAAACTTTGGTGTGAAGAATTTATGCATTTTACTGAAAGCAATGAACAAAATAACCCAATTTGAATTTCAGGGGTACAAAGAGATGTTCCTGGGGTGGGGTCCTGAAAAACTGAGGTTCCCAAATGTTTTTACCTTCCTAACCTCCAACCCTGTCAGTGTCATGTGGCTCCACTTGTGATGGCTGAAGTTGATAAGAGAGTAAATAAAAACCTCATTTTGTTGTCTTGTGATAATTATAGCAAAACCATGGCAATAACAATAACTTTTATTTTGAGTAAAAATACACTTGGTGTTTCAAGACACAAAATAAAGTCCTGACCTTATATCTGAATGTTACCTCCTTAAAACTAAAAAGGGGTACTTTTTAGTACATTTTTTATATATTTATTTATTTTTTTAACCATTACTCTTTTTTTCTGGCGGCACCCTTGATTGCTTAGGGACTTCTAAAAAGGCACCAAAGCACTTTTTTGCTCCCACACTGAGTCCAGAATCATTTAATTTGAAGTATCTGCTGATACCAAGTCCTGATCTGATCCTTTCCAGCAAAGCACTAAAATAAGAAGAAAAAAAGAAAACACATCCAAGCTGCTGTTTAGGAAGTACGTTGATAAAAAAAACATGTATTAACGTTATGAATGTATTTGAAAGTCACAGTGTTGCACTTATTTCAAGATGTTTAATCCCTGAATATACAGATGTATTGAGCAATGCATGTTTCCATGACGGGGCAGGCACACGGTGCCACCGCCGGCAGGCCAACTTTTCCCTGGACAATGCCTGTTGCTACTGCAGTCAGCTTAGGTACTGCAGGACACTAATGGCATTTACACATTAGCGTTGGCGCTGTCGGGGTTTGGTCAGGCTAGATGGCATAAGTTCAGTCTTGAACGGGCGGTGTAGTGTTCACATATAAATCCTCGGGACTTCTCAGGGATGTGGAAATCCCTGAGCCTGTGGGCGGGGTTTAATAAGGTATTATAAGGTATACAAAGGCGTGCATGAGCTGTCTTGCTTATGGTGGTGCCTATCTCCAGCGGTCAATGGGCAATCAAGCGGGGTATACCCAGGACAGAGAGCCAGTCCATCGCAGGGCAACACAGAGACACACAGGACAAACAATCACACACACACACACACACACACACACACACACACACACACACACACACACACACACACACACAGCTATTCTCTTCTCCCGTTCCCACCTTAAAACGGCAGCTCCGGGCTACAGACAGAAGTTTACTCAACAGCATCCAGCATGAAAAAGAATCGCGCATGCAGGAAACCCCCCGCTGGCTCATTCGTCTTGCAGATCGGAGGCAGTAAGCGTAATACAGAAGGTCTGAGAACAAAAGTCGCCTCAGCACCGAAAATGCAATTCGGCCCTGTGTGTGAAACCAAAATCCGGTGTCGTTCGGTAACTTTTGGGGCCATGCCAATGCTAATGTGTAAGCGCCATAGGAAACCCTGACGCTTTGCTGTCCGTCAGCAGTTTCTCCTTGTTTATTAGCGTATTTTTCTCTGTCAGTTGGCTCCCCATTTTTGTCCGAGTTGCTGCTGTGAACTGGGAGTATTAGTGGCAAACTTGGACTTAATGGAGACGAGTGATTTGCTTTAGTGGCACCTGAAGCGAAAAGGCGAAAAAAAGTTGTTTATTTTGAAGGCTCTGTATCAGATTCAAAGTGTTGAACGCAGCTCTCACTTTTCCATCACATAAAATACCCAGTTTGCACAAGTTACAAGCGTCTGTTACACTCCCTTTGCTGTCCAGTTTAAAATACCACCATAGCCTGCTAGCTAACAGCTGCATGTTGGTGTCCACCTGCTTTAAATTAGTAATGACGTAGGACGACTTGTTGTTTTCTACTACGGGAGCTCATGAGGTCAAAGTACATTCACTGATTTGAAACAAAGGGTTGCAAAAATTTTGCTATTCATAAACGTTGTTTTACACATTAACTCTTCACTCTGTCAGTATTAAAAGGGACTCTGATGTGCTCATCATTTTGCTGGAGGTTGTGTTCCCAGGGATTAATGGCCATTCATTGGTAAGGTCTTAGTTGAACACAATGAAACGGCTTGCTTGCAATGATTTAGGTATGTACTGCCCCCTATAGCCAGGGAGAATACACATCATCACTTTAACAGAGAATTCAATTCTCATTTATCCAATCCAAAGGCAGGCAAAAATACAGCTGATCCAATCAGCCAGTTCTAGCTATCTAAAGTTTTATTTCAATGTGGTTTAGGCGCGATCGAAGATAACATCTTTAAAAGTATAACTTCTGTTCAAACAGATGGTTCTCTTGATGCTGTACCTTTTGCATTTAGAGTAATTACATGTATGCACTTTCTACAAATATGGCACTCAAAAAAAGCTTCTAAGTCATCAAAAAGATTATAGTGATCAACCCTAGAGGGTACTTTGGTTCAAACTCTACCTGGGGAGCTAAGGTAAACTACATATATCCCCTCATATATGATCGTGTGGTATTTCAGTCTTCCTTCTGTAAAGGAAAGATGTGGATAATTTTATTTTATTTTATTTTTTTAAGGGGGGGACTTGCAGCAGTGTGTCGTTAGAATACATTTTTGTATATATTCTGTTGAATTCATTTTACACAAAGCCTGAATTTTTGCTTACACAGCACACTGAAGCAGCTGAAAGACAGTTCGCATTATGAACTTCATTACGTGTGACAAGCAGCACAATATTGATGGAAGAACGGGTTCCCATCATTGCGCAGCATTAAAACCTCTGCAGTGAATTAATGTACTATTCCTGATCCAGTAATTAACAATCATTCAGGGGCCGTATTCCTTTTCAAATAATCACTAATTGCAATAAGAATTTCAGATTCCATTTAAGGCAAGATTAACGATGAGCATGCAATGCAAATCAACGCTGAGTCCCAATTAAGCCCAGATTCTTTTTAGACCATCTTTTTCTTCCCTGCTTGGCCCTTGGTGAGCACATACAGTGTGGAGTTTGTTTCCTCAGCATTAATGAAAGATGCATTTTATCATAACGCTGCAAGTAGAAAGCTGCTTAGTGCTTGGAGAAATTGATTTTTGCCTTTTATCTTTGCTATGGATTAGTGGTGGTTTACCACCACTTTCTTTACGTCTTAATGTTTTTTTAACCTTTGAGTTTCTGCCATCACTACTGTCGTCTGTCTGTGTTTCGGCTTGAGGTAAAATGTGTCCGAACTCTGTCTTTGCAAGTAATTAAACCCCAGAGGAAACTCCCTCATAAAAGCTCCTTTTACATCTAGAAGCTCATCGTTCTCTTAAGAAGAAAGTTCACCCTCTGATTTTTGAGGAGGGAAAACAAGAACACTACAGGCTTCAGCAGGTTAAAGTTCATGTAACGACTGCTTGGAAGGGTTGCTGGTAAAAACAAACTCTTCTTGCTAAAAAGGCTTTGGCAGCATCATTAAGGTTTGTAAAGTGTTGTTTGAGGCAATAACACTTTTGGACGAGTGTCCTTCGGACAGATTTGACCACAGAGAACCGTTCTGCCAATTTCCATGGTGGATATCTAGATATTTTCCACCTTATCGTCATGCTAAAATACCACTAATAACATTGGTTGATGAACAACATTTTTTAAGCTGAATCAGTTTTTGAACTCTAAATTTAACTAATTGTTCAATCTTAATTTTGTGCAGTGCTCAGCGTTAAAGTCAGACATGTAAATAAAGTTAATTTGGAGTATTTATTATCCAGATGTTGTTAGTGAACATAAAAATGTATTTACATTAGATTCTACAACAGCACTGGGCTGCCTGAGGATGTTCCTGACTTTAAATGGGCTTTACTAGGGACAAATGTTGGCTGATGCTGATATATGAAAATGGTAAATATTGGCCTACTCCTACCAGCAGCTGTCAGCATGGTAGTGGAGGGCTAATGGTTTGGCCACCTTGGGGCAGAATAAACACTTCTAAGGTCAAATGTGAGGCTGCCTGTCTGGCAGATGAGGGTTTGGACCAAACTAGGTCTTAAAATGACCCAAAACACAACGTAATGGCTGAATTAAGATGTCAAAATAGTCTAGTCAAAGTCTAAACTTAAAAAGTAATTTTTTACCAAGCCAAATTAACTCAAGCAGCATTGTGAAGAAGACTGAACAGGAAAATAATAATGATGTAGTAATGATGTCTGAGACAGAAATGACTGACTTTTTGCTGCTAAATGTGGTTCAACAAGCTGTTGGGTTAGTTTTTCCTCATATCTTTTGTAATTTTGCTGTTTTAGTTTAGTAAATGATGGTGACATGTTTATGTATACTTGCAGTTGGATTGAAATCATTTTTGAACTTGGCCATTTTTATCATGTCCTGGTATAATTCTAGATCTAGAAGAGAGTGGACTTTCTTCATGTTATTGCTGTTTTTGTACCATTTCAATCTACTTTCAGAATATTTATGAGATAATATAAAGCCAAATGTCCAAATTATATACCGTGGTGCATGTGTCACTTTCACCCTCTCCCCTGACATTAAACACCCTCCTTTCAGTCTAATTTGCTTCGCTTGCTTCCATTGTGACAATTCATCAATATCACAGAACTGATATGCTCCGGCTTTCAGATGTCAAATGAGGTTAATGGCATCTTTAAATGCTCCTTTTCTTCCAACGCGTGTGTCCAAAGTGAAGCGGGGGAATTTGCAGGCTGCCACCCAATGTGTTAGGATTAATTACCCCACCCCCACCACAGCCCCACCTCACCAGCAAGTTAAAAATTCAGAAAGGAAATGGCCCCTTTCATGCAAATGAAATTGAATATGTCAGTCAGTGTAATTATGAAAACCGAGCTGTCTTGGGCTGAAGCCTGCGCCCAAAAGGAGGCATCTGAAAGTGGGTTTATTAATGTTCGTCTCTCCACTCTTTTGATTCATGCTCTTTAATGGCTCGGCAGATCAAACTTAAGTCTATTGTGGATCCCTGATGACTTAAAATGTTTCAAACATTGCAAACAAATCTCAAGACTCGCTTCTTTGCAATAGCTGACTTTGAATGCAGGCGGTAGGTTAAACTGGTGTCAAACAAGCTTGGAATGAATATGCATATGTGATGTCATGAAAAAAAATCATTAGTTACACTGTCTAGTCTGACCTCACAGCAAGTACTTTTATGGAGGGATTATGTAAAGATTTTTGTGGTACAACCTGTACCAGGAGACTTGGGTGATGCTCTTTATTATATTGATATAAGGCTCTAAGAATTTAAGAGAGTTCATTTTACTAGGATTAGTGATATTGATTTAACCCTCACACTGTCTTTATGTGAGCAGCACCTCACCCCTGCCACATGGACCCTCAAGGGATAAACCATCAACCCTGCTCAATGGTCAACTTTCCTTGCGGGGTCACACTCATTAGGACAGTGGGAGGGATATAAAAAAATCTTTGTGTCTTTTTTATTTTTTGTGAAAATTTTTCAACTTTTACTCAGTTGTATTTTCTCGATTTACCGGTCGATCCACGTTCCTACCCTCACCTATGGTCATGAGCTTTGGGTAGTGACCGAAAGAACGAGATCGCGAATACAAGCAGCTGAAATGAGTTTTCTCCGCTGAGTGGCTGGGCTCTCCCTTAGAGATAGGGTGAGAAGCTCTGTCATTCGGGAGGGGCTCGGAGTAGATTTGCTGCGCCTCCACATCGAGAGGAGCCAGTTGAGGTGGCTTGGGCATCTGGTCAGGATGCCTCCTGGACCCCTGGTGAGGTTTTCCGGGCACGTCCAACCGGGAGGAGGCCCAAAGGGAGACCCAGGACACGTTGGAGGGACTATGTCTCTCACCTGGCCAGGGAACGCCTTGGGATTTCCCCGGAGGAGCTGGCCCAAGTGGCTGGGGAGAGGGAAGTCTGGGCCTCTCGAATGAGGCTACTGCCTCCGCGACCCGACTCCGGATAAGCGGATGAAAATGGATGGATGGCTTTTTTTTTTCAACATTCGTTCATTCATTCATTCTTTCAAATAGTGGCCTGTGGGCCATTTCTGGCTCTAGAGTGATTTTGTCTTGGCCCAATTCTAGAAGGGTAGCCTAGGTCGGTTACATACATAAACACAATCATTGATCGTTTTAAGAATTTTATGACTATTTTGAAAATGGAAAAAATATATGTGAAAAGACCTTTAAATTAAAAGGTATTTGTGTTTTTTGCTTTTACTTTAGCGTTATGGTAACTGACTTCTACCAAAAAGCACATTTGTGAGCACCATTTTTAAAACTTCACTAAAAACAGCAAGCGTTACCAAGAAGAGCATGACCTATATCATGTTTTTGTTGCTGATAGTAGACTATCATTTATATTCAAAACCATGAATTAAAAAAAACAATACGTCCATCCAATCCAGGGAATTGAAAACCCATTTTTACGTTATATAAATTAGACAAAATGTTGCAATTTGATTAATTTTTGTATTTTACATTTTTTAAATAACAAAAATAATTTTTTTGTGGTTGACAAGTTTTTTTTAACTTGGTGATTTTTGCCCTTGTGTAAAGTTTAGAGCTTTTTACCATCTTATATTTAAATCGCTACTTTTAATGCAACAATTTTTCCATCCTGGTCAGGAATTTAAAAACAAAGATAGTTTCATTCATCCAACAGTCAACCTCCGCAGCTCTGAGGCCATGACTGTTTCTGTGAAGCAATAAAAGCCTTCACTAATAACGCTACATTCATCAGTGGAACTGTGGGAGGACGTGACGAGCTTCCTCCCTCTGTGACGATGAATGAATGAGCAAGGATATACAATGACCTCTAGGGAGGCCAGGCAGCCTTTCGTCACTAACCTTTCAGCTTGTGACAGGCTTTACACCGCTCATTTGTTTGCTGACGACAGCTTAACACTGGATTAACAGGTTCCCAGTCAGAGTATTAATTATTGTAGATTACGCTTACCTCTCCGAGGAGATGTGCGCATGCAGCTTAGGTGAAAGGGACTTCTTTTTTGTTCGAACTTATTTAGTAAAACAATGAAAGCCCACGTTCTATTTCATGTTAATGGCATTTATTGAAATGAACGCATGGTGAATACAGTTTGGTTCCTTCTCTATGTTGGAGTGCAACGGAGGCCATTTTCTAAGACGAGCGGTGAAAAACCTGCACCCAGCTTTCTGTACAGTCTCTGAGTTTGCACAATGTTTGTTCACAGAGCGTATCTTATTGTTTGCTGTCACGGTTCTAGTCACGGCATTGTTCGGACAAAACCGAGGTTTCAATCAGCCTCTATCTACCCGAAGCCGTACCAGGAGTCTTCCAAAATTGATGTTTGTCAGCAGCAGAACTAAAATGAGTGTATGATGGCGATATCAGCAGCCATGTCTTTGAAAACACCATTACCTCCAAGTCACGCCTCAATCACTCCCCATTGTGTGATGACCCCCACCACCATTTCCCCTCACCTCAAAGCTGATCTCCCGTACACGCCAAAGAAGTATATTACAGCCAGCGTAGGGAGACGCACCGAGCCATAATGGATGGCCCCGGAGCGAAAACAGCCCCCGATAGCATATCAATTACCCATCAGCACCTTGCTGGTTGGATGCCAGTCAGTACCACATGCCAACTAAGTCAATGAGACAACATGAAAAGGCAGATGTCATTGACATCATATGAACTGACGTTCGACGGGTGAAAGATTTTGAGAATTATTTGTGAATGTGGATGGAGCAGTGGTCGTTGATGTCCACAAGCACTCAAATCAGCTGTTTTTCACAATGAAATCTAGTGATTTCCCAGACTCATTTGCCCAGTGGAAGCCCAGCTGCTTGCCCGTTTTATCTTTTCGCCCTTTTGATTGCTGTCCACATGTCTTATTTCACCTCTCAACGAATCCTGTAGGTGAATGTGTCCCTCAATCATAGTGCTGCTTGCCACTGCTTCTGGGCAACACAACTTGGTCGGGCAAGTCGGTTTTGCACACGAGGACGAGCACAACGACACGTCCTCACACATACAGATGAGTCGATTCAGATGGCTGGCATTACTGCAGCTGTGTGGCCTCTAACGGCCTGTTGATGTGATTGATAAAAGGCAAACAGTCACTTTGCAAGGTGGGGACAGATGGAGGCGCGCCTCCCACTGAAGCTTCAGATGGAAATCTCTGAAGGTGGAAGCAGGGGTCTTTGACTCTTTCATCGTCAAAATTAAAGAAACTTTGATCCTCACAACAAAGTTAGAATATAAATTCCACAAATCAAAATCTCATCCAGGAGAGATGGGCTTCTTTGATTACTAATCGCTTTCATGTGTTTTGATTTTTCTGGGACTGCAATAGAGCTGTCAGCTTGTGAGCGGGGACTGATTGTCCTGAAGGCACGAAAAAAATAAAACACGTTACATCAAACTCCGCTCCCGAAAATTAAAAGAAAATGACAAACGTTTGAAAAAGCGTGCGTTTTTTTCCCAGGAAACATCTGAGGAATAATTTTAGAAAAATCAAAGTAAATACAAGCATACAACAAAAGAAGGTTCAACATGGTAATACAACAATACAATACAACAGTTTCTCAGTTGTGTAAGACATATGTCCTCATTTCTTTGCACATGGTGCTAAATTAAATGACCATTAGAAACATCACAGGCTCACAATAACAATTAGTGGCCATGCTAATAAAATATTCTTCTTATAGTTCTTAAAAGTGCTTTTGTTTCAAACAGCAGCATTTTAGAGATAGGTTAGGACTCCCAATTACTGAGAATTTGTTCACAGCTCAAACCAAAGAATTACAGGAAAAAGAAATGAAAAGGACAAGTCAAGATAATAATTCTTCACACTAATTCATATAAAAAAAGACTTATAATCAAGGTGTTCAGCTGTCTCTTCTGCGAAGAAAGTTTGATCACATTTGCCTTCTCTAAAACAACGTGAATTGTTCACCAATAAGTTACCGGAGTTACGGTTGTTTTCCGGCTTTTACGTAAAGGTTGTGACTCGTTGAGATTATAAAACTAAATAAAATCACAAATTTTAAGTTGGAATATCACCAAAGTGGTACGCATGTCACCTTTGCAAGAAGTTTTATTTAAAAGCAATTTCTTATATAGCACATCTCAACATAAAAATCACGAGGCACTTCACAAGAACAAAAATCATTTAAAAAAAATTAATAAAAAACTAGAAAAAAAGGAAACATTCTAAATGTGAAGGAAGAATAGAAAAAAAAAGAAAACGAATAAGAAAAGGTAATCACGTCATCCCGCATGAAAAAAAAAGGTAGTGAGGAAGAATCAACTAAAGGTCACACAAAGGTCAACCAAAATTTGGGTGGGCCACATATGGGGCATTTGACAATTAGGAATTACGAGCAAAATATGACACCCGTGCAAATATTCTTGTAGCAATCAAGTAGCATTTTTCCAACCCTTCCAGTGGTTTCTGATAATTTCTGACTAACAAAAATAAATTGAGAACAGTCTGAGGCAAAATTCAGACATCCAGAATAACAGCATCTAACTGCAGACATCAAAGCGAGGCTGTGATACTCGTGCAAGAGAAGTGAGATTATTTCAAACATCTTGGAATAATTTTTGGAACTTCTCACCAACGTATGCAGCAAAGGCTCAAAGGGATACTTTGCAACTTTTTTAAATTTTTAAATTATTTTTATGATCCACTATGTGCTAACATAAAAAATTGGAAAAAATTGAGCTGACAGACTCTGCAGTCTGCTTCCAGCACGTTTCCTGCGTGTTTTAGATCATGAACACTGCTGATTTATTTAATTTAGTGATGAACCACTCCTGTAGACACTAAGGAAGGCTGGGATAAGTTTCAGCTGTTAGATTAAAGTGTTGAAAAGACAAACGCACAGCGAGTAGATACGTTTGGCTTTTGGTTCTACAAGCAGGCACTAGAGGGTGCTAAAAGCAAGCCAAAACTGCTTAGTTCCACTTTAAGCTTATGAAAATTAATTTACATCCAAAAATATTGTAAACATTCATTAAGTTATCAGTTTGTGACGTTTACTACACTGTGATTACAATCAATAAAGCAATTACTGTTTCCAGGACTTTTTTTCTCCTAACCCCTCGTGTTGTACTTTTCTGCTTGCACAATAAACATTTTAATTGCTCCATCTGCAGTACAGTCCTCACTAACATTTTTGGGTATACCTTTTTTTTTCTGTCTATCTCCAGCACCACCAAAGTTTTTAAGAACCCCCAATGACCAAACAGGCGTACAAGGAGGTGTGGCATCCTTCATCTGCCAAGCCACGGGAGATCCGCGGCCGAAGATTGTGTGGAACAAGAAGGGGAAGAAAGTCAGCAACCAGAGATTTGAGGTATTAGGTCTATTGTTCTGATGTAAAATGCTCGACAAAATGAGAATGCTTCAGCACAGCTTCTGGCTCTGTTTGCACACAATAACCCATCGCTACAAGACCCATTTGGCTTGCTTTTGGCTTCCACTCGCCACAACGCATTAGTGAGCTCTAATAATCATGCTGACCAGGCTTTTTAAACGTGCATGACGTTAACTGAGAAAGTACACAAAAGATCCAGAAACAACAAATGCAACTGAAGGAATTTCAATTAGAAAGCAACTGGATTGAGAGAATAAAACAATCCGATGTGACCCAGATCCATACATTAGGATCACGCCACATTCACCAGTGTCATGCAAAAGGAAAGGGAAAGCAGCGCCTTCCCTTCCAAACACCCTTTTGCTTTGTGGCATCTTTATCTTAATGCATGACCTGCTCTTCTCACTTTGGCCCAAGCTTCGCTTGCTGGTCAGCTTAAATTTGCACTTGGGCTCAGTCCCGTCACCATATCATAACAGAGCGCTGATAAGATTTCTATTAATTTCTGTGTCAGTCGTCAGGACTATTGGAATGCTATTTCTTTATTTTTTTCCATCACTTTGCTCCAGTTGCCATATTTGTTAGCTTCTACAAAGCATCGGTGGCTTAATGGAGCTCAGGGACCTCTTCCCACCTCTTTTTCGCATCTCATGCCCACAGAAATCTAATCTTATCAGAGTTCATCGCGTTTGCATCGCATGCTAACACATTCGTTTTCATTCACCCGTTGCCTCACGGGGCTTGCTGGCTGCCGCGATTCTGTACCCATTCAATCATGCGCTGCCACCTCATCTTCTAACAAAAACCCATTTCCTTTTGGAAACCCCGCAACTTCCTTTCTAATTTGCCTTTGGCTCGAGCTAAAGAAAGGAGGCTGTTTTTTTTACCATCACCTGCAGAAACCCTGAATGCCAACACTGCTTTAACTCGGCCAATGAAATGTTAAAGTGTTCTGTTAACATGCTCAGATGTATTGTGTACTTGAAAATGTTTGTAGGCCTGTGTGTGTGTGTGTGTGTGTGTGTGTGTGTGTGTGTGTGTGTGTGTGTGTGTGTGTGTGTGTGTGTGTGTGTGTGTGTGTGAGGGAGAGAGAGAGAGAGAGACAGAGTGTAAAAGATCTCAGGCCTATCTTTATTCAAATCTACCTCGATGCTTAAAAGAGATTGAGTTATGACACAGAGCTTTCTAAAATCAGTGAGTATAAAACACGTAGCATGCTACGATAGCTGAATAAGCTACAACCAACACCTGTTTGTGAGCATTTTATGTTTCGTCTGTCCCAAACAGTCGGTCCTGTCTTTCGTACCACTACCTCACCTCATGGTACAGCTGTCCGTGACTAAATTCCAAAGCTACGTCTTAAACTGTCTGTGCTCGTTTCTGTCCCATCGACAAAAATTAAGTGTGATCCATTTATATATCAGGGGATTCTGTGTTAACTTTAAGAGTGGGAAACATTTTGATTTAAAATTTCACACTGCAACCCAAGATCTCAGCAAATTATTCCGGAGCAGCATCGCCTCCCCCATTCTTAAAGTTTGTCAGCAACATCTGCTACTTTACAAGTTAACGCACAACGTCACACTGACTAAGAAGGAATAAAAAAGAAAATGGTGGACACATACAAGCAATCAAATTCTTCACAAATATACACCAAATCACTATCTTTCACTTAAAGGTAGGCAATGGCTTCTGTTTATGTCATAGGAAGCACATTTTGTCATCATCAGTGTTGTTTAACTGTCTTCTTTTTGTTTTGTTTTTATATTTTATTTACTGTGGAAGGTCCCGAACCCATTGTGAACAAAAAAATCTCCTTTAACATATCCTGTCTCTCGCACCTGCAGGTGATTGAGTTCGATGACGGCTCTGGTTCCGTGCTAAGAATCCAGCCATTGCGCACGCCCAGAGATGAAGCCATATACGAGTGTGTCGCCTCCAACAGTGTTGGAGAGACGAGTGCTACCACCAGACTGACTGTTTTACGTGGTAGGTCCTTCTCCACAACCTAAAAAGAAATTAAAATAATGTGTACTGCATTCAGTACAATGCAAGAGTTATCAGTCATTTCTTTGTGTTTAGCTTCACATGAGCCAGACTTTTAAATCTTTTAAAAAGGTCCTGATCAAAGAAAAATACTTCAAAGTTTTCTTTGGATGCTTCATCTATGAATGTGACTATTTACTCTAGCCACGACCCATAGACAGAACTCAGTCGTGGGGCGGAATCTACGGTTGTCTTTCAGCCGCAATCGAGCCTGCAAACTTACTGGACAACCCACTCTACCTCCTGAGCTACTGCTGTCCCAATTTGTCCCAGCAGATGTCACAAGCACTGGTGTGTGATGAAATTTGTCCTCCGTTTTCGATCCATCCCCGTGGGGAGCGGTGAGCTGCAGAGACGGTCGCGCTCGGGACCAATTTGGCGGTTTAACCCCCCAATCCAACCCCTTGAAGCTTAGCATCAACCAGGGAGGCATTGGTATGACCCAACCGGGATTTGACCCATGATCTCCCAGTCCCAGCCTGGACACTCATACCACTAGGCCACTGAGCTGTTGGGCACATCACTTTTTCTTTGAGTTGATTTTTTTACGACCGACACTTTCACGCTTCAAGTTAAGCAGTTCAGATTGGGTCAGACAGGGTGTCAAACAGGAAAGCAGTGTAAAACATCTGGAAGCTTTCAAAATAAAATTCATGCGCAGATTTCCAGTTGCTTAACTAGTAAACAAAATGTGCAATTTCCTGTGAAATCTCTGAAGCCCAAGTAAACAGAACTTATAGAAAATAAACCAAAGAACTTTTTGGATACATGCGGCCATCTTTCTCCATGCTTGTTATCACGTGAACTGCCCAAATCACACGTTGTCCTGCGGTTCTCTGGTCATTTTGTGACCTCACAGGACCATCTGCGTGGAACGTTTTTTCGTCAGAAACTCTACCGGTGGGAAGGGAGCTCGTGGGCGAAACACTTCTATTACGTTACGTTCCGCTAGTCCAGCCGGTGGACACCCAGGGTTAGGCTCTACTCCGGACATTTTTAACTTGGAACAGGTCTTCATGGGGGTAACTGCCACTGTAATACCAGGTGACTGTGAACAGGACAAGCTTTGTTCACACTTATGCTGAAAAATAACAGTTTAGCATACAAATTTATTATTTTGCACCCTGAGCTGAAAACTTGATTTTACAGTATATAATTAAAGAAGAAGCATTGTGGATTTATTTACATATTTTTGATATTTTTTGGTACAAATGGCAAATTTTACTATTTTCAAACAAGTTGATATTCAAAAACTGTAGGTAGGTAGATGTTTTTTCATGTAAACTGCGTAATATGGTCAAATAAAAGACCTAGACGGAACGTGAGTTTTTAAAGAAGCAGCTGAAGTCTAAAGGAAAACCTTGAAGACCATTTTGAAAGATCACAAGAATGTCTGGGAACTCAGGAGCAAACTTAAAGAATGAGAAGCTGATTGAAAACTTTTGCATAGTACTGTCCACACACGCACCACTGATGTGCACTACCCTCCAGCTAACACAGGTAAGGTTGCTTTAATCTGTTTAACATTTCTTTCCTCTCCTCTTTTTTCCATCTGTCACCTGATCTAAACTCGTTATGTTCTCTGACTTGATCAGATTTAGTCCATTAGCTCTTTAGCCAAGTAAGTTTTCCTTTGTAAGTGACTTAAGTCATTTGCATACAGATTTCTGACACAATAATTAAGATGCCAGTTAAATTATGCAAATAGCTGTCCTTTCCTTGCCTGCGGTGGTTTAATGAAAAAGCACAGCAATAATTTTCAAATCAGTCATTTTTCATCTTGGCTTTGATATTCATTTGACCGTGCAGGAAATGCAGCAGCATGCTCGGCAGCACCGTTTGTTTTCCACACGCTTATCCTGTACCTTCTAGTGATCAGTGATTGTTTAAACCCTGTTTTTTTTGTCATGTTCTGTGTCCCTGTGGTCCCCAGCCCCCTCCAGGTTTCCCTCATGTTCTCCTAGTCTCTCCTCAGTTCTCGCTCCCCACTTAGATCATTTGTTTACTTATTTTTAGATTCCCCTGTGCCTTTGTTCTACAGGGTTTAAGTTTAGTTTGGGTTGTTTTAGTAGCTTTGGTTTATAGTTTTAGGATATGGGTTTCTCCCCTGCTTATTTCTGCCTCTTCCCTCAGTTCATTTGTTTCACCTGTGCCCAATTCCCCACGCACCTGCTCCTCGTCTCCTAATCACCCAGCCCCTGTGTATATAACCCTGTCTGTGTCTCTCAGTGCTTGTCGGCCCTTTGTCGTTGTCAGTGTTGTTCTGTACCTCCTAGTGAATCTAGGTTTTGCTCATCAAAGAGCTTTTTGTTTTTGTTAGTCGGGTTACTGACTTTTGGCTTGGCTTCCTGCCCTTTTTGGATTTTTGAATTTTGGACTCTCTTCCTAATTAAAGGATTTTAATTTGATTTCGCTCCTGCCTTGTGTCGTTCTTGGTTTCTGCATCTTGGGTGCTAACCTCCTCCATGGCTCAACGTGGCATTTTTGGACAAATACCTGCCACAACACAAGCGGTAAAGGTCAAGTGGGTTTGAGAGCAGCCAGGGCAGGATGTCAGGTGACCCATATCAAGAATAGTGAGCAGCATTTTATCTTGATTACACACAACATTCCCTCTCAAAGGCTAATTTTGTGGCCCCAAGCTGAAAAGACAGCCTTATATCGCTCCAAACACACGACTTTGTTCGGCCGCGAATGGAGAAGACGCTGTTAGAATAACAAGACGTGGGTTGTTTGAATAAGGTGCGCTCTATTATGTTTCACAATTACACAACATGGCAAATGAGTTCCCCATTGAAAGGGGTGCTGGCTCGGCGAGTCTCTGAAGCCCCCCCACCCCTTATCTCCACCAAAAGGCCCTTTGCACTGTCTCCAGATGCCGATTGAAAGAGAACGGTGGCGCGTTCACGTGCAGCTCTCTCCTGTTTCGTGATTGTGTGCATATTTGTGTATAAACATGCACAGGTGTGTGTACGTCCCCTTACTCTCATGCAATTCTGCACACAATT
Organism: Nothobranchius furzeri; assembly: GCF_043380555.1. Taxonomy (NCBI): domain Eukaryota; kingdom Metazoa; phylum Chordata; class Actinopteri; order Cyprinodontiformes; family Nothobranchiidae; genus Nothobranchius; species Nothobranchius furzeri. The sequence goes on from NC_091742.1 coordinate 69,909,946, forward strand.
CTTTTTTCCTTTCACTCTTGCTCTATCTCTATTTTCCCCTACACACACACACACACAACAGCAGATAGCTGAGGGACGGATAGAAGCTGCTCTTTCCGTCTTCGCGGCCTAGCATTAGCATGTTTATTACTATTTCCATTTTGCTCTCCTGCTCTTTTTCTCTCGCTCTCCTCCTTTCCCATCAATGTATTGAGGGCGAGTACAGACCTATCAGGCACCAAAAAATAGAAAACCAAGAGTGGGATTTTTCTTTTTTCTTTCCTCGGCTTTTGTGCAAATACGAAGCCGTGTACCAATCAGCCTGCAAGTCCACATATACAAAAACTTCCACTGTGGAGGATTTGGTTACCAGTTGCTAATTTTTAATGCAAATGTGCATTTATTTAACTTTTTTTCTTTGATATTAAGTGCTGGTATTTTGTCTGAGCCATGCATCAGCGGTTCATTTAAAACTTAATGCACATGAGAAAACTGAGGTCGCATTAACATCATTGACAGCCAAACCAATCAATCAACAGATATTTATATTTACCATCTTTTATTCAGGTATTTACTGTGCTTGTTTATTTTCGCCTAAATACCAAACAGAAGGCTACAACTAGCTGAGTTTTTTATTTATTCCATCCATTATCTAAACCCGATTGTCCACGTAAGGTCACGGGGGCAGGTGTCTATCTCCAGCAATCTCTGGGCAAACAGGCAGGGCACACCCTGACGGGTTGCCAGTCCATCGCAGGGCAGAACAGAGACACACAGGACAAACAACCACGCGCACGCGCGCGCGCGCGCGCGCGCACACACACACACACACACACACACACACACACACACACACACACACACACACACACACACACACACACACACACACACACACACACACACACACACACACACACACACACACACACACACACACACACACACACACACACACACACACACACACACACACACACACACACACACACACACACACACACACACACACACACACACACACACACCTACACCTAAGGACAATTTAGAGAAACCAATCAGCCTGCAAGTCATGTTTTTGGGCTATGTGAGGAAGCCGAAGTACCCGCAGAGAACCCACGCATGCACAGGAAGAACATGCAAACTCCATGCAGAAAGATCACAAGTTGGGATTTGAATCCAAGACCTTCTTGCTCCAAGGCAACAATGCTAACCACTGCACCACTGTGCAGCCCTCTTTATATATTTTGAATACATTTGGAATTGAATTGAATATTCAGTTCAGTTTTTTATATAGCACCAAATCATGACAAGAGTCGTTTCAAGGCACTTCACAAAGTAAACTTTCCAATTGAGTTCCATTAATTTTGCCAACTAGTTAAAAGATTCCCTTGTGAGAAAACCCAGCAGATTCCATCAAGTCACTGACAAAACTAAGCAAACATGTAGTGACAGTAGAGAGGAAACCTCCAACTGATCCTGGCTCAGTTTAAGCAGCCATCCACCGTGACTCACTGGGGATTTGAGAAGACAGAGCAGACACACACACACACACACAAATGTATCTAGTACTCAGTAAAATAAAAGCTTATTTACATAAATATTTAAGTTTTGTCAGATTAAAAAATTATATGCAAGGTCATTAGAATTTTTAAAATAATTTGGCATTTTGTATCAGTAATCAGCTGCTCTGATGTCTAGAGACTGCCATCGGCCTTTTGATAACTCACACCATTGACCTCTATTTGACCTCCATACTCACAGCTTGACAAATCAACTACAATGAAGTGTACTGACGTTTTCTACGTTGACACCAGAAAATTTTCGTAAAATCTAGTATTGATCAATTACTACTTTTCTCCAATATCTATAACCCCCCCCCCCCCAAGCAAATATATATCACTTTACGATAAGAGTCCCGTTTTAAACGTTACCGTTATTGTTTACTATTAAGTGTCCCTAATATTAGGACGATGGGCCAGGGGTGTGTCTGATGCATTACCTAATATGGTTAAGCAGTTGTTAATGTTAATACTTTACTTAATAGTTTAATATTGCTTATTGTTAAGTGTTCCCAAATATAATAACACTTCTCACTCTGGAGTAAAATAACCGGGTGGGCTTCTGTGTGAATATATAAGATCATGTGGTTAACTCAAAAGTGTGTTATACATTATTTAAATACAAAAAAGCTTCCTGAGACCAAAATGCTTTTTACTGTACCAGTAATCCAGCCCTGCTGGTGTGCAGATGCACAAACTGCTGATACACATTTGTCAGTTCTACCACTACCACCAAAAATGTTTAAACCATTTCATTAAAAGACATATTAAACCTCAGCAGAAATAACGCAAATTTGAAGACATAAACGAGTAAGCAAATAAAGACAAAGGCCTAATACATATAAAGCGGCTGTTCATTTAGTTCATTTAGGCCCCAATGATCTGTGGAAAGAACTCCAAGGCATCTGTTGGGGAAAGATCGCCACAGGGGGCGATGCCTAATTCCATGAAGGAAAAGCGCATTGTTGTAATTGTCATGTTATAAGGAGACGGGACTTGAGGTGACGAATCCAAAGTACCGTGGGATATTAGTATTCAGATGGGGTATCCGGCTTGATGGGAACTGCCATTAGTAATGAACTTCCAGGCTTAGAGAGGTGATTTGCATCAAAGACGAACCCTGAAAACGTAATGATGTTCTGAGTCAAATCTGCCAGCCGATGCCAGGAGGGACAAGTTTTCCTCATGCACTTAAAAAAAACTGTTTTCATTAACTCTGAGATGACTGGCCCCGTATGCATCTTACACCTTTACATTTAGTTCATCTTGATCTAATTTCTGCATGTGTGTGCTCATGCAGCGTTTGCACAAATACCGTCTATCGCTGTGCAATATTAGCACAGCTGGAAATCTATTAACTACTTGGAGAGAAACGTAGCCACACAACACAGCTCAGGGTCCAGACTCCCCACTAATGGCAGTTCCAGCAGAATGATGTGTGCATTTGAGTGCTTGCAGTTCATGATTCAGGCATGATTAAGGATTTATATTGCATCTTCATAGTCCCATTATGCTGTCAACAGCCATTTCCTGTGCCCCCGCACACAAGCGAGCAAACTTATGCTGCTGTGCACAACTCAACAGTGGGAGCGGAAAATGGGGAGCCGCTCTCCTGTGACGGAAAAACAGAATGCATCATTTCCATTTGTATGGAATGGTGCAACGGAACAGTCAGGGCTGTATGGTTTAGGCGAATGCTTCCTAAGGCAGCTACACCATCGGTGATTATTTGGAGACATTGTACGTGGTCAGCTCTTTCTTATTTAAAAAGTATAAAGATGTTGATCAAAAGTTCCCAATAATAATGATGAAATTTGCTCTAATTCTCGCTTCTTGAACACCATTAATCATCTGCCATTGCTCTTCCTCCAACAAGTGCAGAAACTGGTCCACATGCTCAGAATCGCTTAGGAAGATAAATGCTGTGTCAGCACTCTGGGTCTGTCAGAGCAAATGTAGCACTCTGAAAGAAGCGAGTGACCATTGTTAAATTACTGTGTTCGTGATCAGTGGCTTGCAAAAAAAAGAGGGGTAGAGGAGAGGAGGTAGCCAGCAGCGTCTGTAAAATTCTCCGGAAGCTTTTCTGTTTTTTACTGGCGAGACCTGTGCTGCCACATGGAACATTCAATTTTGTCAGAAGAATGCATTTCCTTACGTAGAAGAATCCATTTGGAGGGAAAAAAGCTGACTCACTGTGGGATATTTTTTGTTGTTGTTGGTTTGTTTTGCATGTGAATAAGCTCTCTTCTAAGAGCTTTTTCCACTTCACTTAAGTCAGCATGCAGGGAGATGTGGCACTTCACGTGCCGACAGTCTGTTATCTCCACGTCCATTTGGTGTTTCATGAAAATCATAATTAAAAAGATTGACCTAACGGACCGAGCTGATATTGATAGCTCCTCATAAAACAACAAACACAAAAATCTGCATAACCAACAGTTTAATCAGAAAAGCTTGTTTCAATAACATGCAGGATGATTTAAAACAAACAACCACTGCCATAAAGATGGATGTGAGTGCTAACAGTCTGGGAGAAAACATCTGCTGGGTCCTATTACTTCCCTCTGACCATGATAGATAAGTTTGTACATGTTTGTGACGCTACACTCACTTTAATAAAGCATACAAAAATTATTAATTACTGATTTTGGCAAATGAGGGATGTATCCTCGCTTCCCTGCTGCTCATAGATCTCGCCGTCCTTGCAGTACTGATTTATATTATAAAATTTATATATTATAAAAATATGGACATTTTCCTCCCATTAAATTAGATTAAGTGCAACAAAAGACCATAACAGTACAAGTTTTAACACTTTTTATGATGGGATTCTAATTTCATAAAATGTTAAACAAAAGTAGAGTGTTACAACCAGGTGTCTAGGGGGCCTGGGGTAACATGGAGGACGTGTGACACAAAGGAAAATTAACAAAAGTTTTATTTACTTTTCTCTTAATTCAGAAAAGATGACTATTATTACTATTAACCACCATGGATCTAAATCCCCTTTTACCAAAACAGGTTCAAACAGTAACATGTAACATAACTCTAAAGAGCACAATATCGAAGTTCTAAGTGGGAGACAACAGACCAGAGGAAAGGCAGCTCTGCACTATTGTCCCCATTGGTGAGGAGCTCCAGCTGGTCCTTTAAACAATTTGTGGCTGATGAAAACCCAGCTCAGCTGGTGCAGGGAGGAGCAAGGGTGTGCCAACAGGCCATAGTCTGCAGGCAGGCTCCTCAGATGCAACATAAAAATGCACAGAAAAATGAAATCACAACACAAAAAGGCTCCAGCCATAACATAGAGCCCTACGCTAAAGTCAAAATTCAGATGTGCTCACTTGAAAGGTTATAGGCTCATTGATGGAAATTGTGACCAGCTGTCATTCCCATACATATGGACAAGAGGTGCCCTTGTCCACCTGAGTCTGGCATCATCATCTATCCTGGTAATTAATACACTAATAAACAGAGAGAGAGCCAGGTCATGTGTCCGGTGTTGATTGTGTGAAAGGCTTGATTGAGTCAGACAGCATAAAGGGGCTCAACTTTAATGAGGAAGTTAAACGTCTGAGCAGAAAAACAAACAGTAGCTAAAAATGAAAGGGGTAATGTAAAAACCTAAGGGTAACGCCTGATTTATGTGTCTCCGTTAGCGCAGATTTGGAGTCACACACACATTGATGGAGGCATTTTCCCTTCCACCCATCTCGGTTGCTCTGGGAGCAATTCCCTTCCAGGACAACAGGGGGCGTAGCACATTTCTGGGATATCATGCCACCTTTACAGTCATGTCTCTGGTCCAAGAGACGGTAACATTTTCTATGAAATTGAAAAACACATCTTTCTTGATTTTAAGATTGTATTAAGATTCTTATCACATATTAATTTCCATTTCTGTCTGACTCTCCAGCTTGTGAATGGACTGCTCTGTAACTGATACACAAACTGTGTCAACTCAACATTTGAGGCCTGACCGCAGTTTCTCGCAAGTCACAGTGGAAACCGTTTCCTGCTGCTGCATTTTATGGCTGAGCACGATACATTTTCATGGAAGAATATGTCATTGGCGAGACTAGCGGAAACACAAGGTCACAAAATGAGAAGCGTGTGAGAGTCTGAGCCAGGTAGCTGAGGGGCGCTAATATTAGCAGCTTTGATCTTAGCTGCGTTCAAAAGTAATTTTCTACTAGATTAACTGGATACAGCGGGGTCATCCTTAATGCATCTAATGATCTTGAGAAACTTCTCAAGCCATGTAAGGTTGCTTACTAATTAGAACCAAACAACTTTGTTGGAAATTGATGTAGCAGGAAGGGCGTGTTAAATTGTCTATACAACATTATGGTCACTGCAGCAGGAATGTGTCAGGACTTATTCTGGGAAAAAAAAAGAGGACAAAATGTTGCATTTCCTTGTTTTGTATTTCATCAGCTGTATAATCTGACGACATGTAGTGATAGAGCTGTATTTCAACCTGAAACATCCTCAGCCACAGCCTTTCGTGATACCCATTGTCTCCCACACTTACTTCTAGTTGAGGAATTCTGCCTGTCTGCTCGGGCTGAAAAACCTGACGTAACCCCGTTTTCCATTAGAGCTCGTTGAAAGCCAAAAGGTCCTCTGTGCAGGATGGTAGCAAGCATGAATAATCTCTGTCCCGGCTTCTGCTGTAGCAGGCTTTTAGCTATCTAAATTATTGAGACGACTGGTGCTAGGCTTTTCCTTTCCCAGAAGGAAGTCAACTCATATGAAGTCAGTTTCCTCAGGTCCTTACGCCACATGTCTCTCTTAAGAGTATCTGTCTTAGTTTAATGGCTTGATGTTCAAATAGAGCAACCATAAGCCTTGAATCATAAAGGTATCTGATACCGTCACGCACAAAGTGATTAAACTTCATAGGATCTTTGCAGACGTGTCAACAACAACTGATGATTGTGAAGTAACACACCCAACAAACACTCTTTTTTTAACATCAAGACTTGTTTATATTCCCAACAAACATTACGAATACCTCGTTGGAACAAACAAAACCGCCTGCTACATATATTACATGAAGGCTAAAGTAACCCAGCATCTCTTTGCCTTCTGTGTTTTGTCTTCTAGGTAGGAAGCTCAAGCTCTCTTGAGCCCCAACCTATTTTGGCTTCTTGTATGGAACTAGGATTGGGACAATATTACATGTAACTTATACCAAGTTTTGTAACTTGACACATGTTTTGTAAATGTAACTTTTGTTTCGTAGCATGTAATTAACGTTTTTTAACACGTAACTTTAGTTTGAGGCATGTCATTCTCGTTTTGTAACATGCAACTTTTGGTACGTAACATGAAACTTTAATTTTGTAGTTTGCAGAAAAAACATTTATGTACAAGTTTAAAACCACAACTCTCAAAACTCACACCTCAGTAGAATTACATGTTACAAAACAAAAGTTATGTGTTACAAAATGTGAATTTCATGTTACAAAATGAGAATTTTGTGTAAAAGAGAGGTTACAAGTTACACAATTTGAATTGCATGCTACAAAACTATAGTTACAGTTGCAAAACATGTTACAAGTTACAAGACTTGGTACAAGTTATTTGTAATATTGTCCCAATACTAGCTCCACACTTGTGGTGTTCGTAAGCTGTCCTTGTTCAGACTGAATTATTGAACTGGTTTGGATAATTTAGTTATTTCTTGATAAAGACTGACACATAATTGAACTTTGAAATAGCATATTGTCATTTTTGTACAGGAATTGACATGAGTTTTAAACATGACAAGGCAAAAAAAAAAAGCATTACAATGTTGGGACTAAAATTTGAAATGCTCAGGTGATGAAAATTAAGTTTGATGGACTGAAGACACATCTGACGAAGAACAGGGTTCATATCTCTTCTCTTTTTGCCCGAAGTGATCTTTACTCAAAACAGTACGTCTGGCTGAGATGATGTGTAGTCTGTAAAACAAAAAGAGGGAGGGGAGCATCTGAGCGTAAATGGCGCTTTGTGCCTGGCTTCCTGCCTTGCTGCTTGCCCAGCCAGGCCTGTAGAGAAAGGCCTCCTCTCCGCCTTTCCTGCTTCATCTCTCCTTTTCATCTCCCTTTTTTGCCCATCCATTCTGGCACCACCCTAAAGGGGCATCCGACACGAACGCTCCCTCTCCGCTCGCGCTCTCTTTCTCCCACTCCCTTCACTTGCGTTGTAAATGGAGGAAAATCACAGCTAATCCGTCATGTTTATGAATGACACAGGGCCTACGGAGAGTTGGGGCGCCTTGCCAGAAGTGGCGTATATCTCTGTTGCATGCCCCTCCGCTTGGCTGGTCCAATCTGCCCTACCAGTGAACACAGTAAAAAATGTCCGTGGAGGATGGCAGGCTCGGAAGAACACCGGGATGGGTCATTTTAAGAGATTTAAAACAAAACAAATTAATGTTTTTATATATGAAAATACACACAAACCCAAGTAAAGCCAAATAAAATAAGGTTTCTGAAAATTTCACCTAAAGCTATGTGATCATTTAGTGGAAATGAAATGACAATTCTTTTCAGGGATCTCAACAACAACACATGCCACTATATTATAATATTGCAATGATGATATTAGCAGAAATATACCTTAATTTCCCACTCTTCTACTACAGCACTGTAAGCAGATATAAACGATTGTGGTGTGAATGCAAAAACAGACAATGGACATTGTCATGCCCCTCTGTCCCATTGGCCTGGCTGTAGGTAGTCCTTTATTGCACTGAGTGGCTGCACCTGTGATTGTAGGATAAATGCCTGCTTGGTGCAACATATGGAAGATCACCTCTATTGGGTTATTCTTAAAATCCTTAACCCTTAAACCTGAAATGAGCACACACAAAGAGGAGGGAGGTGGTTTCGCTGTGCGGCCAGAGCAGCGGAGGGAAGACATGGCACAAACCCCTCCGGGTCTCTGCCATACTTCTCTTCCCCTCTCTGTCCCACAGTAAGTTTTATTAAAAGACAGGACGAAGAAGGCGGGGCCTTCTCGAGTTACAGAGTTACAGACTCGTCTCCTAGGATACCAAGCAAACATGGTTTTTAAGCAGTAATGTCAACGAAAACCACTTTTTCCCTATCAACCTCCACAGATCATGCCATGTTGGTGAGGCTGTCTAGAGGTTGATTTTTGTTAAAAATAAATAAATAAATAAATAAATAAATACTCTGAAACTCCTAAGTCAGTGTTCAGCCTCCATGTTATGTTGCTGCCCCACAATCTGCATCATGACAACATTTAGAACAAGGGTAGGCAATCCTGGTCCTAAAGTGCTAGCATGTTTTAGTGTTTTTCCTTTTTTCCAACACACCTAATTATAATCAGCAGGTGATTAACAGACTTCTGCAGATCTTGATGAGTAGCTCAACAGGTGAATCAACCGCTGAATCACAAGTGCTACAACTAAAGCATGCTGGATGGTGGCACTCAAGCACCAGGATTGCTTACCCTGATTTAGAGTATCTTATTAAATATATTATTAAATTGCAGTTGTAACTGCAATTCTTTGCCAAACTTAATCTTTGTAAGTTGGTTTTGCATTGAAAGCCCTTTTTATTTTAACTTTACCTATGATGAAGTAATATTGATAATTACTGATTATTTGCAGCCCCTTGTGATGATGTATATTTGACATAGGCAGCACCATAAATATGGTGATGAGGATACACTTTGAGTATACACTCACTGGCCACTTTATTGGGTACACCTGTCCAACTGCTCATTAACGCACATTACCAGTCAGCCAATCACATGGTGGCAACTCAGTGCATTTAGGCATGTTGACACGGTCAAGATGGTCCGCTGCAGTTCAAACCGAGCTTCAGAATGTGGAAGAATGTTTTGAACATGGCATTGTTGTTGGTGCCTGAGTATTTAACAAACTGATGATCTTCTGGGATTTTCATGCACAACCATTTCTAGGGTTTACAAAGAGTGGTCTGAAAAGGTAAAACATCCAGTAAGCAGCAGTTCTGTGGGTAAAAATGTCCTGTTGCCAGAGGTCATAGGAGAATGGCCAGACTGGTTTGAGCTGATAGAAAGGCAACAGTATCTCAAATAATCACTCATTACAACCAAGGTATGCAGAAGAGCATCTCTGAACGGGGGCTAAAGCAGCAGAAGACCACATCGGGTGCCACTCCTGTCAGCTAAGAACAGGAAACTCAGGCTACAATTCACATATAGGCTCACCAAACTTTGACAATAGAAGATTGGAAAAATGTTGCCTGGTCTGGTGAGTCTTAATTTCTGCTGCGACAATTGGATGGTAGGGTCAGAATTTGGGGTCAACAACATAAAATCATGGATCCATCCTGCCTTGTATCAATGGTTCAGGCTGGTGGTGGTGTAATGGTGTGAGGGACATTTTCTTGGCACACTTTGGACCCCTTAGTATTAATGAATCATCGTTGCAATGCCACAGCCTACCTGAGTACTGTTGTTGACCATGTCCATCCCTTTATGACCGCAGTCTACCCATATTCTGATGGCTTTTCCAGCAGGATAATGCACCATGTCATAAAGCTCCAATCATCTCAGCCTGGTTTCTTGAACATGATGATGAGTTCTCTGTACTCAAATTACCTCCACAGTCACCAGATCTGAATCCAATAGAGCACCTTTGGGATGTGGTGGAATGGGAGAGTCACATCATGGATGTGCAGCTGACAAATCTGCAGCAAATGCATGATGCTATCATGTCAATATGGACCAGAATCTCTGAGGAATGCTTGTCAGTGTGCCCCAGGGCAGCTGTGGCTACATCGTAGCTCATCACCATCAGTGTGTGAATGTGTGTGTGAATGGATGAATGATACATAGTAGTGTAAAGCGCTTTGGAATCCTTACTCTGAGAGGCGCTATACAAGTGCGGGTCATTTATCATTTAGTACCTTGTTGAATTTATGCCATGAGTCATGCCAGAGGCCCAGGAGATAACGTCTACCCCACGGCCCGCCTGCAGCTGCCCACTCCAGGGCAGGCCGAGCTTGGAACTCAGCAGCCCGGGACCCAAGGGCGCCCAACCCCAGCAAAGACCCGACAGAGCCAGGGGTCTGGACCCCACCAGGCAGCCACCATGAGGAGTGAGCAGGCAGATGCCAAATACGTACATTCTCAGACACGAAAGCTGCATCTTAGGTGTGTTCTTGCTGTGTCTTTGTAAATCCATGCTTTCGTTCTTTTTTAAACACAGAAACAGTTTTGTTTACCTGTTTGTAGCTACGGTTTCGCCGACAGCTGCCGGCTTCTTCAGGCTGACGCTGATGGTGGCGCGTCACTTCCTTCTCCGTTTATCTGCGGGCAGCAGAGGACGTTGTCGCCCTCTACTGCCCGCTCTCCCCTCTCCGACGATGCAGTCCCATGCGTGGTCCAGCGTGTAAACTCCGTCGTCCCTGTTCATGGTCCCACATCCACGTCTCCTTATCTCTATTGCTTCCTTGATCCATCTTTTGTATTTTTGTTGTTCAGTGGTTATGATCCGTGTGCTGTCCCAGTCCATTATATGGTTTTCTCTTAAGCAATGATCTGTTACGTCTGACTTTTTTATTGTACTTTCTGCTTCTTCTTTTGCTGCTCTTGTGTGTTTACGATTTGCCTCTTTCTCGCACTCCGTTCTGTGTTCTATTGTCCGTGTATTGAGTTGGCGTCCGGTTTCTCCTATGTATGTTTTATTGCATATTTTGCATGGGATTTCGTAGATGACTCCACATTTTTGTCCAGCTGATATTTTGTCTTTTGGGTGTACTAGTCTGTTTCTAACTGTTGTGTATGGCTTTGTTGGTGTGTTTATGTTGTGTTTTTTCATTGTTGCTCTTATTTTTTCCGTTATGCCTCTGATGTATGGTAGGGTTATCACTGGTTTTGGTTCTTGTCTTTCTGGGTTTCTGGTTCTTTTTTTGGGTTGTTCTTTGCTTTCTGTTTTTGTTTGTTGTTTTCCTTTGTTTATTGCCCATGTCGGGTATCTGCAGGTCTTTAAAGCGTGTTGTATGTGTTTGTCCTCTTGTTTACGGTCTCTCTCTTCTGTTATTATGTTTGCTCGGTGATATAATGTTCTGATTACTGACATTTTGTGTATGGTGGGGTGTTCTGATGTCCATAATAAATATTGGTCTGTGTGTGTTGGTTTCCTGTATGTGTTTATGTTTAGGGTCCCGTCGGTCTGCCTGGTGATTTTCATATCCATAAATGCTATGCTGCCTTCTGTTTCTAACTCATAAGTGAATTTTATGTTGCCCGTGTCGTCAATATTGTTTAAGTGTTGTGTTAGTGTTTCTGTTTGACCTTTTGGTATGATTTCCAGTATGTCGTCTACGTAGCGTTTCCATAGTTTTATTTTGCAGTTTGGGGGGGCGGTGGCTATGGCTTTTTGTTCCAGGTCTTCCATGAAAAACTCGCACAGGGTGGCTGATAACGGGTTACCCATGGCGAAGCCTTCCAGTTGTTTGTATATTGTGTTGTCGTATGTGAAGTAAGTGGAGTTAGCTACCAGTCCTATCAGTTGTGCTATGTCATCTGCTGTGAGGTTTGTCCTTTTATGTAAAGTTTTGTCTTGTCTGATTCTGTTAACTACTATGTCTATGGTTTTTTGGGTTGGTGTTTTTGTGAACAGAGATGTGACGTCATGTGAGATGAGTATGTCGTTGTCTTCTATTGTAATTTCCTTTAGTTCTTTTGCCAATTCTATGCTATTTTTGCAGTGTTGGTCTGTATTTCCTAATAACGGGCTGATGATTCTGCTGATATCTTTTGCCATGTTGTATGTTGGTGTACCTATGCTGTCAACTATTGGTCTAAGTGGGGTGTTTTGTTTTGTTTGGTGGAAAAAATAAGAGCAACAATGAAAAAACACAACATAAACACACCAACAAAGCCATACACAACAGTTAGAAACAGACTAGTGTACCCAAAAGACAAAATATCAGCTGGACAAAAATGTGGAGTCATCTACGAAATCCCATGCAAAATATGCAATAAAACATACATAGGAGAAACCGGACGCCAACTCAATACACGGACAATAGAACACAGAACTGAGTGCGAGAAAGAGGCAAATCGTAAACACACAAGAGCAGCAAAAGAAGAAGCAGAAAGTACAATAAAAAAGTCAGCCGTAACAGATCATTGCTTAAGAGAAAACCATATAATGGACTGGGACAGCACACGGATCATAACCACTGAACAACAAAAATACAAAAGATGGATCAAGGAAGCAATAGAGATAAGGAGACGTGGATGTGGGACCATGAACAGGGACGACGGAGTTTACACGCTGGACCACGCATGGGACTGCATCGTCGGAGAGGGGAGAGCGGGCAGTAGAGGGCGACAACGTCCTCTGCTGCCCGCAGATAAACGGAGAAGGAAGTGACGCGCCACCATCAGCGTCAGCCTGAAGAAGCCGGCAGCTGTCGGCGAAACCGTAGCTACAAACGGGTAAACAAAACTGTTTCTGTGTTTAAAAAAGAACGAAAGCATGGACGGAAGCTGCAAATACACAGGCATACCGAGGCACCACCCACCAGCAGGAAATGTTACAGTGGGAGGGTAGGCAAGGATGTTGTTGCACCAAAAGATATCCCAGGAGAGAGGAGGAGGGCAAGACCCCACCTGACAGACAGTCACACACTCCCACCCTCTTGCTCACACATAAACACACACACAACTACCCTACTCACTCTGGTCCCAGTACTGCTGCACGGAGGACACAGCCATTCCTGGACACCAGAGCTGGTCCCGTTCTTAATGGGGTAACGATGAGCAGGCATCCCCGCCCAATGCAGAGCACAGCGACACACCATTTTAGAAGGCAGTTCTGAAGGAAAAAGGGAGTCCGACCCGGTACTAGCAAGGTGTACTCAATAAAGTTGCCTGTGAATGTATACTGCAGTTCTACTGAGATGATGATCAATTTGAATATGTTTTATAGTCTTACTATTTGAAAATGATATAGTTTGTAGCTCTGAATCCTAATGTTAAATTAAGAGTTTTACAACTAGTTCTCCAATGTCATTTAGAACGAGCTTAGATCATTCATCTGTGAAGGATTTCTGGAGGAAAGGCCTAATGATTAATAAGATTGATTTTCCCCAGTTCCCTAATAATCTCAGGCATTAGGTGAGTTTTTTTTTAATGACAAATAAGATGCATTCAATTAATTACATAATCTCAAAGGGGATTTATAGAAGAAACAATCAGTGTGGGGCAAAGGGGGACAAGATGCTATTTTTCATCCAGACAGACGGCTATGAACCTTTGGTTCAGAGAGCGTTCCTCCTCCTACATTTCATTCCAACATTCATCATCGCTTCGGTTTTAAGGAACACTCCAGATAGTATTTCATGGCCTGTTCCTTCTTCACCTCTTCAGGCAGCACGGTAGAATAAAATTTTAGTGGATACTCAATGGTCCCTCACCGTCTCCCCTCAGGTTTTTTACAGTTTTCATGAAAAGATTGTATTTGTTCAGCAAATTACTGAACAGCCTTTTAGAGGTTCCAAGCCGGGAAGACTTAATGCCACTTTGTGTCAGACTGGGAATGTTCGCCTGGGAACTCTATTACAGTAAAATGAAATTAGCAGTTTGAGCCAACAGTGGTACATTCACTGTAATATTCATTATTGTGCTCTGTACCTGTGGAATCCACTAATAAGCTAAACTGCAGCATATTCTTCTCAGCCTGACTAAGCTTTTACTGCTGATTCTGACAATATACAACATTTTCTGAGCAAAACATAATGTAGAAAAGCACATTTACCAAAACATGGTTGATGTGCTGGTTTTCTAAAAGCCCTAATGCAGTCATGATTGTTGTTTTTTTTTTCACCTGAAAACCTCACTCGGCAAGGATGTTTTTAAAATGTTTTTATATCAAATTCCACGTGTGCATTTAAAGTCAGTCAAAAGACAGAAAGAATGCTTTTTGAAAGTACCGGCTGCATTAAATAATTAATGATTCGTCATTCCACATGTCATCCTGACATGAGAAAAGTGGATCATGAGCTTTTCTAAAGAAAAATAAATGCTCCTGTAGTGCTGCAAGTCCTGCAAAAATACAAACTTAAGCCTAGTGTATATACATCTCCATCTATGTTGGTACGGAGACACGCAACACCACTACCCGTCGTTGCAAGGGCTCTCCAACAGGCACGTAAGGACCGATGGAGTAAAGCCCATTTTTCGAAATATTCGTCGAAAGTAACCAATGAGCACAAGCCTGTGATTGATTAGGATGCCGCTTTCTTTAACTTTGTCAACAAAACTGCCATTTTGCTTAAAAAAAATTAGAACCAAACATATCTAGCAAAAGGCACGGAGCTTATTGCAGAAAAAGTCAGTCGATTTAAATGTTAATACACCTGTGACTGAAGGAGTACAAAAATATGGGTAACTCTTCCTTTTACAGTCCCCTAATTACTAAGTACTTACTAGGGCTGTAGCGAAGCCTCGACGAAGTCGACGGCTCGATTCTAAAAATTTGTCGATGTCAGATCCGGAAGTCGACGCACCGCGCCCACTTGTTGCATCCCCAGGAGTTTGTAAATAGAGGAGGAATCTGCCCGTTTTTCCTCTAGTTCGCCCTCTTCTCCGCCTTCACTAACATCTCCGCCAAATACCGAAGACCCGGAACAATGTCCGTCCACTACTAGATTCCTTTCCTGTTTTGCCCGCCTTCGTCTCCCGGCAACGGACAACAACTTCCGGGGTCAGATGCGCTGCGTAGTGTCTATCGCAGATGTAGAAAATCACCGGGAGCGTTTCTCCCTTCATAAAGGAGCTTCTTTCAGACATGAGGAGAGCTGTTTTGGTGGTAGCAGTCTCTCCTCCGTGCTGGTCTGTTTGCTGCTGGGTGTTTTTGGTTTATTTAAACTTGGTAACTTGAACTTAATGTTGGTAAAGCTACTGTTAGCATCTTCGCTAACAGCTTCTTGCGTTGGGATAAGCTGTTACGTTTTGGTTTAGAGTTCATCTTTTTTGTGGTGTAGATCTCCCTTTTATTACATTTAGAGTGTTGTGGGTTTTCGGTTTAGTGTAAAATATCACCTGAGTTTGGTTTAACCCGTAAGACCACTCGCCTCACGCACATAAGTGACCAAAACAAAGCAGCATGGAGACACTCCATCTTCTACCACCTCTCAGGCAGCAGCCTGCACTCCCAAGTTCTACACGTCATCAGAACATAACCAACCAACACAATAAAAGCAGTGTTATACAAAATGGAAGGCCTGTAGTGTTTATTCTCTTACAGTAAGAATTTATCAATTTTTTTGAGGAATTTATTTGAGATTTTCTGGTTTTTGTTAATTGTGCAATAGAAAAATAATCATTAGATTAGTTTTCTAAATAGTCATTAGAATAGTCGACTATTCGATAAAATAATCGTCAGAATAATCGTTTTAAAAATAATCGTTTACCCCCAGCCCTAGTACTTACATGTTAATCGCATAATAAGTTAAAGTGCATTATTGTTTCTGAGTTCTTAAACAGTTATTACCATGTAACTCAGGTTCAATTCTAGTTTTTATTTTATTAATCATTTGCAGTAAATACTGCTTTACACAATACTTACACTTTATTACATTATACACTTTAATTACACAATAATACACTTTTACTTAGTATGAAATTACCATGTAAGTACTAGGTAATTAGGGGACTGTAAAAGGAAGTGTTACCTAAACATGTGACAAATTTAAATTGTGTAAGGAAATGACAGAAAACTTGAGTCTAGAGGTGATGACTGTATGAAAAGGTGGAGGACACATTTGTTTGTGTTAAAATATCTCTGAAATACATTAACACATTATGTGACTGTAACAATTGCTTCACAACACTGAAACACCAATAGAGAAGTGTAAATGGAAAATGTCTCCATAAATACGTGTGTGTATGAGCACAAAGTTGATGACAGAGAAGAATGAACTAGGCTTTACACCAGCATAGGGTCCTCACTAGTGTAATTTAGATGTGCTCCCAAGGCTTATCTGAAGATTTTTCCAGTCTGAACAAACACAAAGGGCTCAGTAGTGCAAATGCATGCTATATTTTAAAGGAGTTTATAGGTTGATGCAGAGTTCAGTGGCTTTGATTCCATAGGATGAAAAAGTCACGAGTCTAATATTCCCTGTCCCCCACCATCAGAAGAAAGCACTAAGCTTCTGGGTTTCAGGCACTAATTGCAGGTGCCAGTATGCTTATTTGTGAAATCTACCTGGAATAAAAACTAATCATATTTGGATCAGAAAACACGTGTCAAACAGCACTAAGTTGTTTCTGTGAAATTAATACCAACTCTAGATTCTCTGAAGAAAGTAAAGGAAAAGAAGCTGTTTATTCCCCCCAATGGTTAGTTTCGGCTTTGCAGGTTTGTCAGACTTTGTTGCTTTCTAAGTAAATGACTCTACCACTCACAAATGCTACTTCATGCCTTTAATGTCAAAGGTCGCTATAAACCATACATCATTTCCTTTGAAACATCCTTAGCAAAGGTAAAAAAAAAACAAAACTGAAAATTAACCACAGACGTTTTGGATACATGTTGCGATCTCTATCCTCACTTGTTATTGTGTGAACTTCAGAACTCAAGCGTGATGTTGCAATTCTCCCATGATTTAGTAACCTCACGGGACCAGTTGCGTGAAATGCTTCAGCTCCAGTTTTGCAGCTGAAGTGCTTCCAGGTGGAAGGGAGCTTGCGGGTAAAGCACATCTATTACTTTGCACTCTGCCTACACATCCAGTGGAGTGGTTGGGTTGGGACAATGAAGCTGCTCATAAACCAACACACATCCTTATCAAAGTCAGAAGAATGAAAAGGGTGTAGTAACTTTAATAAAATTTGAAAAAATACATGTAAATGTCCTGAAACAAGTAGCAAAACTGATGGTCCAAATTACTCTTCACAAAGACTTGTTGCAATTCTCTCGTGATTTCGTGACTAGGGGACCAGTGGCGAGGAACGCTTTCTCGCCCGTTTAGTCTCAGAAACGCTCCCAATTGGAAGGGAGTTCATGGGTAAAACGCCTCTATTTTTGTTACACGCTGCTTTAATGTATGGTGGAAAGCTGGGGTGAGGCTATTCCACGGAGCTGCAGTTAGCTGATAAAGCAAAAAGTGGGCACAGATTTTGAGTCTGTCAATCATTGGTTGCCATACAGTAGCTATAGGGAGCCTAAGTCACGCCCATCTACTTCAGGACCATGGGTCCCCGGAAGAATGAAAAAATGTATGCAAGTCAATGGGGCTAAAAATGTTATTTTCTAATTCCGCTTGTTTTGTGCCATGGATTTCACATATGATGTCCGGGAATTTTAAAGACACATTTTGATACCAAGATTGCGCTTATTTTCGAACATGGGGAAACTCTATTTTAGGTTTTGTGTGAAAATAAGTCCAGAACTACAAAAGTGCTTCACGAAAGTGACGCCATTGAACCAGACACGGAGAAAACTGTGGGAAAAGGGCTGTAAGTTCAGCAAACTTCCCACAGGAGGAAAGAACCACCATAAATCTGGCCATTTGGTGAGTAGCAACTACTTTAGGGGAGAGGATGACATGTGGTGTTGTAACAAATGTGACATGCCAATTTCTGGTGTGTAGTCATGCTAATTATGAACTTCTACAAGTTGATAAATCTCAAAGTACGTGACTGGCATGGTTGAAACACCCATCAGTACTTTTATTTAAATTGCAGTAAAACATTTGTGCGATCCAGGGCGTAAGGCAAAGCTGATTAGAAAATAACGTTTTTAGCCCCTTTTTTCATTCTTCCGGGGACCCATGAGCCGACCGGAAAGGGAGGAGACTTTGGCTCCCTATTGTGTAGAGTGGACCTTGTAAGTAGAGCAACAAAATCAGTGATAGCAAAAGTGGTGAAATGTCAGTAAACAGGAACAACAGAGTAGATATCATCATGGAATTGGCACAAAACAAATGTGATGCCTTTCTTTTGTTGATTGAGAGCTCTTAAGTTTGGTTGAGCAATTTTGTTTGTGTGAAAGCACAACAGCTCCCTCTTTCAAGCCAGGGGCGGGAAATAATTTAACGTCAGTGGAACTGAACAGGAACATTTTACTGGAAAGGATTCAGGTCAAGTCTGAACAGATTTATTAATGAGGCCTCCAAAAACAAAAAGTACCATCTCTTCATTCATTCACTCTAAATCAACAAGCTCATTTAGAAAAGAAAAGATTCACGTCACTTGGGCCAAATGTTCAAAAACATTGTTGCTAATTCTTGGATTATTTTAAAGTAAATGTAAACTTTTTGTCCAACATTTTTTTTCCATTTTTAACCTCTGAAACACTTAAGTTTTTATTCATTCTAAGCAAGGTAACATATTTTTTAAAAAGTCAGTTTCAGCTTGCTGGAGTACTATGTGATTAACATGGGAAGCACTCAGATACATTTTCTCAATTCTTTTTGACTATTTTCATGTGTGCAAACATCTCTGCGTCCCTCAATTTCAAATGATATGCTACAGTGTGGTGGGAAAAAATGGGTTTGGTTCAGGCTGCTGAGCAAAATAAGCACCGCTGTCATACTTCAAGTGTTATGCTTTATGGCCTCCTTTTATGTCATATTTACTGGTGGATGTCTTGAGAGAATGTCTTGAGAGAATTTTGTGAGAATCCCATCGTTTTCATCTGGGGTAAGAGTGGTTTTTAGTGCACTGGGTGAAACAGTTCAAACACGCTGTCTCAAATTCTTTCACTCAAGTATCTTTTCCCGGATACCTGAAGAACAATGTCTTGACACACATTTTTCTCCTCGATGCCACAGCAAGTGACCTGTGACGGCCTCTTTGTGGAGATTGTATCCACTCAAATAGGTCCAACAAATATATTTTATTATGGGCCGCAGGGATTTTCCCCAAAGAATATCTTCAACCACGGGGTGAAAAGTCTCGTTCCGCTTGGCGAGAAAGAGGTCGGATCAAATCCAATCCTTGTGCAACAACCACAGAACTAAAGCCAGAATGTGACCAGAAAGGTTTGTTTTTTATGACTTCTTTTGGAAACCAAGCTTTTTGGAGCAACAAAGGCTTATTTTCTTCCCAGAGTCTTTTGCTTGGTTATTTTTGGAGTCTAATGTGCTTTTAGTGTAGTTTTTATTGCTACCTCTTTTAGATCTTTATCTGCAGAAATATTGCAGACATTTTCACAAGACAACTGTGGAAACATCAATATACTTGCTGTGCAAAGGTGTAAGTACATTAAGGAAACATCAATAACCGGCCGAACCTTTGTGTCTGGTGATCCAGTGAAAGCGCTTATCATGAACTCAGACTTTTCACTTTAAATAAAAAAAAAAAACATGATCCAATCAGATTCCTGAGATTTTTCTTTTTTACTGAATTAGACACTTTTTTTGGTATGGTGTCTTCTTAGGATTCGACAATCCCCCAAGGCGCTTCACAACACAATCAGTCATACACACACATTCACACACTGATGAGCTACACAGCTGCCCTGGGGCTCCCTGACAGAAGTAAAACTGCCTAACATTGGCATACTCGAGTATACTGCTTTAGTATCTCTCATTTACATACACTATAACTAGACAAATGAACATAATGTGGAAGTTGAGGTAAAATGCAACAAAGCACCCCTTAGTGTGTGGTTGCAGTAAACGCATTAAGCCTCAGTTTCCCAGCTCTTTACTCATATTTGTTTAGTTCATACCTTGCCCCTGTTGCTCAAATATTGACCAGAATGTAGTATTATATTTAGAAGTAATGAAAAATACTATTGTTAGAGTAAAAACGTCTTTCAAATTTCATAGTTTTCATTAAGCTTTTTCTTTTTATAAACTTTCACACGACCATCAATTTTGAATTGCATGGTTATCGACGAGCAAAAAAAAAAAAAATCACATAATCACATACATTTGATAAATATAGCTTCTCAAGTGACTACAGGAGATCAAGTCCAACAGGGATTTCTTAAATTTTCTGCTGAGTTAACCATAGCACAGAAAGTAACTGTCCAAACATTTAGAAAATGTCATTATCTATGGGTAAGATAGTGATTATTTATAACTTTATGCAAAAACACACTTCAAAAAGGCCCCTCCAAACAATTCCTTTTTAATGATGATTATTGTAAAATCCCTAAAATATTGCATTGTTGGGCACCATACTCAACACTTTTGTTTCCTGATAATAAATCCTTTTATGCTAATATAGGTAACACTTTCTCAACTTTGCCTATCCACCATTTATACCGCAGCAGGTGAACAGTTTTCTAAGAACAGAGGCAGAATGTGTGTGCTGCTGACAACTGCATTATGATAGCAAATTGTGCAGAATTTATGGCTGCACTCAAGCAGCATTTCAGTAGCTGCAACGACCAATGTTGTCATACAAAGAAAATGTGATTTCACTTATGCTCGTATTTTGTGAGTGATCAATAAATATAATCTGCTAATGGGCTGAGTTTCTGTCCAGTGGCCTTATGTATTCTAGAGAAAAAAAACTGCCCACTGAAGTACTTTTTAAGCCAATGTCCTTTTTATGCTCATCCACGGTGCTTGGCACCGCACATCCATATGACCTGATTGGTTGGCAGTGTCTAATGTGTGCAAATTGTCATTGGGAGTCTTTTTATATCAAGCACCACTGCTCAGCACTTCTTTAGAAGGTGACTTCAGCATTTCTTTCCCTTCCATCTCATTTAGTGTGTAGATCCATTGTTGAATATACAGTATGGGTCTGTAAAGCAGAAACTGCCCTTGTCGTAGTCCGTCCTTGAGATTGCAGTCCTCAGCGAGGTAGAGTGAAGTACCCAGGAAAGTGTTGGAAAATGTCTTTTTATTTTTGTGCTAATCTCTCCTTTCAGATATGACTTTTGTATAAATGGTTTAATGCTTTATGCTACACTTATGCAGCCTGTGGCGTAATAATACTAGATTGTTTTGCTGAGGAATTTTGTTATGCCCTTCAAATAGGTTTCAGTCAAATTTGCAACACCAAAACTGTCAGATCAGCAAGTCCAACACGGGGACACAAAGAGACATCCAGTCACATATACAGGTCCTTCTCAAAAAATTAGCATACTGTGTTGAAGTTCATTATTTTTTGTAAAGTACTGATAAACATTAGACTTTCATATATATTAGATTCATTACACACAACTGAAGTAGTTCAAGCCTTTTATTGTTTTTAACATTGATGATTTTGGCATACAGCTCATGAAAACCCAAAATTCATATCTCGAAAAATTAGCATATCATGAAAAGGTTCTCTAAACAAGCTATTAACCTAATCATCTGAATCAACTAATTAACTCTAAACACCTGCAAAAGATTCCTGAGGCTTTTAAAAACTCCGAGCCTGGTTCATTACTCAAAACCGCAATCATGGGTAAGGCTGCCGACCTGACTGCTGTACAGAAAGCCATCATTGACACCCTCAAGCAAGAGTGTAAGACACAGAAAGAAATTTCTGAAAGAATAGGCTGTTCCCAGAGTGCTGTATCAAGGCACCTCAGTGGGGTCTGTGGGAAGGAAAAAGTGTGGCAGAAAACGCTGCACAACGAGAAGAGGTGACCGGACCTTGTGTCATGACTCTCATTTTTCAGCCTTCATTCAGCTCACCTGGTCCCCTCACCAAGCTCTTGACAAGCCCTGTTTCCCTGGCAACCACCATCAACTCCATTCATCTCACCTGTTCCTGTAATCAGCTTCATCCACTTCACCTGCTCCTGACTCCTCAGCTCATCTCACACACCTGCTTCCCCTACTGTAAAAGATCCATTCAGCTACCCAGTCTCTGCCAGATTTTTGAAGACTTCGCGCCAGCAAATTCTCCAGCACTCCAACTTCTGCCTGTACCATAGATCCTGACCTCGTTTCTGTTCCTTGACCAACTCAAGTGCCTGCTCCCTGCCTGGATTGTTTTCTCTGCCTCTGACTACCTGCATTCTCGACCTCATTCCATTCTCTGGATTCTGCCTCCTGCCTGCCCATTGTAGCATTCACGGATCTATCTGGTTTTGACCCTCGCCTCCTCTCCTACTCTGTCTCCAGCCTCGCCCACCTGGTAACTCCACAATAAATAAAATACTTTTTTATATATATTTTTACTGTGTTTGGTGTCATTACGGGTCTTCTGAGTTCAGCTCGTGACACCCTGAGGAAGACTGTGGAGAAGGACTGATTCCAGACCTTGGGGGACCTGCAGAAGCAGTGGAATGAGCCTGGAGTAGAAACATCCAGAACCACCATGTACAGGCGTGTGCATGAAATGGGCTACAGGTGCCGCATTCCCCAGGTCAAGCCACTTTTGAACCAGAAACAGCGGCAGAAGCGCCTGACCTGGGCTACAGAGAAGCAGCACTAGACTGTTGCTCAGTGGTCCAAAGTACGTTTTTCGGATGAAAGCAAATTTTGCGTGTCATTTGGAAATCAAGGTGCCAGAATCTGGAGGAAGACTGGGCAGAGGGAAATGCCAAAATGCCTGAAGTCCAGTGTCAAGTACCCACAGTCAGTGGTGGTCTGGGGTGCCATGTCAGCTGCTGGTATTGGTCCACTGTGTTTTATCAAGGACAGGGTCAATGCAGCTAGCTATCAGGAGATTTTGGAGCACTTCATGCTTTCATCTGCTGAAAAGCTTTGTGCAGATGAAGATTTCATTTTTCAGCACAGCCTGGCACCTGCTCACAGTGCCAAAACCACTGGTAAATGGTTTACTGACCATGGTATTACTGTGCTCAGTTGGCCTGCCAACTCTCCTGACCTGAACCCCATAGAGAATCTGTGGGATATTGTGAAGAGAAAGTTGAGAGATGCAAGACCCAACACTCTGGATGAGCTTAAGGCCTCTATCGAAGCATCCTGGACCTCCATAACACCTCAGCAGTGCCACAGGCTGATTGCCTCCATGCCACGCCGCATTGAAGCAGTCATTTCTGCAAAAGGATTCCCAACCAAGTATTGAGTACATAACTGAACATAATTATTTGAAGGTTGACTTATTTTGTATTAAAAACACTTTTCTTTTATTGGTCGGATGAAATATGCTAATTGTTTGAGATAAGAGTTTTGGGTTTTCATGAGCTGTATGCCACAATCATCAATATTAGAAACAATAAAAGGCTTGAACTACTTCAGAGTTGAAATGAATCTAATATGTATGAAAGTCTAATTTTTATCAGTACATTACAGAATATAATGAACTTTTTTACAATATACTAATTTTTTGAGAAGGACCTGTACATTCACACTGACTTTGTTCTGTGGAAGAAAACCGAAGTACCTGGAGAAAACCCACAGATGCATGAGGAGAACATGCTAAAATGCAAAAAGTCCACAGCCATGTGTGGGGTTTCTCTGGGTACTCCGGTTTCAACCCACAAACCACAACATGCTCGTCAGGTTGATTGGAGACTCTACATTGTCCATGGGTGTGTGTGTGTGTGTGTGTGATAAATGATAAATGACCCGCACTTGTATAGTGCCACTCAGAGTAAGGACTCCAAAGTGCTTTACACTACAGTGTATCATTCATCCATTCACACCCACATTCACACACTGGTGGTGATGAGCTACGATGTAGC
This sequence comes from Nothobranchius furzeri, assembly GCF_043380555.1. Taxonomy (NCBI): domain Eukaryota; kingdom Metazoa; phylum Chordata; class Actinopteri; order Cyprinodontiformes; family Nothobranchiidae; genus Nothobranchius; species Nothobranchius furzeri. The sequence goes on from NC_091742.1 coordinate 69,934,063, forward strand.
CACAGCTGCCCTGGGGCACACTGACAGAGGCGAGGCTGCCAAGCACAGGCGCCACTGGTCCCTCCAACCACCACCAGCAGGCAAGGTGGGTTAAGTGTCTTGCCCAAGGACACAACAGCAGAATTCTCTGTCCGGAGCCGGGATCGAACCTGCAACCTTCCGATTACTGGAGAACCCACTCCACTTGTTGAGCTACTGCTACTTTGTGTGTGTGTGTGTGGGGGGGGGGGGGGGCTGGTTGTCCCTGTGATGGACTTTTGACCTGTCCAAGGTGCCCCCTACCCTTCGCCCGATAACTACTGCAGATAAGCACAAGTTCCCTGTGACCCTATGAGGATGAAGCGGTTCATGTATGGATGGATGGTTTTGCTGCTCTAAAGTTGCCTCTAACATATTTGAAGAGAATACAAAATGACGAATGGATGCTTTACATGAAGTCTTTGCTTCTGCCCAATGCAGCACAACTGTGTTAAAAGTCAGAGTCGACCTCTAAAGTTTCAATTCCAAACACCTGTATTGACGCCGCTCCTTTGTGACGATTCAGCTACAATAAAATGGGATGTTTTGATTGGTAACAAAATGCAAACACAGTGAACTGGGAAAAACACCAAACCACTTGCCCTGATTCATTATTACACAATTTACTTTCAATGCTTCGTCAATACCCTGTATTCTCTCCAAGATTATTAAAAACTAAACAAAATGCATGATTAAACAGTGATTAGTTTGCTTTCATTTTGGTTGCGGGCCTTGTAAGGACAAAGCTGCAGCAGCTCTGTTGAAAGGAGATGTTAATCACTTCCCAAGCTACCAGATGTATTCAATCTCCCAGAAAATTAATTCCCTTCACAGTTAAATAAATGACGTTACAGCTGAGAACTACGAGCAGCACGAGCACCTCTTGCTTATTTTATTTAAAAATCTCCGGATCTGTGTGAGGGAGGGTTTTTAGATGCCACACTGTGGATGTGGAGACCTGGTGGATGGTTCTCAGCGAACATGAGCTTACAAAGCAGCTGCAAAACGTATTTCTGAGCTAAGTAACAGTGCATTGAAAAGGCCAGAAACCCATGTAACAGATCATTAATTTTAAATGCACCGCCTGGAGTGATATCAGCAGCCTGCAACTAAATTGTGGCCTAGCTCTTTTTTTCTATAGGAGTAGAAGCTATGCGGCTTGATTTGTTCGTAGGGATGTTACAGAATTCATGTTTTTCGTTCCTAACAATGTAAATGCTTACCGCATTTTATTACTGCTCAAATAGAAACGGTTTGACGCTGGATATTCAGAAACTCGGCATTCTGCAGTGTGAGGGGTTCTAAAGGTTTTAGAATGAATTGCAACTTTAAAGACGTAGATTTTTTTATGGCTTGTCACTTTCAATCACTCCAGCTAACGCACATCTATGCTCATGGGCTCGCTCCTGGCTGTTGTGTTTGATCAGGTGTACTTTTGACTTGCTGTGGAATGAACTAATTGTCTGTTTGACCTTGAACAGGCTGGAGGGAGTTTAGACAGGAGCAGGCAGTTAATTTATTTCCTCCTCCTCCTCCTTGTTCCTCACAGTTTAAACTGTTTTCATTTATTTCAGTAACACCTTGACTTTATTTTTTTTACAAGTTGATAATACCACATGCTTACTGTACATTTTACCAAAGGTTTCACTTGTATTTTTATTCTTCTTAAATACGTATTACTGTTAATTGATGCTATTAAAACTTCCAAATATGCAGCATTTATTTACGACCCTGTGCTTGTTTTAATGTTGAACAAAATAAATGTTTAATAACTACCTTGTCACATTGTCGTTGTTAGGACATTAAATCAAAAGCTTTTGAAGGCTAACCTCATTAGACGTCATTATGCAGTCCTAGAAATAAAGAGGCAAACACGTCATGCATAATTACCAAAAGCACATTTACAGTGAGTACATTTTAGTGCTGTTTAAAATCTCAGAGTTAGTTTCACTTTTACCTTATTTATTCATCTTTTACATTTTTCTTCTTAAAGAGCAGGTTTACAAAGAAACAATTTTTTACTTATCACTTTTGCAAAGGATCAGTCAAACTGAGTTTCTCATGCAGTCTGAACATGAAAATAGTCTCCTACACCTATCTCCTGCATTAGAAAACTGACGGTGAAAATCTGGGATTCGAAAATTCTGACAGATCTACGTCACGCGGTCACTTAGCATTCGTGGACTCACCCATCTTGACTCACGACAGGTAAGGCTATTGTTGGTTTAGCATCCAGAAAAGGACAGATAATGTCCCAACAAGTTGAAGCTAACTGTTAACATTAGCCACACAGCAAAACTCCTTCAGGCTTGTGCTATTTGGGGAGATAAAACATCAAAGCAAAGCAAACAGAGTGGTAGAGTCGGGTTGCTGTTAGCCAATCAGAGGTGAGATGTCCAAATATCAGGTAATAAAACTAAATCATGTCATCTGAAGCTACAGGCGTACCGGAGCTCTTTTTTTTCCTCTTCAGTGTATAACTCGCAAGGCGTTAGAGACCACTGCAAATGTTTTAAAAATAAAGCTAAAGTTGACCTTTAAAAACATGGCTGATATGTATAAAATATGTATTAAAAAATAAATAAATTATATATATGTGGATAATGTTTTAATAAATTCAGTAATATATGAATGATAAAATGATACATTTAATTTTAAATTACTTGATTGTGTTTTATAATCCTAATTATTTTATTTAGATATAACCCTAACCCTGTGTAGATTGTCGCCCTACATTGTGATCACATTCACCAACATTCATGTATTCAGCTAGCTAACTAATGCAAGGCTAAGAATTAATCTACGTGAATTCTTATTGTTAAATGACTCTAATCAGTATCGGGGACAATAATTTGACTGGGGTTTTCTTAATTCAGATTTTCTGAAATGAGGTTTTGTGATTCCATGAACAGTTCATATCCCTCCTGTTGCAGTTTGCTCCTTTAGCAAACTGTTAGCATGAGCCAATATGATCCACATCCACTGAAGTAATTCAAATAGTTGTCTACAACATATAAGATATTAATTATTCCTAACATGTCCCCAGAAAACCCCCTTCCTAATATCTGAACTATCAATAAATGGTTGTTGCTTTTAATGAAAAGACATTTGGCACCAGCAAGTGGACGCAATGCCAAAAAACACAAATATTTAACAAAGGCATGCCAGAGAATTTCTCATTAACCTAATGGACAGTGGAAAGCAGAGAGGTATATAATACACATTATGTGAGTGACTTGTAGTGATGTAACATAAATTAAAATAAGGAAGCATAACTGCCAAGAAAATGACTATGTTTTAAAAGTTTTAAATACAATATATATCATTAGGAGTTATTAGACCATCCAAAGCAGCTGACCAAGAATGATGCTGTGTGACGAGTCATTTTTAAACACTCAGCAAACAATGCCTCATGTCAGTTCAGATGGGGACACAAAGTTGCATGAGAAACTTTTTGCAGTTCGGTCTGAAGTCGCTCGTTTGTAATGCAGTCTCATTTCAGAGAAGATTTATCCATGAAGGCGGTTTCTGGTGCCAGATATCCATAGGCGCTATTGGAAAGCAGCCATGTTTGTTTCTTTGCTGCACGCAGTATATGTCATGTGAAAGCTGTTTGCAAACTGATGATGCCTCATGAAAATTTTATGAGAAGATATTTTTCCCAAAAAAAAAACGGTGGTGTGGACGAAAGCAAGGGAAGATATTAATTAGCCACATCACAGCGGGGAGGGGCCGACTTTAAGATGTGGATAAACCATTTTGGCACTCGGAATAAGCATGGGCTTGTTTGTGGAGGTTAGCACGTGGCTAACACCGCAGAACAGACGGGCGTTTCTGGACCTGGGTTCTTACGACATTTAGAATATTCAAATCAGAGATCATGCTGCTGCAAGCCAGAAATACATCCTCCTGAGACAAAGCTGCTCAAGGCTTTGGTTTTTTCTTTTATTTATTCTTCTTTGTTTTGCTAAAGGAACACATTTGGAGCAAGGTGCACTGTGAGCTATCTTCTTTCACATCTCAAATGGCAGCAAGACGTAGCCCCACCAACCTCTTGTTCAGTAGGAAAATTGAGACGCCGGGAGAAACAAGACAGCTTAGACAACCTGGCAGCGCCATCTGCCATCATCAAAGAACATCAAAGCTGCAGCTCTCCTGAATGCTCCTGCTTGCTGGCTTCTGCAAAAAGACTTGGACATTTTTGGATATTTGTTTGTTACTTCAGATCTTTTTATACTAGAAGTAATTTAGGCAAGTAAACCTTCAAATCGCTAATGTCTCCCGTGGGAAAACATTACAATCAGCATTACTTCCTGGGTTGGTTGTCTATGCAGTCGCCTCGAAACACGATGCCTAGGTGGATTTGCTAATATCTGCTGAATATGTGCTGTGCTCGGAGCTGCCTTTGAAAACATGTTATTGACCTAAGCATCTCACATTAGTTTCAAAGCTCATTGGTACACCAGCCCACAAACACAGCAGTTTACAAGTCTGTGGGACCAGCTCAGCTGTCACACTCTAGCCCCAAATAAATTACATTTCTCCCCTCAGAAAGTCAGCGATACAGGCAGTTGATGTCCCTCATAACATTATTAATACTTTGGATTTGTCTGTCTGTGACTGTAGTCTGCATCAGCAAGCTAACAGCATGCCTGCAGCTAAAAATGAAATAAAGATCAGCAGATGTCTTGTTTTTGCTGAAGATAAAGCTGGAGCATGCATGCCACATTTGGTTTTAACCCTTTGAAGCCTGATAAATGAAATGAGTTTTTTTAAGACAAATCTATTAATAGGCTTTATTTTTATAAACCTCTTCACTGTTGTTGGTTTTGTGGTACACTTGTTTCCATAAAGTTCTTATAAGTATAAACTTCACCACCAGCAGAAGTACAATCCCATTGTTCCAGTGCATCCAGAGTACAGGACCAGCAGGGACCGTGTAGTATTTTAGCTGAAATAACACTCATTTTCTGAAGTTCTTTCTGGAGAAAACCATAGCATGGACAGCTAGGATTCAAACCGGCAACCTTCTCAATGCAAGGCAATTGTGCTGCCACTGCGCCACTCACGCAGCCTGAAAAAAAGAATTACAAAATACAAGGGAAATTTCCATTATTGGAATGCAACATGTTCTTGGCTGCACCATTATGTTCAGAAATTATGGAATTACAGTTACATTGGTCAGATCTTAACATTTTCATTCCTATGCAATAGTGCACAGAATTACTAGCCTGGCCCGCCAGACTCATCTGTTTAATTCTGCACAGTACACCAGTATCTGTACTTAAAGTGGGCGCGGCTTAACCTGGAAGTGGGTGTGGTTTACATCAATACATTATTTTAAGTCTGAAATTGATATGGATTGATCAGAAGTTGCTATGTGTATTGTTTATTAAGGAACACACACACACACACACACACACACACAGACAGACAGATGTTTTCAGATCTATCTTGTCAAATGCACCACGTAAGTTACGAAAAAAGTTACTTTAAATATTTAACAGAAAAAAAGGCAAGCTGAAGAAAACCTAGGGAGTACTGAAGAAACGTGAGCAACAGGGAAGCAAGCACAGAGAGATCCGTTATTGTCTGTGTGTGTGCGTGGATGGGCCGGACGTGGACTGAGCTCCCGGTTGCAGAGTTTTGTGTGTAGGGAGGGGTGGGTGCTCTGTGACTGGCCAATCACAGAGCGTGAAGACAGTCAGTTACCCAATGAGGATTTCGCTTCATCACGATTATAGATATTTAAGAGTTTTACTCGTTTCATGCTCGTATTCGTCAAAAATTATTTATCTGTATCGGATACTCGTCTGAAACGAGTATCCGGCTCATCCCTACTGTTAACTCACAGGCAGAGTGCCACTTGAGGGGTGGGACTAGGCAGCTCAAAAATAACCAATCAGAAAAAAGACGGAAATGCCGACTGTACCGCGCGACGTTGTAGTTTTTTAGCTGTAGTCAAACATAGCGTCTGGCAACTGCGCAAACATCTTTTAGAAGAAATGCTTTTAGCGCTTCTACTTGTTGTTTTAAAGACATGTTCATGTCATTTAGAACAGAGGACAGAACCGCAGCAAACTCCGCTGCTGTCTTCATTGTTTATGAGAAACTGAGCGTCGCTGTGTGAGATGTTCGCAACGCTGTAGTTTTTTAGCTGTAGTCAAAAATGGCGTCTGGCGACAGCACAAACATCTTTCTTTAGAAGAAAGGCTTTTAGGACTTCTACTTGTTGTTTTAGAGATGTCCAAGTCATTTAGAACAGAGGAAAGAGCCACAGCAAACTCCGCTTCAGTCGCCATGTTTATGACAAACTCAGCGTTATGGTGTGTGGCGTACGCTACTCAGCGCTGATTGGCTCGGTTAGAATTGTCAGAGGATGGGGTTCTTTGAATAGGACAGTTCCCAGACCCTTTCTCTGTGCAGAATTATTATTCATAATTATTATTATTTTTTTAAATAATTAGTCAATTAGTCCTGAGTTTTTCTTGCAGGCTGAAGTGAAAAATAGTCTCCTACATTAGCTTCTTTTTTTTTCTTTCCCGGTGTCCTGTCTGGCTGTGAAGCAAACAGAATTAATGCCTGAATGCTGGTGACAAGCCTAACAGATTACTCTCAGGTGGAGCATCAAAGCTTCTGCTTTTAATGTCACGCCTGATACTTAAAACTTTATTGTTATTGTCCTACGTTAGCTTCTGATAGAAAGTAGATGGAAAAACACTTGGTTCAGAAAAGCCCGACAAATGTAAGTCACACTGTCACTTAACATATTGACTCACGACGGGGAAGGCTGTTGTTGGTTTGGCGTCCGGGAAGTGGCAGAGAACATCTCGGCTAGTAGAAAGTAACTGTTAGCATTAGCATCTCCACCACACAGCAGAACTCCTTCAGGCTTGTGTTATTTGTGGAAATAAAACCTCATTGTTGCAAAGCAAAACAGAATCAGTGGTAGTGTTGCTGTTATCCAGTCAGAGGCAAGATGTCCAAATATGAGGAAATAAGACTCCAAATGCTGCCACCTGAAGCTACTTTCTCCTCCAGCTGAATTGTACTTCCTCAAACAGACACACCAGAGCTTTTTTTTCACCCAGAAGTACAACCAAATCATTCATTCCTACTGGAGACCACTGCAAACATATTAAAATATGAGTAAATTTGACCAATAATGGCATCAAAATTGATTTAGATCAATTTCTTGTGTTAAGGTTGATTTAGTTTGTTATTTTTTTATTGTATTATAAGTGCATAAATTGCAGATACAAATCCAACAAAGATTTCCTCAGAAATTAAGTCAAATCAATCCATTGGTTCTCAAGATAACTGTGCTTATAGTTGGACAAGGGTTATCCCTACAGTTAGCTGCACAATATTAAGCAGAAATGTTCTGTAATGTCTAAAATTCCAGATATGGGAAGGGGGATCGCTTTCACCCAGTAAAATACCATTTCTTAATCCAGGGTCTTTAAATCGGACTGAGTAATGGTTATCCATATGTGTAGCAGCTAGCTGGAATCATGTTACTCTAGATGTACAGTTATGATTGCTGTTCTAAAAATTTACATCAGTTCTTGAAAAAATTTGCCATCACAATTATCATCTCTTGCGTTTTGGCAGAGGGAAGCAACAAAGACTAGCGTAATGTAAAAATGACTGATAGCGTTTTGCTAGAAGTTATAGTTGGTTAGCATCCATCACTCTGCTGCTTTTCAATCACTTCTGTGTATTTTTCCATCAGCTGGCTCTCTGGTGTCAGTAGCTCAAGGTCTCATTAAACCGCTCTCTGACTCTGTTTCTCCACCTGTTTGCAGAGGACCAACTGCCCCCTGGTTTCCCCACCATAGACATGGGCCCACAGTTGAAGGTGGTGGAGCGAACGCGCACCGCCACCATGCTCTGTGCCGCCAGCGGCAACCCTGACCCTGACATCTCCTGGTTCAAAGACTTCCTCCCTGTCAACACCACCAACAACATTGGCCGCATTAAACAGCTCAGATCAGGTAGGCTTCCCGCTGCTGAAAACCTATTACCAAACAGGGAGTCTTCTATCTGATCTGCTCCCCACATCGTATTCGCTCTTCTGTCATCCTCTACTTCCTGCCATAATTTAAATTCTCATTTGGCTTTTAATTTATAGGTAATGGCATTGTTTCTACTATTTCCTGTTCTCTGTTGGCCCCAAACCCTCCACTTGTTGTGTGTGTCTGTTTGTGTCTCCCTTTGTCTTCTAGTGTTGTCATGAGCTATTGGGATCGTTTCTTCGTGTTTTTGCTGGCTTCAGCCTTAACTTCTGCCCTCATTGCTCACTGCTGTGACTTTCTACACATAATTCTTTTGCTGTTTTGTGTTTTACTTTCCACTGCAATGGTGCAGTATCCTTTAAAACCATATCCTTCATTTATGTCCTTTTCTTCTTTTACAAAATAACAATAAGTAACATCCAATATTTGGCTTATAAAAATAGGAAAAACATGCAGAATAGCAAAGTCTAAATTTGTCCATTGACATGTTCTTATTTACATAACATCATTAGTGTAAGAAAAAAGTAAACATGTACGTTAATCAGCCACAGTAGTGCGTAAAACGTCATAAAGCTTTACCATTTTCCTTACATTCTTTAATTTTACAGCCCCTGCTTTAATGTTTAGATCCTAGTTGTGGTTTACTTTGCTTTTTGTGCACTCGAACAAGCCCCAACTAATCTGATATCCATGAAGCGGTGCAACGGTACACTTAAGCAACAGGACATAACTCAGATTTAGGGTAGAATTAAGGACAAAAAGTTTTCTTTCTTATTAATATTATACTTATTGAATTTGAATCGGTGCCCTAAGGCAACGGCTCCAAGAGAAGTTGAAAAACAAACCAGATAGAAGAGTTGTTTATTCAGGCTTGATGCAAAATATAAGACAAAACAGTACTTAATGACATGTCCTAGCGTGAAGATACAAAATAAAAAGTGACAAAATTCACAGCTAGCTAAAATGCTAAAATGGGCGTTCCATGCAAGTTTGGTGCTTAGAAACCTTTAGAAACAGTGTTTAAAATTAAACAATTAGTGATTGTTTTTGCTTTCCTGTAAATAAAATACTGCCCTTTTGACTTTCCATACAGAACGTTTTTATTTATGTACCCTTTTTACTGTTCCTTTAGGCTGTCTGTACACAATCTGTGAGGCTTTCAGCCATTCATACAAAACATATGACCCTTTGGTTTTGAATATTCAAATAACAAGCCTTTTTTGCTTCCCTCTGCCCTTTTGACTTTCCTCCACCAAACCACTCTTTTTTTGCTTTTCATTTGAAAATTTTGGTCCATTTTTATTTCCATATACCAATTAAGGATCAAATCTTAAGGCTTTCCTAACACAAATTATTACAATCTTTAGCTTCTAAATACTCTATGATATTATTGTCATTCCAAACACATCTTTTTGGTGATTACTCTGCTGGCTTTTCATAGAAGATTATTAGCCCTTTGCGGCTTTCCATATATTTCACGTTCTAAACGAGCCTTTCCTACGTTTCTATAGAAAGCCAATATATTTTCCATCAGACTATATGATGTGTACCGTGATGGTTCGATATGACACATGTACCGTTACACCGCTAATTTTGGAGGAAGCACTAATTTTTCCTTAACAAATTATACGGTAGCTAGCATCTCTATGTGCCAGTTGGCAAAAGCACTTTAGGCCAACTTCTTCAATTCTCACTCTTGTGTGTTTGACCACCTGTCGTCACAGATGTCACAGCTGTTGTTTCTGTTAAAACCGTCATGTTTAACCTTACTTCCTTTGCTCACTCTGTTTTTTAGCTGAACTGTGTCAAATTAACCTTTTAATTTCTCTAATGTGCGACTTTGATTCACGCACAGTTGCTAAAGCATTAACGAAAGCTTGTTAACTTAAACGTACCTAAAAAATATAATCCAATTCTTATGCTGTCTTTCTTCTCTCTATACTTTTTTAATCTACAGAATCCTTTGGTAAGTGCTTAGCTCTAAAGCACACATCACCCCCTTCCACTAATTTCCATGTTCCAACAACTATTAAAATGCATGGCATGCATTTTACTAACAGATAGCTTAGTTTCAGGGCTAGACAAACACACACTGTTCCCCTCACCCCCTCCACCCACAGTGTTCAAGTGTCCACCACTGACAAGGATCACATGATCGTTAGGTGTTAGCTATTAGCCATTAGCCTTAGCAAAAGCTTTTTTTTTTTCTCCGTATACTGATCTAAGCAATAACCTGTCCTCACATGTTCTTTCCTCACTTATTCTTTTAACACCAGCACCTCAGGGATGGAAAGTTCAACAGATGTAGGGAGGTGACCAACACTGCTTTCATATAAAAAAGCAAAAAAAGTATTTTCCTTCAGTAGATGGTCTACAAAAGGCTTCTCAAATGGCACCCCTGTGGTACATCAATGCACAAAGTTCTTCTCTCTGACCTATGAAGTTTTTTTCTCTCTCTATGATGAATCCTGTCTTTATTTGCCAGAAGAGTACAGAAAAAAGTTCTCTATTCTCTTCTCTCTTTCTTGTAATACCTTTTTTTTACCTACTCTGTTAAATCTAATTTAATTCTTCTTCCAAAGCCCCAGCCTCTATCTGCCCGTACTAATGCTTCTTCTTTCTAATCTTATTTGCATTCATATTATCCACCCAGGTGGTACACCAATAAGAGGTAAGAGTGCTGAACTGACGTTCACAGAATGAAAATACAAGTTCATTCTTGCTGTCAACCCATCCGTTCATTACAATCACGTCCATTTTTGTCCCGTTTACAAAAGACCAAATTCCATTCCGTTCGTATGGACCATCCTTCTTCTTTGTCCCGTTTTGTTGACTAAAATTGTATTCCATCATGTTGTCTATGCCTTATTTACTCCTTTGTGTTCTTGTTTTAAGAGCCCATTTAGCTCAGTTGTGATATGCTTGCCTTGGCCCTCAAATAAGCATATACAATGGCGATTCTTTTTTTAGACAATACTTTTTACGTTCACTTTTCTTTTTTTTCCTTTTCTTTTTAGCCATAGCAAACCATGTGTCCCTCTTCTTGTCCAACTAAAACAACCAAGCATTTTTCTCCCCTTAGCTGTTCTTGTTCAGCACAACAAAAAAAAAATCACAAAAAACCCATGCAGATGCTGTGGAGACATGCTGAAGACGACATTGCCTCTCTTCTGCTTTTTTCTCCCAAAGAGTTCTTTCTATCTTTGCAAACTTTTTTTTCCCATATTTCTGCTATTTGCTTTCCTCTCCTGTACCTCTACAAAAAAGCCCAAACAACCACTTTTTTGATAAAGTTTCTACGGTGCTTTTTTACCTCTTTCACCCTATTTTTCTTACTTTTCTTGGGTTTGGAAACTATTTTCCTTTTTGACTTTTTTATTTTTTTTCTTCAGGGTTTGGGAAGGCTAACAGTAGAGTCTGGCGAGGACCTGATTGGCTCATTTTTGCCATGTGACATGGAGCGGGAGAGTTGTTGATGCGTAAAGCAATTTTTCTCTGGGTCATGTGACCCCACACTGCTGATCCCATTGGTGGATTTTTATGGGTGTCTTTTGTAGCTTTTCACAAGCTAAAGCAGTGGTTGGTTGATTTTCTTGTTGGCTCAGGCCATATTTTGAATTTTGTCTTCTAATACATTTGCATTTTATTTTTCAGCTAAGGGTTGTCAAAAGGTTGTAAGTTGTGTCGACATACATTTCTTGCTAAGATTTGCATGTCAAAACTTTTATTAGAGGGTTAAATGTTGGTTTTGCTTCATGTGATACTTCAATTACTATTTTTCCCAAATATCTAAGCAGCTTTTTTCAATTTTTTTGTACACGCTGCATTTTTTTTTTGTTTTTGAAAACTGCTTCGCTCCGGTGAAGTTCAAATTGATTCTGTAGGCTGAATATTACAACTGATCTGTGATTGAATATGCTAAAAGTCATACCTAAAATTCTTTCTTTCAATTGTCCTCCCTTGTTACGCTGCTTTCTTATACTGTAAACCTCTTTTCTTTGATCCATGTTTCCCTGAAGCAGTATCACTCATCCCCATATTGACCAGTCCAGTGATATGTTGTATATGAATAGGCTTGCCCCCCTTTTATGACTTTTTGTTACCATTGGCGATAGGATGAGTGTCTTTTTAGATAAGTGACATATTTTTCCAAAAGAGGTTATAAACACAGTAAACATGTTAGGATCAATAGGTATATATTTTCAGTCATTTGGATTTGGTTTACTATGTTTTCCTTATTTTAATTTGTTCCTTTTAAGCCCTGTATTGAAATGTTTTGCATGATTATCAGTTGTGGTTTCTTACGCTTATAGTAGAGCAGCACAATCTCCATTTTATCTCAATGAGCCAGTCTGCTGATTGGTCAGGGATTGTTAATGAAGGATAAAGACTAAAACATAGTGTACTCATTGAAACACAAAAGTACACCCAGTCAGGAGAAAAAGAAAATTCACCCTTGTATCACCACATATTAAAAATGATTTGATCTTTATCGTCTTCAAAAGTTATTAAAATCGAACCTCAAGTGTACAAAAACTCTTAGGATTCTTAAAATAAAACAAACTTTGTTTTGGTGGAATATGTAGTTGTGTGTTTACACAGCCACAGAGTAAAACTATCAGCAAAACCTTAGAGAAGCAACTGCTACCCATCTGGGTAGGGTTAAAGGTCATGCCCAAGCAATTTGGAAGTCATTGTTGTACAGAGAGTAAACATATTTACAAGTTGAAATTATCTAAGAAAGTCTGAAGGTGTAACTTGGATTTTACTGACCATTTCATACAAAGTATACCATATGGACATTGTTTGATCACCTCCAGTCAGGAGAATGTAGAAGAAGAAATCAATACCTGTACAGCTGTCAGTGTTATCGAAGAAAGAACGTCTTAGACAAATTACGCCAAGATGGGACAGTTTGTTCTAAAATCCCAAGAGCATCTTGAACTTAGCAACCATAGGTTAGCAAGTTAAAAGGACAATGTTCATTACGCACTACTAGTAAAACTTCATAATGTTTGATCTGGTTGAACCACATAACTTCTGAAAGTAGTCAGAAGTAGGGACATGCAAGTTTAATGAACAGCGCCATGTCTAGTGAAAAACAAACACATGCTATATCTTAAATCAAGCGTGGCTTCCTTATGGGCTCGACACACGTGAGGCGACATCGTCACTCTTCATTTTCAGTGAGACATGCGCAACAAAGCGATAATCGTGGGTCTCCCTCCTACTAAACGAAACGCGAAAAACATGCGTGTGAAATTTTGTGCTCGTGTCGTGCACAGGCGACCCAGCGACGCAATCCCAGAAATTTGAAATACGAAGACCAATCAACAGAGGTTTCATTCACTGGCAAATGAGCGGCAGGATGCTCCGTACATCCCGAGCAAACGTGAAGAAGAAGTTTAAACTTGCTGTGACGGATTTCACAGAACTGTACAATATTTCTACCACAGAATATAGAGATATTCACAAAAAGGCCGTGGCATGGGTCCCTCATTAAATGATGGTATTCTCCATTTCTTTCTCTGGTTTGTAATATCGGATGAACCCATTCTCGGGTTTTTTATTTTTTATATAGTAAAATCAGAAGTAAGATTTCACATAACTCTAGCAGCACCTTGTGAAACATCATATCTACCGCTTTTTTAAACTCTGAACCTCTTAAATAACCTTAATTACCTCCAACTTGACACAGCCAAACAAAACAATGGAAGATTCGATTTTGCCATGGAACAGAGCGCGTCGCCGGTTTTGCCGCTAGCCGCTGCCGCAGGTCACCTCCCGTGTGTCAGGTAATTAAAGCGACAGCGAGGAATTTCGCTGATCGCGGTCATTTGTCTTCTTCCGTGTGTCGAGCCCATTAGAAGGGCCCAGTGTTTATGGCTGATGCAGGCAGACCGGAACTTAGCTGTAAAATAGTTTTTAGCCGTCAGATTTATTCTTCCCCATACCTTGGCGTATGTCCTGTCACCTAGCATATATAACAGTGCTTAACAGAAGCTAGTGAAAGTCAAGCTCAAAAATTTGCAAAGCCTTTGAATTACTCAGCTTCGTGAACCTACTGTCCCTTGACCACCATACGAGCTTGTTAACTAAATGATAAATGACCCACACTTGTATAGCGCCTTTCAGAGTCAGAGGACTCAAGAGCGCTTCACCCTCCAGTGTGTCATTCATCCATTCACACACATTGACATGCTGGTGATGATGAGCTCCGTTGTAGCCACAGCTGCCCTGGGACACACTGACAGAGATGAGACTGCTGAACACAGGCACCACTGTTCCCTACAACCACCACCAGCGGGCAAGGTGGGTTAAATGTTTTTCTCAAGGAACCAACAGCAGATTTCTCTGCCAGGAGCTGGGATTTATCCCAGAGACCTCTGATTACTGGACAAGCCACTCTACCTCCTGAGCTACTGCTGCCCACATAGCATTTTTGAAAACATTTTACATTAAAACTACATGCAAATGACAAAAGCCTACAACACAATTGCTGTAAGCTTTGGATTTTTATTTTTATTTTTTACATCTAGATAAAAATATACTTAAGTTTCAAACTAGACTATTACCCTGCTTTGCCCAAAATTGTTACAAGGGCCATCAACGAATCAAGCACTGAAACAACTAGACGTTCATTTGTCCCATCGCTTTAACGTATCAGTCTTGGAAGGATGTGGCACCTAAAATTAGACACAGCCAATGCATATAAGCACAAACAGCTTTTACCAACATAGTGGTGTTGGGCTGATGATTTAGGAAAACACTGAACCCTGTTCTAGAGGCCATCTGTTCAACAGCTTGGACCAAACTGAGTCATAAAACGAGACAATGATCCCAGAGTCAACATCCACCCTAACCCTAAAATGAGCAGCAACACAACGTTCCTTTACAGTGATGATAAAATTAGACTGAAAACTACCATAACGTATTTCGGAAGTATCATATATTGGACTTAGACTAGTTTTATATATTAGTTTTTTTGCATATTAGTTTTTTTTTTTTTTTTTTTTTTGCATAGTAATTAATTGTAGGGTATGTTTTTGTACACTTCAGGTTAGATTTTGAAAACTTGTCGAAAATGTTAATTATTCTGAACTTTTTGACTATTACATCTTTGTAAATTTAAAGTAGGTGGGCTTTCTTTCTTCCTTTCCCATGACCAGAGTGAGTTATTTATGCAGAATTGGAGAGCATTTACTAAAAACCTTCTTCGAACTGGCCAGGTGGTTCAACACTTTAAAGGACAACATTAAAATAATACAAAGGTGGTGGGATAACAACCTCCTTTACCAGCTTGTTTATTTTTTATTTATTACTTTGATTTGCAAACCTGAAGCTAATACTACAACTTTAACCACATACGTTTTGTTACCCCGTGTGTTATTCTCAAATAGGAGCCCTTCAAATCGAGCAGAGCGAAGAGTCCGACCAGGGGAAGTACGAATGTGTGGCGACCAACAACGATGGAACCCGCTATTCTGCTCCTGCAAACCTTTATGTCAGAGGTATGAAGCTCGGGTTAAAGTGTTCTTCAAACAAATATTCCCAATAAAATGCTCTTTAGGAACTATGAGAATTGTTTGAAATCACCAAATAGTCTTTGTGAGGGCCCGATCCAATGAGGCTATTGTAAGTATGATTTATTATGGCTTGTTTCCTGTTCCTTGCACTTGACTCACCTGCAACTGATTTTAACCTGCAGTATCTACTCCATGGTGTGTTTCTGGTCCTTTTCCGTTAATTATCCCAAGTCTAACACTAGTGACGAAACTGCTTGCTGCATTTATCTACTAATTGCTTTTAAAACACGACTGCTGGAGGTGGTGAAGGGTGGACAGCTCGCCTCCATCAGGCCCCTAATCTTACTCTGTTTTCTGCCCTCTGGATAAACTACTACAAGTTTAATCACATTACTTTTGTTGCTGATAACGTTACATTTGGAAACAAAAAAGTAGAGTGCAATGCAATTATTTGATTGTGTACGAAACTCTCTACCATAAAAAATAAACACTTATCCCGATTTAGGTTCTGATGAAAAAATGTATACAGCAGCCTGGTTTTACAGTAGGAGAATAAACTATTATCTAGGCAAGTTTTATTTCAGTGTTAACATTAGTAATTTATTTTAGCCATTTTAACCTCTACATTAGCTAAAGCCTCTCTTGGTTTTGTGTAATGAAAAACAATGGTCTTAAAATTATTAGAAAATTCTTTAAATTTCACAAATATGTTTACATAAAATATACTCCCTGGCTACTTTATTGGTCATTCAAAAAGTCCTCAGTTCATACTGACATGACCGCATCATCCAGTAAACCCATGATGTAAATCTCCCGTTCCACCACATCCCAAAGATTCTGGGCTGGACTGAGATCTGGTGACTGTGGAGTCCGGTGAACTCATGGTCATCTTCTAGAAACCAGTTAGAGAGGATCTGAGCTTTGTGACATGGTGGTCATAATGTGAAGGACATGGCCAATTTTTATTTCTTAGACCATTCTCTACATACCCTTGAGATGGTTGCAGTTGAAGATCCCAGTAGACAGCATGCCACATTCAAGTCACTTGAGCTACCCTTCTTCCTTCCAATTCTCACTTAGAATTTCTTCAGGTCGTTTTTATCCACTTCTAGATGCCTAATTGCCTTGAGTGGTTGCCCTGTGATTGGCTGCAATCTCTGTTAATGAGTGGTTGAACATTAGACTGTAACATAGTAGCCAGTGAGTGTATTTTAATGTGCTCAAGCTGTTAAAGTCCCCAAACAGTTCAGAACGGATATTTTATAACTTGTATAATAATAGTTTATTATTGTAAACTGACAAAAGACGTGGAGACAGCTTTGTTCCACGAGTTGAGCTCTGACAGGAGCACTCAGGGCTCACCGTAACCTCATGGTATTCTTGGAAATGTTTGCGTAGCGTTCCAACGCCAAAAGACAAACGGCCATTTTACTCTCTGTGTTTCCCTTGTTTTTTCTCCTTTCCTTACTTTGTTTTGCTCTGCATCAAAATCCCTACATCCTTCAGAGCTACGAGAAGGTTGGTGTGATTTCTTTTGTAATTTAAAATCAAAACAGAAAAAGAAAATTGTATATGTGTTGGATTTGTCACTCCATCCTAAAGACACTGAAACTCAGGATGCAATCCCTTTCATGTCTCTCACTGATGCATTTTCAATATATCTATTGCCACCTCCCAATGATCTTTGTCTGAGTGCTCCATTCTCCAACAGCTGGTGCATGTTTGCATGTTTGGGGGGGATTTGCATCTGCCTGACAGTCTATTTGCATGCTCCTCCTGTTAATGTTTGACCATGCCATTCCTTTTTCCAAGCCTGTCTGTGTTCCTGCTCATTTTTCCAGCAAGTACAACAACAGGAAGTCTGGCCTTGATCTGTTCGGTTTCTTTATATTCACACGTGAAGCCATCACCGCTGTAACATTATCCTCTTTCATGCTCAAAGTATGTTTAAGAAAAATCTATCCAGTATTGTAATTGGCACTAAAGTCGAGCTGTAAAAACAATCTTGCCTGCTGAGACTGCGCATTTCCTCTGATGAGGATGCAGCTGCTCCAGAAGTCATGAAAGAATGTTCAGTCTTATCCATGACTCTTGACAAAATGTAATGATTTTCAAATGAGCAGGATAATATTATATCTATGGGGAGTGTGATCCAATTGGATATTAATTAAATATTGAGATAGAGGAAACGGTGTATTTAATAATGCAAGCAGCTCCCTTAGATTTTCTCTCTAGAGAGCAGCAGGCTGCTCAGCGGAGTGAGTGTTGAGAGTTAGAGGCAGAAGCTGAGTGAAGCTAACACCTCCACTCAAACACACTTCAGTATTACATACACTTCAATACTGTAATTAAAAAGAGGGTGAAATAACAGGTAATATTATTCAGTCTGTTTATTAAGTTTTCCTTAAAGTACTTGTTCTAATCTAAGGTTGGAACAGTAACCCTGACTTGAGATTAAAATTACATCCCTCTGTTAACATGTGTAATGCACCTGTTTATTTTTTGTCTGTGTTCTAAGCTTAACTTTTTATTTATTCATTTTTGACAAAACATAAAAAATAAGTTTTAACCTAATTTGCTTTTCAATTTCTTTGCTTTCCTCTGTGGTGCCTCCAAGAACATTGACTTATCCTGTCATGCACTCATTTTTAGCCCAATACTGCTGCCATTTATTAACCTAAATAGCTATTTTTTTTTATCCTAAATAGTCTTTATTATAGCCTTCACAAGCTAATACATCCATCATTCGTTTTTTTTTTTTTTGGAAACTTTTTTAAAAGGTCTCATTCACTGAGAAATTGTTTGATACTTTGAGTTATATTTTTGCACACTGTACGTGAAAATTGTTCTCAAACCCTAACGCCCACATTAGCCGCTGAAAGGAAACAGACAGAAAAATGACTGGGTCAGAAAAGCCTCCTCGACGTTACTGGGAAAATTAGTATTCATGTCCATGTACACTTTGGTTTGCAGCCACGGGCAGCTGTGTTGATTTTGCAGCTAAGAGAGAGCGGTAGAAGCTAGTAGAACTAGCAGCTTCACAACATAGTGATTGAAGTTAGCAACTTCACAACACAACAGTAGAAGCTAGCAACTCCTCAACATAGCGGAACATGCTAAAGTTTTTTTTTACCCAAGACAATATGTTTTACAGTATTCTGAGTTTTGTCATTGAAGGCAGCAGAGAAGTTGTGTTGCTGTTAGCTAGTCAGAGGTGAGAAATTTGCATGTCATGACTAATAATGGGCAGGTTTACAACACAGTCAATCACTCACACAAACACACCTTCACACCCTGGTGATGATGAATAAGACGGAACAATTTTGTATATAGTGCCTTTCAAGATCAGAATCATGGGGCACTTAAATGAGCTGCATTATAGCCACAGCTGCCCTGGGGAGCACTGACAGCCAAAACTGCTGAACAATGGTGCCATCAGCCCCTCAGACCACCACCGGTAGCTAGCAACGTAAGCTAAGTGTTTTGTCCAAAGACACAACGACTGAAACAGACTGAGAGGGGCTCAAGCCTACAACCCTCTGCTTACGGGGTGGGCACTTAACTCTACTAGTCATCCCTACCTACTGACCCACTTCTGACAAACAAGAACATTTTCCCACAGATATGTATGCACATGACATTCATTTATACTAGAGACCATTTATACTTGAGACCATAGAAAATTATAATAAAAAAGGTGGATGAGACCTTTAAGTTTGCTTGATATATATCCAGTAGCCAATGTTAGCCTGACATCACCTTATGTTACTTTTATGTTAGGCTAAAAGTGTTACTTTTGTGAGTATGATCAAATTACATCAGGCTTATAGCCTATAGGCTAACAGTCTTGGGTGCCATTTCACACTAATTAGCTAAGTTTCTCATTCCAAACCACCATTCATGGTTTTCTCTCAAATTTGCATTGTATTCTTGCATGATTGATGCTGAAGCCACTATAAAAACGCCTGAGACCATTTTAAGCTTACTCAAAATCGAACCGTGATGTAATATTACTTTTTACATCAACTGTTTTATTTAATAGTGTCACGTTTAGGGGATGTTTAGGACCCAAATATGCAGATACCCAGGAGGACACGAGGCAGGAGTAGACATAAATCCTTTTATTAGAGGATGAACAAAAAAAAATCCAAGGCAACGAGCCTAAAATCCAAAGTCCTGGAGCACAGGACACCCAAAGCTCTCAAAGAGCACGAAGACCAAAGACTTTGAAACAGAAGCTCACCTAGAGCACAAAGTCTGGGGACGAGACAAAAGCTCATAAAGAGCACGAACAAATGCAAACAGAATACAAACAATGGACCGACAAGACACTGAGACAAGACAGGGCTTAAATATACAGGGAGGATGAGAGGGAGATGAGCTGCAGGTGTGTGGGGTGTGGGAGGAGGACCAGGTGAAGGCAATGACTAATCAGGGGAGAAACTAACTTGACCTAAGAATAAAACCTAATACAAAAGAGCAGGAAACATAACTACAATTCAAAGGGAGGGGGGAGAAAAATAATAAACACTGATGGGAAAAAACATACTAAATCATGAAAGGCTGTAACTAAAGGAAATGACTTGAGAAACCTAGAGGGCTGGAGATCTAGGGGCAAATGGGGAAAACCAGAAGACACATGAGGAAGATGCAGACATGACACATGAGGGTGCTAGGACACAAAAGGAGCACCTAGAGAACGAATGGAGGGCACAAGGAGACACATGAGGGGAGATGCAGACAGACCATGACAAATAGAGCTGTTAAATGTTTTGCGGGCATATGAACTTTAATATTTGGTATTAAAATGCAGAATTGTGTGAATTTCTTTAGAAAAAAAATCAAGTAAGTATTTAAAATTTTATATTCAAAGCATTTAAAGTTTAAACTTAGTTTTCTAAACATTCTCTGAGAAACAGTCCTGTGTTCTGGACAGTAGCAGGACCTTTATTAAAGCAACATTAATCATTAAAGCTCATGGTGGTAACTCCTTTTTGCTAACTACCTTTTCAACTAATTTTAGCTGCCATAGCCTTTTTCAAAGGTCCTCTATCTAATAAGTCACAACAGGGTAATTTTCAATATTGACAAAATTTCAAAAGTATTTTCTATTTTAAAATAAAAAACAACTGAAGGAAAACCTGGTTAAGTTAAGAATAAACAGTAAGAATGGTTTTGCAACAACCTTTTGCTTATCCTAAACAGTTTAAATTAGGTTCAGTTAGCGATTCTGCAGATGAATTCATAGTCAAGAAAGGAAATATGGTGGGACGCATTAATGCATACTTTTGTTCCCATAATAAGCCAAAGACGTCTCATTGGCCTTTAAATTATACACCTTTCCTCTTAGCTGTCAGGCATCATTCAAAAATCTAAAGCCACTTGCAAATGTTATAATTGCTTCACCACTTTGGTGAAATTATTATTATTATTATTATTATTATTGTTAAACATAGTCTACATTACATCATATTTTATCTTCCAGATCTCAAACAGATGCAAGAACTTCGATTTGCATTGTGAATCTATCTGATCTTTTTAGTTTATTTGCTTTTACTTGTGACTTTAATCACCGTTGAAAAGAACATCTGACAGCTTTTCTTGCCTTTTCAGGCAAGAAAGCCATCCTGCCTCATTGTTGCGTGTGAGACTTGAGTGATCTGTTTGTGTGTGTGTGTGATGTGACACATCAGCTCACATCAGCGAGCAGCCTAAAAGTTGTTCCTTTTGCATAAATCTGTGCCATTTCATTTGATCACCAATACTTTGTGCAGTTCAGCACGTCCGTACAGTGCCTTGTGTTGTGCATGCTGGTGTTAATCCATTGTATGGTTTAACTGCTTATATAGAAATTTTGATAATATTCCCTTTTGGCAACCATTGTTAGTGGAGTTTATTCTATTTCCTGCTTACTTTTGTAACTCTCTGTAATGTGGTTCATTTGTAGTACGTCGGGTGCCACCGCGCTTCTCCATCCCGCCTACAGACAATGAGATCATGCCAGGAGGCAGTGTGAATATCACATGCGTGGCAGTAGGCTCTCCCATGCCGTATGTCAAATGGATGCTGGGTGCTGAAGACCTTACTCCGGAGGATGATATGCCCATCGGACGCAACGTCTTGGAACTCACGGATGTGCGCCAGTCGGCCAATTACACGTGTGTGGCCATGTCAACCCTCGGGGTGATTGAGGCTGTAGCCCAGATAACAGTCAAAGGTAAAGGTTTTCTTCTCTCTTTTTTACGTAGCTGCAGTATTTATAGCAATTTCCAAACCATAAGTCTTGTTAGTTCCCTTACACTGATTTTCTTTAAAGGTTTTAACTCTATAACTAATATGACTATACACAGTATATTGTAGAAAGATTTTCTCCTGAAATTTCAATATCAAAGTTTGCTGAATAAAAAAAACTAAACATTGCCAGTGATGACTTCATTTATTTAGAGAACAGCATTTTCCAAGGCAATCTGGTCCTGTGAGAGAACCTAATTACCCCCTAATCTTAATAACATGTTATAACACTTTTGGTGACAACTTAAGAATGTGCTTGTGATAACTGGTGGGTCACATTGCTCTGATCCACTCTCATTTACAGCATAGTTTTAATTCAGCCTCACTGGAAGGTTTTCCAATTCCTCTTCCAGGTTTTCTTCTAAAGAGGAGAATATTTGATTCCATAAATTACAGCAAATATCCTAGGTCTTGAAACAGTAAAGTAGCCCCAGACCATCACACTACCAACTCCATGTCCAACTGTTGTTATAAGTTTGTTTTAGTGTACTAGAAAGTTCCACTTCTGTCCACAAATATTGTGAATCATCAAGATTGCTTTTGGTAGTTTTGAGATAGGGCTTTAGATGCTGGTGAAGACCATAGACAGAGATAAGAATCATGGGGCACTTGAATGAGCAGATAGACGGCAACGCCTGGTGACCCCTACTGAGGATGTAGTGGTAATACAAAAGGGTTCAAATGAAGGCCATTGGACTCTTTGGTTTCTTGAAGACTTTTCGCTTCTCATGCGAAAAATGTCAATTTGGACTGGAATATGGGAGAGTCACGTTTATAAACTGTAGCTGTATTGTTGTTCAACGAGCTGAAAGTACATATGAATACCCCTCCTCCCTACCGCCTGAGGAATCATTGGAGTTGTCATGCTGTATTGTGTGGAGGTGGTAGTTTTGATTAGATGTAGGAGGGTGGGGGGTCCCGCAGGGGTCGATCCTTGGTCCACTTTTGTTTGCCATTTATCTGCTACCTCTGGGGTCAATCTTTCGTAAACATGGCCTATCATTCCATCTGTATGCTGACGATTGCCAGATTTACTCTCCGTTGTGTCAGGAGAAAGGTCACTCTATTCAGTCCTTTGTCTCCTGTGTTAATGAGGTGAAGTCTTGGCTAATGTCCAACTATCTACATCTGAATGAGGGAAAGACAGAGCTCATTGTTTTTCACCCCAACAGCAGGAATGTGGATCGTTATGCTGATCTTGGCCCTCTTTCTCCATACTCAAAACCAGTTGTTACCAGTTTGGGGGTGAAACTTGATGTAGGACTTAAATTTGATGCTCACATCAATTCTGTGATCCGGTCCAGTTTCTTTCACCTGAGACGCCTTGCTAAAATCAAGCATATGCTGTCGAGAGCCCACCTGGAGCGGGTACTGCATGCCTTTGTAATTTCTCGGCTTGACTACTGCAACTCTCTCTATGCAGGGTTGTGTCAGTCAACACTGCGTCGCCTACAGGTTGTGCAGAACAGCGCTGCCAGGTTCCTGACTGGGACCAGGAAACGGGACCACATCAGTCCAGTTCTGGCCTCCCTGCACTGGCTTCCGATTTCCTATCGCTCACAATTCAAAATACTCGTCTTTGTTTATCATTTCTTCCAGGGTGGTGCTCCCCCTATCTGGCCACACTCCTAAACAGACATTCCCCATCACGCGCTCTGCGCTCCTCTGACCAAGGCCTGCTCGCTGTCCCTCGGTCTAGGTGTCGTACCCGTGGGGACCGGGCTTTCTCAGTCCTAGCACCGTTACTCTGGAACCAGTTGCCACCCTCAGTTAGGCTGTCCCCTTCTCTGCCAGTCTTTAAGAATCACCTAAAAACACACCTCCTCCGCTTGGCGTTTCCAGAACATGTTTGATTATGGCCCTCTATTATGTTGAATCCATTCCACAGTTTTCATTGGTACACTCAATCCATCCACTCAATCCAATTGTGTCTCACACATTTGTATTTTACCGGAATGTTTCATCTATCTTGTAATTTCCATTTTGTATTTTGTAATTTGTATTTTGTAATTTGAATTTCTTTTATTGTTGATTTATTCAGTATAATTACTTACAACTGTACCATGTTCAGCGCTTTGGGCTTCCTGACAGGGTTGCGGAAGGCGCTTTATAAATAAAGCTTTGATTGATTGATTGATTGATTGATTAAAACTCTTTTGGAATTAGGTGTAAAGCTGCATTATAGGTGCTGGAAAGGTGAAACCTGAGGCCTCGTATTTTTAATGTTGGCTTTCCCATTTGACATAAATAGCTTCCTTTACTCCTCTCTCAAACCATGTCTTCTCTGTCCAGAATGTGTACTTTGTCATCTTCAAAAGTGTGTCCCTTGTCCTTCAGCTGTAAGTGGACTGCAGAGTCTTGACCTGAAGAGGTGGCTCTCCTGTGTTGTCATGCAGTTGTGTAGGTGTTGTTTGGTTTCCCCTAAGCATAGGTCATAAAACCCTACAAGGCCTACAAGGCATTGTATCAAATACAGGCCATTAACAGTTTTACTATTTCTTGGTCTGAAAATTGTATTTTGTATTTCATCAGGTTATCTTTACCTGATAATGAAATTTGATGTCGCTCATCTGGAACATTCAAGTGTGAGAGAAAAGCAGAAGCTTAATTCAAAACGGGGGCAAATGATTTTCTCACAGCACTGTATCCAGGAAACTGTCTGAGCAATTGACTGTCAGTACTTCAGAGAAAGTGGCTTACCTGTCAACATTTCCAAAGGATTCTTTAACCTCAAAGGGCCCTGTGTCCACATATGTGGACATTGGCTCCTTGCACTTTTAAAATTTTATCATCTTCACCTTAGGCCTTTTTGTTATTATTTATAGACACATGAAATTGACATTGACTTAAAACATTGTTTTCTTTCTTTTTTATAGGAAATTTGACAAATTTTAAAATTTAATTTAATTTTCATTTTATTTTAATATTTGTAATTTTGTTTCCGTTAATGAGAGTAGACAACTCACTAATAGTTAGATGTATTTTTTCTTTTAAATCACATCAAATACAGGTTCAGGTCTCAGAAGGTTAAAGTTTTAGATGAACCAGGGTATGGGTGTCATGTTGGGGTGTAGATGTTTGACTCACGACATGTAGAATCACCACGGAGGCAAAGGTAAGTAAAAAAGTATTTATTTTTGTTTGGTTGAAGTGCAGGTGAAGGTCTGTGGTCGGGAGGGTCCAATAGTGTTCTGAAGCAGAGACAAGGATGAATAGTTGCAGTAAAATGAGAATAAAGCGAGGTGAGCGGAGGCTTACGGTTTCCTGAGCATTTGGGGAGCTTGATAGGAGGGCGAGTCAGGTCTGGCTGAGCGAGATGGTTGTGAGGGGCAAAGATGATGGCTGGGAACTGAGCACAGGAGTCCAAAGTATCCGAGCGGGGCAGGTGAGCGTTGGAGAGCAGGCGGTCAGGATGAGCGGCGTGGCTGGCAGGCAGGGTTTTCCGGGAGTTTCTTTCTTGAAGAGGAGTGCAGTCATATGAACGAGAGGTACCTGGGGGGGAGTTGGAGGAGCAGGGCAGGTAAGTACGAGGCTAGCAGGGAACACAGGAGACAACAAGCTAGAGACAAGCAGAGTGCAGGTGAGATACTACCCAATACTGAGTAATCATCCGGCACTGGTGAGTTGTCACGCCGCTCCTTAAATCCCCTGACCTCTGATGAGAAGATCCACAGCAGCTGCTCTCCGGGACAAGCCCACCTGCAAACAGAAAGACTCAGACCCAGACAGAGGTTAGCTCAGCACAGCGCATGACAATGGGCATCAGTTCATTGGACATCAGATTGAGGATGTGGTGAAGTGCTTATCTCTCAGCTGGAGAACTGCAAAACCACAATCCCACCATTAGCAGGATGTAGGAAGGAGGGGGTGCAAGAGTATTCTTGTGTTAAGTACAGTTTGTACAGAAAACACCTCTCTAAGAGTAATCATTTCTACATTGCAATGTACAGGAAAGATATCATAGAATCGTGTTGCTATGCTTACATTCACTCCAGGGAATAGCTCCAGTGCACACACACACACACACACACACACACACACACACACACACACACACACACACACACACACATACACATACACATACACACACACACACTCAAAGCTTTGTTTTTCTGAGACATAACGTAGAGATATTAGTCACAATATAACAGTCTGGCAGGAGCTCCCCTGTAGCCTACTTCAGATGGCATATAAATACAATCTATGGCCCTGATATCTTCTGCTGTGTGCTACAATGCAGGGAATTAAAGCAATAAATTTACCTGTTTAATTATTAAAGTGATAAAGTGAAATCGAAGATGAACGACAACAACAGCACTGGTAAACGCTGAACATGGGGAATACAAGCATCTACGATGCTGTGCAAAAGTCTTGAGTCACCCCTTTTTTGTATTGTGTCAGACTTTGCAGTCTTTTAAACTTTAGTTATATTCAGAGGAGGTTTTTTTGTTTGTTTCTTAAGAGGTTTAGTCTAACATACGCCACTCACAGCCAGTGTGTTAACATGTGCATCAGTAAACCGAACTATTGCCTTAAATAAAATAAAAAAAATTTTAATGCATGTAAACCAAACGAGTGCACTCATGTTCATTGAGCTGAAGTACCCAGATAATGCGGTTGAAAGCATGAAAACTGTTAAGCCGAGCTGTGACCGATTGGACACTAATCTTTTGGAAGAGATGAGACGCGGTCTTCAGATAATTGTAACACCATCGAAAAGAACAGTACGTACCAATGTCCATTCCTTCGAACATTGTACAAATCCTGTTTTTACGCCGTCAGCTTTCTCTTTCCAGTATAAGTTTACTAATGTGTTGCTATAGGCTAAACGAAAGAATGTAAAGAGGACACATGTCACCACCTACTGTAGCGGCATGGAACACACTTCTATAATTCAGTTCTCTGACATGTAAACTAGCATAAAGGCGCCCAGTTTATTGCCAGAATTGACTTAAATGCGCATGTAAACGCACTGAATGATGGATTTGTAGCCTGTCCTGGGCGTACCTCACCCCCCACTCGATGATGTCAGCAGATAGACGGCAACGCCTGGTGTCCCCTACTGAGGATGTAGTGGTTAAGATGGATAGAAATCATATCAGGCACAACATGGCTTCTAAACCTAAAGGATGTACTTTGTTTATATTGACATGAAACAGATAATTTAGCAAAGGAAATATTTGAATGGAAAATTTTCTAATAGCTGCCTAAAATACTACAGAGTGGGCCATTTATATGGATACACCTTAATAAAATGGGAATGGTTGGTGATATTAACGTTCTGTTTGTGACACATTAGTATATGTAAGGGGGCAAACTTTTCCAGATGGGTGGTGACCATGGTGGCCATTTTGAAGTCAGCCTTATTGGATCCAACTTTAGTTTTTTTCAATTGGAAGAGGGTCATGTGACACATCAAACATATTGGGAATTTCACAAGAAAAAAAATGGTGTGCTTGGTTTGAATGGAACTTTATTCTTTCATGAGTTATTTACAAGTTTCTGACCACTTACAAAATGTGTTCAATGTGCTGCCCATTGCATTGGATTGCGACCCTCTTCTTCCACTCTTTACACACTGATATCTACACCTTAAGAGAAATGCCAGCACATGCTTCTAGTATCCGTAGCTTCAGGTGCTGCACATCTCATATCTTCACACCATAGACAATTGCCTTCAGATGACCCCAAAGATAAAAGTTTAAGGGGGTCAAGGAGACCTTGGGGGTCTTTCAACTGGCCCACGATGACAATCCCCTTTCCAGGAAACTGTTCTTCTAGGAATGCTCAGACCTGACACCCATAATGTGGTGCACCATCTTACTGGAGAAACTCAGTGAACGTACCAGCTTCAGTGCATAAAGAGGGAAATACATCATCATGTAACAATTTCAAATATCCAGTGGCCCTGGGGTTTACATTGATGAAGAATGGCCCCACTATATTTGTACCCCATATACCACACTATACCATCACTTGTTTTTGTTCCAACAGTCTTGGAAAGATCTATCCAATGTGGGTCGTTGTCAGACCAATAGCGGTGGTTTTGTTTGTTAACTTCACCATTCACATAAGTTTGCCTCATCACTGAACAAAATCTTCTGTGTGAACTGAGGGTCCTGTTCCACTTTTTTTTTTTGCCCCATTCTGCAAATTCTGTGAGCCAAACTGGGTCATCCTCATTGAGATGCTGCAGTGGCTTGAGTTTGTAAGGGTGCCATTTGTGAGTAGCTAATATCCGCCGAATGGATGTTCGACTAATCCAGTGACATTCGGCAAGTGCTACGCTGTGGGCTCTTGCTGAAATGAAGCTAGGACAGCCACTGATGTTTCTTTGTTAGTGACCGTTTTCATGCATCCACATTTTGGCAAATCCAACACTGAACCACTTTCACGAAACTTAGCAAGCAGTTTGCTAACTGTAGCGTGGAAGATGGGTGGTCTAGTAGGGTTGTCTTGCATTGAAATCTGCTGCAATGACCCTGTTACTGCGTTCACCAGATATCAACACAATGTCGATCCGCACCTCATGTGTTAACCTCTTCGACATGTCGATGGCTGTGAACAAAGAGAAACTTGTAAATAACTCATTAAAGAATAAAGTTGCATTCAAACCAAGCACACCGTGTTTTTCTTGTGACATTCCCAATAAGTTTGATGTGTCACATGACCCTCTTCCTATTGAAAAAACAAAAGTTGGATCCAAGATGGCCAACTTCAAAATGGCCACTAAGGTCACCACCCATCTTGAAAAGTTTGCCCCCTCACACATACTAATGTGCCACAAACAAGACATTTAAGTCAACAACCCTTCCCATTTTATTAAGGTGTATCCATAAATACTTTAAACTTTTGCAAAACACATTTTGTTAAAATTAACTTTTTAGTTAATTGCTGAAATGCTAGCTAGTGACTTTGACAATAACTGTTCTCATAAACCCAATTTGTTCCCATTGTTTTTTATTTCCTACATAGTTAAAAGGCTATCTAGTAACTTGACACCAACCTTTGTTTATACAGTTTGTTCCCACCATTTATTATCAAACCCACTGGGAACCTTTTCTTCAAGTCATAGAAAAAATGACTTTGTCTGGAAGACTAAGTGGAAGTTTGATTGAAAAGTGAATGATGAAAGACAAAGTGTAAAAAAACTGTGTTTAAATATCTTAGTTTGAGCTAAATTTGGACCACATCACAAATATGTTAAATATGTCAGCCCAAATTTAAACTTCATCTTTGTGGCTGAAATTGCTAATGGCAGAAAAGGTAAGCATCTGAAAAAAGCCATATAATCTTTATCTGGACTCATATGTGATGTATGGTCAATTGTTTGGTCATGTACGAAAATCAGACAGAATATAGGGCCGAAAGTCCACCAAAATGAAGAAATGTTAAACTTTGTTTAAAATATAACAAAGACAGAGATACAGACATGCAGCTTTATAATGTTTATCATGTATTGTATTAATATGTATGTAATACTTGTAATTACAGCATTGCCAAAGGCTCCTGGCATTCCCATAGTGACCGAGCGAACAGCCACTAGCATTACATTGACCTGGGACTCTGGCAATCCTGAACCAGTGTCCTACTACATCATCCAGCACAAGTCTAAATACTCAGAGGACTTGTACAAGGAAATTGATGGCGTGGCCACAACTCGGTACAGCGTTGGGGGCCTCAGTCCCTACTCTGACTATGAGTTCAGGGTAATGGCCGTAAACAACATTGGACGAGGGCCATCCAGTGAGAGCATCGAAGCCAAAACAGCAGAGCAGGCACCGAGCACGGCACCAAGGCAGGTCCGAGGTCACATGATGAGTGCCACCACAGCTGTTATCCAGTGGGATGAACCAGAGGAGCCCAATGGACAGATCATGGGCTACAGGGTCTACTACACCATGGATCCCACCCAACATGTCAACCTCTGGGAGAAGCAGATTGTTCGGGGGTCTAACTTTGTTACCATCCAGGGCCTCATCCCAAATAGGACCTACTACATTAAGGTGTTGGCTTATACTTCCGTAGGTGATGGACCTCTCTCTCCAGACCTGCAAATCATTGCTAAGACCGGAGGTAAGTTTGTCTTCTCAGCAAGTTTGTTCAGTTTCTAAAAAGTTTGGCTGTGTTGCAAATATTTTAGGTTTAGACTTTTTATTTATTTATTTATTTTGTCATGGAGTATCATTAGTAAGGTATAGTTGTTAATCAGAGCTCTAAACACATAGCCATCTCCAGGCTGTTACATGTTTAAACAAAAAACTGATTTAAAAATTCATGTTTACTTTATTAAAAAAATCATTTTAATAACAATATCTTGTGTAACACCACTGCCTCCTCTGAAAATACAATATGGAAGCCGTTGCAAAACCACAAGCGCTAAGCAGTCATGTGCACGAGTGTGACTGAAATGAAAATGAACTGTGCATAATGCTGAGAATAATGAAATTATCTCTTTATTCAAATTCCAGTTCCCTCCCAGCCGACCGACTTTAAAGGGGAAGCCAAATCAGAAACAAGCATTTTACTTTCATGGAATGCTCCAGCACAGTCTGGACAGGAAAACCAAGTCATGGGATACGAACTCTTGTACAAAAAGAGGGATGAAAGGGAAGAGGTAAATATTTTTCTAAGCCGATTATATGTGTTTACCACTGAGATTTCATGTGTATATAATTACCCTTGAAATAATTTGAATCAAACCCAATTTTACAGCACAGTGAGAACACCAACATGATTTAAAATATTTTGTTTTAAGAATTGCCTTATATCCTCCTATACCCATCTAGTTACCCAGAGTCATGAACATGGGGGAGATTTTTCTGGTGTCATGTAGTTTACGAGTTTGGCCTTTACAGACCACGGGTAGCAGCAGGTCTGATATGATTGAAAGTTCTATTTTATTACAATATAAACAATATCAAAGGAATAACGTTAAAGGGACGTCCCATCCCTAAGTGAAATTTAAGGTGGTTTTCCAGGAACACTACTCAGAGTAACTCGGACCGATGCAACTCGGCCCTACCACTGTCTTCACGGGTACGGCTCGGTATTTTCCCTCTTTCTCCCCTATTTTAAGTCTCTGCTTCGTTGAGGTACCTGGCAAGGCTGAGTCGGGCCGGCATCGTGATTCTGGCCGCTGATTGGCTAGGGGGTGGAGTCACTCGTTGCTGTAAAGTTTTTTGCTTTCTGTTTCACTGCCTGCGGCCATTTACTGGTTCAGTCTGACATAAAGCCATAAAACTGTGCAAAATATTCAGCAACACCAACATTTTTCAGCTGAGTTGTGTTTCTGTGGAGCATACAGATTACCTTGCACTGTTAACTCATCCCCTCATGTTATTTTGTCATGAGTAAAATGTTATGTCAATGTTACCAGCTACACATATTACTGTTTCTTAGATCTCTATCTTTTTAACAGAATTAGTGCATTTCTTTCTATTTGATTGGCAAGTCTTCCCCCTCCTTGTGGAAGATCTAAGTACTGCAGCACATGAGTGTCAATTATATTGTGTTATTACCATTGTAATATTGTAAATTTACCAAATACAATGTTTTTAACTATTGCATTTTGTCTTCTAACATAAGAATAGATAAATCCTTTGGGGGGAAAAAATCTGTTATAGTTTTAGGCATTAAAATGGTCAATAGCTCTTCTTAATAATTGTGACAACACATTTAATATCTAAACACTTTTCAAAAATAGTAACCTTCTATGACATGAATTTTTATTGAAGGTGGGAAAAGTTTTCTCTTGTAAAGATATCAGTCCTAAAATGTTTTTATAGAAACCAACCAAAATCCAAATTCTTTTCGCAGAAACGAATCAGCTTTGAGCCGACAACAACGTACCTTCTGAAGGACTTGAAACCCTTCACTACTTACGCTTTTCGCCTGGCGGCACGTAGTAAACATGGAGTCGGGGCTTACACCAGCGAGATCTCTGCAGAAACACCACAGACACGTAGGTCCCTTTCTTTATCCGACCAAGCTACAGAGGAAGGACATTTTCAAATGCATCAGAATTTGTTTCGGAGCTACAACAAAGTTTTATGACAAATTTCAGAAATAACTGACCCAACTCCAATAAGGAAGATTTTCTTTTTAAGTTTGATGCATTTGAAAATTGGGTGTAAATGTTCAAACAATTGTACGGAATCTTATTTGACCATGAAGCATTCACTCTGAAAGGTTGCACTGACCGTGTAAACAGGCTTTCCTGCATCAGGAGGCAAGGTTATGAAAATTTAAACTATATTTTGATTGGAAAAATAATTGAGCTGAAATTCCCCTAAGTGATGGATCATTTATATCAAATCAGAATTTGTTTCTGTTTTCTGATGAAAAAAAGAGGGTGGATTAGCTCTTTGAAAGCCTTGCCTCTTGGTACAGCCCAAAACCAGAGAGAAAGAATTAGTTTAGAGTGAGCTTTCTATGTATCAACTATGGTTAAACAAATTATCTGAATGTTACAAGGACTTTAAAGTATTTTTTTTTTCAAACAAATTTCGAATAAGTGCACCTTTTAAAATGTAATCAAAAATTTGGAGCTACACCATCATAGAAAGCTCAAAGCAAGAACCTTTTCTTGCCAGGGAATCTCAGATTTATGAAAAAGAAATCAAATGAACAATAAGAAAATTGGATTGTACCGATGAGTGCAAAAGGAATCAAATGTGGTTCCAAATTAAATAAAACCAGAGTTTGAACATTTAGCATAAATCTGAGAGATCTAACACTTAGAGGCAGAAATCAGGTGGGTATAAAATGCTCGGATGTTGTAATTCTGCCCAGATTTATGTTGTTATTATGTTTAAAAAGCATGCATATGTCATCAGAATCTAAGAAATCAGTCATGTCTCCTTGGGAAGTTCTCTTTTGTACAATCAGGCTTTTACCACAAACCAACAGGCTACGGAAAGGTTGGTGGCAAATACAACATTTTTTTCTATTCCTAAAATAGAGAGAGCATCAACCTTTATGTTTTTGGATTGATGGTAACTGCTTGCAAAAGTTCTTACATTTCTCACATTTATGTAGAATGATTTCTGAAGACATTTGGTTTTTATTTACGATTTCTTGAATTTAAGAGAAGCTGTACCGGAATATGTAATATTTTTTCCTTTTTTTATTATTTCGTAATTTTGTCATGACAAAGGTAGGTGATATTGTGTAAAGCTGTCCATTTCCCAATCACCTCCTTCCATTCATTGTAAATGTTAGCATTTTTGTGTTTCTTTACATTTTTTGTCTCTGATCTTTGATTTTAACATGTACTTACTGTAGGTCGTCATCATTCTACATCATTTTATTTTTCCCTTTTTTTGTCTTTTGTTCATTTTCTCCATCATCATCTTGACAAAACCAAAAAACTGAATCTCCTTTGAAACCAACAAACCCAACTCAATGAATGGCCTCAACAAACAAATCAAATTCTACAAACCCAATCCACCAAGCAGAACCCGCAGGCCCACCTCAGGATGTAAATTGTTATAGCCCCAGCTCCACCAACATCCGGGTAAGTTGGCGGCCACCCCCAATGGAGTTACAAAACGGGATCATAACCCAGTACGTCATCCAATATGCTGCAACCGAAGGCGATGATACAACAGCTCGTCAAATCTCCAACATCCCACCGGAAAGCTCTGAGTACCTTTTGGAAAACTTGGAAAAATGGACAGAGTACCGTGTGACGGTCATTGCTCATACTGACGTTGGAGCAGGACCGGAGAGCCTGCCGCAGCTTGTCCGCACAGAGGAGGATGGTATGTGTTAGCTAAAAAGAACTCCAGCTGCAAATCCAACCTTTTTTTTTTTCTTTAACCTTCCCCGTTCAAACACTAATAACCTTGCCTATATCTACCTCTTCTACTTCTTCTTTCTTGCCCCAACCCCCTTCTGCCTGCTTCTGAAATGAACTGCTCTATTCCGGACAAAAGTTCTATTTTTCATATTTTTAAACACAAACTGTGACTCATGCAAGCACCATTTTTTTTCTTTTTTTTTTTCCTCCTGACGCTGCTCAATTTCAACACATGGTATGGCATTTTTGACCTTCAGGCCTTTAACATTCCAGTCCCGACTGTCACTTTTTACCAAAAAAAAAAAATTTTCATTCAAAATTTTTTTTTAATGCAACCCAAGATTTGTTTGAGACTTTTACAAAGGATTGATTTATAGACAGTGGGGATTTTTTGAAGGCCATTTTGAATATTTTTCCACTCATGTGAGAATCATTTTTATTTTTTATATATATATTTTTTTAATTCACTTAATAGCCAAAATTCTTGTTGCACTTCAAGCATTCAAAAGTCTTGAAGTCCTATTTTTGACTCCACTTTTCTATTTTGGCTAAACACATTTTTTTTTTTATCCCATGTTTTTAAAGTTCACTCTGCTCATTTTCAATGTTTCAGGATTAGGTCAGTCGTCAGACCTGTTTTTGCAGTTGTTTTTTTGTTTTTTACCCTCCTTACCATTGTTGAAATATTAATGTCATGCAGTGCTTGTTGCAGTTTGCGGCACTTTTGTGCCATTTTTTAATTTTTTCTCCTCCTTTTTGGTCACTGCGGCGTTGGGCAAGGCTTTTATAAGAGAGGTGAAGGGGTGCTCTATAATTTTGACCTTCTTTCTTTTATCCCCCATGGTGTTCCTCCAGTTCCTAGTGGGCCACCTCGTAAAGTTGAGGTGGAGGCTGTCAACTCTTCATCAATTAAAGTGATCTGGCGTTCGCCGGTGCCTACCAAGCAGCACGGTCAGATCCGAGGATACCAGGTGCACTATGTCAAGATGGTTAATGGGGAGCCCACAGGACAGCCAGTCATCAAGGACATCCTGATTGATGATGCCCAGGTACAGCACCCCACACAGCCAGTCACCTCATTCCTCAAACAAACAGTTCGGCTTTCTGTTCCTCACCTTGTCAGAATCAGACGGGTTTTGTTGCCATATGTGCAAGAATCACAACATTAGGAAATTGCTGTGGTACTTGGTGCAGCTTGTATTTTTTCTTCATCAAATAGCTTTTTTCCCCCTCAAACCTCTATGTTTTATGATCCGAACACATTTATTTGGAAAATAAAATCAGATTAGGGTGGGACAGATCGAAATGAAATTAAATGTATTGTGATCTATTTACATTTACTGCTGATTTTAATAACACATATTTACTGGGTACAATGGTCGTTCTTATGTTTTATCTCTTCTCTCCCTTTACCCTGAAATAACCAGTGGGAGTATGACGATTCAACTGATCATGTGAGTATATAAACTTGAAACTCTCTATAATGATCACCTCCTAAAATATTAAGTATAGGCTCTTTATCATTTTTGATAAGTGGGAAATTAAAAATTTAAATGATTGCTTTATTATCTAATTTGATTGATTGGAGATTACATTTTAACAAAATTGTACCTTCCTTTTGGTGAACAACTGAAAGACCTTCATCACTTCTCTTACCAAAGGATGTTTTCAGTGTTTGTGATTATTACACCGTTACATACCACATATATCATGTGTTTGCCTGCAAGTGCAAATATTAGAGTTCTGTAGCTTAAGTCTTTCATCATTTCAGGAAATGATCATCCCAGAGCTTCAGGCTGAGACCACATATTCAGTAACAGTGGCAGCCTACACCACAAAAGGGGATGGTGCTCGTAGCAAGCCCAAACTCATCACCACCACTGGTGCAGGTAAAAAATTAACTTGTGTTTTATGTACTAAAAATGTATGTTTTTACTTTGCAAATTAAAGAAAATGCAAGCTGGAAAGAGCATCATGAGAGGAAAAGGCTTTATTTGGAATGTACCAATAACAATTATCTGTGAGGGTGCAAATTTTGTGTAGAGTAACAGTCTGAGAATGCTTCAGTTAGTATTTCACTGGATTGCAACTAAAAGAAGAGACACATTTGAAAGTTGCAGCCCAGTGAAATAATGGCTTTAAAAAGTGTACTTTTATCTCTCTAAAACCTTGTTCTTTTCTTCCAATATTGCCAATAGTTCCAGAGAAACCTCGTCTTATGGTCAGTACTACTAACATGGGCACAGCTCTACTCCAATGGCATCCCCCAGCAGTAACACATGGGCCCCTGCAAGGTTATCGCCTTCGCTTTGGTCGCAAAGACGTGGATCCATTGACTGTTATTGAGTTCCCAGAGCGAGAAAACCACTACACAACCAAAGAGATTCATAAGGGGGCCTCATACACTTTCCGCCTTTCAGCACGTAACAAGGTGGGCTTTGGCGAAGAGACGGTCAAAGAAGTTACCACAAACGAGGACGTTCCAAGCGGCTACCCTCAGAACATTAAAGCCGAGGGTGCCACCACCTCCACTGTTCAGGTCAGCTGGCAGCCCGTGCTGCTGGCAGAGAGAAACGGTCAAATAGTAAAATATGCTCTGCAATACAAAGACATCAACAGCCCACGCAGTCCCTCCGAGCTCTTCATCACTGCCCCAGAATCGACTGTCCTCCTGGATGGCCTTAGAGCAGACACCACTTATGATATTAAAATGTGTGCCTTCACCAGCAAGGGCTCTGGTCCCTATAGCCCAAGTGTCCAGTTCAGAACACAGCCCGTGGATCAAGGTAGGACCAGTCCCTGAACTTTCTTAGTCCTTTCCTTTATAAATACAATCTTTTCCTGTACAACCACAACAACATCCTCTGAATGCCTCAAATGGCAGACCCAACCAAAAGACTCCGGTACTAACATTGTGCCCTATCATTATTTTTTTTTATCCTACAATTTAAAAACTCACTCACATTGAGTAAGTATGTATGTCTCTTTGTGTCTTGTCAGTTAAGTAAAGGTCAGTCATTAATTTTAAAAGTTGGTGTAAGAAGGTAAGAGGACAGTTTTGAGTTCAGCATAGCACTTCATTCTGCCTGGTTTTGAAGAAGACATTTCCAGGTAAGCATTTAGTGTGGGACTGCTGGAAGACAGACAGGAAAAGGATATTTTGTCTAAATCATCTGCTCCCCCTTTCTTTTAGCAGTGTTTGCAAAAAATTTTCACGTGAAAGCTGCTATGAAGACTTCTGTATTACTGATGTGGGATATTCCAGACTCTTACAATGCTGCACAACCTTTCACTGTGAGCATTTCCTTTTGTTTACGTAGAGCCCAGTTGAATACAGAACCAAAAATGAGTCGTGTCTGCATGAAACAACACATGATTTTCCCAACAGATCCTCTATGATAATGGGCAGAGTGTGGAGGTGGACGGCAAGTTAACACAGAAGCTTATCACGGGCCTTCAACCAGAGACTCAATACTCCTTCCTCTTGACCAACCGCGGCAACAGTGCCGGAGGTTTGCAGCATCGAGTGTCAACAATGACTGCTCCAGACGTGCTACGCACCAAGCCCTACATGGTTGGAAAGACCAACTCAGATGGAATGGTAACTGTAGAGCTACCATCAGTGCAGACGTCTGAGAGAGTATGGTAAGCATCCAGGATTAATGTCAGTACCAGTTTACAGCAGAAAACGATCTAACTCTAGACATTTAACAGTCTGTGTCTAAGTTTAGCTGTTAGATTGGGTTGCTTTCAAAATTAGGTTAAAGTCAATGCTCCAGCCTATGAAGGCAAATCTACGCAACATAGCCCCACTTGGATTTGCTGGTTGCCAGTGCACATGATCAGAATATATTTTGATTTGACATAAAAAAAATCTTATCTGCAGAAAATTTGATTTGTTAGGAAATGACAACAGTAACAGGGGCCTGCCACTGTCATATCTACAGCCTAATGATAACTATTTTATACTGATGCTCTATGAATGAAAATACACAACTTAACTTGGTAGTCGACCTTGCCAGGGGTATTTTCTTCTAAAACAGCCATTTATATGCATCCCTGCATTCAGTGTAATAGTCACTTCACCTCAGTTGTTGCACACTGAAACAGACCGACTCTTTTAAAGACTCTCCTCTACCCTATATAAAGACTCTGACAACCCTTTAGCAAAGCTCATGGTTGTCAGAAGGCTAAAGGACACATCTGATAGCATAATAAAGCTTTAAACATAGTTTCTGATGGCGTTGAGTGTAATAGCCCAGACGTGGGCAATTCTGATCCTTGGGTACCACTAGCCTGTATGTTTTAGATGTTTCCTTGCTCCAACACACCTCATCAAATGGCCTTGCCTCTTCAGTAGCCTTTTTTATAAGAAAGACCATGCCAGCAAATCTGCGTAATATTACCGCAATGGTATGTCTATGAACGTGCCATGCCGGCATGGCGTGCAAATTTTGCGGCATTCGTTCCGCCTCGCTTGGTAGTAATATTGCGGTAGTGGTCTGTCGTATGCGTCCTGGCGCAACAGAGGCAGATGTCATGATGACATGGGGAGTTATTGCTGAGCTCCGGCTGGCAAATTTATTGAAAATGAAAGTAAACACAGGCAATAAGGTTTGCTTTTTGAACAATATCAGCTGAGATGGCAAACTAGAGCGCCGCAGCGCTCCATGAGCCTCTGTTAGAGCTGAAGCTCAGATCACCAGAGACTGCACAGGGACTGATAGGGACAGACACCTTTAGGAGCTGCTTGTTAAAAAATAAACGTAACGATCACAGCTTCAATTGCAATAAAAAACATGTTTCGTCCAAGATAAACCGAAGTCTGCGGCAGCGCAGAGACCGCCCCCATACCCCCTTTATGCCACCATCACCTAATCTTTTATCAAATTGCCACGATTTCACCACATTACCTTATAAACAACCTTTATCCTTCCCAGGGAGCCGCGGCAAATCCCGTTTTGCAAACGCTATGGTCCTGTAAAAACAGCTAGTTTGTTATTAACTCCTGCAAAAGTCTGGTGATAATGTATTCATTTAGGTTTTTTGAATAAAAATAAATAAATCATTCAGGACATTGGCCCTTGACGAATGGAACTGCCCACCTTTGTGCTACCAGAGCCAAAACCAATCAACAGGGTAGAAATTTACCCCAGAAATGGCCCTGGTAGGGAAGTAATTGATAAGTAGAAGAAGAAGTTTACAGCACTTTTCAAAGACACAAGTCACAAAGGGCTTCTCAGACAAAAACAAACATACAGTGAAAGACAGAATTACAGTAAATCAATAAATAAAACAGCATTACAGTAAACTGTCAATTTTCAATGAAAGTGAGACTAGTGGTGAGGAGGGATTAAGGAAAAGACAGCCAAAATTAAACCTAGGAAATTTAAGGTGAGTTTTCACCAGTTTGGGGATGGTGTAGGTAGCCAGAGGGGGGCAAAACAGAATTAGTATAGACTAAACAGCAGAACTTGTATCATGAAACATTGAGTAGAGAACTAAACGTAGCCAGCCAGGAATTACTAAGTAAGTGAAATCATTAGACTTCTCAGATGCCGAGAGGTACAGTGTCCGCATTTGGAGATTGGGGTTCAAATCCCGGTCAGGTCATACCAAAGACTTTAAAAAGGGGGTCCAATGCCTCCCTGCTTGACACTCAGCTTCAAGGGGTTGGGGGGTTTAAACCACCAAACAGTTCCAGAGCGCAGCTGCAGCTCACCTTTCACTGTGGGGCGCTACTGCTGAGCTCCAGCAGGAAACAATATTGAAATTGAAAGTAAACCTGGGCCATAAGTTTTGCTTTTGTAAACAGAACCAGCTGAGATGATAAACCGAAGTGATGCAGAGCTCCAGGAGCTTCTCACCATTAGAGCTGGAGATCAGATCACCAGAGACTGCACAGGGACTGTGGAGGACAGACACCTTTTAGGGGCAGCTTGTTAAAAAAAAAAAAACTCAATGAGTGTGGCTTCCATCACAATAAAAAGGAAGTTATGTTCAAGTTAAACTGAAGCACAGCCATGCAGAGAACGTTCCATACCTTCTTTATACCGCCATTGCATAATTTTTTGTAATAAGGACATGATTGCACCACATTACCACCACAGACTGACCACTTACTGTATAAACAACATAAGGCTCCCTGATTCCGGCTTGGCGTTGCAGCAAATTGGCAGCAT
The DNA here is from genome assembly GCF_043380555.1 of Nothobranchius furzeri. Taxonomy (NCBI): domain Eukaryota; kingdom Metazoa; phylum Chordata; class Actinopteri; order Cyprinodontiformes; family Nothobranchiidae; genus Nothobranchius; species Nothobranchius furzeri. Next base: position 69,973,904 of record NC_091742.1, read on the forward strand.
TGTTTTCTAAAAGAGGCTAAAATGTGGTCAGCCAAGAATTACTAAGTCAGTGAAAACATTGATTAGGCTAAAGGTGGAATGTGACTAGAACTAATGCAGTAAATAATTACCTTGTGTAGCGCATTTCTGAGTCCAGGGAGTCCAAATCACTTTATTCTAGTCAGTCATTCATCCATTCACATACACTAGGTCCAGCCACCCTACGGTGCACTGACAGAGGTATGGTAAAATAGCACTTTTGAAAGTAGCTGGAGCTTTTAGGAAGGCTGAGGAGCACTCAATACTTTTGATTGAGTTAAGTTGGGTACCTATATTGAGTCTGAAAGTGTTTTTTGTTTTGTTTTTTTGTTTCAGTTTTTAAGTTTAATAGGTGCATGAATAACAAGTTAGTAATACATCGGTATATTCATGCCAAATCAGCCACCAGCTTCTTAGTCCAAGACTTCGTACCAGGATCAGCTACTGAAAACACTTAGATGGTTATTTCCCCAGCTTTTCTTTATATATATATATATATATATATATATATATATATATAATATATTTAATGTTTTTTAAATATTTTTTTTATCCTCCAGGGGGTATTACATCGTGGTTGTACCACTGAAGAAGCAGCGCACTGGGAAATTTTTCAAACCATGGGACAGTCCTGATGAGATGAACTTGGATGAGGTAAATCCCAAAAGAGTATCCTGTTATACTGACTCACGCTGCCGAGAAAGATCAGTAAAAAAGTGTAAAAGACAGCTCAAGTCATTCTTGTGTTATTGCTACTCAGTTTGTAACTCAGCCCTACATACCTATGAGCACATGCCACATATTGATTTTCTGAAAAAAACTAGAGTAAACAAGTTGAGGCCGGTAAGAGGACAAGAGAGACAGGAGATAAGTCTTTTTGATTGATGCAAATAGCTCCAGAGAGCACTGTTCATATGGAAATGAGAACATAAAGTAGCCATCAATCCCATTGCAAACTCAACCCCATCACTACCACCACCTCCTCGTTGTGTCTGCAATAATTACCTGAAGAGCTGCATTGGGCCTTCGTGGCTCTTCTCATTCCAGGCAAACCTCGGCTACCACATGCGTATAAAACACTTGAAAACTTTTATATTTAGCCAGTAGATTATTCTAGAGCTTTGATGCATCTCATGGAAATTAAAGCTTTTACCACAACACACTTTAGGCTGTTTTATGTTATCCTTTAAATAAAGTATTATGTACATGCACTACTTTACTTAATATTGAGTATACAGAATAAAAGGTTATAGTATAAAAAAGTTAGGCCCATTTCAGTTTGAGAGTTTTACATAACAAGATGCAATAAAATAATCTGAATGTTCAAATCTAACCTCTAGTACAAAAACACATGACCGATCCCACCATGTTATCATTAAACAGAAGAGTTGCATTTGAAAAATTTAAACTTATTGCTTTCAAAGGGATTTTTTGGGCAGTTTATTTTTCCAGGACATACATGCATGTGTTAACATGTTGTTTGGGAGGAGCAACGGCAGGAATTGTTGCTTCCCATCAACATGGGAAGGGTTAAAGCTGCTATAGCCAATCTACAAAACCAGCTATGTTTTGAACACAAACATGATCACAAAACACTCACCCCTCCCCTCGGGTATCTTCATTGAGATGCTTCTGCCGAAACCAGAAATTCACATTGCCAGAGGAAATGAGAGAGCGCTAAACAACGGTCACTGTTTTCTAGGTCTTTTGTTGTCCTTGACTTCAAATAGTGTTTTTCTTTTTGGAACTCTGGTAGTTTGTCCTAAAGTTTAATTTGCTGCAGTGGGCTGTTTCGCCTTCCTTGATGTTATTGCTGCAAACCTCTCTCACCAGTGGTGTTCTGTAGCTAAATACGCGAGAGTGTTATGAATGCAGGACCCAGACAAGTGCGGTGGTTTGGCGTGACCAGATGATTTATGGTCGCTATGTGTTATTGGTAGATGTTTTAGACAAATGCAACATACACACTTTATTTTAAAAAAGGGTGGCACAAGAGTTAAGTGCTCACCCCGTTATCAGAAGGTTGCAGGTTTGAGCCTCACACAGTCTGTCGCTGTTGTTGTGTCCTGGGGCAAGACACTTAACCCACCTTGCCTATTGCTGATGTTCAGAGGGACCGGTAGCTCTTGTGTTTGGCAGCCTCACCTCCGTTAGTGTGCCCCAGGGCAGCTGTGGCTACATTGTAGCTCATCACCACCAGGGTGTGAATGTGTGTGTGAAGGGATGAATGACTGATTGTGTTGTTAAGTGCCTTGGTGGGTTTCAGGATTCTAGTAGGCGCTATATAAAATACAGGCCATTTTACCATATTATTATCTCCAATATATTCATAGCTAAACTATATTAGAATGTTGTTAAGAGACATGACAAATATGTGTGTGTGCCAGAGGTTCGGGGAGCCGTCAGGCTGAAGAAGGAGGCCTACAGGGCGTGGCTGGTCTGTGGGTCTCCGGAGGCAGCAGACAGGTACCGGATAGCCAAGCGGGGTGCAGCAGTGGCAGTTGCCGAGGCAAAATCTCGGGCGTGGGAGGAGTTTGGTGAGGCCATGGAGAAAGACTATCGATCGGCTCCAAAGAGGTTCTGGCAAACTGTCCGGCGCCTCAGGAGAGGAAGGCAGCAACTCGCTCACACTGTTTACAGTGGGGATGGGGAGCTGCTGACGTCAACTGAGGCTATAGTCGGACGGTGGAAGGAATACTTTGAGGAGCTCCTCAATCCCACCAATGCGCATTCCGAGGAGGAACCAGAGCTGGGAGGCCTGGGGATGGACTGTCCGATCTCGGGGGCAGAAGTTGCTGAGGTAGTCAAACAACTACACAGCGGCGGAGCCACGGGGGCGGATGAGGTTCGTCCTGGGTATCTCAAGGCTATGGATGTTGTAGGGCTTTCATGGTTGACACGTCTCTACAACATTGCGTGGTCATCGGGGGCAGTTCCTAGGGAGTGGCAGACCGGGGTGGTGGTCCCCATCTTTAAGAAGGGTGACCTGAGGGTGTGTTCCAACTATAGGGGGATCACACTCCTCAGCCTCCCTGGAAAGGTCTACTCCAGGGTACTGGAGAGGAGGGTCCGATCGATAGTTGAATCTCAGATAGAGGAGGAGCAATGTGGTTTTCGTCCTGGCCGTGGAACTGTGGACCAGCTCTATACCCTTGCAAGGGTGATGGAGGGGGCATGGGAGTTTGCCCAACCAATCCACATGTGCTTTGTGGATTTGGAGAAGGCTTATGACCGTGTCCCCAGGGGCACCCTGTGGGGGACGCTCCAGGAGTATGGGGTGGGTGGCTTTCTGTTAAGGGCCATTCAGTCCCTTTACCAGAGGAGCGTGAGTTTGGTCCGCATAGCCGGTAGTAAGTCGGACCTGTTCCCAGTGAGGGTTGGACTCCGCCAGGGCTGCCCTTTGTCACCGGTTCTGTTCATCACTTTTATGGACAGAATTTCTAGACGCAGCCGTGGTGTGGAGTGTGTCGAGTTTGGTGGCAGGAGAATCTCGTCTCTGCTTTTTGCGGATGATGTGGTCCTCCTAGCTTCATCCAGCTCTGACCTTCAGCTCTTGCTGGGTAGGTTCGCGGCCGAATGTGAAGCGGCTGGGATGAGGATCAGCACCTCCAAATCTGAGACCATGGTTCTCGACCGGAAAAGGGTGGCTTGCCACCTCCGGGTCGGGGGAGAGGTCCTACCTCAAGTGGAGGAGTTTAAGTATCTCGGGGTCTTGTTCACGAGTGAGGGTAGGAGGGATCGGGAGATCGACAGGCGGATTGGTTCGGCGTCTGCAGTGATGCGGACGCTGAGCCGATCTGTCGTGGGGAAGAGGGAGCTGAGCCAGAAAGCCAGGCTCTCGATTTACCGGTCGATCTACGTCCCAATCCTCACCTATGGTCATGAGCTTTGGGTAATGACCGAAAGAACGAGATCGCGGATACAAGCGGCCGAAATGAGTTTCCTCCGTAGGGTGGCCCGGCTCAGCCTTAGAGATAGGGTGAGGAGCTCGGACATTCGGGAGGGACTCGGAGTAGAACCGCTGCTCCTCCGGATCGAAAGGAGCCAGTTGAGGTGGTTTGGGCATCTGGTCAGGATGCCTCCTGGACGCCTCCCCGGGGAGGTGTTTCGGGCATGTCCTGCCGGCAGAAGGCCCCCGGGTCGACCCAGGACACGTTGGAGAGGTTACATCTCCAATCTGGTCCGGGAACGCCTTGGGGTCCTGCCGGAGGAGCTGGTGGACAAGGCCGGGGAGAGGACGGCCTGGAGCTCCCTAGTTGGGATGCTGCCCCCGCGACCCGGACCCGGATAAGCGGAGGAAGACGAGACGAGACGAGACGGGCTAATTTGTTTTCCAGATTTGCCATTGCAGCTTTAAAGGTCATTATCAAACAATTTGGAGTCCTAAATCCTACAGCGAGAAAATATATTTACAAGTGGAAAACATTTAAGAGCGGATTCCTTTGCATGCTCACTTCAAGGTCAGAAAAAAGGAGCTTTATCTCACACATTATCAGCCAAAGACTGCAGCTTAAAAGTTGAATTTCATGATTGTAAAATGAGAAAAAGACTGAACAAAAACAGGCTTCTTCTGAAGGTTTAATGGTAAAATAAACTTTATCTTGAAGAAAGACAGCAGCATTACTCGGGTTCCTAAAATAGCATTTAAATGATCTGAGGATTTTGTGAACAATTTTCTTTGGGTCAATGAGATCCATAATGTTTGGATAAAACCACATTGCACAACAGGACAAGCAGCTAAAACTCAATGTCAGCACGGTGGTGGAGGGCTGATCATAGTGTCTTATGATATGGGCAAATAGTTTTCTCTGGAATAAGGGTTGGTTGGTTTGTTGGTTGATTTGGGCACCTTGCATTCATTGAAGTTTTCTAGAGTCAATATTGAATCTATCCATCTGACATCTGAAGCTATGACCAAACTGGTAATGAAACAAGACAATAAACTCAACAATTAAATACTTAATTTCATGACCGAAAGGACAGCAATCAAGGTGGTGTAAAGGTCTAGTCCAACATCTACCTGATTGAAATACTCTGGTTGGACTTTTAAAGAGCTGACCAAAATAAGGTAAAAAAAAAAAATAAATAAATAAAAACCCTTCCTCTCAAGGATGCTAAAAGTGATCCAACAGGATGTTGGTGTATTGAATAGACTTGGTGAAATCTGTTTTTTTATGCTTAAAGTTAGACATACGTGTTTCCAACCTGACAAAGAATACATTTATTTTATTTTGTCAAGAAATGGAAAACTCCCAAACTGAACTCAACTTCCTTTTTAGCAAAAACAGCCAACAATTCCCATGGAATGAATCTAACTCTACATCACATGACTAGAAGAATAAAAGATAACACACAGCGTCTCATCTGACAACGCCTTTGCAGTCGTGCCTACAGGCCCTTGTCTGCAGCCTTGACCAATTGCCCAAAAGTCACCCCTCTGTCAGAATTTATTTGTTTGTCAATATTGGCACTCACCTTTTCACAACTTTTCCCAAGGGCGGCTAGATTTAGTTGTGTTGACAGGAGAGATGATTGAAGACATTATCGGGCAGCACCAACAGCCCCGCAGCCAAAACAAAGCACACACAGGACCGCACACACAATATATATGATGTGAATGACACACACGCACACACAGATTTCCAGTTGCACGAGTCAGATATATACATTCAGATGCAGACTGGGTTCGCGTAATTATCATCAATATTCTTTGTTCTTGACATTTAAACTCTATTGATACTTGACTAAATGAAATCGTAGATTTTCTTGTTGTTTGAAGTCTCTGATAGTAAAATGGCCTGTATTTATAGAACACCTGTTAGAGTCCTAAAATCCCCCCAAGGCACTTTACAAGACAACGGTCATTTATCCTTGCATGCACACATTTACAGTAAAAGGGTTGAAATGATTTTGGATGAGCAAAGTCAGACAAAGATAATCTGAGAAAATATAAAGTGCGGTTTTCCCATGATGATTTCATTAATGAAGGGAATAACAATTTCTAAACCAACCTGTCCTTGTGTAGAAAGGGAACTCTCTTTAATTACGTAACTGGTTGTAAGACATTGAAGTAACAGCTACAGTCAGTTGTTTGAGATTACAGGTAATGAGTCTCTTACACTACTGTGAAGAAATATTAGCCCACCCTTCTTTACAGAATGGTTTTCATTCAGCCAAATTGAGGGTTTTCCAGCATAAAGGATCTGTTTAAAGGAGAAATATGTAAGAATTCTACAGTGAAATAATCACAAAAAAGTCTAATGTCTCAATCATGTTGAAAGGAAGGTGACATTGAAACAGATGCCTTTCCTAGACAGATGGGGGTTGCCAGTTATTCTCCTTAAAAAAAAGATGGACGTAGTTACTGTTTACAGTCAGTGAGTTTGGGAGGTTGCCATGTCTCCGCCAACCTAATACTGCTGCGCTAGCATTTGTAATTCAACAGCATAAAGCAAAAAGCTCCAGAGTTGTTTAAAGAACCAAAGCCAGTAAACAGGATTGACCCAGAAGTTCTTTTTTGTACCCCTGAGAAGCCACAGCATCTTTTTGTTTTACTCTAATATCAGGTGAAGCAGGCTAGAGGCTAACAATGCTAACGGTTAGAAATAAATAGTCAGCTCGAAAAATTTCTGAAGCTACTTTTTCATTTACCAACAACTCGACATTACAGTGAAATGTGTGTGTGAAGTGACTCATTTGTGGCATTTTACTTTCAATCATTGAATCCTTCAGAACTTTAATATCAAGCTAAAAGCATAATGGCTAACAACCACACTTCCTGTAATGCCAGAGGAATATTACTGTAATAAGTGTAGTTAGTGATCTCTATGTAAAACACCAAAGAGTGCTAACACCAGATATAATAATTTATTGTCTATTAACTTACTGTGTATGACTCGTCACTTGTCATCTAAAAATTTCTAGTGCAACACATAACTGGCAACAGCCACGAAACTCATGGAACGGCAGTGAGATAGTGATAGTAGTTACCAAATTTGACCACATGATGTCATTCTTATATACTGCACATTTAAAGTGAAAGGTCAGACATTCTCCTTCAGGGTTTTTGCTAGTGAGAAAAATTTATGATTTCATCAATTACAGCAAGTGGCCAGCACCGTGCTTGACGATGTTCTTTTTTGGAAATGCAGTGTTAGTTTAACATCAGATGTAACCAGAGGCACACTTTTAAGAAAGTTCCTCATTTTTCTTGTCTACATAATATTTTCCAAAAGTCTTGGAGATCATCGAGATTATTTAGATACATTTTTGCTCTTGTTGGTCTTGGAAAGCCCCTTGAGGTCAATTTTGCATCTAATTTTTATTGAATCAGGACATCTAACCTTAACTTTAACCTAGGACTGCAGTGATGCTTTTCATATCTGGCTGCATGGTGGCGCAGGGGTTAGCACTGTTGCCTCGCAGCACGAAGGTCGCAGGCTTGAAACTCGGCTGCGGCCTTTCTGCATGGAGTTCTCCCCATGCATGCGTGGGTTTCCTCCGGGTACTCCGGTTTCCCCCACAGATCACAACATGCCCTATAGGTTATAAATTGTAAGTGGCTTTGGATAAAAGCGTCTGCTAAATAAGTAAACATAAACATATCATTTAGCCTGCTTCACATGTCAAATTCAGGATGTAAGAGCCAGGATGGGTTGGATGACATTTTTCTCCAATAGTTTGAAAACTGTATTTTGTATTTTCTCAAGTTATCTGCCTGGTGTTAAAATTAATTTACTGATCTGAAAACTTTAGGTGTGTCAGCAAAAGCATTAGAAACCTGTCACGACAACATTTTCACAACACTGTCCTTGTTGGCAATATTTCAAACTTTTCTTCACTTTATGTATGCTGGATTCATGTTCAGAGGGAAATAAATTACACTACACTTATCAAACACTGCTAAATTCTCCCCAGACTCTATTTGTCGATCTGTTTAGGCAGAAAAGCTTTTGATAGTATCAAAAGAACAAAATTCAGTTTTTTCTTACCATTTGAAGTTGTTAGATAATCCTCAACTGCTTCATATGCAGGAAATCCACACAATCTTTTAATCTAAGATCGTGTGCAGTTTAAAATACAGATGAAGTAAATCATTGATCTTTCCTCTAATGTCCCCCCCCCCCCCCTCTTTTTTTTAGCAATCAGCGTTTTTCAGCTCAGCAGTCAAATGAGATAGGCACATTCAGTGAGTGTGGACTTGTATTTCATGTGGAACCTTATCAACTGTCTTTCCTCTTCTACTGTAGCTGCTGAAGGAGATAAACCAAACTAGCCGAGGCCTTCGTTTCCAGAGGCACGCGGAACCCAAAGCCTATATCGCTGCCTACTTCAAAGACCTGCCCAAGGAGTTCACCCTGGGAGATGGCAAGATCTACGGAGACTTTGAAAACAAGCAACTCCAGAATGGCCAGGAATACATCTTCTTTGTGCTTGCTGTGCTGGAGATGTCTGAAAATGCAAGTGTGGTGCTTTTCATGTCTATTTTTCTACTTGACTTCATCTAGACACTAGTTTGTTTCACTGGGGAAAAAAATTCCTTACTGGTTTATTTCATGTTCTTTGTTCTATAAACTGTTCAAAGGCGGTTAAATCCACTCCATCTCGGCCAAAGGTCAAAGTTTCCCTCTGGTCAGATGTGGGACTCTGAGCACTCGTGAGGCTTTGGCTTGAAATCTTAAAGCAGCAGCAGGCCGAAGCAGCTGACCCTTTCCGCTTTAGGGCAAAAAACCCCTTAAGACCTGAGCTGATCGCAAGAACACCTCGATAACAGAGCTCCTCTTTAATTGCATCCTACGTGTGGTCCACCTTATCTCCGCTGCAGCAGCTAGTGTGTGTTTGTGTGCCTGCGTGTGTGTACGGAAGACCAGAAAGCAGCATGATTAGGCAGCTGCAGGCGAGATGATGGATTTGATGAGCTCCTGGGTTTATAGTGCCGCCTCACTCTCTTCACTAACCCTGAGTTCAGGTAGAGCAAAAAAACGATAATGATGGACAGAGGCAAATCTCTAATTTGCCCACTGAGGCATACATTTTCTTCCCCGAAGACCTTTTTTTTTTATCTTTACTTAGAATATAAAATAGTTCAATCAGCTTTGTCCTGTATAGGAGAGATAGGGAGATAATTGTGATTGGTCCATCTGCAGCATAGGGGAAAATTTGGACAGGAAAACTTTGAATTAGCTTTCAGTTTGTGTTCATGCCAGCTTTGTTTTATGTTGCCTTTTTGCTGGTATTTTCACTGAAACTGTGTTTTAATCAGTTTTACACACCAAATTAGTCAAGAATGATCACTATAGTGTACTCTGTTATGTAATTCTCCTTTCTAATGATGTTCTGCTGTTTTTTTTAATGTCCCTAAATGCTGTAGTCAAATCAAACTGAACAACTTTAGGTTTTGTAGATTTTTTCAAGATTAAGGGGTAAAGGGCAAACAGCCCTTTTTTTCTAAGTGCTGCATTTCAGGTTATCCAAACTAATCCAGAAACCATCTTTCCTTAAAAGAGAGCATATTAGCCTTTCAGATCAGAGTTTTGCGTTATGAGTGTCTTGTGGTGGGGAGATTTAAAAAATTTGTTTTGTCAAATTTTGTTAAAATTGCAAAATCTTGCAGGATTTATTTGCACTTTGAGTGAGCCAGTTGTTACTTTCTAAGAGTTCCCTTAAAATCCATTGTATACGTAGAATTGTTATTGCTAATTTAATGTAGCACTTTGGCATTGATGCGTTTACTGACCATCAAAATGTCTTTTTTGAGTCTTGGCAATTCTGTAAAATTTCAAACTCCTACTTTTTGTTTCAGATTAGCAAGTTGCTGAAAAAAACGACCATGCTGATTATTGGCCAATTCCAATCAACAACTGAAGTTTTGGTAAACAACCAGGGCAGCAGTAGAGGTTCAGGAATAAATAGTTGTGTCATCAGCATAAAGTTGTAAGATGCAACGTTCCAGCTCATTGCCAATGTAAAGTTAAAATAAAAAGCATGGATCCTTAAACAGAGCCTTGAGGCACACCTATTCCTGTTTTGAAATAACTAGAACCGAACCTATTGAGTTTCACACGTTACTGACAAGATGAGAAAATCTAGCAAATGTTGTGTCAAACAATTAGTGTAAGGTGCTACATTGCAGTGTCAATGACATGGCTGCTTATCAGATCTTTTCCTCCCCTAAATTTCAAATTATAGTCTTACTAAATGATAAGGACAGGGTGATGGACATTGAAGGAAACTAATGGTAATGTCTAGTTTGGGTTGATGTTAACAAGTTATTTTCTGCTCTCCTCACTCAGATCATGTATGCCACCAGCCCTTACTCCGACCCAGTTATCTCAGCAGACATTGATCCGCAGCCAATCATTGATGAGGAGGAAGGTCTCATCTGGGTGGTGGGCCCTGTGCTGGCAGTTGTCTTCATCATATGCATTGTCATTGCCATCCTTCTTTATAAGAGGTGAGGAAATGAAATGATCACCAGCATTGAAGAAAGTTACAGGAAAGTTGCAGAAATGTACTTTAACTATGTTAGAGGAAAAAGGACGGTGTGAGACATGCACTGCAACCACACGATTACTTATATATGAGCATTTGAAATTCATGCCATGTGTAGCCAGTCGACATTCATTAAATATTTACCTTTCAGTAAACTGACACACTAGAGTGGACACATTTGCACGTTCAGATGCTGACTTAGAAAATGAGATTTTAACTTAAAGCCCGGGGCACATTGATCCTCACACTATAACCGCGACCTTCATTCTCACTAACACACATTAAATCTTACATGAGTAATTCTAAACATGAAGCTACCCAAGCTGTCAAGTCATCATGTGCAGGCGGACACAATGCTTCAGAGAAAAAAGAGAAAAAGAAGACGACTTGTCTGCTGACTGAAAGTTAATCAGACACAGCCCTTCCCTTCAGCTCACTCACAAACTTGCCTGACAGTGGAGCAAACACTTGCTGTAATGCATTTTCCCACTGAATCAAAACAGCTTCTGTCCTTTTTTTTTTTTTTTTTTTTTACTCTTCAAACTGAAACCCCCCCAGTGGTAGTCAGAGCCTGCAATGTCACCGCTCATCAGTCAAGCGTAGGAGGGAAGAGCTTTGCCTATCTGCTGCTTGTCACTACATGTGTGTGAAGCTTCAGAAAGACCCCGGGGTCTGGGCTCACTTCCCAGCCATCATAACCCCTCCTCATTTCACCACTACCCACAATCCATAGGGAAAACTCGGCTCCACATTCCCATTTTGACCTTATGATACTTTTTTTTTTTGTTTTTGTTTTTGCCAGGGCACGTATAGCTTACAAACATGCCTCCTTCATGGCCATCTTTTCTCACCAGTACAGATATATGGCTGTGCATTAAATCAAATGTTTGGGCCTGTGCAGAAATTCATCATAAGTGTGATTTTTGTGTAATTTGAACGTTTTAGAACAGCAAACAAAATTCATTATCTGTCAAAAATGTAACAAATATAAACAAGGCAATGCTTTTAAATGAGTATTTAATTACTAAAGGGAAAAAAGGTTTGGCAAAGCAACATAGTTGTATGTGGAAATAGGAACTTCCTCCAGGTTAAATCAAGCTTAGCCACATTTACACTAGCACACCAGACGTGATTACTATCAGACTTGGAGAATTAACTCATTAACTGCCAGCCGTGTCCTGATCAGAAAAGCCCTTCGCTGCCAGCATTTTTCAGCATTTTTACTGTTTTTTTAAGAGTCACAGAACGTTGCGCGCTAGGATGATGTCAAAGCCAAAACCACCAAAAAAGAGTAGACTCACCTCTTACATCAGGAAGAATACGCGCGTTTCGAGCGTTATCCGTTTTTCATAATCCGTTGTTGAATTGTGATCGGCAGAAGCTTTTCTGGTTCACGCCTCACTTTCTTTACAGCTGCGGCTCAAAACGATCTCCAAACACATGGATTTTCTGCTTCCTGATCACGTGACGTATGCGGATGACGATCGGCTTCAGAGCTGGCACGTTTGTTCTCACAGTGCGGGGACTCGTTCCAACACCCACACAGTAAAAAAAATGCAAATGATGATTTTAGTCATCATTGGCAGTGAACGGTTGGGTTTAAAATGACGACTTTTGTCGTCAATGGCAGTGAATGAGTTAAGAAGTCACTTCAATAGAACATGTCTGACAACATGAAGTAGAGAGAAGATTCAAGGGTATTGGACCCAATGATTCAACCAACACAAACAAAGAAGCAAATAATACAAGTTTTAATTATCAGGAAAACAAGAGTGTTAACAGAAGGGTTTATGTGGCTTGACTTGGCTTGATTAAACCATCAAACTTGACATGAGCTGACTTGTTTAGTATGATTTGACTGGAACAAGCTGCATCTTGAGGATGATCTGGTGTCAGAGCTGTGACTCCAAGGAGCTTATGGTTCCCAAACTTACCCTGGAGGACCCTCATGCCCATATCTTACACAAGCCAGGACCCCCAAACCCAACTCCTACACACATATCAAATGTGGTGATTTAGAAACTTTGTACAGACACACAGAGTTATAACTTTTAAATAGAGTTCTGATTATACTAGGTGTGTTTTCTGGATTTTATAAATGTAATTTTTACAAATAAAATCTTCAACTTCCTCATAACAAAATTCAGGTGGAAACAGTCCAGTACTGGGTTACCACAGTTAAGTGGCTAACCCAGGCTTTCTACTGCATGCGTAATTGGCGGATAACGCATTCGATGCGTTTTCCCCGCAACCTCAGTGGCACATCCAGTGCTGCTGAAAGAGTGAGATACACGAATCAGCAGAGAATGTGTTCCACACGGCTGATCCCATGAGGTCACTAAATTAATGTAAAATTTCAAGATCTCGTGATTTTGCCAGGTCACACTATAACAAGCATACAAAAGGTCTGTGGTTTTCTGTTTTTCTTACCTCGACCACAGATGTCACAGGCAATGACATATTTATTTTATTTTGGTTGTTACACAACAAGAAATCTGCATGTTTCCTTTATTTTGGAGGTTGCCAGATGCTTAAACCTACTCCCATGTTCGAATTCCTGTTCTGCCTGATCTGAACTGCTGAGCTTCTGGAAGCAAAGCCAGTAAAAAATTGACTTGAAAGCGTAAAATTAGCAGAGTTTTGTGACACTATGGTAAATGGCCAGTATTTGTGTAGCACCTTCTTAGAATTTTATAACACCCCCCCCCCCCCCCCCCCAAGGCACTTCAGAAAACAGTCAGTCGTCCATTCACACACTGGTGATGATTAATGTAGCCACAGCTGCCCTGGGACACACTGAAGAAGGTGCTGCCAGTACCTTTTAACCACCACTGGCAGGCAAGATGGGTCTGTAAAAAATCTCAAACAGCATCACATCATGCCCATTCTAAATAATTCTAAATGAAAAGAACCCAACAATAACATCTAAAGCATCTTAGACCTCAGTTGGTCAACGTCAGAGGGCTCGGCTGAACACATCTGAACATGATGTTTTTCATATCAACAGTCAAACATCAAATCTGTAAGGGTGAAAACCTTTTTCATAGCACATACACATTGATTATCTAGCCGCTGTAACCGCTGCACTAGAAAACATTCTAACCTGGAGATATTTTTCTTCTAAATCAATATTTATGTGATAGATTGCACCCTTTGTGCTGGACTAAATGAAACCAACATCAGTGATTCAGCCTGCCCGAGAGAAACATAAATTAAAGTAAAATGTAGGTCATGTAAGTAAGTACATTTTATTTATATAGCCCTTATCACAGACATAGAATCACAGAGTGCTTCACATAGATCAAAATAAAATAAAACAAAGTCATAAAACAAAGTCATAAAATCATAAATAGATTAACATCATAAAATCAAAATGCTTTCAAAACAGAATTTGATTTACATCAGGAAAATAAAGTCATAAAATTATAAATTTTCATAAATAGATTAAAGATTACAAATTTGAGTTGAAAATAAGAAAATAAAAGGTTTAGGTAAAAGCAGCTTTAAGTAAAAGGGTCTTTAGCTGTTTTTTAAGTGTCCAGACTGTCAATGCTACGTAAGGACACAGGAAGATCATTCCAGAGTCGGGGTGCAACAGTCTGGAAGGAGCGATCACTTCGACTTTTGTATCTGGTCATTGGAACTTCTAGAAGGTTCTGGTGTGTGGACCTGAAGGCTCGGGTTGGAGCATAAGGCTTTAACAGTTCAGTAATACAGGGAGGAGCTTGACCATGTAGAGCATTGAAAGTTATAATCAGGATTCTGAAATGAACTCTAAAGTTAACGGGTAACCAAGATCTAGGGTGTGGCCAATTTTGTGTGTGGGGCCACAAACGTGCTGCTCTAAGTTAAAAGACTCCATAATATACATGAACTCCACTGCTGTGCTACAATTAGGATCATTAATGTGCAAGTTAAAATCACCGAGGATTAAAACTTTCTCTAGTTTGATCATTGATGATAGAATTCTCCAAATTCAGAGAGAAAAGGGCCAGCTGGACCGGGAGATCGGTAGATCAAAATACAGTGAAATACATTTTTTAACCCTGCTTTGATGACCTGTTAAAGGGCAATTTTTCTCCAGATTGCAGACATGTTTGTCCTTAAAGACCACAGCAAGACCTCCACCACGACGTGTCGGGCGTGGTGTGGTAAACACAGAGCAGTTTGGTGGACATATTTCATTGAAATGTACAAAATAGCCATCTTGCTGCCACGTCTCCGTAAGAAATAAATAGTCCAACTTTTCTCTGGTGAACAGCTCATTTAAAATAAAGGATTTGTTTGAGATGGAGCAGGCATTTAACAGGGCACTGAATCCTGGAGAACATTTGTCTTCTTAACCTGTTGGAGAGGGATGGGTCGTAAACATCTGGTGTTCTGGGTTCTCCGGCCATGAATACAGTTGATGTCTTTGCTGGTTGGTAAATGAACTGGAATAGGGAATCTTTTGAGTTTGTCAGCAGAAGACAACATTTTTGGAATTGTGTCCTTTGGAAGACACACAGAAGACTGTTGCTTCATGGGAGGACTGTAGGGAGTGATGTCATTTGAAGTGGAGGTTTGAGCAAAGGCCGAAGAAGGTGGAGATCTCTGGGACGTAAACTGTCACGTCTGTGGAAGGGAATCCACCACAGATGTATATCTATGGGACTGCACAGCACACTGGATGTTAGCTGTTAGCATGCTTGAGCCATGTCGGTTAGGGTGAATACTATCTCGCCTGAAAAAGGAGAAACAGTTCCAAAACAGGTCAAAATTACCAATGAAACCAAAACTGTGGGACCTGCAAGCAGACTGAAGCCAGGAGTGGAGAGAGAGCAAACAGCTAAAACATCCATGTCCATGAGAAACTGTGGGGATCGGGCCAGAGATTAAAACAGACATTCCACTGCTCTTCAGCATGTGAACGAGATGGTTAAAATGCTGTTAAGTGATGACAGAGTCCCGGCATTTAACATCGTTTGATCCCACATGAATGATCACTCTTTTAACTGAAGCTGGGATGGAGTACAGCAGACCAGGAAGTTTATCCAGGAGAGCAGGTATGGTAGCTGATGGAAAACATCTCGTCATGACGTTAAAAAAGCGGACATTCCTGATTATTAAATCCCCTACTAGCAAAGTGGTAGGTGAAAACAGTGGACGGGGTGTAGAGGGCTGCTGATTTGTGTTCCCGTGGAGTAGTGGAGGATTCTGGGTTTGGGTTCCTGTGGTGTCAGGGATCTGGAGGGTTTGAGGTGGAGGGTTTGCCATGGAGGAGCTCACCTCCTGAGCCAGGGCAGGAGGTCTAGCAGAGTGTTGACACACAGCCTCCTTTAGTATTTTGCGTTGGGCATCAGAGGTTGAGGTCTGGGGGGAAGAGACTGCTGAGGTTGCTTCTTCCGGATTACAGGCTCCTGCTGGATGGGATCAGATGGTTGGGAGGGAAGAGGAGACCTGTAGGAATCAGCTGGTTGTTCCTCAGCAAGTGGAGAGAATCGGTTTGGAAGATTGACGTCAGGTGGGGAGTTGGGATCAACCACAGGGGCTCTCCTATGGCCACGTACCACAACCTCTGACCAAGATGAAAATTGGTCAGGAGTAGAGCTGGAAGTCGGATTTCGTGGTGCAAAGGGATCCCAAGCAATGGTGTCTTTGAGTAGAGCGTTTTGCACGGATTGGAGCAGAGAGTTTTGCATGGATGTTTTATCTTCAAACTGACTGACAATGGTCCCAGACAGTCCAGGAAAATGAGATCTAAAACTATCCAGCATCATTTCCTTCTTTTGCAGTTCAGCAGAGAGTCGTCGTATGTCTTCTTTAAGGTTTTCATTTATTTTATTTGCCTTAGAAAGCATAAAGGCATCATTGTGGGGCAGAAGCAACAGGATGACAGACATTCAAGATATCTTCAAGGTTGCTTACCCTTTAGCTGGGCTGCCTCTGTTGGATTTGAAAGATTTGTATTCCCAATAAAGGTCCAAGAAGTGTGTGCATGTATGATTTTTTTTTTTGGGTGGGGGGTCCTAATGAAAGACATTTAACGTGGGTTATGCCTTATAACACATCCATCACAAAATGATGATCCATTCCACACACTCCAACATCCATAATTCCTAACTTTAATAAATGCAACAGTGGCAGGCAGGACAAGACAGGCACACCAATTAGCAGTTAAGAGAGGACTTTTATGCTTGAACAAGAATCAATCAGCTGAAACTGCTCAAAATAGCAGACATACAGTGTTCAAATCTTGGCTGCACCTGGGAATTTGTAGTATTTGAAACAAAGAACCCCAAGGCTGCATAATTGAGCATAATCCCCGAAGTGAAGCGTCACTAATCTAGCACACAAAGCTGCAAACGACGTGATGGTATCATTTGTCTCTTCCACTGCCGGTCGTTCAGTTACTGGAATTCTCAATTATGTAAACCTAAAAGGTCTCACCACTTAATGTCGTTTTTTTTTTTTTTTTTTCCTGCTTTCCAATGGAGCAGCAAACCAGACAGGTAAGATTATCAAATAATCAAATAATGGCTATAATGGTTACAAACTCATTGCTCTCTGGGGTGGAAGTCATCAATCAAAACACATCTTGATCATTAGGAGCGGTTGTTGGAAAACCAAACCGTTCTTCCCTCAATTTAAAACAAACATATAAAATTTCATATTCTATTTCTATTCAGTTTATTTATATATCGCCAAATAATGGCAAGAGTTGTTTCGAGGCACTTCATGAAGTAAACATTCCAATACACATTCTTTAAACAGAATGCATAAATTTCAGATATAAAACCTATTTTGCTTATGATGCTGCAAGACCCACACTGCTTTTAAAATACTGAAATACGCGTTGCAATTTTACAAAAAAAAAATTCTCACAGTTTTGCAAGTTATAATTGTACTGATTTTTACCACTTTTTGCAATTGACCAATGGATACAGCAACTTGTTTTAGCAAACTGTCACAAATTGAGATCAAAGGTACTATCCATCTCGATAAAACAACCAGAACAATTGTGTTCCGAGTTGTTTTAAAAACATGAGAATGTGCTAAAAGTTCTTTGTGAAAGAAAGCATCCTTAAAGGAAATAAAAACATTGAACAATAGGCAAGCATTAATTAAAAAGTATAAAACCAAGATTGAACATTTTACAGCCAGGTGAACAGTTCTGTTAAAAGCAGTATTAAAGACCGACCACAAGACTTCTAAAGGTACTCTCACGGCGACATGAGTAAAAAAAAAGTAAAGTCAGAAATTTGTTTTAGTCACAACAAATGCATTTTTTTGCTGATGCATCAAAAACAAACGTGATAGCTTCAATTTTCTGTGAACTTGTAACTAATAAGGTTAGTGAGGTTTTCTGCAATAGCCAGTGCCCGTTTTACATCTTGGATCAGTGCCACTCCCTCTTCAGTGTTCTCCAATCATGTTTTGTTGTACCACAAAAGCTGCATGTGTCACAACAATCAAGTAATGTTTCAGGGTTGGACTTTAGTGGTAAACTATAGCAAGTTCAGGAATATAGCTGTGTCATCAGCAAAGGTGATCTTCTGGCATTGGCCATGATTCCTTTTTGCAGGATTGACTTAACTCTTGCCTGAAATATTAAACAATGATGATCAATTGGAGACTGATCTAATTATTGTTTAATATTAATAACTTGGCTATATAATGTGTTTTATTTCATTATGTAATTCTATAACGATATAGCACTAATAGACAAATAAAATTGGCTCTTGCCAAGTGTAGATCCTCCACCAGAGGGCAGTACACATCTATATGACTAGAAATGGCAGGTGTATGGTGAAGGTACTAATCCTAATATTACATCTGTAAGTTTTAATGCCAGAATGGGTTGAATGTGTGTTTGTGACAAGGGGTTAAAAAGGTGGTAAACCAGGAAGGGGGTGGAAGTGATTGGTTAAAAATACCTGTCAAAGGCAAATTACTGGGGTATTTGTTGAATTTACATAAGTAGTTGTGATTGTGAAATTGCAGCTTTTGATGAGGCATGTTTTAGGCAACAGTAAAGACTAGCTATGATTGAGGTATTATTTCTCATCTGAAATCATTTTACAGAAAACGGGCAGAAACAGAAGCAAGAAAAGGAAGTCTGCCCAACAGCAAAGAAATGCCACTTCATCATCCAACTGATCCCGTCGAGCTCCGGCGTCTCAACTTCCAAACTCCCGGTAAGTATTCAAAGCTGCACTTTCATCAAAATTAAAATTGAAAATGCCACAGACTGGGTCCTTCATATGAGCCAAAACAAAAAACATTCATGATTCATTGTCTCTATGACAACCAAACAGACTTCAAAGTATACTGTCAGATCCATCCATCCATTTTTGGCCCCCGCTTGGGTCGCGGGGGCAGTATCCTAAGCAGGGAGGCCCAGACTTTCCTTTCCCCAGCCACTTGGGCCAGCTCCTCCAGGGGAATCCTAAGGCATTTCCATGCCAGCTGTGAGACATAGTCTCTCTAGCGTGTCCTGGGTCTTCCTTTAGGTCTCCTCCTGGTTGGATGTGCCCGGAAAACCTCACCAGGGAGGCGTCCAGGAGGTATCCTAACTAGATATCCGAGCCACTTCAATTGGCTCCTCTCATTGTGGAGGAGGAGCAGGTCTACTCCGAGCCCCTCCTGGATGACCAAGCTTCTCACCCTATCTCTAAGGGAGAGCCCAGCCACCCTGCGGAGAAAACTCAATTTAGCCGCTTGTATCTGCGATCTTATAATTTCGGTCGCTACCCAAAGCTCGTGACCATAGGTGAGGGTAGGAATGTAGATTGACTGGTAAATCAAGAGCTTTGCCTTCCGGCTCAACTCTCTCTTCACCATGACAGACCAGTACAATGCTTGCATCATTGCAGATGCAGCACCAATTCGCAGATTGATATTGCATTCCAGCTGTCCCTTACTGGTGAACAAGACCCAGAGATACTTAAACTCCTCCACCCTTTTACGACTCAAGACCATGGTCTCAGATTTTGACGAGCTGATTCTCATCCCAGCTATTTCACAGTTTGCTTCGAACCACTCTAGTGAGAGCCGGAGATCACATTCTGATAAAGCCAACAGGACCACATAATCTGCAAAACCAGAGACCCATTCTTTAGGAGGATACCCTCAACACCTTAGCTGCACCTAGAAATCCTGTCCATAAAAGTTATTCAGATGTTGTTCAGATGCTTAAAAAAATTCTTCCATCACCTACGCCGAGGCGTTGGCATTGAACATGAGGGCCTTTTGTGAGGAGACAGTGGACAGGTGCTCATGTCCCTGGAGATGCTTCACGGAAGAAAAAAGAGGCAGGAATGCAGGCTTGATGCTAACATGGCATATGTCATCTTCATCTGCACCTGGGTTATCCAGGTCATCATAGCTCGTCATACATACTCAGAATAGAACAGAACAGCTTCAAAGGTACAGTGCTGTGTAAAGTCACAGCAGAAGGTGAAGGAAAACATATGAAGGCTGCAAGTTCTATTTTTGTGTGAAAGCCAGTGAGACAGGAGTACTGGCGTTTTGTTGCTTTGACCCCTCTTTTCTGACATCAGTCCCATCTTGGCTCATTCACGTTTGCTGTTTCTCACCTCAGGTAAAAATGAGAGTCTCCATCTGTATATTACTTGGAGAGGTGGCGTGCATCTTTAGCCGTACCCAGACCGACAGCTTAACTACCTCAACTTCCTCTGGCATTGACTGCTTTTGGACTGGTGTTCAGAGACTGCCAATAATGTTGAAATATCAAAGTCGTATTTTCAGGTCAGCTGGTATAAAGACGAATATATTATCCCCGCAGGCTTTTTGTAATGCATATTTATGAAAGCTCCTCAATGATTTTAGGACCATTACAGAGTGCTTCATCCTAGCAGAGGGGTATTTTTCCTTTTGGCTCAGAGTGATTTCAACTATCCTTCCACTATTTCACTCACCTCTCAAGCCATCATTTCCCCCCTCCCCAAAAGCTTTTCTGAGAGCCAGTATCTTGCCTATTTCGCTGCTCAAAAGAAGGGCCAAACATTTTTTTTCTCACCATCTCTCAAGTACTTCTACATAAGAACACCTCTCTCTTCCCTTCCCTTCTTTTCACCTCTTTACCCTCTCATTGGACATTTCCATTATAAGGATGCTTGATGATTGAACGACGGCATGTCAGAAAAGGCACTTTCATTGACACCCCCCCCCCCCCCCAAGGGAAAATGGATTTTGAGTAGGAGATGGTAATAGAAACAACTTTTGCAGTCTTTCGGAGTGGGTGTGCCAACAGCGCAGCTTCCATTAGCTAATGCCTACTTGTGCCAGAAACAAAAATGAAACATCACTGTGTTTCCATGACACCCAGCTGGTAAGCCTAAATGGTGCAAAAGTTTTTGAATGTTTGATATTTGGTAATCAGTTGGATCTGTCACACCAGTAAAAAAAGAAAGGTATTTGTGATTTTTTATTTTATTTAATGAAATGTCTTTATTACTTTGCTTTAAAAAAGCATGAGTTGAGATTGAAACATGATGCTGCAGACTGTAGCAGCAGTACGCCATGTTAGCCCTGTCAGTCGAAAATCAAGACATCTCTCAAGTAATATTTGATTGATAAAACGCTATGATGGTATAACCATTTTTAGGTGTGAAGGGATTTAATTAATACAAAAAATACTATTAGTGCTAGATCTATAGCTTTGTGTCACACTATACTGTACTGTACTGATTTTGATAGAAATATACATCTAAGACATTAGTGGTTTTCTTGTAAATTAACTTTTTTTAGTTAAAAAAACAGAGAACTGAACCAGCCAGTGGTTTAAAAACAACATACATTTAGAAATCATCAAGATTTAAACACCTTCACAAAAAATGTAAATTAAAAGAACATTATCTTGAACATAAGTTGCTTTTATTGCGATTGAAGCCACACTCAATAACTTTTTTGACAAGCCGCTTCTAAAGGTTTCTGTCCTCCACAGTCCCCGTGCAGTGTCTGGGCATCTGAGCTTCAGCTCTAACGGAGAGAAGCTTCAGGAGCACTGCATTGCTTCAGTTTGCCGTCTCAGCTGATTCTGTTTAAAAAAGCAAAACTTACGGCCCGTGTTTACTTTTATTTTCAATATAGTTGCTGGCTGAAGCTCGCCAGTAACTCCCCACGTTATCATGATACCTTCTTCTGTTGCACCAAGGCATAATCGCTGTTTATAATGTTTATCTTTCTTCTTCTTCCACCTCTTGGAGAGTACAGACGCTTTTTTCTCCTCTCCCTCCCTCTCTTATCCCAAGGCTCTTTGTCCTGTCTTGTGCACGGCGCTTTCTGCAGTTTTTTCTGGAAACTGGAAATTATTAAAATGGATCTGGTCAGTTGGTCACTCAACGCAATTGACAACATTTTTTCAACGATGAAAATAGGAGAAGGGGCTCCCGGATACCCCTCTGGGACAGAGCCAGCTGGGTATATAATGGACTCCTGGAAACAGTGGAACCTGATCTGCCTCTCTCAACTGTCTGTAGAGGATTCTGAAGATGTCTGGATATTCGTGGTTTTGGTGTTGGGATTTATGCTGTTTGGCCTGAGCGGTTACCTGGCTTACCGGAAAATTAACGAGCTTTCGAGGAATATTGGCTCAAACCCGGAGCTTAGGGATGGAATGCATCGCACTGTGAACGCACAAACTCATATAATTGTTGAGATGAGTCGTATGCTTGGAACTTTCGCTGAGATTCAGGCTTTGACCCAGAAGGTGGATTCCATCAAGGACAGAGTTGTGGATGGATCAGCACAGATTGGGATAGGTTCATTACGCCATTATTGGATCTAGGGTTGTCAGAGTGTGAAAATTTAACCTCACGGTTATTGTGACCAAAATTATCATGGTTTTCTGTATTATCGCGGTATTTTTTTTAAACGTGTTACATTTTCAGACAACTAAATAAACCCTGTATATCAGGAAAATATTGTCCTCAGTTTGTGTCTAAATTTTGCCTAAAATTTGTTGTTTTGTAATTATGTTGTTTATTTGTTGACATGTTTCCCCTTTAGTCTTTAAAATACCAATATTTGCCCATAACTTCTTATTTTTGTTCTGTTTGATGACATCATTTTAAAAATATTAGATCAGACGATACTCAGTACTCAAGTAGCCTTCTAATCGGATACTTTTTTTTTACCCTTACTTGAGTAATAAACCTTATATCAGGAAAATATTGTCGTCGGTATGTGTCCTTCCAGTGAGCTTTGCAGATGTGGGAAAATGTCATCAGGAAGTAATCATTGTTAAATTCATAATTATTCTCGGAGAGAGACCAACTCTTATCTGCCCCTGGGAGCCCCGTAATGCATAGCGTCATTTCAATATGGGGGTGACCGCGACACGGTTTATATGCAGGTAGCAGTGCTGCGGCTGATTTATATAGCGACTTGTTGCATTCTCCCTCAACCCAAATCCTCAGATCACAAATTTTAGCTAAAATGCTAACGTTAGCTTGCCTTGCGTTGTCTGTAGAGTTGTGGGTGATGGTCACGCAGATGTGTCATGAGATTTGAAGCGTTGCTGCCTTTCACAGAAACTTTTTTCTGCACATGCTGCAAACAGGATAGCTGTCTTCTATAAACTGTCCCTCGGCATTCTTCAAAAATCCAAAAAATGCCCGTACATCCCACTTTGTCTTTTTTGAGGGATAATAAATGTCCTGAGTGCTG
The DNA here is from genome assembly GCF_043380555.1 of Nothobranchius furzeri. Lineage (NCBI taxonomy): Eukaryota > Metazoa > Chordata > Actinopteri > Cyprinodontiformes > Nothobranchiidae > Nothobranchius > Nothobranchius furzeri. Next base: position 69,997,085 of record NC_091742.1, read on the forward strand.
CCGTCTCCTCCTTTGGCCATTATTTCAGCTTTAGCTTCAAGAACGTTTTGGCTGTAAACAACAAAGTGCGCGTGTGCCACCAGCAACTTCAGCATATGATACGGTGGCTGGTAAGGGTCACCGCACCTACACCGCAGCCGCGGTAATCCACCGAGATGATATATTTTTTTAAAAACAAGACGGTTATTATTATTGTCAACTTTTTTACCGGGGTTTACCGCTACACCGGTTACCGTGACAACCCTAATTGGATCTTGAGGGGTTGATGACAGAACTCTAAGGCAGAGAGGAAATTGGCCCAAAACAATGCTTATCTGAATCTGGTGCCCTTGGAGCCTGCAAGGCTGAAGTAAAAACTCCCCCCTCAGAAGAAATATGAAATGCGGCTGTTGCTATGGTAACTCTTCTAGCCTATCCCACTCTGGGCGGGACTGTGACCGGTGAGGGCCGTAGAACCGTATCTAGGAGTCATTGTGCTCTCTAACCCATTACCTCAGTCCCCTGTCCAAACGGAGGTGAAATGCGCTGCTCTGCGGCTGCACGCACCGAAGTGAGGAGAGTCCCAACCCTACCTCACCATCTAGTGGACACTTATGTTGTATAATGTCTGAAGTCTGTGAGCATTTCTGTCTGAGGTGTTTTTTTTTTTTTTTTTTTTTTTTTGCATAGCAAAGCTACCCTCTCTGGTGAGGGTAACTCTGAAGTGCCTTTTTTTCCCTCCCCCCAACTCTATCCTCATATAAACCCTCTTGATCTATTACAGTAGCGCGACTCGGGTTGCAAATGACCACAGTCACCAATTCTTGTCGTGTGTGTGTATGTATGAATGTCTGATCTCAGAATTGTGTGTACTGAAACTCTAATTTCCCTCTGGGATTAATAAAGTATTATTGAATTGAATTGAATTATAAGACAGACAACACAATATTACTGCCAAGCAAGACAGAATGAATGCTGCAAAATTTGCGCATCGCCATGCTGGCATGGCACATTTATAATATTACAGTAATATTATACTGATTTGCTGTCATGATGCGTCTCTTGTAAAATGGGCTTTACAGTATTCTCGCGTGGGTCCCCCGGAAGCCTGTGTGCAGTTTAAACCCTGGTGACTCACCACCATTATTTTATGGTATTTACAGTAAAATGGAAAAAATACACAGTTTTAGACAAAATTCTTTTCAGTACCAGTATGAATGAGTTTATTATGGTTTTAACCCACTGTTGGATCAATTAGATCTTATCTTATCTGATCTTATCCAGATACCACCTAATGCTGATTTCTTCTCCCAGAGTATCTTGCATTATTTTGTTACTAATAACTGTCCCATCTAGTTTACTTATTCAGCTATTTATCACATTTTAATTTCTACTCTTTGTCTTTTGAAGAAAGTAGTCATCACATGTCTTTTCATCAGTTAATTCCACCACCATTTCCTTCACAGGTTCAGGTGCATCCAGTTACCCCAGTAATCTCCATTTGTCAAGTTAGTTGTTCTCGATTATTCATTTGACATAACTTGTCCTTCTTTTACCTTTTTTTTCCTGCCAAGCTTTGAATTTCCATTTGCATCTAATCCATCTGGTGTTAACACAAAATCAGGAGGTGGAGTTTAAAATGACAACATGTTATTGCTCAAATCAGCTATTTGTTTTTTGGGGGGTTTTGTGGCATACTCTCACGCTAACTATCCATTTCAGCCTTCTGTGTGAATAACATGTTTCTCTCGAGATAGGGAGTGGGGACGAGTGTTGATGACCTCCCATTTGCTTTTTTGTCCATTTTCTCTTTATTGGCATGGTCACTGCTTTGAGTGAACAAATCAGCCTAACAATCTTCCATTCCCACACTTATTATCACATACCGCTAATTAAAACATTGTTTGCTTGGGTTTTGGAGATGACTGATACCAAGACCGGTCAATCACTTTTCTGTCTTTATTTATCAACAGGTATGGCTAGCCACCCTCCAATCCCCATCATGGAGTTAGCTGATCATGTAGAGCGCCTGAAAGCCAACGACAACCTCAAGTTTTCACAGGAATATGAGGTATGATCAGAAAATACAAGCAATTTTGAATGAATTGTATTTGTCCATAAAAGTAGAAGAAGAAAGTTGTCAATAACCAAAGTAGTTTTTCTATCTGCGCAAAGCGGTATACTTTTGAATTATTGTTGGCTTTGGCATCCCTTACTTCAGTAAACGTGTAAGAAATGTTGAAAATTATCAATCTTTGTTAAAAAATGAAGCAAAAAGATAGCAACACATTCAGGATGAAAAGGAATGAACTTGGATGAAGCCCAAAAATGAAGATGCATCATGTGACAAACCAGGTTGTTTTAGTATATGGCTTGCCAATTAATTAAACTGTTTATTGTCATTTTAAAAATAATTAGTGTTGTCTATGCCTGTGCATACTAATCCATTTAACTGGCAGGCACATATGTGGGCAGCAAACCATTGTGTCAATCAAACAACGAGGGTGGCCTTAAAAGCAAAGGTACTTTTTAATACAACACAGAAAGTTTTGTGGATTTTATGTTTAAATCAAAACCATATAATTATTTCTGTGAAATCAAATGGTGTAGGTTTGATTTTTAAAAGCTGCTCAAAAGATGCCTACATCTATGGTATACCCATTGTTGACAATTAGCCCACACACAGTGTAGTGTGAGCATTGCACACATTTCCTATAAGGGATGTCCCGATCCGATCACATGATCGGAAATTGGCCCCGATCACGTGGTTTCAGACTGATCGGGACTCGGGCTTTACTTCCCGATCCGGACTCGGATACTGGGTTCAAATTACCTGAGAGCAACTTGGTTCTCCTTAAAGGTTGCCAGGCTCCCCTGATGCCCTTAACTTACACACCCAGAAGGAGCACAAAAAATATCCCGTTTCTACCTATATTATATTATTTATATGGACTCAACGTAGCGGGGATTCTTTTGAGCAGAGCAGCAGGCAGGCCGCTGATTATTCATGAACTCCAGCTGCGTTCTACACACTGCCACAGTAACATTTTCTAAGTTTGTAAGTGGCGTCACCAAAAATATACAATGAACACACAGTCATTCGTGTCCATTCATTTTCTCTGGTAATTTCTGTCTATATGAGCATGACGTGTGGACGCGCTCGCACTGCAGCACTCGTCACTGGCGCAGCCGGGCAGCGCAGTGCACACTTCGCTTTTTTTGCGATCAATAGATCAATTTTATCTAATAGGTAAAAAGTTACTTGTGAGGTGAAAAAGAAGGAAGCAGGCAGGAGTTTTTCTGGAGGACTGGGAGATGCAGGAAGATCGGAGACAGACAGGACAGGAAGATAGGAAAATAAAAACCAAGAAAACAAAACTAAGTACTTAAAAAAATAAAAAGTAGGTAGATTTATCCCACTACACGTTTGTACCTGTATAAAATAATAATTTATCAGAATGTAGTATTTATATAGTTGATACGATTCAGATCATCTTTAAAACTCCGTTCCATGCCAGGGACGTTTCTAAGCATTTTGGGGGCCGAGGCAAAATAGACCCCTGCCAGGTATTTTAAGCTGAAGTGCTATCTGTTTTTATAATAGACTTTTTATATTTGCAATAAAGTCCAAAAGTGAAGAATTTATGTTATTTATTACTTGATTGTTCAAGCTACCTCACAGAAGTGTTGTTAAAAATTAAAATAAAAAGGTAATTAAATAAAAAAATAAGGAACATTCTAGAACTGTTTCTTCCTTTTCTTTTCTTTTTTTTATGTATTGAAAGCATCGGATCGGGACTCGGTATCGGCAGATTCTCAAAATCAAATGACTCAGACTCAAGGGCAAAAAAACCTGATCGGGACATTCCTATTTTCTTTGATCGCTTTTTTTGTTTTTAATATCATAAAAATTGTAAAAATAAATAGATATAATGTTAAATAAGCCAAACCAAAACTGTCTGAAATTGTTGATTTCTAAAACTCAGCATCAGTATTCAACAAAAGCAAACTGGTTCACTTTTACCATGTCCTTACTTTTACCCTTCAAGACTGTGTACAGAAAATTTTGGTGTAAATGCACAAGTTTCTAGTGTATAGTTTTGTTTGCAGAACATTCATTGATCCCAAAGCAAAAGACAGGGTCACCATACTGTATGTATGGTTGCATAGCTGCCCAATCATTACCACACCTTGAGTACCTCTCAATTGCAATTTCACACTGCTTACTCGAGAACAATGGAAAACAATCTTATGAGCGCAGTGTAATAAATATCTTTATTGCGAGCAACATTGCAGTCCACTGTTTCAATGTATTTTGATAAAATATCATGCTGAGCCAGTGCTTTGTCTCCTACGTACTGCTGTAGATAAAGAACACGGGCATGAAATATATTATAAAGCTTTTAATGTTCACATCCATGGAACGCCGTCACTCTTTTGATTTTATTTTTGTGATCCAGTATTCTGTTTCAATTACCAAGAGAGACCATTATCAACTGCTAGGGATGAGCCGGATACTCGTTTCAGACGAGTATCCGGTACGGATAAAGCTTTTTTGACGAATACTAGGGCTGGGTGGATCGATCTAAAATATCGATAGTATCGATCTAACATTGGTTTTTAGTATTTACTAGATACCTGCGTTATGGTATCAATTCCGTTTCTTCTAGCCTGGCAAGCCATGACGTACTCACCGCTACAGATGTCGGTCAATGAGGCAGTCCACCAAACTCCGTCAAAGAAGATGCAAAACACATCCTTTTACTAAATAAACGTTAGTACTTCTATCTGATCTTGACTCAAACAAAAGCTAAAGTCATAATAGTCCAAACTTGATGCCAAAGCCGTTTCAAACGAGCGGCTGACCGCCGACTAGTTTCGTTTTGTTTTTGGTTATTTTTCTAATAACATCCCACCTACTTAGTGTTGCGATTGGCCCATGAAATCTATATAGCGCCATGATTGGTCCACTACAGAATGGCAGCCATCTTGATTTGTAGTTTACCTGGCTGATACCTGTGATTGGACCGTTTCGAGCGGCAGCCATGTTTGTTTGCAGGGACATCCCGCCTACCTCGCTAAAAGAGCGCTGTGATTGGCCCAACAAACCAGTAAAGCACTTTGATTGGAACGCTACTGATGTCAGTCAACCGGGCAGTCCGCTGTTACATTGAAAAAAAGTAAAACAGTGCGCCAGCACGAGACAAGCACAGAACAGCAGAAAGCACTGTTGTGGCTGCGTGACGGCAGACCGAAAAAGGAGCGCCGTTTGGAATTTTTTTTACACAGCTTTATAGATTTCAAATAGAAAAAAAATCTTGAGCTTGTTAACCATTTTAAACCATTTTGAGTTTCCTAATGAAAACATTATTTGCCTGAAAATGTTCCCTGTATTTTATTATCATCGTACACATGATTTATTAAAGGAAAAATTACAAAATAATTAAGTCATCAATAAAACTTGAGTTTTCAGACAAGATTCTCATACTGATGATGAATAAGGTTAGGGTTACATCATCAGTATGAGAATCTTGTCTGAAAACTCAAGTTTTATTGATCCTATTTATCTTAATAAATCCCACAAAACTACTAGACTAGTAGTAAAAAGTATTGGTATTGGTATCGGTATCGGCAATACTAGCCCCTGTATTTACTTGATATCTGATCGATACCAAATTTTGCAGTATCGTACAGCACTAACGAATACGAGCATGAAACGAGTAAAACTCGTAAATATCTGTAATCGTGCTGAAGGAAAATCCTCATTGGGTAACTGACTGTCTTCACTTTCTGTGGTTGGCCAGTCACATAGAGCGCCCACCCCTCCCTACACACAAAACTCTGCAGCCTGGTGCTCAGTCCGTCCGGCCCATCCACGCACACAACAGTAACTGATCTCGCTCTGCTTGCTTCACTGTTGCTCACATTTCTTCAGTACTCTCTAGGTTTTCCTCAGCTCGCCTCTTTTTGGTTGAATATTTAAAGTGACTTTTTTCGTAAATTACGTGGTGCATTTGACAAGACAGCTGACGTGCTGCGCCGGTCACTGCCTCCCCTCCGGTCGGGTTTTTTTTTTAACTCTCTCCCTCTCACACACTCACACACACACACACACACACACACACACACACACCTTAATCAACATTTTGTTTAACTTTATGTGGGAAAAATGCCAAGAACGTTAAGAAAAAATCTGTCTAATCAAATTAAAATAAAATAAAAGTTGTGTCTGGTTCTAGTATTTCATATTTCCTAGTTTCTACTGCATGAGTTCAGATGTATTAATTCTTGCACTTAAATATAAATGTTCTGATTTTATTGAAAAACTTGTTCTGTAATAGTTCCTTTACTATTGTGATAGAAAATATTTAATCTCAATTCTGAGGCTGCTCTGTAAATAGTTTGCAAATAAACAATACACATAGCTACTTCTGATCAATCCATATCAATTTCAGACTTAAAATAATGTATTGATGTAAACCACACCCACTTCCGGGTTATGCCACGCCCACTCCAAATACAGATACAGATAATTTAGATGGTTGAACAGATACAGTTAGTGGTGTACTCGCTCATCCCTAACCTCTGCTTCACAAAGCTAAAATAGGGTTTGAATGCATGATTGAACTTATTGTGAGTGTGGTATACTATGATGTTTTCCTATGTGGTGAGTCTAGCATATATAAATGCTTTTGACTTGTGGTTGATGTCATATGTTGTAATTATTTAATGACTAAAGACAGATTGCATTTAGGTTGCAGCTCAGATTCCAGTTCTCAAACTTCTTAAGGTATTAATCAGGTTAAATGTTGAGATACTAGACTTTTCTAAATGACATCATAGCCTGATTTGCATTATTTAGTTCATGTATGCTGAAAAACTGATGAATAGGAAGCATGGCACTCAGGTGGGTGAATATTTAATAGAGGCAAAAACGAACTACTAACAATTCGACACCACGTCTATTTCAGACCCTAACACTTCATTCTGAACTGATGAATAATATCATGGAGGCACAAAAAAGGCACCCAAAACATATTTAGAACTATAAATTATATTTTGTTCTTTATTTACCACATAAGAGTTACCAAACTGTAAATTATACAAAAGTGAAAGTGCAGTCATCCTTGTACCTATTCATACACACATTCATGCATCGGTTGGGGCACATTGACGGAAGTTAGGCTACTATACAATCGGCACCACCTATCCCTCTGACCACCACAAGTAGGACCCAAACCTGCAACCCTCTGGTTACAGGGCAGGCATTTAAAGTCCCATTTAGTCGTCACCTTCTCTGCCACTGTTACCCCTACTTATGTGTTACTTTAGCTAGGTGTGGATCACTTCATGCCTTCACATTTCATTTGCAGTCTTGACACAGAGGGGGAAGCATATCCTGATCTGACTGCGGCTCATTGTGGCATTAGGCTGCCTGTGAGTGCTTTGGACTTTGGGCCCTTAGCAGTACTCCACACTTGTTGAGTACGTAAGAACCACATGTGTTTTTATAACTCCAGTAACGTGAAAGTAAAACAAGTTAGCTTTTAAACGCAATCACGGCCATGGAACTCTCACCCCTCCCGTTGAGGATTATCCTTAGGACCCGTCCATTGGAACCAGAATCCACATTACCAGAGGAAACAAGATGCTAAAAACCAGTTTCTGTATTCTAGGTCCAAACATCTTTTGTTGTCTGTGACTTCAGATGGTGTTTTTCTTTTTGGGACTCGGGTAGTTTGTCCTAAAGTTGAAGTGGTAGCAGCCGGCGGTTTCTCCTTCTCTGATTGATATATATGTATATCTATATATATATATATATATATATATATATATATATATATATATATATATATATTAGGGATGAGCCGGATACTCGTTTCAAACCAGTATCCAGTACGGATAAAGCATTTTTGACGAATACGAGCATGACACCAGTAAACCTCGTAAATATCTGTAATCCTGCTGAAGGAACATCCTCATTGGGTAACTGACTGTCTTCACGCTTTGTGATTGGCCAGTCACGTAGAGCGCCCACCCCTCCCTACACACAAAACTCTCTAGCCGGCCGGGAGCTCAGTCCGTCAGGCTCATCCACGCACACACACAGACAGTAACAGATCTTGCTGTGATTCCTTCACTGTTGCTCACGTTTCTTCAGTTTCCTTAGATTTTCTTCAGTTCACCTCTTTTTCGGTTGAATATTTAAAGTAACTTTTTTCGTAACTTACATGGTGCATTTGACAAGACAGAGCTGACGTGCTGTGTCTCTACCTCCTCTCCGGTCGGCTTCTTTATTTTTTTAACTCCCTCTCTCTCCCTCTCTATCTCTCTCTCTCTCACACACACACACACACACACACACACACACACACACACACACACACACACACACACACACACACACACACACACACACACACACCTCAATCAACATTGTTTTGTTTAACTTTGTGCAGGAAAATGCCAAGAACGTTAAGAAAAAAATCAGTTTAATCAAATTAAAATAAAATATATATATAAAGTTGCGTCTGGTTCTAGCATTTCATATTTCCTAGTTCCTACTGCTTGAGTTCAGATGTATTAATCCATGCACTTAAATATTAATGTTCTGATTTTATATAAACACTTGTTTTGTAATAGTTCCTTTACTATTGTGTTCAAAACTATTTAATCTCTATTCTGAGGCTGCTCTGTAAATAGTTTTCAAATAAACCACACACATATCAACTTCTGATCAATCCATATCAATTTCAGACTTAAAATAATATATTGATGTAAACCACACCTACTTCCGGTTAAACCACGCCCACTTCCGGATTATGCCACGCCCATTCCGAGTACAGATACAGATAATTTAGTTGGTTGAACAGATACAGATAGTGGTGTACTCGCTCATCCCTAATATATATATATATGCCTTTTTTTTTACTCTCCACAATATATTTATAGCTCCACTATCTTAAAGCGTTGTTGAGAGGCATGGTATAACATTTAAGCAAATTTGTTTAGCATTGTTTGTTTTTTATTACTGTTTTCGCTAATCACTAGAACTAATTAACACAAATCTAAATGTAGCTTCAGCTCAGTCAATTCAATACCTAACCTTTTAAAAACACATTTCATATATAAAAACATTAAGCTTAATTTTAAGTTTATACGTTGAATTTGTGTTTAAACTAGCACTTTTCTCAGTTTTGAGCTTGAAGACTGCTCATATTTATGCATCAGTAACTCTTCCATGAAGTAGTAATTCATCAATATTTTAGAGCCTTTCAGCTTCACTGTTTTGCACAGCTGAGAACAGCAGCACTAAAAATCCATATTATGAATAACAAAAGTACGTGAGGCAAATTTACAGCCTTTGCTCTGCAACAAATGTGCTATTAGTGTAGAGATGTCCTAAAATAGATTTTGGGGCCAACTCAAACACCTGACAGACAAGACTAAAATATTTAACAGTTCTATTATTATTGTAGAGGTTCTCCTTTTGGCAAACCAAGACCTAGATGGAGTTAGGACACACACACACACACACACACACACACACACACACACACACACACACACACACACACACACACACACACACACACACACAAAATAACACAACTATTGTCTTTAAATGGGCTTCTGACCCTCAAAGCATGTTTGTGTAAAATGTATAGATAAATACCTTGTTGCTAGTTGGAGTTTACGATTATCTAGTTTTAGCTGCTGTTGCTTCTGATAGGATATGTAGAGGTTCAGTCAGACACAGTTTCAGATCAAGTCTGAGCTTAGTCTTGACCAAACGGTCAAAAAACTGCTCCAACTTACACATTTCACATATTTCATTTGTTTAAATTTTTTTTAATGATAAAAATTCCCAGAAGACAAGTATACACATTGGCCTTGGTTAAACATGTTCCTCAGGAGAGTTAACTCTCATTTCTCTGAACAAAAGTTGTTTAGGAACCCCTCTACAAGTAAAGTGGTAAATAATAATAATACATTTTGTCAAAAATGTTGTTTTTGTTACAGAATCATCATCATGATCATCAAATTTGCTTATAAAGCACTTTCCATCAATCAAAGCAAAGTGCTGTACACACATAAAAGAATTTAAAACATAAATGACCCTTTCATAAAAGCAAATAAAAGCAAAATATATTGGTAAAGGAACAAAATAAAACTGGATAAAAATGTGACTAACTCACATGTTGAGGGAATAAATAAGTCATACTTCAAATGACCCAAAAATAAGCCTAACCCTTTTGGAGGCTCTTACAGTGAGTTCTACTAAATAAATGAAATTACATTAGACCAGATGTATCTTGCAATAATTTTAAGCTAAAAGGAAAATTTTGGGTAGCCCTCAGATATTGACACGCACTACCTCTTCGACAGCATTCAATCATTTAAGAATATTTCACCACACCACTTGTTGGGAAAAGGATTTCATTGTAATAAACACAAAAATGGTCTCTTCTCTTGCAGTCCATCGACCCTGGCCAACAGTTCACATGGGAGCACTCCAACCTGGAGGTCAACAAACCAAAGAACAGATACGCCAATGTAATTGCCTACGATCACTCCAGAGTTCTACTCTCTGCTATTGACGGTACGCCACCCACTGACGTCTCCTCTTCTAACTGCTGTATCGATCCTACAGAGAGCTTGTACAAATGTATTTTTAAAACCTCAGGTGTGCTGCCACACTGGTAAAATTACATTGTATTTATACTGATAGAATCAGCTTAGATAGTTTGCAAAGGAAGAGTAGTTCTAAGGGGAAAATGCTATTTTTAAAGGCAAAACAAGAAAGTAAAATTGGAGGTATAATAAGTTTCCCCACCATCTGTTGTGGCACAAATAAAAAGCACACACACACTTTTGAGAAGATAATACAGGTGAATGAGTACACCCAAATGGTTTTGTGTCTACAAAACTGATTGGTTCCCACCACAAAATGTTTGCCTGCAAAAGGAAACTTTGAGGAAATGTTTATTAGGAAAATGTCAGAGGGCCAGAAAACATGCAGAAAGGACACTCTGACCTGGTACTGCAGACCCGTCATTAGGTTTATTTCATATGACAGCAGCTCTTATCATTGACAGCATCTAGTATTCTAACTTTATATCAAGCAAGTCTCTGGTTGTCTATATTGTGTTTTTAATTAAAACCCATGTCTTCAAAAAAGAGAGACCATAGAAGGTTCCAGGTTTTTTTTTTCTTCCAGAACGTTTATTTTTTATGCAAAATATTTGTATATTGTTTTTTTTTTGCTCAGTTTTATTTGTTTCCTACATCTGTAGGCAACTTTTTAATAGGTATTTTATTTTAGTTAACAAACTTTAATGTTTTCATGAAAATGGGGCTTTCTTTTTACATTTATGTCAAACAAACCCATTTCAGAGCTGTCTGAAGGGTCTGTAGTACCTTAAAGACACGTCACACTCCATGCCTGCTATTAAATAAAAAGGGTTCTTTAAAATGGCCTTCCAAAGTACCAGCCAATTCCTCTGTTTATGATCACACACACACACACACACACACACACACACACGCGCACACACACACACACACACACACACACACACACACACACACACACACAGCTATTAATTAACCATTTCCTTTCAGGCCAATGGAAACGAAACAAAGTCGTAAATGGATAATGCTGTAAAAACCGATAAAGACTTAAGAGCGCTCCTTTTGTAGTCACTCGCACGGCTTCAGTGTTGATGGAGCTCCATTAGTCGACCATCTAACACTTCTGCACAACCATACTGAAGTCTTTCTGCAGCTGAAAATGAGCAGATCTCTGCCAGATGGACACGGGGGACATTCCTCCTTGTTAAGCTTAAGCAAAGCCTTTTGGCAAGCAGTCCTTCCATTGTTTACTTTGATTGAGTTCTTTACATAAAAAGGGGATTTAAGATTTGACATTAGAGATTGAAGTTTGAATATATCGATGTGGGGATGGATCAGCAGAATCTTCTGCCAACAGACGTCCTGACGTCCGTTTGTGGAATTCATTTCAGTGACATCAATAAAATTGCTTCTTTTTCATGACTTCAGCACTTTGTGCTTTACAATTAAATTAAATTACATTAAACTGCAGTCCCCAAAATACTGCTAACCTTGATCTGACTAAATAAGATGATTGGTTGTTCTTGTTGTGTTTCCTGAAAATTTGAAGTCGCCTCCAAATTTCTTCCAACATTTTCGTTTTGAGGACAGGGATTAAGAAAAATTGGACATTTGTAGTACGGAAGCTACAACAAACTCCCTTTTTTCAGTGAACGTTTTTTATAATTAGCAACCTTTGGAACAGCACGTTGCGCTGAAAGTGTGAATTCAGAAGAATAAAGATCAACATCCTCACCATTTAAGTCATGAAATGCCTCAGCATTTCATTCAAGTTTCCTTTGCTTTCTTTCAACAATGTTCCGCAAAACACCACAAAAACAGCAATGCTCATTCCTTTTGAGCCACAATGACTTTGGAAATGGACAAATTTGAACAAATCCTGAGTGACAGAACAGAATAAAGGCAAAATCCATTTGCAAATGTACATTAAGCAACTCGCCTCGCTCTCATTAAACTTCAGTAATGTCTTCTTTTGGGTTTTTTCTTTTCAAATTGAAAACACACTGGGCTTAATTGTACTTATCCCCTTGTCCATCATAGAAATGCATGGGCTCTTTGGCTGTGTGGACAACTTCAACAGCGAAAAGCAGGCGTGGTGGGAGGGGAAAGAAAATAATGTGGGTGGGTTCTTTTAATGTGCTCGTATTTTCCCCTTTTTTATGTTAAACAAGTTACCTGGGAGGAAAAGAGAGTCTGAGAGAGAGGAAAGCAGTTGGTGTGTTGGGGGGGGTTGTCTCTGAGACGTGGCGCCCATGCTGATGAGACTTATCTTGGTCGACCATGTGTGCACGGAGCCCCTAAACTGCCAGTCCTAAAGCATTGACTAGCTGTCAGCTCTGTCTGTTTTGCCTGGATTCGAAAAAGGCTGCGGCGCCTTTCATTTATTATAAGCAAAGGAAAGAGGGAGCGAGGAGAGCTGGGGGAAATTGTTTTGCTAGTTTCTTGTTGGTTTGTTTTTCTTCGTGTTTATCGTTAAGTCAGTTGCAGATATGGAATAGGGAAATGTGTTGTTGATAGCAAACACAAATCCCTTCGGAGGCCTCCAAAATGTGTGTTTTTGCTGTACTTTGTACAGGAAACACTGGCTTTACTCAAATAGTTTTAGGAAGCACAAAAGAGAGCATGACATTGTGTTAAATGAGCCGACAGGCAGTTATTTGATATTATCTCCAATAAGCTGTCAGGAAAATAAAAGCTTAGAGACAAAATCAAGGCCTAGATCACACATTTTAATTTAATTTACTTTCTTAAAAAAGTTTAAGGAACTTGGAGAAATCAATGTTTTAATTTACCCAAATTCTAAACTAAACATCCTTTTTTCTATTAAGGAATCCCGGGAAGTGATTATATCAATGCTAACTACATAGACGGCTACAGGAAGCAAAATGCTTACATTGCTACCCAAGGATCTCTGCCGGAGACATTTGGGGAATTTTGGAGGATGATCTGGGAGCAGAGGAGCGCCATCGTCGTCATGATGACCAAACTGGAGGAGAGGTCCAGGGTAAATGACAAAACCTGTCTTTAAACAATTTTTCAACCCAAACAGATTTCTGTTAACCACTTTAACCCCCAACTCTCACACAATGACATTTTATAGTTCTAACTGGTTTTGTTCCACTTAAGCCGGGCAAACGTTGTGCGACTTTTTCACATGTAGCATTTAGCTCCATCTCAATCCGGACAAATTCCTCACAGAGCAAAGCTCATGAGTCGTGTTTTCACACCGTATGACCCAGTACTCAGATGGGACCTGACTATACACACTATATGTGTGGTAGCAACACGTTGGACCTAAAAATATGCTTAAAATTGTAGTTTAAACACAACACCTTGGACCGTCGAGTCTGAAAACACGTAAGACCCATAGACTGTTGTGATGTTATCGGTGTCTTTTGTCCTTTGGGCTTACAGTAGCTGTAGGATGACACACAAGTATTTATAGGGGTTGGAGGACGATGAAACAAAGTAAAATCGTAATTTAGCATCCATTTATTTGAGTCAGTGTGCTGCTTCAACAGTGCGATACTCCCAAGAGGAACGAGCAAAATAGCAAACATGTTTGATATTTGAGTGACCGCACGATTCATGAGGCGTTAATCACCTTTCGTAACCCACACAACGTACGACACAAAAAACGCCACGACCTAAAGGATTCTCGCATGAGAGGGAAATCGCCTCAGAACGGTCCAAAATTTGCAGTTTAAGCCCAGCTTTACTTAAGCAGCAGTAGCAACAGTGGCAAACGTACCCACACCAAAGCCACGTTGTGCAAATGTGAATAATGGCTAGGGTTGTCAATGCTACTTTTCTTTCTAACTTCACCAGGACAGGAAAAATTATTGGGCAGGTTTTCTCAAATTTGGACGCAATACAAAGCTGACAGCTCAAAGGAACTGAAGAAGCAGGAGGTTAAACTCAACAGTGGCAAAAAACCTTTTAAAGAAAACCCACGGTCTTGTCATTATAAACAGTAGGATGGAATTGTTAGTGGTTTAGAATATTTTAAATCATTTTGTAGTTTTAAACCAGAAACTGTCTATTTAATGAGTTTTTTACTCAGTTTCATAAAATCTGTAAAATAAAAACACTCTTATATAATCACATAACTTGATATATGCATAAGGGCTGTATGGTGAATTAATTTGTGCTCAATTTGCTTTTAAAAGCACATTCTACACCAATGTGCAGAAAAACTTTTTTCTAGGGTGTAGTTGTGTTCTCTGTTTTTTTTTATCAGCCAAACCGTAACACTGCAATTAAAGTGTTTTATTGTCCTTTTACTGGGGAACAAAGCTGTAGACTCAAGAACCAATAAAGCCCAGACAATAATATGACTGGTGATGTGCTGTTTAATTATAGAGTAAAGCGTGACAATTAATAGCACTGTTGGCCATATTCAAATACGTCATGCCATTTTATTGACTGGAAAATTAAATCCACTGAAAAGATTTCAGCCTTAGTTTGACATTACACGTCAGAGCCGAGTGGAGCCGAGAGTTCATCCGTAGGGGCTGAATCTACGATTGTCTGTAAAACTGTCTCTGCAAACTAAAACAGTGCTAGATCAGCAACGGACAACATGATGTATTCATAGAGATGAAATTCAGTCAACATGGCAGTCAAAGAAGTACCTCTGTCTGCTCTTTTCACAAAGAACGGTGACATTTGCTGATTGGAAATATTTAAATGTGACAAAAAACTCAAACAGCAAAACTCTCTGAGGGCTAAATAATTATTTTCCAGCACTCTAGAATTCCTAAATGCTTATTCAGCCTTAATCTAACATGATGTTTCTCACTGCTGCAGGTAAAATGTGATCAATACTGGCCCACCAGAGCGACGGAGACGTACGGTCTCATCCAAGTAACGTTGCTAGATACAGTAGAGTTGGCCACTTACTGTGTCAGGACATTTGCACTTTTTAAAGTAAGGATTTCTTCTAGTGTTTACTTCAGCTAGAGTGAAGCAGTGAAGTGTTTGACGGGTTATTCGTCGTCTTCCATCTCCATGTTCAGAACGGCTCCAGCGAGAAGCGAGAGGTGAGGCAGTTCCAGTTCACCGCCTGGCCAGACCACGGGGTACCAGAACACCCCACTCCGTTTCTCGCCTTCCTGAGACGGGTGAAAGCCTGCAACCCTCCAGACGCAGGGCCCATGGTGGTGCACTGCAGGTATGAAGCAACATGGTTTTGCAAAAAATATCCTGAAGCATGAAATTGATTTTTTTTCCTCTCCATTTCCCGTAATGAATAAATGAATGCACGCTGTACAGCGTAAAACAAACACATTCCTGGTTATTTAGAGGTTCGTATTTTAGTCATTTGTGTAATGACGATATTAAGAAGAGCTTCAGGTTCAACCAGGAGTATTGATAGGACTTTCACCTGAACTCAGAAGGTGTTTTCTGCATCACAGCACAGGGAGTACCGATGTCGTTCCCCGGAGCGTTCTCCACCTACACGCATGCAGGCTGTCCTGACATATTCCACACCGCATCACTAACATGTCGCATATCACCAGCCCACAAGGCTTTATCTCCTCGGTTAATACGTCCAAAACCAAAACAAACATGCACGCTGATTTTCCATCGCCAACAGAGAGCTGCAACATTAAACAGAAATTCCTGGCATCTCTTAACTCAGGGAGTCATCAGACGCTTTGAAGGAAAAAGCTGCATAAGGAGTGAAAGAAAGGCAACAAGAAGCAGCGACTCTGAGTGTAACAGATGCAAACTTTTGTTAGAAACTGACAAAAAAGGAAGGGGGGGGGTGGGATTACTGAAGACTTAGTGTAGAATTACCACATGCTGAAGTTAATTAGTGCGAGTTGGCAAACTGCTTCAAATTAAAAGAAGACGAAGAAAAACTGTCTACTAAAGGAGGAAAAATGCAGGAATTAATGTCACACTGCTGATTGGGGGTTTGAAACGCCTCTGGCTTCCCATCAGATACAGTCGTCATGTCCACGCTCAAAATCCTTCACCAGGCCTTTCCTAATTTCATGTCTCACCACCAGCATAAATGGAGCGAGTGGTTCTATTCACAAACTTGCAGAACACCACTGGTTAAGCTGTGAGATAAAAATTTGTTTTCCTCATGAAATCTGTACAGATTTTGACGTTTCCAGGCTGTTCAGGCACATAAAAACGGGTCTAAATCACACCCAAAGGACATTAAGTTGTACGTACAAAGGCGTCTTACGCAACACCGCAATGAGGGAATATTTATAACTTGTCCAGATCGTTACGCGTAGGTCTTTCCTCAAAAACGAATAATTGTTTGCATCTTCTTGGTCACTTTTGTCTGCATTAATCCATAAAGACGACACAAGACTCAGATTTCATACTGTTAAATAAATGCAGATGTCTGGAATAAACAGCCTTACAAAGCAAAACCATCAAAAAAAGTTAATAAAAGTAGAGTGCACATTGTGTCACGCACTGTCATGCAATACAATTAATATGAGGTTTTGGTGGGTGGTTAATCCATCACCTACTGAAATGCATTCCCCTATGCTGGCTTATGAAATTCGGTTGCAGGAACATTTTTAGCATGCTTCCATCTTCCGTCATTTAGACTTTAAAGACATTTTCTCTCCTGGAGAAAACAGTCTAGACCAGAGTTCTGCAACCTGTGTCTCTGGAGATGAAACTGGCCCTTTGGATCAATAATATCTCTTAATAACTTTGGATAGAAATGGTCAAAAACTAACTCATGTTTTTAAATATAAATGCATTTTATTTTAAAAAATGCAGGTTTAAGCAGTTTTTTCATGGAATAATTGCATTGAGTTTCCATAGCAGAATTACACTAATAGGGGTTTCACACCTGATACCGCTTGGCCCGGCCCACATTGCATATATTGTTTTCGTACCTGGGTGGCCCGGTACTGTTCCCTCTCCTACCAGGTGGTTTTTCAGCCCTTTTCCTCTGGTGGTCTGCTCAGGGCTGGCCCGGGCCAACACGCCCACTACGACTGATTGGTCAGCTCAAATACACACCTACCGTTAGGGGGAGCCTCTGATTGGCGGATAGAATCAACCACCGGGGGTTCCTATAGCCGCAGTTCATTATCATTCATTACCGCAGTAGACTGAAACTGCGGCAGCTCGTCCTTTTTTCTCACTGCTGTGAGTTGTGTTTCTGTGTAGCTTGCAGATCACTGTACACTGTTTACACATCACTTCATGCCATTTTTGTATGGCGTAAAGATCGCATTTCAAAATCTGTTCAATGTATTTTTTGCATGATTGTCCACAAATATCAATCTCCCATAGAAAAGAAAAAAAATCTTTGTAAAAGTGTTATTTTTTTCTTTATTTTAAAACCGAATAATAGAAACAAAATGCTGATTCCCCCCCCCCTTTTATTACGACAACTCTCATAGTAGATTTTTACAAACAGAAAAGACATTTCTTTTTCTCAGAAATCTGGGGGACTTTTTTTTATTGGCTTCTTGTTTTTTTGGAGTGGCACTAATTCTCTTCCGTACATTGATTACAATGCATAACCTGTCCCTTTTCAAAAGGTCCTCTACTAGTCGCAGCTGTAAATAAGTTTGATTTAGGTGTACTGAATGGAAAGGTTGCAGACGTGGCTCTCAAGGCTAAAGAAAAGTTCAAAAGGACAAGATTAAAAGTTAAAAAGATCACAGCCTCTTCCAGCCACCCAGAAGGAAAACCTTTTGATAGAACAACGTGAGCAACTTTAAAATATTCACGAGCTAGACATTTCCCCCTGACTGATGTTGTTGTACCCCACCTGTTCAAGTCATGCAAACAAGTTCATGTTTTAACTGCCTTGGAAGCATAAATAAACTTACTTTTTGGGTCCTTATGACTGATTTTACCTACAAATTAGATTTCAAACACGTTTAGTTTATTCACTATCCTTGGTGATGACATGTAACCTAAATTTGAGCTGCTGTTAAAATGCTTTTTTACCTACTCGAGTGTTTCACTGGACTACACCCAGCTGGGTATTTGAGTGTAGCAGACCTTTTCTTTCTTTGCACAGAATCTGTTGGAAATGACTAAAAGCGGTTTCCCTGCAATAAAACACCCAATACTATGTTTGTCCACTTTCCAAATTTTCATTACAAACTGCTCTAATGGTCAAGTATAAGGGCTGGACAGAAAATCAGTGAAAAAGAAAAATTCTTGAACATTCGGTCAAGATCACTTTAAAGAAAAACAAAGATTTTTACAGCTTGTGAATTGATTACAACAAATCTCTCATAGTAGATATTTACGACACAGGAATCTAAAATTTCTCACTTTAATCACATAATTCTTACTTTACTCTCAGAAAGTGAGAAAAGAGACTTTTTTTGCTGAGTGCCACTAATCATCTTCCGTAGTTTCATCAAACATTGTAAAAGGTCTTCTAAAGTTGTAAAGATTTTTACAACTTTTGTACTGAAACCCACAGTCTAAGGAAGGGGTATTCAATTCCAGTCCTGCAGGGTGATTCAACCTCTGAATCTAGTGTGTTGGAGCAGAGAAACCACTAAAACGTGCTGGATACCGGCCCTCCAGGCGTGGAATTGAATACCCCTGGAGTAGGGAAACATCTTCTTCATCATGAGACCTTCCTGCAAGCCCGTCTCACCAACTGAAGGAGGAAACACCGACGTCAACAATCAGTTTGTTAGAACAAACTCCCCACCTTTTTACTTTAATAAATCATTATTTTCAGTTCACACAATCAATGACGACCAGAGTTACCATCTTCCTCGTTATGAGCAAACCAGTCATCCTGGTGGGTTTAATTTAATACATGTGCACATGTTTTATAAGCAGAGCAGCAAAATGGTGACAGTTTAGCTGACAGCTAGAGATTTCCTAACAATACATATGTAATTGCTTTCACTGCTGCTAATGCTTTATCTTCACAGAACCCACTGCAGCTGTGTTTTACGCACACGCACACACACACACACACACACACACACACACACACACACACACACACACACACACACACACACACACACACACACACACACACACACACACACACACACACACACACACACACACACACACACACACACACACACACACACACACACACACACACACCTCCCAGGCCTTATTCCCTAAACTGTTGGGAAGCATATTAGTCTGACACTTTAGTGTGTGTCAACGTCCAAGGCAGCTGCTTTTGAATAGCTGAAAAGGCAGTGTCAGGTCATTAGTGCGGTCAGTCCGCCAGCTCCCCTTCAGCTGCCAAATGTACTGACAGCTTTCTGCACCAACTCACCCCAACACACCATCCCTTGTCAATAAAGAAATATTACACATGTTTCTTGCATTTCCCGCTGCTTCGTTTAGAAGAGAAGTGTGAAATTCTGCAGCTCAGCTTTTGGAATAACGTAACTTGACGAGTTGTGGATACGTGTTGGTTTCTCCGGCTGCATGACACTGCTCCACCTTCCCTTTCCCCATTTCCCTTCCTCATCCCTCATCCTCCTCTGTCTCCGTCTCTCCAGCTCTGCGCTGTCACACTGTCATTTACTCTCTAGCAGGTCATCACTCTCCCACGTTCAAGACTGCAGCATAAATGTTTTCAGCTGGGGTAAAAGAGAGGAAAAAAAGAGGAAATCTCCAATTTCTCCATCCAAAGCCCCAAGGAGCTTTGGTGTATTTTTTTCCCAGACCTGGAAGTGATTCATTCCCAGAATATCCCCAGGATGCTTTTTTACATTTCTTTCCACAAGTTTTCCTCATTATACTTACGTGCACTTTTTTCAACTCTGAGCTAAGCGGAGTTTTGTCACCTAAACGTCTCATTTGGAGCCATTTTATAAGCGATCACGAGATGGTTTTGTTGGGGCCAGGGCCTCCCACGTGTGTCTTTATTCCATTTTGATGTGCGGCACGGCACGTTAACTAGACTTGGCCCTTGGGGACCGGCTTCACTGCCTCTTGAGTTTCTCAGCTCTCAGTTCTTTTGCAGCAAATAAAAGCACAAATGCCTCCTCGGGAGGACGAGGTGGCACGTGAGCCGGGCTCACACCTCACAGGCATGTCAGCTTAATGAACTGAATAACCTATTTACCTTTGAGTGCCACGTGCAAGGACTTGTCTTGTCAATGCTAAGCTATGTGGGAGGATTCTACACAACCTCCATTTCTCTCCATCTTTTATTCTGATTCAAACATGCAGGCTTTTCTGAGCTGTCAGCAGTGTGGTTTTGCTAGGAAAGGTCAAAGTGAAACACTTTGCCTAAGAGTTGTTTTCTTTGTTTTTCTCCCACCTGTGTATTTTACACACTAATGTACAAATGTGCCAGTGTGAATCTTAATGAAGAGACCTGCCTTTCAGTGCCTCTTAATAAGCTCTCATGCCATTTAGGTGCGCGACGTTAATCTAACGGCCTTAATTGTAGTCAGCTGCACTTCTCTGAAGTCGCCCGGCACATTAGCAAGACCACGCAGGAGGAAAAAATAGAAGATGTTCCTCTCAAATTTGCCACGGTGTTTCACATTTGCTGTAGTGGCACTTTTCCAAACCACGAGCTAAAGGTTAAAAGTAGCTATTACATGAGTGCATGAGGTCCGGTGAGGTGCAGGGCACAGGTGAGGTCTGCAGGCCAAAGACTAGATTGTGAAACCAGTGTTGAGTGTGCTATAAGCCTTCCTTCGTTTTTGAGCAGAGCCACTCCAGATTCAATTATACCACAAGGGAAATGGCTCATTCTGCAGTGACAGACTTAGTGGAGTGTTACTTTTGACCTTTCAGAGACAATTCCTCAATCAACAGTAAGAAAGAGGGACAAAAAGAGGCGGGAGATATTGATTAACCTTATGGCCTCAGGGATGAAGATGTTGTCCAGGCTTTCAAGCTCCTCGTTCTTCTGCCTAAAGGGTGAATGGTTCATGGACTGGATGGATAGGGTCCATCATTATGGTTTTTGCTCTGGTTCTGTGTCTGCTAGTGTAAGATGTCCTCTAAACCAGTGGTTGCCAAACTTCAGACCCTGAAAGTAGCACTTATCTAGACACGCTACCCTAGATATGTCAGGATCGGCTCCTTTTTCCTCTGGTGTGTTGTCCTGTCTCCCCTCATTCTGTTTATTGGACTCACCTGCCCCTTGTTATCCTACCCACCTGATTCCTGATTGTCCTCATGTACTTAAACCCTCTGGATGTGCTGGTCTTTGTCATATCCTCATCTGGTCTTCCTACGGTATCGTCCTGCATGCCATTGTTCATATTAAACAGTCCTTTTGCCTGCCAGGTTGTCTCGTGTTCCTACTCACCTGCATTTGGGTCCTACTGCAACCAACTCCACATCATGACAATACCTCTGATTTAACATGACAAAAATGCTAAAAATCCAACAAATTTTTTGCTTACTTTATTTTAAGAGAGGACATTGCATATTTATGGACAGTAATACAAAAGTCGAGGTGATCGCTCCTTCCAGACTGTTGCACCCCGACTCTGGAATGATCTTCCTCTATCTTTACGTAGCACTGACAGTCTGGACACTTGTTTAAAAAACAGCCAAAGACCCTTTTATTTAAAGCTCCTTTTACCTAAACCTTTTATTTTCTTATTTTTAACTCAAATTTGTAATCTTTCATCTGTTTATGAAAATTAATAATTTTATGACTTCATTTTTTCTGATGTTAATCAAATTCTGTTTTGAGAGCATTTTGATTGTATGATAATCTGTTTATGATTTTATGACTCTGTTGTATTTTGTTTTGATCTATGTGAAGCACTTTGTGATTCTATGTCTGTGATAAGTGCTATATAAATAAAATTTACTTACTTACTTACTACAACTGTAAATATGCCAGATTGTAGCCCTAGGCTAATTTCCATCTGCAGTCCTCTGGCAGGTCATTGTAATAAGAGATAAGACAGAAAACAATATACATTTAGAAAAAAACAGTTAGGAACATATTTTATGGAAAAAGACAAGAGTAAAAACAAATAAAAGTGTCATCTATGATTGCATCTTTGAGTTTCCTGTAGCCACATTTAATAGAACTTCTTCAGCTCATGTTCAGTTATACACATTTAGGACCATTTAGTTGAGGTTTTGTAACAATTATGCTAGAAATATAGCTTCAGCTATTACTTTTTAATCATATTTTGATTAAAAATTATCACTTGACCCCCATTCATAGTTCTTGGTGCCCTACCCAACTTTGGGAATCAATGCTCTAGTGGAGGGAGTTAGCTGTTGGTCATTTATTCAAGCAGATTTAACCACCTTATCTAGCAACCACTAATAGATTCCCAACATTACCATAACTGACCAGTGTTTCCAAAGATGAGGTGTGAGCTCTTGTGAAGTACATCACAATTTTGCCTTGGTTATTTAGTGCATGCAGGTACACTGTTGACTGCTTTTCTTTTCGCACAGATGGGTTTAATGGCCATTTTTCTTCGCTGACTAACTTTAGATCAGTTGTGTTCTTTTTTTTTTTTTTTTTTTTTTTTTTTTTTTGCAAAAACAGTTTAGTCCTTGTTTTTATTTTGCCATAAAAAAGGAAATTATAGAAGGGACACATGTTAAGTCCTGCATAAAATACCAGAACACATTCTCGGGAACTCAAAATAAATTCATGAGTCACTCCCAGGTTTAATAACCCCACATAGTTTTTAGTTCCATTATCCATCTAAATCTATATTTATGTAGCTACGCAAGTCATTTTAAACATAATTTGGTTTGATCTTAGTCTAGACATCTGTTGACAATCTAAATGTCATTTAGGCTTCTTGTTAGCCCAAGTTGTTTACCTTACTTGCCTCGTGCATTCTCTCTGACCTTTGTTCTAACATTTTCCACTGCTTCTGACAACAGTGCTGGAGTTGGACGCACGGGTTGCTTCATTGTGATTGATGCCATGCTGGAACGTATCAAGCACGAGAAGACCGTGGATATCTACGGACACGTAACGCTAATGCGTGCCCAGCGCAACTACATGGTGCAGACAGAAGACCAGTACGTCTTCATACACGACGCGCTCCAGGAGGCCGTCAATTGCGGCACCACCGAAGTGCCCGCCAGAAACCTCTACGCCTACATCCAGAAACTGACTCAGACAGAAGGTGGAGAGAATGTCACTGGCATGGAACTTGAGTTCAAGGTTTGGCTTGTCTACAACTACATTCTGTATCAAGTTTTACGTCAACTTTTTTGTCTAAACTTGCATTCAAGCAGTCTAAACTGCATGAGGCCTGTGGTTACTTCTTTTTTTAAGTCAGCATACTCACTTCCTTATCAAAATATATTCTCTATTCCGCTTTATTGTTTTTCCTCCATTCAATATCTCCCTTTTTTGAGTGACAGTGATCTTAGTTTACCTGAAAAAGGCCTGGCAAAAGTATTTTCTACCCAAGAATTATTGCCAGAAAAACCCCAGCATTAGAATATAGCTTTAAGAATAAGAATTTACTTATCATTAGTTGTATCCCCCTTACAAAATGCATTATTTTTGAATGAAACTCTTATTTCAATTATATTTTGGAGGCATTATGTCAAACAAGCTTTGTTTAGCTGCTTTAGACATTCAGCTAGACGTCATTATGTTGACAGATCTTTATTTTTGTCACCACACAGCGTTTAGCTAACACTAAAGCCCACACATCACGATTCATCAGTGCCAATCTCCCCTGCAACAAGTTCAAGAACCGCCTTGTTAACATAATGCCATACGAGTCCACGCGAGTGTGTCTTCAGCCCATCCGAGGAGTTGAAGGCTCAGACTACATCAATGCCAGTTTCATCGATGGGTACAGGCAAGTGCAAAAACACGCCTAAAAACAAATAACAACCAAGCTCTGTACAAGAAAAGCTGCTGGCAGGTAAATAATGTATCTACGTTGTGACTTTATGTTGCATGGTTTCAGGCAACAGAAAGCTTACATTGCAACACAGGGACCACTGGCAGAGACCACAGAAGACTTCTGGAGAATGCTCTGGGAGCACAACTCCACCATTGTAGTCATGCTCACCAAGCTTAGAGAAATGGGCAGGGTACGCATTTTCCATTCTGATCACTTTGTTCTGGCAGCTTCATATGAAATGAATATATTTATAAGGATGAATGCAATAATCTACAGGGATTTGACTCACTGTGGTTTATTTCTGCAGGAAAAATGCCACCAGTACTGGCCGGCAGAGAGATCAGCCAGATATCAGTACTTTGTGGTGGACCCCATGGCTGAATACAACATGCCCCAGTACATCCTGAGGGAGTTTAAAGTGACTGATGCCAGGGTACATTTATTTTCTTTTATTTAAAAAAATGATTGAAAGATCGGGGGCAATAAAAAATACAAATTCAGGTTATGATTAAATGTTGAGTTTTGCAGGATGACTACATCAAATTCTCGCTCGAAAGTGCAAAGATTAGGCCAATGTATCAGCCTGGCAAGTCATGCTATACATGTGATTATACAGTCTGGCTATGACCCATAGACAGAGCTCAGTCGTGGGGCAAAATCTATGGTTGTCTTTCAAACTGTCTCCACATGCTATTGGACAACGAACAACGTGACATACTCACCCCTACAGATGTCAGTCAACAGGACAGTCCTCCATGCATTGTTGAAGAAGATGCAAAGACTAATGATGGGTCCAGCAACACTGATGCACTGGCAGATGTATCTGGCTCATTAGAGCAGCACCCACGTCGGTGTGCGTATCGTTTAGGAAGTAGTCACGTGACCGATACAGCTGCTGTGTCACTCGTCAGTGACGCGTCGAACTGTGTTTAAATGCAGCAGTGTCTCAGTCTGTCAACAGGATGAGTTTCTGTCACAAGTACAACTTTTGAAGCTAAATTATTCCACTGTTACATCAAGGAGCCAGAAAGAAAATGTAAGATGGTTCATGAGGGATTATTTTGTTCTATCGACACATAAGTTATTAGTTTTTATTTCCTTGTTTCATCCTGTTCCTTTCAGTTTCTGCTTGATCCATCAGAAAGTTGTTTCTAAATTATTCTTTTTAAATCATTCATACTATTTTATGCAGGTTAAACGTCCCGTTTGTTAAACTGAACCTCCATATATTAATAAAAGAATGCCGTCAATGCTGAGACATAGCAGAGAAACGCGTGGAAATTTGGCCGTCCTGCTGGTCGTCATAGCGATGAGGTTGGGGTGGGGGTGCCGACCGGACTGGCCCAAATTGGATAAACAGCCCACCTGGACTTCATTTCAGTAGAGTCTCACTATTAGGTTTACTTGCAGTGTTGTTTATAATCCAGCAGGTGTCAGTAGACCAACCTGTTGAAACAGTATCGATACAGTTTGGGTAATGTGCTGAAACGCCTCACGAGGCCTCATCTGCCCATCACTGGCAAAGACATCCTTTTTCTAAATAAAGGACTTAAGTACCTCTATCTGCTCTTGACTCAAAGTTGATGTCAAAGCCGTTTCAAATGAGCTGACACCATCTTAGTTGTTCTGCTCCGTCGCATCATCCCGCCCACCAAATTGATAGAGCACCGTGATTGGCACAACACAATACTGCTTAGGCCGATGGTAGAACTGCTGAGGCTCCAATGGAGCTTAGCTAGACCAATATGCTGAGCAAAAATATTTTGCTTCTGCTACTGTATCTGGATTTGTAGGCTACCAATGTATAGTTACAGTGCATGTATAGTAAAATTGTAAAAATTTCCTCAAACATAAACTAATCATTTTAAATTTTTATTTGAAGAAGGAGGAGAAGAAAATATCTTTTCTATAGCGCCTCTCAAGATAAAAATCACGTGGCGCTTCACAATAACAAAAAAATTAAAATATAAAAAAGAATTTAGAAAATGATTACAAATATGTTTAAAATGAGCAAAAATAGACCATTTGTTTTCTACTGTGACACATGCCTGAGATACAGAAAGCCAAAAAGGGCAGCATTTTTTTTTTACTTATTTCGGCAGAATCCCGTCCTGTATGTTCAGAAGTTTGTTTTCTATTTTGTATTATATATGACTACCAAAGATTAGAGTATGCCAAACCTGATTAAATCACACATTTGGATGTATCTATGTGGTTTTTCTAAAGGTGTAAAAGGCAGATGAAAAATCCCAATGGAAATCAGAGAATAACAGCAGAATATAAATAAAAGAGCACCCTTAATAAGAAGGTCTTAGACCGTAATTCCTCACATTCATTTGAAGTTATCATTAGAACAAATTTTTGGCATTTACTCACATATTTGTTTACACCAAACTATGGCCTTGAGTGTTACAGCAGTGTAAATGTAAATATGTGAAAATGACACATTTCCCTTTGTAAAAAAATAAATAAAAGTTGTGCCGGCAGCACTGAGCTGCCACAGTTTCTAATTCCATCAAAGGCTTAGACAGATAAATGGTGTAGACTCCCCTCCTTTGTAGAGCATGTTACACTGTCTCGTCAATGGGATTGGTTTCCTTATCAAGGGGGTGCAACTTCTCTTAAGCAATGCACATCCTCAAAGTTGAGATTCACACGTCAGGTTTAGCACATCAAAACCATTAGCATCTTTGGAGTTTACGTTAAATAGGTAAAATGAGAGGCATCTTTTAAAAAAATGACTTTGATGTTTTAATTTTTTGGTCCAATCATTAGTAAAACGGTTGTGAAAGGAATATTTCCTGTTTGGCATTTCTTTTCTATTTCCTGTTTGACATTTCTTTTCTATTTCCTGTTTGACATTTCTTTTCTATTTGGTTTCAGGACGGACAGTCACGGACAGTAAGGCAGTTCCAGTTCACAGACTGGCCTGAACAAGGAGTGCCAAAATCAGGCGAGGGGTTCATCGATTTTATTGGACAGGTACATAAAACGAAAGAGCAGTTTGGCCAAGATGGGCCAATCACAGTCCACTGTAGGTAAGTGACCAAAGCAGAGCATTCAGTGTTTCACAAGTTATTGTTCTTAAAGTTTCAGTTCTTTTAGGGTCTCTTTTTTTTGTCATTTTTGATTTTCAAATTTCTGTAAATCCTTGTACTACGGTAGAGTTTTGTTATTTGTGTACTTTTAATGCCATGACAAAACACATTGCACATGCAGTAGCTCAGGCGGTAGAGCGGGTTGTCCAGTAATCAAGTGGTTGCAGGTACGCCAGTCAGGCATCCTTTTACACTTGCCTGCTGGTGGTGGTCAGAGGGACTGGTGGCGCCAGTGTTTGGCAGGCCTCGCCTCTGTCAGTGCGCCCCAGGGCAGCTGTGGGTGCATTGTAACTTATCCCCTACAGCGTGAATGTGTGTGAATGGGTGAATGACTGATTGTGTTTGTGATTTGTATTTCCTACCAATTGGTTGCAAAATGGTTACTATATAACCAATAACTATATCCACAAACCCTATGCACCACCACGCGTAGGTTTCTGAATTGAAGCCCAGTAGGTGGTTGCCACCACCGCCACCTTGGCTGTGGTGTCTCGTCACTCCTGGAAAATACACAAATGGAGCTGAGAGCAGGGCTGTGAGGGTGGGGCAGATGATTGACACCCAACAAACTGAGATGATGCAGCTACAAGCTAACGGAGCTGTTGGTGGGTATTTTTTAGACAGAAAATCTCGGTTGAGTAACTCTGCTACCCTCTGCCTTCTAGGCTTTAACACTTTTGACGTGAGGCCATTGCTGAGCCCTTTCTTGGAGCAAGCAAAGGGGCAGGCTGCTAGTGCTAAAGCTGACAGCTCTTCTTCAACTTGTCAATCAATTTGACATGCCTTTAATTAGTCATTATGTCAAGCTTTAATTACATCAAAATGAATGAGTTACACAAAAAATTCACCCCCTCAAAATTGCCATGACTGCAATTTTGACCTATTAAACCTAAAATATTTTTTGAACCAGGCTGTAAACATGTTTATTTCTGCTGTGAGGTTGGCATTTTTAACATAAAAGGCAATGGGAACTGCAGTTTTTGGTCACTTCCGTGTTGGCTTCACTTTTGGCAGCCGAAGATTCCCCCTGGCATCTTACACATGTACTGTTTCAGGTAAATATGACACAGTGATAAGCTGGTTAATTCAAAAGTGTACTGTAGTAGATTAAATCGTCCACATTGAGGCAGCTGCCAAGGGGTGTACAAAGGTGGCCTTGGTGAGTACAAAAGCCCTGTTGCAGGTGGCCCATAACATTTTGGCTATAAAATACAACCTATTAGAAATGTAAACTAAACCCACACATCAACATGTAGAGAGGACTACCTACCATGCCATGAGCTATATACACAACTGCAAAATCTTTATGAACTAGCATGAGTTCAGGATAAAAAAAAATTGAAATCATATCTAATAATCGATTAAACGTTCAACTCAAAGTTTGATATAATAGATCAAACTGACTAAAGCTTTATTTTGAATTTAGAAATTGAGATTTTCATCTTAGCAAATGCAACAAGGACTAAAATGTTGAAACTCAAACATTATTCCATACTTGGACATCGTGTTGTAAAGTGAAACTTGGAACGGATGGCTTTAAAAAAAGTTAAAAACACCATTCTTTTTATCTACTATTCAAAAATCACATTCACAGTAAGCGTTTCAAGCCACTAAATGAATATTTTGCCCTTTTGTTTTCTGTGACGCAGCGCGGGTGTTGGTAGGACTGGAGTTTTCATCACCCTCAGCATTGTCTTGGAGCGAATGAGATACGAGGGTGTAGTAGACATCTTTCAGACGGTGAAAATGCTACGGACACAAAGACCGGCTATGGTACAGACAGAGGTGAGAAGTTCACTTTTTAGTAAAAGAAGAAAACTGCACTGTAGGTGTTTGAGAAAATGTAGAAAACAAAGAGGCATCTACTGTAGGTTGTTGTTTTTATTTTTCTAGGGAAGATTTCAAGAATCTTTCTGAGCCACAGAGATAAATGCATAAGCAATACTTTGTAAAAGTAGCTGAATCAGTCCACTGCAGTCTTATTGCATCATTTCAGAAATACTTGCCAACATTTTCACACCAACTTGTATTTATATTTGTTTATTTGAAGCAAAGAAGAGGTTATTCAAATGCAGTTAATGGATTATTTGTAACTTTAGTATCAAATTAGAATACGGGAATGAACGTGATAGAGGATTTTTGACATTAATGGCTTCTCTCTTTCCAGGATCAATACCAATTCTGCTATAGAGCTGGCTTGGAATATTTGGGAAGCTTTGATCACTATGCAACGTAAAACACCCAGTACTGGAAGATAAAAGTGGAGGGCCCCTTGGAAAAAGCGAGCCTCTTCTGAGCCATAAAATTCCTGCTTGAGAAAGTACTCCTTAACTCCTTGCTAACAGTTCGTTGTGTCGGATGTGTGACATGACTCGTCAATAAAATGAAAAAGAATTTCCGGAGGACCAACTATTTCCGTAACCCCTTTCCTGCCCCAATAACAAACTTCGCCTTGGTACAAGACAAGGGAATCCTGACTTTTGAAGCATCATGTGGAATTACTTTTTTTGTTTGCTTCAAGGATTCATTTTGGGGGCTCAGAAAAACTCAATGAAACTAACACAAGAAAAAAAACTGAACACTTCTCGAACAATACCGCCAGAAATGCATCAGTGATAATGACCCATAACGAGAGATGACGGAGGCACACAGAAATGCAGATGGACACGACTCGATACGCACTGTAAAACAAAAAACAATCACAATCAGTCCACATCATCACAAAAGAAGACTATACGTGGTCAACAAGAGCAAGACAGACTTAAAGTAATAATGAATAAAAATATCCCTTTTTTTCACTAAGTTTATCATTTCAATTTGGGGCAGAGTCAAAACGAAATAAAAACTATTGATTTAGTTTTTTAGTATTTTATTATTCAGCTGATGTGCTTTTTTTGAACTGTGTGATCTTTCCTTTTTTACAACAACTTATCGCTTGAAGGGGGAAAAGCAACAAAACATGTTTGGTTCTGTTGTTGATTTTTAAAGCTGTAGAAGTTTTCTAACGTATGTGCCGTTTCTTGCAGAGAATTGTCGTTTTCATTTTGTTACACATGGTGCAAAAGAACTCACACAAACCAAAACACAACTTTGTTTAAAAGTTACGTTTTGGTCAGTGTGCTCATTTTTATTTTTATTTTTTATTTTTTGTTTATTGTTCACAATTACTTTCATTGTAACTTAATTACTTCCATTATAAAAACTGGGGATTTGCTGAATCAACAGGGATGAGCAAAGTATGAAGCTGCTGCTACCAATTATCTTAGTTCTTCCATTTTTCAATGATACGAGAGAATTTGATGAATTGAAAAAGAGAATATATACACATATACATATATAAGATTATGGTACAGATTGTTGAATATGTGTGAAATATGTATATGAAAGTATAGATACAACAGTACATATATAGATAAATTATATACAGAGGTGTTTGAAAGCTTTCAGGGTGAGAGGTATGTGCTAGGAGGGAAATGAATATATTTTTCACTGGAATGCACATCAGTAAGACAAAACTGTATTCTGATTCAGTGCATATTTTTTCTTGTGCAATAACTGTGTTTTAGATTAGGTTTTTATGTGGATATGTCATTCACTCATGGCATTATTATAATCCCCTACCAATAACCCAGGTAGTACCATATGGCAGTCTGATTAAAGCGGGGTCCTTCACAGTAACACCGACAGTTAATGGTACGGACTTCACTTTTGTTTTCGTGATATATATCTATACATATATAGATACAGATATGTTTGTTTCTTTTTGCATTTAGAGTGCCTTATATTTATGCCTGTTTTTATAATGTTTCCTTTATCGTTAATGTATCCTTTCCATAATGTAAGCATTTAGTGTAAATTGCAATGTAGAGTTATTTACCCATCATTTGTCACAAGATGAGATTATAATATATGCAAATAAGAGCATTTTAGAGGTCGGAGATTTCATTTTCAGTGGCCTTATCATGGCTGAGTGAATTAGAGTAAAAGAGTGGCCGTTAAAACACAGATGAGATGGAGGGGAAAAAAATTCCACATCTCCACAGGCCCAGAGTTTTAAGGTGGATAACTTCTATTTTTAAAGTAGATTTGGTGAAAGCATGCACACTGAAAGTTCTCCGTGCCATCTGAGGTCATGCGAGAGTGGATTTAGAGAAAACAAAACACCCATTCTGTTATCCTGACAATCCTGAACAGTTGTGGGTGTTTTTATTTTTTTTGTTTTTGTTTTTTTCGTAAAACAGGATTTTATTTATTGACCTTTCTTATGGCTTTGTGGATGTGCATTCCAGGTGCTTTCCTTTCCCCTTTTCAACTCAAGTTATTTTTTATTTATATTTTTCTGCTTTCCTGTCTATATAATAATTTTCTTCATCTAGTTTTATGTTCATCAATTTATTTTTTTAAATGCATGGTAAAGAATTGCAGAGTTGGCCAAAAACTGGTCAAAGTAGGGAAGACTTGCACTTTCTCTTTGTACTATGCACTGCCCTATTGATTCGAAACCCAATAATATATTACTTGAACACTTCTATTATTGAAAGAAAAAACCTCCTCAAACATTCACTTTGTGTGTATGTAAATAACACAGAAAAGGTGTTAACCTTTTGGGGGAAAAGACAAAAAAAAGTCTGTTGGTGGGGAAAAGAGCATCGATCTGATGCCATAGTAACTCCAGCAGATAACTTCAGATGAATCTGCCCCTCCATGACCATCTGTTCTTGTGGCTTTGCCATTCAAGCTTGGAGTGTCATTAACAGAAATAAACGTTGTGTTCTCTGCTCTCTCTATCTATCTCTCGTCTGGATGCATAGACTGATAAATAAATAATGAAATTGTAAAAAGAAAAAAAAGGCTTGTTAAAAAGATTATACAATTACCTCTGATTAGTTGTAAGCGTAAACTGTTTCCTTTTTCTGAATGAAAGGAGTGCTTTTTATTTTCTTACTTAGGTCACATTGGTGGAGAAAGAAGTCTGTAAGAAAATCAGTTCTTTGCTGACACGAGTTCCATTTGTTATAAATGAATTCTATTAAAAAATGTCAGTGTTATGCATCGGCGTTTCGCTTGTTTCCCTCCACCTCACTTCGACTTGGAAAGACTGATGAAGCCATTTTACCCCCTGCTGGTCTGGGTCCAACACATTATCCACAGTTCTCTGGTGAAAGGGGGAAATTGAGTCTCACCACATTTGAACAGATTTCCATTGCTCCGTTTTTTCTGTTGGTGGTGTCAGCCACAATGAATCATCCCAGAAACCTCGAACAAATGAAGTGCAATGTTTTTATAAAAGCTGCGTTGCTTTTTAAAACTCTTAATTTTGGTCGCCCAACTGGCACAGTGGTGTGTTTTTAAATTGAAATAGCAACCTCAGTTCAGCTGTGTTAAAAGAAGTTTTCTAGCAGCATTAACTAATTCACTTTATGTTCCTAAAAATTTTCTTTATTACATATTCATATTTATTAGAGCTGCAGCTATTGAATATTTTAGTTCTCGAATATTGTAACGAATCGTCTGTCGATTAATCAAATGCTCTGATGACGTTTCAAGTGAAACGAGATTGTGATCAGCTGCTAAAGTATGACGTTTTTAAAAGGTTAAATAATTTGTATTAAAGTGGTGTTGTCTAGTTCCCTCTTTCCTATGTGATATTTATAGTTCATGAATATTTTATGGAAAAAACTTGACCTACATTTCATTAACATTTTAGGTTTCTATTATTATCACTCATATCTGCTCCATATTGCTGCAGGTTGCAGACATCCGTAAATAAACAGGATGGTGGGTGCAATATTTCCAGGAACAAGAAGTGAGCCACATCAGAGCTGAGCTTCAGACGGCAGGCTTTATAGTCTTATTTTTTTTCATATTTGGATATCTCAGATTGAATAATAGCAATGTGACTCTACCACTGGCATAAAATGTGAATGTTTTATCTCCACAAATAACACAACTCTGAAGGAGCTTTTGCCATGTGATGGTGTTGCTAATGCTAACAGTAAGCTTCTACTAGTCAAGATGTTTTCTACCGTTTCCTGGACGCTAAAACAACAGCCTTCTCTATTGTGAGTCAAAATGGGTGAGTCCATGAATGTTAAGTTACAGCATGAAGTAGATCTGTCAGACTTTTCTAATCCCAGGGTGTTTCTCAATGTCAAGGCATCTGGCCTAGCAAGGCAATAGGCCAGGAGCCTTCCTTAAAAGGACACTGTCCTTCCTTGGTCAAAAAAACAGTTAAATGGAACAGACTTAGCTCACGTGACTGTGGCTTCTACAACGGTCACATCCCGTGACACGTGAGGTAAAGTTTAATTTTATATGTATAAGTTTCATTATAAATGTATAACAAGCCTTTTAATGATGCCTCGATAGAACATGACATTGGAACATGCCTTGGCGGTTCCTGATCTCCTAGGTAACCGGGGCGGGACCAAGACATCAAGGTGAGGTTCCTTGATGATGAGAAACATCTCACGAGTTGTACTTTCTATTTCTATCAGAAGCTAATGCAGGAGATAGGTGTAGGAGACTATTTTCAAATTCAGCCTGCATGAAACACTCAGACCAATTATAATCAGAAATAAGATTTTTGAATGGTTTTTCACATTTCACACCTCTTCACTTTTGTCTGCCACACCATCAGCACACCTTCTCCAGCCACTTTATTAGGTACATAAATTACATCTAACACAAGAAATTAATCAGCCAATCAAATTGCACCTCAATGCATTTAGGCATGTAGATGTGGGAAGACTTAGAAAAATTTCAGAATGATGAAGAAAAGTGGATTTAAGTGACTGAATGGGACATGGTTGCTGATTTATTAAAGAAACTGCTGATCTGGGTAAATCTGGACCCACAGCCAAATCCTATTTGCGGAGAATAACAGAAAATACCAACTTTGCTGGAAAAGCTATTTGGAATTCAGAAGTCATTTGGTAAACTCATCGGAAAATACATTAGTGCACATTATAATAAATACAGACGGAACAAGGAAAGGAAACATATTTCATTTGTTTAATTTTTCATGAAATAGAATAGTTGAAAAGTACTAAAAATGTTAGACTTCAAGATTAAAAGTTGCTGTGTGATGGCACAAAATCTGAGATACTCTACTGTCCTGATTAGCCTCAGAAAAAAGGCTGTTAACCACTTCTTATTTCTGCAAATCACGACTTAAACAAACTAACTTATAGGATACAATCCTATCAAAATAAGCTGTTGCATTTGTTATAATCTTCAGATGTTTGCATTAAAAATGAAAACCAAAGACCCCTTATGATGGAGTCTGGGAACTTTGGGTTGGGCTCTCCAATCTCTGCTGAGACCACTGAGGTGGTCAAAAAGCTCCTTGAAGGCAAGGCCCCAGGGGTGGATGAAATCTGCCTGGTGATCCTTGTTGTGGGGCTGTGCTGGCTGACACGGCTTTACAATATTACATGGACATCGGGGGCAGTTTCACTGGACTGACAGACCAGGGAGCTGGTCCTCCTATTTAAAAATGGTGTGTTCTAACTACCTGAGCCTCCCTGGTGAAGTCTATTCAGGGGTTGGAGAGGAGGGTCTGTTGGATTCTTAAACCTCAGATGTAGTCTTTCGCAGTTGTAATGTCCTTCAGAGATTTGACCCTTTTTTCCTGCTGGTGGTGGTCAGATGGACTTGTGACAAATGTGGTAGCCTCTTATCTGTCAATGTTCCATATAGCAGCGGTGGCTACATTGTAGATAATCATCATCAGTGTGTGAGTGGGTCAATCACTGTTGTAATGTAAAGCACATTGGGGGCTGTAGCGCTCTAAACGGTGTTATATAAATATAGACAATTTACCATTTATTATATGACATATCCATCATATTTAGCTACTACTAAAGTTTTCACTGAACAAATATGCTAAGTTGGCCATGAAAAGTCAATATGTCAATATGAGGGTCGTTGTTTCAACTAACATACCTTTCTCAGTGACCTAGTGGTATAGTGTCCGCCCTGAGACTGGGAGATCAGGGGTTCGATTCCTGGTCGGGTCATACCAAAGACTTTGAAAAAATGGGACCCAATGCCTCCCTGCTTGACACTCAGCATTGAGGGGTTGGATTGGGGGGTTAAACCACCAAATAGTTCCCGAGCGCGGCTGTGTCTGCAGCTCACCGCTCCCCCAGGGGATGGGTCAAATGTGGAGAACAAATTTCGCACACACACCTGTGTCTGTGACAACTATTGGGACTTTAACATACATTTCATCGGTAACAAGCATCACAGAGGCAAGAGCTGCAAGTGAAAGCTCAGAATTACCAACTTTCAGATGTTGCAACCGATGTACATGCAGCAAAGCATCTGTCCCATATCATTATTTTATATTTTAGTGTTGTAAAACTACTGATAGTGGGCAAAAAGGACTCATCATCCTGGAAAACCTTCGAAAAAGAAACATGATCATTCAAACTGAGCTACATGCACTACAATGAGAAAATTAACTACAAATGCTGGTTTAGACTGCCATATTGAAAAATGGTGACCATATTGGATTTTCAAATAACCAATCAGGCAGATTTGAAAATTACCTCAAGAGGTTTAAACCAAATTTTGGACATTTTGCACGTTTCTCTATTATCTGCTTCCCTGGACAGGGCTAAGACTAAAACCAAATGCTGAACAGGCAGATTATTCTGAATCACTACAGTATTATATCATCATGTAAGCAGAATTGCTTATGACACAATGTAAAATGTTTGCAGATTTCTTCATGGCAGGAAAGATGATTGCTCCTCCGTGCTCCTTGTTTCTTTCGATTTAATTTAAATGGGCTAAAATAAAACCGAGAACATCTTGAGCAGCCGTGCCGCGGTACACCTCTCTTTTGTGTGAGACAAGAACACAACAAGCGAGGGTCCCCTCCGCTGTCACGGTGTCTGGTTTTCTCTTCAGATGTGTCAAGCAGATGTTCCGTCTTTGTCTCCCAGCAGTTTCAGCAGAATTATGAAAACAAACAGCCAGTCACACACCCCTTCCACAATCCATCCCTCGTTTCTACCAACGACAGCTTGCACCCATACTCCCCCACTTCCCCGTGCTTCACTTTCTACATGCTAGATTTGTTGAAACATTTTGCCCAAATTGAGTTTTGGCACCTGTGCAGTTTTGCTCTCTACAGTGCAGACGAGATAAAGGACTGAGATGCTTTTATTTTGAACAAAATGACCTTGTGGCGTGCTCAAAGGATTCAATTAAATTGGCACTTAACTTTGATCATGAAGGCAGAAACTCAGCATCCGCTGTTGATGCTCCGTTCCTGTGCTCATAATCACCTGTGACCTCCTCATGAATTTCCAGTATATTGTGATTCACTTTACTCTAATTTTTAGTTTTACAGTAGGACACTTCAAGTAGTTCTGCTCTGCATTTATGCATCCATTTTCCCATTAACACTGCGGCGAGCTGCTAACTACTGTAATTAAATGTAATATTGCAGGTGCAAATAAAATGCTTAATTAAAGAAAAGCTTTGTTCCCCAAAAATAAAAAGCTTTTTTGATGATCTTTGAGAAATTCATAACTGATGTTGATTCTGGACTAACTTTTTAATCATATGAATCTCAACAATAAATACTCTTCAGCCGTGCAGGTCATTGTGCAGAGAATGTTTGATACATACAAAGGAAGGAAGTTGTATTGATTAAGTGAGTTTTTAAATTTTTTTTTATGAAAAACAAAAACAGTATGATCAATACCACAACATGCACCACATCTTTTATTTGCACTATTGATTTCCATTCTTTTCAAAAAGGGGTCCGTCGGATTGTCGAACCTCAAATTCATTAGGAGCAATGTGGTTTTCATCCTGGCTGTGGAACACTGGACCAGCTCTATACCCTTAGGGGGTTCCTGGAGGGTGTGTGGGAGTTTGCCCAACCAATCTTGATTAATCAATAAGTTCAGCATGAAAAGGAAATGCACTTCATCGGTTTATATATACCGGTATATACTTTTTTATTATTATTGCTATAATACTGTTGATTTAATGTGGTTGAAATGAGGTTTAGATTCTGTTCAGAAAAATAAAGCAACAGAATAAAAAAATTGTTAATATAAGTATTAGGAATTAGTTTAAAACATGGCAAACATCTGAAAATATTTCTAAAGGGGTTATGCCAGGATCTGCTTGTTACTGCTCCTTTAACCCCCGGACACAAACTTGTATTTGGTTTGATTTAAAGGCAAAAACATATCTAGCTATTACTTATTAGTCAAGTTACAAAAATTTTAATTTCAATAAACATTTATTCAATAAAAATGTTGTCAAATATTCTAAAAAAGAGACAACTAAAAACTTTTTTAATTCAAGTCATATAAAGTGTCTATAAATAATAACAAAAAGGTCTAAGTAGAAGATAATCAAATTTTAAAGTGCAAGGAGCCAATGGCACAGGGCCCCAGGAGGTAAGGACAAAAGGTGAATGCTGGAGAAGCAGAGAGAAGAGTTTATCTCAGTTGGGACTGGGAAGGACATCCACATTTTGGAGTAACTTGTGAAAAAAAACTGAAGGAGAATTGTTTCAATCAACACAAAACACAAATTACGTTCAAGAAGGAACTGTGTGACAGCACAAAGGCCACCCCCAACCCCTTTATACAGCTATTGAGTAATATGTTGTGAAAAACACACAATCACGCCAAAGTCGGACCACTTATGAACGACCAAAGGATCCCTCATGCCACCTAAGCTTTGCGGCAAATTTGGAAGGAGAGTGAAGCCTAGAGCAGCAACACTAAACGGATGAAGCAGGCTAATCCAAGCTAACCCTAAGATTTCTCAAAAATGTATTAAATTAAAATTTCAACCCATTATCTTACACCGTAAATCCTCTATTACATACAGGCCCGGGCCTGTATTTGACTCAAGCTCATCAAGCTCCAGGCCTTTATTGGAAGGAGGACCAGTATTAGAGGCAGGCCTCTATTTCTATTTGAGCAAAATGAACTAATGGTTCACTGGAGTTTTTCACAATTAAAATTGCGCCCACATTTTCAAAGTTAAACACATTTCTTTTAACAACGGTAGTTTCTGCTTCAGCCCTCCCCCCCTCCCCCTGCGCAGCTGCCGCAAACTCACTGATGCGCCTGCAGCCTCTGAGTTCCTGCTGCTCTAAACATTAAAATTATTTCATTTTCTGTTCCTCACTTCTGATTACCTTCAATGGTGTCTGTTTGTTGCAACCACCAGGTACAAAAACTAACTTGTTTTTATTTGAATATTTTTCTGTCCTGTCTGTTTATTATCTTCCTGCATCTCCTCTCAATCCTAAAGAGAAACTGCTACCTGGGTTCATATATATTCACCTCATGAGTTACCTTTGAACTGCAGTTCTAAAAGATCTACCGACCCCAAAAACAGCGGAGTGCTCGCTGCTTGGCGGCCGCATCAGTGATCGGTGCGTCACCGGAGGACAAGGTGATGTGCCCCGATCCACAGCAGCGAAACGCATCAGGCGCAAATAAAAGACAGAAAACATAAAAGGAAATGAGCCGACATGAACGATCACGTGTTAAATTAGTTTTTGAGGTGGCGACACCTGATTTGATAATGTTACTGTGGCCATGCTCAGGACGCAGATGTCTGGAGCGCGTCAACAATCAGAGCTTTGCATGCGCAAGCTGGTTATGGTTAGGATGGGGGTGAGGGGAATGTTAAATTGCAAGAGAGTTAATTTCACAATTTGGTTAAATGTCCGTTTTACGGCGGGTGTCAGTACCGACGCTCTGGCACAGCGCGTTGCCTCCCAACGCGCAGGAGCTTGTCACCTGCTGTCTTTTCCGTGGACTGCATCTTGCCGGTCATTATCACGTGACAGCGACTAGTCAATGACAGGCATAAAAAGTCACTATAGAGCAGTGAAGTCGACTAGTGACTAGTTCATACAACCCCTACTGCTCTCCAGAGTGTTCTGCAGCATAATCAGCACGTTCTCTTTGAACTTGATATCAAGTTTTTGCCTCCTCTTCGTCTCCGCACGGTTAAAGTTACCCTCGTGGTCTATCACTGGCAAATCAAAAGTGAGACGGATGACACAACCGCCCCCCGTACTTGCTTGTTACCACATTCCACCCGGCCACAATAAAATACCGGCCATTATTCACCTCCGCCGACTCCGACACCGGCCAAAATATGATACCCGGCAGTTAATTAAATACAGGCTAATATAAGAGGATTTATGATATATATATATATATATATATATATATATATATATATATATATATATATATATATATATATATACAATATACTATAAATACACAATATACTATAAATAGTTTCTAATTCAACATGACTAGTGACTACATGCAAGTTTTCATTTTGGGATGCACACTAAAATGGCAATAATCAAGTGAAATTGTACTAAAAATATTTTTTAAATCCCTGCTAAATCGTTTGTATGATACTTACATGTTTAAGATGAATTTAAAATGGCCTGTATTTAATTAATAAAAGTAAATGATTAAAACATCAAACGTTTATTTTAAACTGTGATTGCCTTCTTATTTTGATAAAGTATTAGTATTAAACTGTAATTGTAGTTGTATTTCTATTTAAATTAAAGTGATGAATCAAGGAAAACACTTACATTTGTAGTTTAATACCATAAAACTGTGATTTTATCATAAGGTATACGTGAGAGTTTCATGCTGGCCTACGTCTTAGCATCAGTTCATTTTATAGTCATTTAAATACCCTAAGTGAACAGCAGTCTGACTTGTGTAAATTAAAGCAAGCTTCAGCATTAGTCAGTTTAGAGTTTAAAATGTCAAGTGTGTAACCCAAAGTGATTTTATAGAGTAGTTTAAGCACATGGCTCACATAAATTTACTATCACAGCTGGCTGCCAGCATAGCTAATATTGCACTTGAGAGCTAAGCATCTGAGTAAACAGACATTGCACCTCCCGGATCCCTGGCTTGACTGAACTAAAGGCACAAAGCAGAACAAGTGGAGCGTCTGTGCACTGCAAATGAAATAGACAGCTATGGGTGTCTGAGCAGCAAAACCCAAAGGGCCTTTTGCCAGCAGAATGGTGAAGAATGTTTGTGTGTGGCAGCAAGACAGGCACCATACCCTGCAGTAGACCGATTATGTTGACCCAAATGGCAATCCTCAATCGAGCGAGCTCTCTGTTCAGCGATGACAAAGTCAGATAAAATCTGACAGTGCTGCCAAAGCTGTGCTGATTTTGTGTGCACATCACATTAGAACTACTTCAGAGGCAGGAGGAAGATTTGACCTTTAGTTTTTGCATCTATGGGAAGGAAAGGAGAGTGGTATCAGGCTGCTCAAAGCATGAAGTTATTGGTGAGGTTATGCAATTTTCTCTTTGAGGCGTAAATCATTATTAGCTTTCTCTCCGTAAAAAAGACAGTCCAACAGTTGCTGCAGTGAAGGTTAATTTCTCCAGCTCAGCATCTTGCCAACATCCAAGTGATCAGAACCTCTGTAGGCCAGCCATCTGTTTCCAGTCCTCTCATTGCCTGAACCGCTGATGCTTGGTTGGTTTCATGTGGAAGAGACATTTTTCAGAAGCTAATGTCTAAATGACAGGGTGAGGCAGGGGTTTAGATACATAACTATGCATCACAAAAGCTGAGTCAAGCCTTGACCCAGCCTTATCCCTAACTTATACCTGTTTAGGTCAAGAAGTGGACTTCAAGTGTCTCAATTGTTCGTTTTAATGTAGGGAGAGCATGAAGGGGTAAGCGGTGTTGCAAACTGCCCCCGACAGAAAGTAGCTGAAGTTGACCCAAAAAGTCACATATGGCAAAAAATAAATAAATAAATAAATAAATTACACACACACACACACACACACACACACACACACACACACACACACACACACACACACACACACACACACACACACACACACACACACACACACACACATATATGTGTGTGTGTATGTGTATGTATGTATATATATGTGTGTATATGTATGTGTGTATATATATAGGTGTGTGTATGTATGTGTATATATATATATATATATATATATATATATACAGTGGGGCAAAAAACTATTTAGTCAGCCACCGATTGTGCAATTTCTCCCACTTAAAATGATGACAGAGGTCAGTAATTTACATCATAGGTACACTTCAACTGTGAGAAACAGAATGTGAAAAAAAATCCATGAATTCACATGGTAGGATTTTTAAAGAATTTCTCAATTTGATGTATATAGAAGATGAAACTCCAGGTTCGGCCATTTTAACTCTGGATGCTGAAAAAGCATTGAACTGAATAGAATGGTCGTACCTACTAGTGATACTTGAGTGCTTTGGATTTGGTGAGTGTTTCAGAAGATGGATATCAATTATATTAACAGACTCCTGTGCTTCAATAATGACTAATAATTATATATCTCAAGCCTTTAAGATGACTCGTGGTACAAGACAAGGCTCCCCTATTTCCCCACTACTGTTTAAAATAGCAATGGAACCTCTTGCATTGGGAATACAAGCTCATTCTAAAATACAAGGGATAGAAATATCGGGGACTGGACATAAATTAGCTATGTATGCTGATGATATGGTTTTTTTTCTAACTCAGCTATCAGAATCAATAACAGCAAATTTGTCGGACTAAAAATCAATAAAGATAAATCATACATTATGTTCCTTAATGAACAAGAAAGAATAACGCCCAGGGTGTCCCACCCTTGTATTAATGCCCCCCCCCCCCCCCCCCACCCCTCATTCTTTTCTAGGATTAAGAAGCTTCTTGCCAAATTTATCTGGAATAATAGGAGAGCAAGACTCAGACTCTCTCTGCTATACCTACCATTTGATGGGGAGGCCTACGATTGCCAAACTTTCAATGGTATTTCTGGGCTGCCCAGATGAGAGCGATAGGGTTCTGGTTCACTAATGATCAGAGTCCCCCCGGTTTGAATTTGAAAAATTATCAGCCAAAATATTAGCACTAGATACTTATATATTTTCAGCTCCAATAAAGAGATTAAGGGAGAATACATTTAATCCATTTGTAAAAAAGTAGTCTATTAATCCGGCAGGAAATTCAGAACTTCTAAGACATACACCCTGAAATGTCAGCATTTACTCCTATCTGGGGAAATACCTCATTCACTCCGGCTACGCACAATAAGGGTTTTAAAATATGGCACAACAAAGGT
Source organism: Nothobranchius furzeri (assembly GCF_043380555.1). Classification (NCBI taxonomy): domain Eukaryota; kingdom Metazoa; phylum Chordata; class Actinopteri; order Cyprinodontiformes; family Nothobranchiidae; genus Nothobranchius; species Nothobranchius furzeri. The sequence goes on from NC_091742.1 coordinate 70,039,786, forward strand.
ATAAAAATGTTACAAAGTATCTTTAGAAATAATACTCTCATGAGTCTTCATGAGATAAGAAATTCATTCAACATCCCATCTAAACATTTTTTTATCCTTACTCGACTGAAGAATTCGACATACCTTCCACTATTATCAGCGATGGAGGAATATGTATCAAAAATGCCAGGGTAGAAGCTGATCTCCCAATTTTATAATCTGTTGAGTGATAACCATAAAGATAGCACCGATAGAAAAAGACTAGCATGGAGTAATGATTTACATTTAGTAATACCTATTGAAGAATGGTCAAAATTTTGCACTAAAGCACACTCGCGAACAATAAATACTTGCTTGAGGCTTATACAATACAACTGGATAATGACAACGTATATCACTCCAGTAAAATTAAATAAATTTGATCCTAATATTCCAGATACCTGTTATAAATGTAGTAACCATCAAGGATCCTTAGTGCACTGTGTATGGAGCTGTGAAGAGATCCAGAACTTTTGGGAAGACATATTGAATTATATACGTATCCCAAATTACATTCCTCGTTGTCCTAAATTATGCATATTTGGCATATATCCAGATAATAGCTCTCTGTCTTCTAATGAAAGGAAAATGATCGACCACTGTTTACTACAAGCCAGGCGATCTATTGCCCTCTGCTGGAAGAATACCTGCGGTCCCTCTCGGAATGTCTGGCTAAAAAATTTTATGACAAGTCTAGCGCTGGAAAAACTTACATATACAATTAAGAAAAGGATAGCAGATTTCCATAACATCTGGCGGACTTTTTTAGGTCCAGTCAAGACCGGGGACTTAGATATTTTGGATGATAAAAGACCTAGGTGGGATGGAAGACACCATCCGTAGAGGTAAATGAGTATCTCTCCCCACCCCCCTTATTATTATTATTATTTATTTATTTATTTTATCTTTTCTTCCTTTGGGTTTGGGCACATTAGGGCCCATTATTAGTTATAATATTGGTTATTGTATATGTTTTATTTTATTTGTTTTACCTGTATGTTGGGATGAAGGTATGGGTTGAAAGTATATGCATATTTCAATGTATATGTAATCATTTATATTGGAAAAAAGTTCAATAAAAATATGAATACCAAAAAAAAAAGTTCAAAACTCCAATGAGAAATAACAGAGGCCCTGCAACTCACCCAAGGAGACGGAATACCTTCGTTAACATTTCAACTGGATCTTTGGACTCTTTTCCACAACTGATTATCACAAGTTAGAGCTGCATGAAAACCCTTCTATTTGTTGCCTCTCATGAGGTATACTCAATAAGAAATACACAAAATATAAAAGTTGAATTTTCCACTCTTGCTTATTGCTTCTTTTTAATGCCAAGACAAGGTATTCCTCAAATAGATTTTTGACAATGCATATAATAAGTTCATTATGGAATAGATTTCAGACTTTTCATTATAAATCCCCAGAAGCAAATAAAAAAACAAACACTGTCTTCTGATTCTCTTTTAACGATTTCTTAATGCTGATATCTGTGTTAAGGTTTTCCCTCATGTGACGTCAATATTCTCAATAGCATTATTTTTGTTCTGGCTGAAAACAAAAGGAAAATAACCAATCGATTGGCTAGTTGAAACCATTTGGAAGTCCACAGCACACATCAATTATCCTGTCATGCCTGAAGAAAAAGGAAATATAATTTATGAGTCCCCCAAAAGGTTTTTGTTGCAACCTAAAGCAATAATACACCTTCGGTTTGGTGCTCGGCTCCAGTCCTTTCACACACTGCCACTTCACCAAGGGATAAGAACTGAGTGTATATTTTTGCGACCTCAGAGGACATTGTCAATTATACTGGAATGGGCCTATGGATGCCTTCATTCCCTAATCAAAATAAATGGCTAAGACAGCAGAAAGTAAGAGAACTTGAGCTCCTATATTCCTTAGAGGCAGAAAGCGAGGGGCTACAAACAAATCCATTACCACAAACGGGACACATCAGCACTTTTGCCCCATTTGAATGGTTCGAGCCGATGACCACCCTAAGATGGCTTCATTTTAAATGTGAAAACTGATAGCATCATTTTTGATTCCTTTTGCATGCCACCCTGCAGTCAAACTTGAATAATACATTCTGGAAATGCACATAATACATTCTGGAAATGCCTGCTGCGCTAACGTAAAGTGGCTGTGACTAACCTACTGTAATGGAAAAATTCAGCTACATAATAGAAAAGGTGCTGAGAGTGTCTTTTCAAACTTTGATGCAACTCTGTAGCTTAATTTGGTCTTAAGCAGGGATGAAAGTTTGGAGGAAGGTGGGGTGTCAATAAAATCAGCTGTCATAAAATTAAGTGTTTTTCATTCCTACCACATTTTCTTACCCACCAGCTGCTAGTGATTTCACTGTCAGGTTTCAGCTGATAGCGAGACAGTTTGGCTTCAGGGCATTGCTTTATTTTTTTTTCTCACAGCAAGGGTGCTTTTAGGGCTCGTCGTCCACAGAGAGGCTTTCATGTTGTCTGACATTTTTCCGCACGATCGTTTGGTGTTTCACTAAAGCTGAATCTGGGATAGTGTGAAGCTTGTCCTACGAAAATTTAAAGAATCTGTTACAATTTTATGGAATGGTGTTTAAGAAATATTTTACAAGCTTTACCCATTTTCAAACTCACACGTGTAACTGGACTGTTTTCTCCTCTTCAATCTTGGAAAAATGACAAATTGCACAATTTTTTATGATGGTCCTTACAAAATTAGGTTTTCAGTCCAAAATGTTAATGTTGCCTGTAGCAAGAAACAAAATAAGCACATATTGAAAAAAATATTTTTCCAAAACTGGACTCAGTTTTTTTTGTATTTGTATTTTTGTATATTTTGAAAATATGGTAACACTTGATAAAAAGGGTCCCACTATTAACAGTACTTAGTTCATAATTAAGCATTAATAACCAAATGTCTCTTTTCAATGTTCCTGGTACTGTTAAATATGAAGTATCCTTAAGGTTAGGACAAATGGCATTATGCATTACATAATATTGTTAAGCAGTTGTTAATGTAATGTCCAGAAGTATCTGGTTGATATGTAGACAGGAGTCTGCATGTGTTGCCTTTAATCTGCCGGGTCCTGCTATTCCATCAGCTGGGGCCTCTCTACAGCTCGGAACACATGATAACAAAGTGTCAACAATACTGTTCCCTTCTCAAGGCCCTTCTGTGCCAAGCCTGCCTGGTTATCTAGGCCGGATTGGACTATCATAAGAGTGGCTATTTTCAGCTTATATATGTTAATCATTCGAATAGTATGTAAGGTTATGAAGTTCATTGTTTTCAACTCCATACAGCTGCCCCCTGTGCACAATAACACCGTGTAGAAAAACCAAGGTCGGGTGTTCCTCAGACAGTTTACATTCCAGGAGAAGAGTCCGAAGGAGAAGAAGAAACTTTACTTAATCAAAGTACTTTATTTGTGATTAAAATTATTAAGCAAAACAGATGTTGATCAACAATAATCAAGTGAATGATCTGTGAAATAAATATGTCATGAATTATGTTTAATGAAAACAGGACTACGGCACAGACATACTGATCCTCATCTCCATAGAAACGCATGACACATTGTTCCAACCAATCAGAGCTTTTGGCTGCCGCAGGAGAATCTGGTGTTGACTTCAAGTGTCCAATCCACTTTACTGAAACTTATCAACAATTCAGAGATATAAAACAAGGCAACGCCATTTTTAAGTCAGTTCCATTTTGACTTCAGTTCTATTCACCATCATCCTAAAGAAAAGCGCAGCCTGGCCAGATGTGTTTTCTTCTTTAAACTAAGAACTGTGAAGCGGGAGATTTTCGTCGTTTAACAACCAGACGACGTCCTTTCAAAATAAGAGCACCTGCTGACGCCGACGAACGGTACCGGGGTCGACCCTCCAGACGGGCTTTGAAACGTTGTGATCGCTGCACCGACAGCTCCATCGTACATCCGAGGTCTCCAGACCTGGCATTTCCTGATATACCTGGGAGACCCCCACTGGGTACGTACACGGCAAAATAGCGGCTCATGTCATCACTTTATAAGCCTCGTGATATCTAGTCATAACAAAGACGACCAGATTCAGTGACGTCAGCCTAGAGAATCTGAACCACACACACACACACACACACACACACACGCACCAACACAACATCCGAATCCATTCTCATCCATCACAGAGTAGTCCTGGTAGATTGTTTAGAATTTATAATTCAGAAATTAAAGATTCTCAAACGATCCCATCTCTCTCTTTTCTTGTCTCAAAGTCAATACAGAGTGTTTAATTAAACTCCCTGATGATAAAAACAGCCCATCTTCTGATTATAAAAAGTGATCTACTTACAGTGTATTAAAATACAACTTTAGATAGTTACATCACTTAAATTCCGTTACATAATAATAATATTAGTAATAATAATAATGTCTTTGTTGCTCTGTGCTTAAATCAATTAGGTTGATTGATCTGTGCTTGAATAATTGAAATGAAAGGAAGTATTATATATATATGTGATAATCAGTAATGTTTGATATGACAAGGCAATCGCCACCCGCATGCAGACACGAGGACAAATTAAAGTTAAGTTAAACTCATGATACATAGATATTTCTTTACCCCAGATCAGAGCATCCGGTATCTCAAAAAGGTGTGTTTTCTAAAGTTCTTGGTAATATCCCTTAACATAGCACGCTCCGATTGGCCAAGTAAATCCTAACATGAGAATATTAAAACAGAATCTAGTGATTCAGCAGTTGTAGTTGCATTCCACCTTCCCATCATTCAACATTTGAGTTCTAGAGAGCGCTTCGGAACGGCCGTCCGGAGCGACACCTCTTTAACCCTGAGCATTTTTGGCAAGCTACCAAAACCCTGCTAAAAGCTGCCGACTGCTGACACAGCAAACGGTTCCTGCAGAACAAAGCTTATATTGTTCAGACTCCTTAAGAGTCCTTCTAGACGCAAACGGTTCCATCCATCTGTTGGGACCTGGAAAACATCTCTGGACTGAAGGGTCGGTGCTACGGTATTCTACAACCTTGGTGCCAGAGGTCATCCAACAACTCTGACCTTCGGATCCACGAAGAGGGGCTTCCAAAGGGTGAGGTAGACACGCAGATAGCGTCTGATACCTTTATGATAAGGATCAACCTCATAGCTTAACGCAAACCAAATTCTTTCACTTTGACACCCAGAACTCACCTCTTCTCGATACGAAAGTTCTGATAACATCACAGCGCCTCTCAAGATAAAAATAACGAGGCGCTTCACAAAAGCAAAAAATGTAAAAATGTGAAAAAGAATATAGATAGTGGTTAAAAATATATTTAAAATGAGCACAAAATAGACAATTGTGATTAAAAAATGTTAAGAAAGAGAGAGTGAACAGGAAAGAGGGAAATCAGTGGATCCTGAGGAAGGTGGAATAGGTGGGGAGAGCAGAATAAAGAGAGAGTGGTGAAGAAGGTCATACAAAAGCCAGCTTGAACAAGTGAGTCTTCAGCTGCTTTTTAAAGGAGTCCACTAATCTCAGGTTCAGGGAGGGAGAGTTTCAGAGTCTAGGGGCCACAGCAGCAAATGATCTGTCACCTTTGGTCTTTAGCCTGGTGCGCTGCACAACAAGCAGGCTTTGATCACTGGACCTGCTGGGGGTGTAGGGACCAAGAAGATCACCAATGTAAGATGGTGCTTGTCCATGTAAGGCACTATAGACCAGGACCAGGATCTTAAAATGAACCCTGAAGTTGACTGGCAGCCAATGAAGCTGGAGGAGAAGCGGGGTGATGTGGGTGTATTTGAAGGACTTGGTCAGAAGCCGAGCACAGGCATTCTGAACCACCTGTAGACGGTTCAGGGAGGTTCTGCTCAGACACGTGAAAAGATAATTACAGTAGTCTAAGCGTGAGGAGATGAAGGTGTGGATAACTGTCTCAAGTTCAGAGCGGGACAGAATGGGACTCAGCTTTGCAATGTTCCTGCGATGGAAGAAGGAAGAGCGAACAAAAGAACTGACATGAGAATCCAGGGTGAGAGCTGGATCAAAGGTCACACCAAGATTCCTGACGGAAGGTTTGGTGTGAGAAGCAAGCTGACCAAGAGAGTCTCTGAATTTGGGAACCAGCTTGTCTGGGGCACAGATGAGGATCTCAGTCTTATCTTCATTCAGCTGTAGAAAGTTCCCAGCCATCCAGGTTTTGATAGAGTCTAAGCAGGTGTGTAACAGCTGCAGCTTAGACATCTCAAGGGGCTTAAAGGAGATGTACAGTTGGATGCCATCTGCATAAAGATGGTAGGAGATTCCTTTGAAGGAGCTCAGCGTGTGCTCAAGAGGAAGCAGATGGAGGAAGAAGAGCAGAGGCCCCAGCACAGAACCTTGTGGGACACCATGGGTAAGGGAGGTGGAGGAGGACCTAAACTTGGAGACAGCCCTAGAAAAGGAATGCTCAGAAAGATAAGAGGAGAACCACTCCAGAACAGTTCCTGATAGGCCTACCCAGTCTCTCAGCCTCTCCAGTAGCAGGTGATGGTCAACAGTGTCAAAGGCTGCAGTCAGGTCCAGCAGGACCAGAACAGAACAGTCCCCTGCATCACTGTGAGTGAGAAGGTCATTAGAGACCCTAAGAAGAGCTGTTCCTGTAGAATGAGCTCTATGAAAACCTGAATGAGAGCAATCATAGATGTTATGTTCATCAAGAGCAGCTGTGAGTTGTTTAGCCGCAACCCTTTACAAGATCTTGGAGATGAACAGAAGTTTAGAGATGGGTCTGAAGCTGCTATGGAGAGAGGGGTCAAGAATAATTTTTTTAAGAAGCGGGTGGATTACAGCTTTCTTAAAGTAAGCAGGGACCTGACCAGAAATCAGAGAAGCATTAATTATAGAGAGCACGCTGGGACCGATGGCATGCAGAGGTCTTCATAGAGCAGTGGCGGCTGGTGAGAAATATTTTTGGTGGGGCTGTGCTATTTTTTTTTAAACAAACTTGTGCTTTCTGAGCTTTGTGCACAACTTCACTATTTCCTGAATTAAGCACAGCTCTTTTATTTCCTGTCTTACATCATTGGACAAACTGATTATCCAGGTGTGTCTGACTATTGGCAAACTGCCTTGCGGACCAAGGTTGAAAAATACTGCATTAAATTGCACATAAATTAACATGACCATAAATGGTAAATAGGCAATGCAAGAGGCAAGTAACAAAAACATTTTGTTTAATTTCAACATTTGAGTGAACACGAAAAATTATGAGCAGGTCACTGTTACAGTAATGGTAGTAAACACTACTTAGACAAAATGCCAGAAATTTACACTGTTAGGACTTATGGAAAGTGGAAATACTTTCATAGGAAATAATGTCATCAGTTTCCTCTTACAAATGTCATATTTCCCACTTTTTGGGACAAATCAGAAATGTTTTATTGTCCCAAAAGCTGGGAAATTTGTTTGCTGCAGCAGAAGTGTAACAAGTAAATTGGAATCAGATTGATGTATGTACAAATTTACTTGAAATACACATTTACATGATTAAATATGTATAATAGGTATGTGTGTTGAAATTAGTTTTTACAGTTATTGCACATTAAACAATGTACATGTTATTAAACAAATGTCCCGGTTTGTGGGACAACCAAGGATTTCTGATTCTGATTGTCTTGTTTACAGAAATGTAATGTACAGCTTACCTCTGCACCCAGCTGCTGTTCTCCCTGTCCAAACGTCCTCCGTTTCTTTGTTGGCTGCTGCACTGATGCGCTGCATTCCTCAGTCAGAGAATGAATGGAGTCCCCAATGAGACACAAGTTCCACATCCACCTTCTGTGGATCCCAGCCGTTTTGAATAACAAACACAGAAAGCAAAATAACGCATTAGCGTGATTGCATCCAGCTAGCCACTGCTTCCTGGTGTACCAATTTTGGGAGAAGCGTTGTGTGTACAGTTTACCCTTCTCCTTGTCCTGCTGGCTTATCTTTAGTCGGGCTGATCTGGTCCAAGCTCTTTGACATTAAGTTTTTCCACCATAGTTCTCCTCTCGAACGGATGCTGGAGAAGAGACCGAACTGAATTCAGTGGCTGCTGAGATCCGGTATCCTGGTTGTAGGCTCACTGGCGTCCATGTCTGCGTCTGCTCCATGTGCGTCATGAGTCACGACCAAAAACGTGCTGGAGTCGAGACTCTCCGAGTTCTACCGAACACCAACGAAAGCCTTGGCGGTAGCTCTATTGCCCATCATGCTTCTGAAACGTTCTGAAACAACATCGACGCTGATTGGATACATTCCCATTCCTACCCTTTGATTTTCTTGTCAGCAATTGGACAGCTGGTCTCGTCCTGTTTGGGCGATTGAAAAACAGCACACAGCCTCCACCGCTCGGCAGAGACCGGCAGAGACCAATATATATATATATATATAGATATATATATATATATAGATATATATATGATTTATTTTTGTTACAAAACACACAATTAACTTAGAATATGTGATTATTGTTAATTTTATTTATTTATTTTTTTAAATAAAAATTAAAAACAGTGGGGAATCTGGGAGGGCGGCGCCCTATCGCCCTCTACTGGCCAGCCGCCACTGTCATAGAGTTAACTAGTTTGGTTTACTCAGGCAAAGAAACAAGAGCAAAGCTATCTAGGATGACAGGCCGGATTGGAGTTGGGAGAGGCAGAGATAACGCTGAGGGAGATATGATAGATCTGACCTTATTGACTTTGTCCACAAAGAAAGACAAAGTTTTCACAGTCTGCAACAGAGTGGATGGAGGCTGTAGGAGAGGCAGGAGAAGCAATACCGCTGATGGTGTTAAACAGCACCTTGGGGTTCTCTTTGCTCTGGGACACCAGGTTGGAAAAATAGGCAACCCTCACGTCTCTGACTGCGGAGTTAAATTATGTCAGACGATCCTTTAGAAGAAGAAAATATCATTTCTATAGCGCCTCTCGAGATAAAAATCACAAAGCAGTTCCTGATAGGCCTACCCAGTCTCTCTTTAGGTGCAGCAGATGGACATGGAGATGGGTTTTCTTCCACAAGCACTCAATTTTTCTGCATTGGCGCTTCAGGTTGCCAATGCTGTCATTAAACCAAGGAGTAGGGTTCACTGCAGGAACTGATCTGGTTCTGACAGAACAGATATTGCCCAGGATGGAGAGGCAGTGCTCGTTAAAGTGAGAAGTTAAGGAGTCTGGGTCATTATCAGAAGAACGGTGGATCAAAAGCAGCAGAAAAATTGCTAGCCATACGGCAAGCAGGATGTGGGGACGCAGAAACTGACAAGTTAAAGAAAATGCAATTGTGATCAGAAATATAAACGTCCTCAGGACAAACACTGTCAGCATGTAGACCCAGGGTAAAAACAAGGTCCAGAGTGTGCCCCCTGGTGTGTGTGGGGACAGAAACATGCTCGGTAAAGCTGAAGGAGTCCCTGAGGCTGGAGAAATTCATGGCAAAGTTGTCTGAGGGATCATCAACGTGGATGTTAAAGTCACCAACAAGCACCAGTCTGGACAGCTTCACAAAGGAGGATAGAAAGTCACATAACTCCTGAAGGAAAGAACTGTTTGGACCAGGTGGACGATGAACCACAGCACAGTAAAACAGATCCTTACGCCCAACCTTAATCAGCTGCAGTTCAAAGGAAGCAAAGTGGCCAGATGTTGTAGATGGTCTCTGAAAACAACAGCTTGGCCTCCACCACGACCAGAGCCCGGGGGCTGGCTAAAGAATGAATAACCACTCGGGCAGAGTTCAATCAGACCAGAGTAATCAGATGTTTGCTGCCAAACTTCAGTCAGAAACAGAAAATCCAGGTTTTTAGAGAGAATTAGATAATTGAACAGGAAGGATTTATTGTTAACAGAGCGGGTATTTAATAGAGTCATGCTGAGTGAGGTGGGGGAATCAGAAACTACAGAAACAGCTGGAGTTAGTGGATGTAAATTAGCAGGGTTAGATCCACAGTGCTTAAAAAAAACCACCTATGGAGAGAACAGGAGAATAATCTACTGAGGAATAAGGATAAACCGACCTTAAAAAACTTGGACGGAGAGACCGTGCTGCAACGCGGCCTGGCGGGAATGGGGAAGTGGCGCTCAAGTCGCCAAACAAAGGACAAGAAGCTAGAAGATCACGCCGATGTTTACTAGATAAACCACACTTTAGAAGAAGTCTTATTCTCACCTGGATTCCTGCTCGTTTACCTCTTTTCCTCCGACATTTTCCCGGGACTGGATAAACATCGCTGGAGGCGCCCCGGTTGGGATCGTCGTTTGGCTCCGGGCCAGTGCGCCTAGGCACCATACATCACATCCACCTAGATCCATCCATCACAATATATATTAGTTAACTTGTCATGTTTTTAATGGTTTGGAAAATAAATTCTTACTTTAACAAACCTGACTCTTTCCTGAATCAAGACGAAGTGTTCTACAATCCCTGAATAAACAAAGAATCCTAGAATCTTCTGATTAAACATCCAAAGACCAAGCAGCTTGATTTTCTATATTTATGTAGATTATCACAGCTTATTGGTCATAAGTGGACATAATATATTAAGTTCTTAAAGGACTACATTTACCAACTCCTACAATGTTTTATTAAATAGTTTATTAATGTTTAATAATGCATTAAATAACGTTAACCAAGGTCACCCTTAGTGACCGAAAATTGAGAACCCCTTCTCTAGCCTAACATAGATCCCCAATGATTTTTGGTAGGGTTAAAAATTGACTTGACTCTCAGCCAATATTCATCTGTAGAATTCCAATCGCTGCCTCTCTCCTTCCAAGTCCTATACTCTCAATTACTCTTCAAACATAATTAGATACTCACTGGCTGTTCTTGTTCCCTGTTGGTTATTTCTCCATTCGGACCAAATCTAATCAAGAAAGGCATCCATCTTTATTCTCATTTGGGGAAATTATGTATCTGCTTAACCTAAATTATTTTTGTGGTGAACCCTCCCCCAGAACCTCCAGTACCTTCACATTTGTATCCAGTATTTGTAATCAAACTATTTAGGACCATCTAGTGTGTTTGCATCTCTCTGGGTCCAGCTTGTCATCCTGAAACTGTGACAGTATTTCTAGAATGTATTATTGTAATATCAGTATCAAAATGATTGCAATGAATCAGATGCATTCTGGATGCAAATAATTGATGTGAACATCAGTTTGTTTATATAGTTGACAACAATAGTTGTCTCAAAGCACTTCACAATGTAAAGCATTCCAGTTGAGTTCAGTTCACTGAGCCAAATAGTTAAAAGTTTCTTACATAAGGAACCCATGAGATCCAGTCAGTAGGGTTTCAAGGTTTAACCAGTTTGACAAATAACCACGGTGTGAAACGTTGGCGTTAACCCACCATAAAGACGTGCCCAACATCACAAAAAAAAAAATTTCAATAAAATTTGTGGACCAAAGCAAAAGTGAAAGAGGGAGGAAAAATTTAGACTCCCAAAGCTGCTAAAAGAGAAATTTAGACTGATGGCTCTTCCGTCTGCAGTGTCGGATGTTCTGACTTTCCGTGCTTCCTCATCAAATATTCCTACCGCAGCGTGCTACAACAGTTTTGCTCTTGTTTACAGTATAATAACACACTTAATAAGCACAGACGATTTTAAATAGGTGATATTACTCAAAAATACAGAACTGTAGTATAATTTTAGCAAAGATATCAGTGTTTGTCATGATTCCATGAATGACAGCAAACAGTGGGAGAAATGTCTTGTTTACAGTATAATAACGATATTTTACAAGCCATTTACAAGCTAACTGTCAGGTAAACCTACAACAAGCAGTAATATAACAAGTTCCAGAGTAAAAGCGTCTCTTCAGGTAAACAGCCTGTAACGAAGTAGTCTGTCTATCACATAATATAAATATTTATTGACTTAGACTCCATCTGACCACTTAGACTCCATCTGACCACTTCTCCTTTATTTTCTTATTTTTATGTCTTGACCATCTCATTGACCTCAGTGGCAAGGTGTCATGACTCGAGGTAAGTGTCTAACCCAAGACATGCAGAATCAATACTCGTCGGGCAGATTGAGTAAAAGTAAAGTTCTTTATTATTAAACGGGAACAAAAATAGCACAGGGATGTCCTGTGGGAGTGAGCGGTACAGCTCGAGTCCAAGTTGCGCTCGGGATGAATGAGGGAGGCGGGGGAGCTGAGGTGAGCGCTGGGCAGAGGGTGAGCGATCCGGGTTGGTGAGGTCGCAGAGGGGGGCCAACAGGAGCAATGGAGGAGGATGGGACGTGGTATATGAATCCAGAGTATAAAAACAGCTAGAGTGAAGCAGGTTGAGTGAGGATCCTGCAGGAAGGGAAACAAATAACAGGCATAAGGGATAATCCAAAAACAGTCCGAGGTCAAAATCCAAGTATCCAATAATGAGATTAAGCGAGTAAACAAGAACGAGTACGAAGGGCTGGGGCTACCTAAACTGGTGCAATCTGACATAGTGAGGTGTCTCTATCCTCCTTTTAAACCCGCGTTCCTGATTGGGATCTCCTGCAGCTGCCGCCCCCTCCGCTCCTCACCTGTGGGAAATCAGCTCAATCATGGTTAGAGTGGAGATGGTGTCACTCACCTCTGCCCGGGTACATGACACAAGGCCCCTGCGGGGGATAAGATCCGCCCGGAGTTCCTTAAGGCTCTTGATGTTGTTGGGCTATGTTGGTTAACACGGCTTTGCAATATGGCTTGGAGTATCGGAGGCAGTTCCACTGGATTGGCAGACTGGGGTGGTGGTCCCCCTATTTCAAAAGGGTGACTGCAGAATGTGTTCCAACTACAGGGGTCACACTTCTGAGCCTCCCTGGCAAGATCTATTCAGGGCTTCTGGAGAGGAGAGGAGGGTCAGTTGGATTGTAGAACCTTGGATTCAGGAGAAACAATGTGGTTTTTGTCCTGACCATTGAACACTGGACCAGCTCTATACCCTTAGGGGGATCTTGGAGCGAAACTGTGCAGCTTCGTGAGTTAATGCTTGTTTTACGTTACCCCTTCTTTCCACAGGACGTGAAAGTGTCATGTAACATAATACAGCTCCTTCCCAACCGGAGCCTTTCACTTGTGGAACGGGAGTGAAAGCATTCCATGAGGCCTGTTCCTCAAAGTCACAAAATCACGGGAGAATTGCAACACCACACATGATTTCAGAAGTCCACACAATAACGAGCAACTTAGTATTCTATGTGGAGGGAAGCACGATGCTGCAGCCTACACAATTCTTTGGTTCCAACTGGACCGGCCTAGCCTGGCCTGCCAGACTCGTCCTCTGTTTAATTCTGCACAGAGAATGAGTCTGGTAACTCAGAGGCAGAGAGGCACGTGAGGGCGGGACTAGGCAGCTCAAAAGTAACCATTCAGAAAAAAGACAGAAATGCCGACTGTACTGTGCGACGCTGTAGTTTTAGCTGTAGTAAAAAAAAAAAAAAAGGCGTCTGGCAACAGCGCAAACATATATATATTTTTTAGAAGAAATGCTTTTAGAGCTTCTACTCGTGGTTTTAAAGACATTTGAGTCATTTAGAACAGAGGAAAGAGCCGCGGCGAACTCCGCCGCTGTCTTCGTTGTTTATGAGAAACTGACTGTCGCTGGTGTGACGTCCATGACGCTGTTGTTTTTTAGCTGTAGTCAAAAATGGAGTTTGACGAAAGCGCAAACATCTTTCTTTAGAAACAAGGCCTTTAGCGCTTCTACTTGTTGTTCTTTTAAAGATGTGTACAAGTCATTTAGACCAGAGGAAAGAGACGCAGCAAACTCTGCTTCAGTCGCCATGTTCGACAAACTCGGCATTATGGTGTGTGACGTGCGCTACTCAGCGCTGATTGGTTCGGTTAGAATTCTCACGGGGTGGAGTTATTTGAATAGGAGAGTTCCCAGACCCTGTCTCTGTGCAGAATTAAACAGAAGAGGAGTCTAGTAGGCCAGGCTAGGACCGGCCCACCCAGCGGCACTCCTTCAGGCTTCCATTATTTGTGGAGATAAAACTTCAATGTTGCAAAGCAAACAGACAGTGGTAGAGTTCCATTGCTGTTAGCCAATCAGAGGCAACATGTCCAAATATCAGTAATTAAGACAAATCTTGTCGTCTGCTGCTCCTCACTTCTCTGACTCACTTCTAGCTCCTGAAACAGGAGTGCCAGAACTCACAGGGCATTTTTTTAACTAGAGACCACTAGTGATGTGTCGTTTGCGAATGAAACGGCTCTCTCTGAAGTGACCAGTCAGATCAATTTGGCACCTCCGTCCCAGACCCCACCACCCTCTGTAGCCAGAATGGCACTTTTTGTTGATGTTTAGCTGACATACCTGCTGATGCAGTCTGCTTCCAGCAAGGTTCCTGCATGTTTTATATCATGAACTCGTCTGACATGTTTGATTTAGTGATGAATCCCTTCTGTAGACACTAATGACAGCTGGGCAGACATTTCACACTGCGAGGAGATAAGTTTTGCTTTTGGTTCTACTACACGGAGACTAGAGTTGCCAAAACTAGCCCAAACTGCCTAGTCTCCCTTTAAATAATAAACCATTGATGTAAAGTTAGTTTGTAGATTGGTCCATAATTTCAAACACATTTTACATAATTTCTGGGAGCTGTTTCAGAGCCAAAAGAGCCCGTTCATTTTAGTGAGCTGAGCCGTAAGAACCGGTTCTCTTTAAAGAGCCGGAGTCCCCATCATTAGAGACCACTGCAACTGTGTTGAAAAAATGTGTGAACTTGGTCATTGAATAGCATGATATATGACGTGAGAACATGACCATTTTTAAATATGAATGCCAATGAAAAATGGAAATTGATAAACTATAGCAATTAGAAATAGAATTTATTACAACTAATATCTTCATCATAATATTCAGCAGTATCACAGTATTTTTTAAATATGACTAAATTAAACATACAAGCACAACAATAGACACTAAATGTGATATAAAGTAGCAATTAAATGCAACAAGATGAAAACAGAATGTCTTTTATTTATGTATTTATTTTTGTATCTGAAAATATAAGATTTTTTATCATAGTGTTTGAGAATAGTTGTGACAAAGTCTCACCAAAGGAAAAGCCCCACAAAGACCACTCTTGGGAGTTGACATAGGCGGAATAAAAACTACCAGCGAGTGAGAGCAGAGGCAGCTGCCCAGGAAAAGAAAAAAATATGTCACAGAGGTCGATAAAAAATTTTGCTCTCTGAAACAAAACTGTGGATCAAGTCTACCTTTTTCTGTTTTTTCTTTCCAATCGTAGTGATAAAACGATGAGCTACAAGTGAAACAGCTTTCACAGACTACATGTGTAGGATGTGGTGATTCACTTTCAGTCACTTCAGTGATAAACACACAAGGCCCGTAAACAGTTTTCCTCTTGTACCACATTAACACAGGACTGAACAACTTCCCCAGAGAAAAAAACAGGAAAGCCGAGAAGAAGAGATGGCTGAGTGCTAGAGCTCAGGGCCATACAAGAGCATTTAACTAGCAGAGATTAACTACTGTATTCCCACTGGAAGCCTGGTGTAGTGCCTTGGGGACGACAATATCGGAGGAGCTAAAGGAAGGACCAAAAGTGGATGTAGATTGTCCATGTAAATGCTGACGGCTTTAGTCACAAGAGAGGATAGAGTGACAAGTGATACAAAAAAAAAAAAACAACTCCTAAAACACTCATTACTTTTGATGTTTTAGTCTCACTGGGAAAAAGTAATTAATTTGTCATGAATATCAAATGATGCAGCGATCAAATTGTGGCTTCATACCATTTTGATGGGTAATGATGGTGCTTTTAAGTTCTGTGAATTCAGTAAAAAATTAACAAATATTATGAGTTATTCTAGAAAAAATTCTTGGACTCTGAACAAACTTCCAAACCAACGACACAGCAGCTGTTTTTGTAAGTCAATTTTTTCCCTGCTGAAAACTGTCGCTCATTTTCCCAACATCCCAACCGAGCCTGGAGACAGCAACAATCACTTTAACTCAAATGGACACATTTGTGGAAATTTCTCTAGTTGTTTCCGACATTTTCCTAAGACACCGCTTGTTAGCATGCATAACATCACACCCATACCCACTGGCATTTATGCTGTTAATACAGAATGTTATGTATCACTCAAAAAGTCAACAATCCAAATAGAAAGGTTTGATCTATGAATGCAGGTCTGCAGGACTTCGCGATAAGCAATCGAACAACAGAGAAAAATACAACCCATAACTGAGACAGGTAGTAATAGCAAAATTTTGACAGCATACAATTTCAATTCATAAGACTTTGCAGTCATTTTTCTTGTAGCAAACAAAGCAACACATCAAAATGTGTTTTCACAAACACGTTTCTACAGAATTTTAATATTTCTGTTGTAACTACTAGACAAATGAAGAGAATTTATTTCCTGCAAGGAGCAAAATGATTTTGTTTTGCAGGTCAGTCTAGCCATGCTCCATTAGAGCGCCAGCAGGCCAGACCAGTTTATTGTTACAGCGACTGAGTGAAAAAACAATGGCAATGGCTCACTTGAAACATCTTTGGTGTCAACTTTGGACTAGTTAGACCTGGGCCTTTCTCTGAGTCGAGAAGATAGAGGTACTTGCCTTTTATTTAGAAAAAGGATGTCCATCTTTTTCGAGAGTGTATGGTGGACTTCCCTGCTGAATGACGTCTGTAGCGATGAGTATGTCATGTTTGTTGCCCAATAGCATGCGGAAGACAACAATAGATCACACCCCACGACTGAGCTCTTTCCATCGGTCGTGGCCAGACTGAAAATTCACATTAATAGGATGGCTTGCCAGGCTAGCATTGAGTGATTCTACATTAAAGCTGTTATAGCAAATCTACAGAACAAGCTAGGTTTTGACGGCAAACATGGACACGGAACACTCAACCCTCCCCTCAGGTGTATTCCATGTGGCACTTGCAGAAACCCACATTGCCAGAGCAAATGAGATAGCGCTAAACACCAGTCGCAGTCTGTTATGGTGAAGGAGCAGCTAAGCTGGAAGACAAGGCTGGTCTGATTAAGCTCCAATCCTCAACCACGATCACAAGAAAAAATGAGATCTTGGACACAAGTGAGTGAAAAGGGTTTTCTACATAAAGTGGCAGGGCTCAGACGGGCAGGTGACAGGAGCTCCATAATCGGGGGTGCACAGATGGCAAAGCCACTGCTCCTCCTCATCAAAATAGGTAATTGAGGTGGTTCGAGCATGTGAAATAGATGCCTACTAGTGGCATTGCTGTGGCCATATACTTTGGGATACGTCAGTAGAATCTGGAGATAGTTGTTGGAGAAAAGGATATCTAGGTTTTATTCCTGGACCTGTTACTACTGGAACACAACTTAAGAGATGAATCCAAGTGGACATGATCAAGTACCAGTACAGCCATAATAATAAAGAGTGGACTACATTTCTAGTCTTACTGTCTACAAAAAGCACTTGTTATTATGTGCTTAGCAGACGCTTTTACCCAAAGCGACTTGCAATTTTTTATTTTTTTTTAACCTATAGGGCATGCTGTGATCTGTGGGGGAAACCGGAGTACCCGGAGAAAACCTACGCATGCATGGGGAGAACACGCAACTCCACGCAGAAAGGCGAGTTTTGAACGTGCGACCTTCGTGCTGCGAGGCAACAGTGCTAACCACTGCGCCACCATGTAGCCCATTATAACAGACAACACTTACCCACTCATGCCCTGGACTTGAGGGTCTACATGAGGCTAGGTGTCTTGACCATTCCATTCCATTTATTTGATAGAGCACATTTAAAAACAGCATGTGAGCTGGCCAAAGTGCTGTACAGGGGTAATAGCATATAAGGCTAAAAGAATAATATAAAAGAATAGAACAGCTAGAGCATAGCACAAAGAACCAAACAAGAGAAGTCAGTAAAATATGAAAAGGAATAGTGTAAATAAACCTAGATAAAATAGCTAGGCAGTAAAAGCAAGGGACTAAAAGTAAGTCTTTAAGTGAGACTTAAAAACCCCAATGGAGGGGGAGAGTCTGATATCCAACGGGAGATCATTCCAGAGTTTGGGATCGCAGACAGAGAACGCTTGTCCACCATGGGTTTTGCAGCATAGACGGGGAATCTGTAGTAGGTGTAGGTCACCTGAACAGAGAGTCCTGCCCGGCATACAAGGAGTGAATAACTCGGATATGTGAGGTGGTGCTAAGCCATTCAAGGCCTTAAAAACAAACAATACAAATTTTTTACGTATGTGATAGTGCACAGGAAGCCAGTGAAGTCTTGTTAAAATTGGAGAGATGTGCTGCCGACGGCCCGTATTAGTCAGAAATCTTGCTGTCGCATTTTGTATCAGCTGAAAGCGGGATAATGCGGCTTTTGAAATACCAAACAGAATTGCATTGGAGTAATCCAACCTTGAGGTGATGAAAGCGTGAATAGTTGTCTCGAGGTGGCGCCGATTCAGAATGGGTTTTAGTTTGGAAAGACGTCTCAGCTGATAAGAACATGATTTTACCATGTGATTAACACGAGGGTCCATTTTTAGAGCCGCATCCATTTTAATTCCAAGATTAACAATTGTTTGACTAAGTTTAAAAGGAAGAGCAGAAAAATCAGGAGCGGAGGAAGACGAGCCATTAGGAGTAAAAACAATAAACTTGGTTTTAAAATCATTCAGCAGCAGAAAATTTGCTGCCAGCCAGTCTTTAACCTCACTCAGGCAATCAAGGAGCGGCTGGATGGAGGCAAAAGTCTTCAAGGGAACATAAATCTGGCAGTCATCCGCATAAAGATGAAAGTTAATGTTGAACTTCCTAAAGATCAGTCCCAGTGGAAGAATATAAATGCTAAATAAAAGAGGGCCGAGAATAGAACCCTGTGGCACGTCCCAAGGAAGAGCAGCAGAGGGAGCTGAACAATCGTCCATCCTAACTCTAATAGACCTGTTGTAGAAATAGGAGCGGAACCAGTCAAGCGCAGATCCCTTAATGCCGACCAAATTCTCAAGGTGGGACAATAAAATGTCATGGTCAACCGTGTCAAATGCAGCTGAGAGGTCCAACATCGCCAAGGCAACATGGGAACCGGAATCAGTGGCTAAAATAATATCATTAAAAACCCTGATGTGAGCAGATTCTGTGCTGTGATATTGTCTAAAACCAGACTGAAATTTATCCAAGACCCCAAAGTTGCTCAGATTTGATGATAAACAGTTTTGAGATGAAGGGGAGCTTTGAAATTGGGCGAAAGTACCCGAGGACAGGTGGGTCTAGGCCAGATTTTTTCAATAGTGGTTGAATCACGACATGTTTAAAAAAGGAGGGTATAATTCCCGAAACAAGGCTGGAGTTAATAATGTTGAGCACATAAGGGGCTACCACTGGAAGAACCTTCCGGAAGAGTCTGGCTTGTACAATGTCATCAGGACATCCTGATGGCTTCATGGAAGTTATTAATCTCTCCAGGGCAGGCAGTGTGATCAGCTCAAAATGGTCAAAGCATCTACAAACATATACGGGTAGCAGAACATCTCCTAGGGAAATGATTAGACTCCTAATATTGGAGACTTTGTCTAGGAATAAACTTAAAAATTGTGAGCAGAGATCATCTGTGATTGCAACAGTTGGAGAGTTATTTGTTGACAAAACTGCATTTAGGGTTTTATATAAAACCCTCTGGTTCCCAGAATGGGTAGTAATAATGCTGGCAAAGTATTTATTTCTGGAATTCCTGACTGCTCTCTGATATTCATCTAGCGCATTTCTAAAAAGTTCATGGGAAACGGACAGTTTATCCTTCTTCCATCTGCGTTAACACCTTCTGCATAATCTTCTGAGTTCATGTGTGTGAGAATTTAACCAAGGGTCGGATTTTGGCTTAGGGCGTCTAACCTTATAGGAGCAACGGTATCCATCACCATGAGGCAGGCTGAGTGAAAAACCTGCAAAGCATCGTCCGGATTGGTGTAAAATAAGGGGAGGCCGGCAGTTCAAAGAAAGAAGAAGAAAATTTGTCTGCTGTTGCCGGGGTAATAACCCATGTCTGGTGCAGCACCACAGGCCTTTTACCAAAGCTCACCGGACAATCAAAATCAAATAAAACTGGAAAATGATAAGAAATGACTGTTTCGTCAACAGACAAATTATTAGCATTTACCCCATAAACATCACTAAATCTAAAATATGAGACTGGTTATGGGTAGGAACCGACACAACCTGATTAAGACCAAAAGAATCAAGTGTGTCAGTAAAATCTTTCACAAGGGCTTGGCAGGACAGCAAACATGAACATTAAAATCACCCATAATCAGGACTCGTACGTATTTTGTTGTTATTTCTGCCACAAGTTCTGACCATTCTTCAATGAAGTCCTTATTGAATTTAGGGGGGCGATAAACAAGCACACATAGGACTGGATGGGTTTTACCCAGTTCGAAAGTAATCGGTTCAAAACTATTGATGATGGTGGGTAAGGATGCCATCTTGCAGGGGATATTCGCTTTAAAAATAGTCAGGAATCCTCCCCCGCAGCCAGAACGCCTGGGAGAGTTCAGCACCAAGCACCCAGGAGGAAGAAGTTCAGTTAGTAGAGTGGACTCACCGGGGGGGATCCAGGACTCTGTAATACAAAAAATGTCCAGGTCTTTATCAGAGAAATAATCCTTCAGGATAGCGGTTTTATTTCCAACGGAGTGGGCGTTAAGCAGAGCAAGCTTAATGCGAGTCGGAGCAGGAGAGAGCTGCAGATCCAAAGTGGAGGCGGAAAGGTGTCCAGCGAAAGCGCGCAGGTTTGCGTGGTTGACCCCGCATCTCCATAGACGCGGGAAGAAGGGGCGACGCGCTGGAGCTGCCTCCTTTGTGCAAACAACCCAATGCACAGATGAAGAATCAGCGAGGGGAGAATGGAGCACGGCAGCCGGCCAGGTCTGGATAGACCCCTGGGAAATCGCCATGGCAACTCGAGCCCGGACACAGCAGCCCCCGCGCTTACCGCGGCGTCTTTTCCGATGCCAGGATGGGCATGGCAGCCTCCACAGGTAAGCAGGAATACCTGTTAGCAGTGGTTCAAACTGTTTCTGCTGTTCAGTGGCTTTGGTTACTGCATAGTCCACAGGTAAACGAAGCTTCAAAAGGGTAAGTCTGTCATACACCAGGATGGAGTTCACACCATCCACTAGAATACTAGAAAACAGGAAAAACAGGAGAAGTAGAGAGAGCAGATGGTAGGCCGAGCACCTTGGCGCCATCTTGAATCTCTCCAAGGACAATTAAAGCAGTGTTTGTGCAAAAATTTCCCTCTGAAAAATGAGTTTCTGCATTTTTACTGAATGATGTACAGTACCTGCACACAATAATTGTAGAACAAATTTTTCATATAGTTTCATCCTTATACATGACCACATTCCAACTTGTGAAAAATCATCAGGCTATCAAGACCCCGACTGGGACAATGCTCTCTTCAGAGTGGACATTTTGCCGGAGCAACAACTTGCACTTTCTTCATTATTTCTGAACACCAGTGGAGTGTATGAGGGAGTGCACACAGCAGGGTCACTTTTTCTTTTCTTTGCTTTCTTCTTATTATGGCCTCCCGCCCCTCTCGGTTTCCCTCTGTGTTTTGGCTCGAAAGTGGAACCAATGATTCTAGATTCCCTCCTTCGTCAGAGGCAAAAAAATAAAGAAGACGCTCCTCTTACTTGTGCTGCAGAGCAGGACATAAAGTACAGGGATGTGGCATTTTTCCAACAACGCTGGTTCAGAGAGAAGGAGTGCAGCATTTTGCATGCAGGCGGGATTAGCCTAATTGAAGTGTCAGCCTGAGAAAATTGTGGATGCGCGCGGGTTAATGTCTGTGTATAGCAGAAGCTTCGCTCATCTCTGCGATGATGAGAAATTTGGCCATCATTGCAGGCCTCATTTAATTGTTTGTGTGTGTGTGTGTGTGTGTGTGTGTGTGTGTGTGTGTGTGTGTGTGTGTGTGTGTGTGTGTGTGTGTGTGTGTGTGATCCATTGGCTACTGTAAAAACCTACCATCAGTTATATTTATGATGCCGAGATTGCAAGGTGGAAGCTGTTGGGTATATAATTACCCTCCACCGCTGGGAACATCTACGTTACGCATTCACAATTAAAAGCAGCAGCTTTCTTGATTAATTAAATGTTTTTGAATAAACTGATCAACTGTGCTTTAGCCCTTTTCTAACATTCAACCTGTACAGCGTGCATATTTCTTTCTCTCTCTGTCCATCACTTTTAACTGCCATTTTCAGTCCAATGTGTCAATGCAATAGTGATAACCCCAAATTAATGCTGAGTCTAGGAGATGGAAATAAAAAGCTGCACTGATGGAACAATACTCTTTGCTCATTGTAAGGTAGATATAAAAGCTATGATTGCCTTGTCAAGACAAAATGACCGCTGTAAGTAGGTCTCATTCACCACTTTCACAGCAGCAGATCCAGAGATGATGTTGATGGTTTAGTTTCTTTACACGTCTTTTACAGTCAGGCAACACTGAGACGTTTTCCCAAAAACAGTAATTTATTGACTTTTTTAAATTAAATATCAATCTCCACTTAATCCTGCTGAATATTTGACTCTTTCAATTGTATTCAGTTTATTTATATAATGCCAAATCACAAGAGTCATCTCGAGGCATGTCACAAAGTAAACATTACAATTGAATTTACTTCTCAGTGCATTGGGTTCAGTTCATTATTCCAGTTAGCTAAAAGTTTCCTGTGTAAGAAAACAAAGCAAATTGCGTCAAGTCACTGACTTGTTGTTTCAGAGTCTTTGAAGCAATCCTCATACTAAACAAGCATTAGGCTACAGTGGAGAGCAAAACTCTGTTTTAATGGGAGGAAACCTGCCGGGGCTGTTGAGTGGGCATGTCATCGCAACTTGTCCCACCCCCCAATCACCACATCAGTCCGATCCATTAGCAACTTCATTTGCTCCCAGTTAAACAATGAATTGAGTTCAAAGTTCTACTTCTCCCCAAAGTCGACCTGCCTGCAGGTCTTTGGGGCCATTGCAGGGATAGATGGCTTGGGGTGGGTGCCCACAGGGTTGGGGTATGGTCAGAAAGCCCTGACCCTTGTTGCAGCACAGTGGGTGACTCGCTGCAGGCTTAGGATCTCACCCCGGTTTCACACTGGAAGCATCAGCGGCACAAAACGGCAGCAGAACGGTTTACTCGCGAACTTCAAAGCGGTCCTTTTCAAACCAGGAGAGTCTTGGCAGTGGTACGGCTTCCTCGCTGTGCTCTTCACTAGACTCGCAAGATCACACGATCCCTCGAAACTTCAAAGGTCACAGTTTGCTTATGCAATCTGCCATTAACCCTTTAAGCCCTAGGCCTATTTTAAAGCCTAATGGAACTAATGTCACAGGGTCACCCTAGGGCTTATTAAACCAAAAAGAAGGAAATCACATTTTATATCGCTATTTGATTTCATTTATGATGTTGTTCCTCTCCACTGCAGGATTAAAGCCATGGAAAACACACCACTGCACTTCTGGAACGATACTGGGAGTAAATATGCTGTTGGGTCAAACATAAGCTACATATATATGAAATTGCATCGCTGCAGTACTTTTACGTTGAAAACCTTGAGATTTTACACTGAAATCATGTGTGATTTCCTGTTTAGCCCTATGTTAACTGCAGAAACTGACATGTCCCTGAAGTGGCTCTGGCAAAAATAGAACATGATCCTATCTTTAGCGCTTCTGGGACATGGCTGAAAACTACAGTGTCCCAGCTGGTTTGAAACCGTCCATAGACATAATACAATGGATTCTATTTGAAGCAGAGACGTTCCACTGCCATTCTGTGCCGCTGATGCTTTCAGTGTGAAACTGGAGTCAGGTATCTTGGGCTGCCTGTGTCCTTGGGTGCTGCACCCAGGAGGAGGAGGGCCTTCTGCTGCTTGGCCCCCCATATTTAGAGGCCAATTCTGTTTTCTCCATCTACCACCCTCACCATATGGGGTGGGGGGCTGGCGCTCACTATGCCAGGAAGCAGGGTCAGGTTGACTTGGTTGGCAGGTTGTTGGGGTTCTTTCAATCTGGTCTGGACTGCATTGGTGGGGATGACGGTGTGTTGGGCTGGGGGCTCCATGCTTGGCAGCCCCAAATGGGTTCCCTTTGGCTGGGGGCTGGTGTCCTGACATCTTCTGGCTGGCTCCCCTTCCTCCCTGGGCTTGGCTTTGTCCTCTGTGCTGGCTTTTTGGCGTCCATCCATTGGTGGCTATCGGCTGCTGGGGTGTGTGTGGCCCGTGGCCCTGGACTCTGGCATTGGTGGGACCTGGCTGTTGCGAAGAAGCCCCTGCCTCATCACATACACAACAATAAAAAACAACACCAATGCAACACATACAAACAAATCCACATACAGGCACCCACAAACACAGCGATTCACAGAAGAGCAGTTTAGACCTGCACACATAGATAACCACACAAACACGCACACAAACATCCATCCATTCATCCATCCATCCATCTTCTGAACCCACTTTGTCCACGCAGGGTCGCGGGCGGCTGGTGCCTATTTCCAGCAGTCAACGGGCAAGTAGGCGGGGTACACCCTGGACAGAGAGCCAGTCCATCGCAGGGCAACACAGAGACACACAGGACAAACAACCATGCACACACACACTCACACCTAAGAACAATTTAGACAGACCAGTTAACCTAACAGTCATGTTTTTGGACTGTGGGAGGAAGCTGGAGTACCCGGAGAGAACCCACGCATGCACAGGGAGAACATGCAAACTCCATGCAGAAAGATCCCAGGCCTGGAATCGAACCCAGGACCTTCTCGCTGCAAGGCAACAGCTCTAACCACTGCACCACTGTGCAGCCCGCACACAAACATATTCTATAAAATATGTGCATGCACACACACACACACACACACACACACACACACACACACACACACACACACACACACACACATAAATACATACTACTATGGATATTTCCATTTAACTGTTTATTATTTCAGTTATTCTTGTAGATTTTTTTCTCTATTACTGCCTGTGCATTTGTTGCCGGTTGTTTGTTTGTTTAGTACTGTTGTCCTTTCATTTCCCCCTCTTTCACTGTTTCTGTTGTATGTCTCTTATCTGCCTACCAATCCACTGTAATGTGTAGGCACCACAACATGCCAACATGTCACAAACAAAGTAAGAACTACTTGAAACAGAAGGAATATCCCTCATTCCTCTTGCTGTAGAGTAAAACTGGCATGTTGTGGCACCCCGGATCAACCATTCTGTCTGCCTCTATTGCTGGGACAGATTAAAATAAATAAATGAAAATAACAGGAAGAAACGTCCAACAGAATCTGGCTCAGCATGAGCAGCCATCCACTACTGCTCACTGATCGGTTAGCTAGTCTCTATAGTCTGCTGCGGCTTTATATTCATTTTTTTTTTATCAAGGTTACTTTGATTTTCCAATTTCTTTTTGGAGTTGATAGAAATTTCAAGTAGTTTAAACATGGTGGCAAATGTTGGTAGCACTGTTGCCTCGCAGGTCAAAGACTTCAGGATTTATGCTATGAGTTCACATATTCAAAGGGGCCACATGCTAGTTTGAACCACACCCCTACCCGGATGTTATCCATGAATCTGAACCTTGCTATGACCCTGCCCCCCTGCCTTTCAGCACCATAGGATATATTCTCTCGAAGCATGTGTAGGCTTTCTCCGGGTACTCCAACAGACCAAAGCAGTGCATGATTTTGATTGGTCCAGACAAGTTTGCACTTGTAGTTCTTGCGGTTGTGATTATGTAGTTAAAACAAAAAAAAAAATCTTTTTTGGGGAAAATATGTTTATACAGCCAAAGGAAATGTAAAATAAAAGCAAAAATATCAGTTGATCAACAGCGACCCTGAACAGCTCTGATTTTGATGAAATGGGCCAAAGTTAAAATAACTTTGTTGGTGGAAAAACGTTCATATGTTCAGACTTTTTCCGGGAGGAGTTATGCAAGCTTTTAAACTGCTTTGTGTCTGCCGCCAGATATCTTTGGCTCTATTTATCTATCAGAAGGCAATGGAGGTGCTGTTGGTCAATTTAAAGGAAACAACGTCCTGACCAATCACAAGCTTGCACTTTCCGTAACGGTTGACAGATAGTTAAAAACTTGGGGATGTCTCCATTCAAGTACCTGAATGAGTATGCTGAGCAATGGCAGGTTTTACAGGAATCTACTTTGATCTTAGCAAAGCACACAATTTAAATGAAGTTTCATCCTATTATGTATTATTAGCCATCTGTAATATTGACAAATTTCTGGTTTTTCACCAGTGTCGTCTACAGTACAGATAGGGCTTTCTTGGCAGTCAATCACCCTAATGTATAGGAGGTTGAATAGCCATACTAAAAATGTCAACTGTAGGGTTATACACCAGGACACCACTTTGCACTTTAATATTGCTGAGTCAGAGCATCTGTAGAATGAGGTCAGCCTCTGAGGCTGCCATAAGGATCTGGAGACTTGCAGCCATGGAGGTAAAATGCCTGACAAGTCCTTCTGAACCTTATGTCGTCAAATCCCAAGGTCGGAGACAATCGGACCTAAGATAATGATGCTGAAAGATAAAACTCTATGCTTGTACACATAATGCTAACTTCCACTGTTCTTTATTTGCTTGTACATTCAGACCACTTGGCAGATTGTTTGGTAAGTTTGGAAGCAAAACAACAGAAATGTGAAGAGCCAGGCCACCATGTGGGTCAACAGTTACATTACAGTTAAATAAGGGGAACACTGGGTGAGCAACTGCTAAATGGTTCAGCAGTGGACAATGTCTCACACAGAGAGTCGGAGGAGGCATGCGTGGGATGGATTAGTGTCTTTTTTTTCCGCGCTTTAACAGGATTTGATTTTATAGAACCTAAACCAGCTGAGGGCTGAAAAAAAAAAATACAGCCTAAGAAATGTCTTGCTGAATTATCCCCCATCGCTTGGCTTCGGGAAGATGTTATCCCACTTTTTAAGAAGACATATTAAAATTACAAGTTCATACGTAAAATTTTACAGCCAAAAATAAAAATGTGGAATGAGGAAGAACTGAATCTTGTAGGACATGCACTAGTGCTGACAACTTTAAAGTGATGTTTTCTTTATGCAGTACGGTAGAAAATCCCTGCAGATATTTTACAGCCAGAGTGAAGGAGCCAGTTTTGTTTTTACAGAAGTACTTTTTTACTGGCTCTGTAGTAGCATCTATAAAAACCCGGTGGGTGGTTTCAGCATTTAGAGTGAGGGAAGCAAGTTCCTATTTGAAAAATTCCCCTTTTCTCTTGTGATGGCCTTTATAGAAGCACTGTATAAATGTTTAAACGTAAAGGGCCCTAAACAGAAAGTTAATAGATACAAACTCATGTTTTCAGGACAACGGGAAACTGTGATATTGTTAATTATTGTAATAGTGATGTTGATCACTAATCCCTTTTATCACTAATCCGACTGTTTTGGTTAACATCTAGGCTCTTTGTTGTCTAAACCATAACTGTCAGACCCTATTTCATTGAGGGTCAACAAGAATACACAAGTTTTTATTATTTTTCAGATGCCTTGTGTCCAAATATTTATGTGGGGACTTAAAATACCTACAATATTCCAGCAAAAAGAAGTTCTCATGTCTTCACAGCATTTTCTACTGATTGTTTCTTATGAAAACATTTTACCGCAGGGCATTAAAGACAGTTACAGAAAACCCTTTGATAAAAATCCTTAGACTTCTAAGACAAAACTAACATAAAATGTAGACTAGTGTAACTTGAAGACTCTGTATCTTTTATAAAGCACATATTTCAGATCTCAGCTCAAGTGGAGTGATATCTGTGATCAAACTGAGCTGTAAAATTTTACAGAAACAGATGAAAAAGACAACCATTGAGACGACTCCTGCTGGTCGTCCATATAAAACAGAACCCTCATGACCCCTGTGTGCAAAGGTTGAATCCCTGTCTCCAAGCACTTTGAGAAGGTTGAGCAAGGGAATAACCAAATAAGTGTCGCTGTGCTGCTCCTTTAAATGAGAAGTGCAGGAACTTCCAGTGTTATAGAAACACATAGAATAAACATCTTTCAGATGTAGAGTTAACTGCATACTGAAATCACCTCTGTTGCCAAGCACGCCGACCAGAATAGATAAAGACTAAACCAACTGTAACCAGCTAACGAAGACTCCACCCAGAGTCATTGATTTCTGAAGTTAAGTTAAGACGAGAACGTCCATCTGCCAAACGCTTGACAACCGTGTACCCAGGACAAATCTGGACCAGACGATCGGACACCTGCGTCTTCCCTACCAGACTGAGTGTCATCTTGGATGAACACATCCTCCTGATCTCCGGATCCACAAGAGGGTCCTGTTTTGATCATTCATGAGATTATGTTAAACAGTAATAAAATCAATGAGTTTTATTAATGATTATTTAATTATTATCATCGTGACTTGAAGTGTACTCCTCCTGGAATGGAACAGCAGCAGATAGGTGATATGATCTTGAGCAGATATGGATATGATCTTGCAGACATCGTGGCTCCTTGGGTTAATCTGTGGATTTAAAAGTACTGTTTGACCCAGCTTGACCCAGCTGGGTAAATGTGACCATTGCCACAAATTAGAGAACCTTCATCACGTTACATAGATCAATAGATATCAAACAGCCGTCTTGGTGCACGTAATCCAGAATTTGCTTTATTGTGAGGATGTGGAAATGGATCACTGTGGTGGAACAGTCGAGGATGGGTCTCATTGCTCCCATTTGAAAAAAGAATGTAACAGAAGTAGAACCCTGACCTCGCTTCCCTCAAGGAAACTCGGGAAATGGCTTCCTTGAATAGGAGCTCCCGTAGTTGCGACTCGAGGGAGGAGTACTGTTCTGGTGATAAGCCAGAAAAATACCACTGAAAGGGGGAGGGGTGGACAGAAAATAAAGTGTGTGACCATTGCAAATGGTATCTCCACTTGCTCATATGGCAGAGGTTGGCGCATGCATGGCACGTGTGTGCTCAATGCATCTGAAAGCCAGGAGCAACCCCCTACCGCCGTTGCTTGTTCTGGGAAGGTACCAGAAGCAACTCGTGGGGGGCTGTGCTCAAAAAGGCAAGTTGAGAGGCCCAGAAGCACAAGAATCAAACTGCAGCAGAACCCTAATAGGGAGCCTAAGTCTGCTCCCTTTCGAGTCGGCTCATGGGTTCCCGGAAGAACGAAAAAATGAATGCAAGTCAACGACGCGAAAAATTTTATTTTCTAATCCGCTTTGCCTTACGCCCTGGATCATATGTTGTACTGCAATTTAAATGAAAAGTATTCATGGCTGTTTCGACCTTGCCAGTCATGTACTTTGAGATTTATCAGCTTGTAAAAGTTCTTAATTAGCATGAATACAAACTAGAAATCGGCACATTACAAATATGACGTCACCACACAATATCCTCTCCCCTACCGTAGATGCTGCTTACCAAATGACCAAATTTATGGTGGTTCCTTCCTCCTGTGGGAAGTTTGCTGAACTTACAGCCCTTTACCCCAGTTTTCTTCGTGTCTGGTTCGATGACGTTACTTTCGTGAAGAGGATTTGTAGTCCTGGACTTATTTTCAGACAAAACCTAAAATATCGTTTCCTCCTGTTTGAAAATAAGCGTGTTCTTGGTATCAAAAGGTGTCTTTTAAATTCATGAACATCATATGTGAAATCCATGGCACATAACAAGTGGAATTAGAAAATATTGTTTCTAGCCCCATGGTCCAGAAGTAGATGGGCTTGACTTAGGCTCCCCATCACGAGCGCATGCAAGAGGAGAGGCTCTTGCAGCGCACGTTTGGGGCGAAGTAAAAACTTGTTTTTGATTAAATTAAAACAAGCCAATTAAGGTGATGTTGTTGAAGATTTATGCCCATTCCATGTGATCGGTTTTGGTATTGGTGGTCAGCAGCAAAAAACTAGATCAGAGCATCGCTAACTGACCTTTGACCTTGTGTAAAAATTGATTTCTCCTTTTGAGATGTTCTCCCTTCAGAAGCCCTGTCTGTAGCGCCAATAGACTACTTGGTTATTATTATTGGTAACTCTTTGCCATTTCAAATTAAACTATGTTGCTTCTTTACTTGGCAGAAAAGCCAACTGTTAAACCTTAAGGTGTTTCCACCTGAGAGGGAACTTTTAATACAAAAGATGCAGAATGAGAGAAAGTGTCACAACAAATACTTTCGCAAATACATTATGAAAATAAATGTAAATGCCTTTAAGAGCTTGGGGTGCTGATTACGTTTGGACAGAGAGCAGATATAATTGGCTTTGGGTGACATCCAAACTCTCCAAATACAACTCATTTTATAAATACACCCCCAACCCTACCCCCACCCCACTTTTAGCCATACACTTTCATATAATGAAGCAGTGAGCAAGAGCTTCTTTTCGATGCCAGACCTTCAATCTTTGGTCATATTTTTACCTTATCTATATTAATTCCACTGACAGCCTGCAGATAAATTCAGAGCTGTCTCAGAGCTATGGTGACAGCTCCCAGGAATCCTGTGTTAGAAAAAAAAGTATTTTTCCTTCCCAACTCACTGTGGAATGCAGCTGAAAAAGTCCAAATCTGCAGCTAAACCAGTATTTTCTATGCAGATTCTTCAGTAAGAATAAAGATTAATGTATCCATCCCGTTTCACATTATAACTATTCAATGTCACGCAAATACTTAGACAGTAAATATTATTCTCACATGAACTGATATGGAAGGTATGCATGTTTCCCCTAACCCACAGTGAGAGGCATTTGGAAGGAAAATAAACAGGTTTCTCAGATCATTTCCTGCAATACCAACTCCAAAATGGGGAAAACTGCTGAAATATGAGCATTAACGACCTCACAATACTTCTACCATTCCCTTCTTCTAAAACTTTAGAGAAATAGCTTTTTTATCCACTTTTCTCAGACACATTTTCGTTTTTGGTCAACTAACTTTGTTCTTTTCTCAAAAATTTTTTAAAAACCTTTCTAAAAATAATTTTGTAAGGACTTTTTATGTTTTATTGTTTAATCATTATCTGCTCAACAAATACACATTAAGGGCTTTTCAGGTTTTACATGTGCTGGTGATGAAATTAGAATATTATGACAACGTTGATTTATTTCAGTAATTCCATTCAAATAATCCCCCAAAACTTCTGAATGAATCCAAGGTGAGCTTCTAGGAACATCAGTGTCAGACAGCACCACCCATCGCTGTTTGAGCCAAAGTAGACATGGGAGATGACTAATAAGGACACCATTGTTGAAAACAAATTATAAAAAGCCAGACTGGAATTTGCAGAACTGTTGACAAGCCACAAAGCTTCTGGGAGAATGTCCTATGGACAGATGAGACAACAATGGAACTTAATGCCAAGGCACATTGGCTCTATGTTCACAGACAGAAAAAGGAAGCGTATACAGCAAAGTACACTGTCCCTACTGTTAAACATGGAGGAGGCTCTGTTATGTTCTGGGGTTTCTTTGCTGCATCTGACTCAGGGTATCAAGGTCGGTAACAAGATGGCGCCTGTGCTTGGCTTAGCCGCGGTCACCGGCCACTTTTTCAAACTTTTCTCCACAAACTTCCTCTTTTCCACCTTGCTCCTGTCTGTGATCCTCTTCGGTAGTGTCCCTGCTACCATCTCCTATGATCGCCAGACTCTTTTGTCCTTCCGTTCGTTCACGATCACCCAAGATGCACCGAAGATTTACCTCCCAGTTTGACTACCTGAGCAGCGTGCTGGCCCGTAGTCAAACGATGATTCCTACCAGGGCGCCTCCAGCGATGTTTATCCGGTCCCGGGAAAATGTCAGAGGAAAAGAGGTAAACAAGCAGGAATCCAGATGACAATAAGACTTCTCTTAAAGTGTTGTTTACCTAGTAAACATCGGCGTGATCTTCTAGCTTCTTGTCCTTTGGCGACCTGATCGCCACTTCAACAATCCCGCCAGGTCGCGTAGAGGCGCGGTTTCTCCATCCAAGTTTTTTAAGGTCGGTTTATCCTCTTTCTTCAGTGGTTTCTCCTCCTGTTCCCTCCATGAGTGGGTTTTTATAAACACTGTGGATCTAACCCTGCTAATTTATGTCCACTAATTCCAGCTGTTTCTACAGTTTCTGATTCCTCCACCTCACTCAGCATGGCTCTATTAAATACTCGCTCTGTCAACAGTAAGTCCTTCCTGCTCAATGATCTAATTCTCTCTAAAAACCTAGATTTTCTGTTTCTGACTGAAGTTTGGCAGCAAACATCTGATTATTCTGGTCTGATTGAACCCTGCACGAGTGGTTATTCATTCTTTAGCCAGCCCCAGGGTTCTGGTCGTGGTGGAGGCCTAGCTGTTGTTTTCAGAGACCATCTTCCATGTAGCTCTACAACCTCTGGTCACTTTGCTTCCTTTGAACTGCAGCTGATTAAAGTCGGGTGTAAGGACCCGTTCTACTGTGCTGTTGTCTATCGTCCACCTGGTCCAAACAGTTCTTTCCTTGTGACTTTCTATCCTCCACTGTGAAGCTGTCCAGACTGGTGATTGTTGGTGACTTTAACATCCACGTTGATGATCCCTCAGACCACTTTGCCATGAATTTCTCCAGCCTCATGTACACATTCAGCTTTACCCAGCATGTTTCTGGCCCCACACACACCAGGGGTCACACTCTAGACCTTTTTACCCTGAGTCTAAATGCTGACTGTGTTTGTCCTGAGGACGTTTATATTTCTGATCACAATTGCATTTTCTTCAACTTGTCAGTTTCTGCGTTCCCACCTCCTGCTCGCCGTATGGTTAGTTCTCATTTTCTTAATGAGAGCACAGCTAGCAATTTTTCTACCGCTTTTGATACACCCTGTTCTTCTGATAATGACCCAGACTCCTTAACTTCTCATTTTAACGAGCACTGCCTGTCAATCCTGGAAAATATCTGTCCTGTCAGAACCAGATAAGTTCCTGCAGTGAACCCTACTCCCTGATTTAAAGACAGCATTCACAGCCTGAAGTGGCAATGCAGAAAAATTGAGCGCTTGTGGAAGAAAACCCGTCTCCACATCCATCTGCTGCACCTAAAGGATCTTCTGACATGCTTTAACTCCGCAGTCAGAGACACGAGGGTTGCCTATTTTTCCAACCTGGTATCCCAGAGCAAAGGGAACCCCAAGGTGCTGTTTAACACCATCGGCCGTATTGCTTCTCCTGCCTCTCCTACAGCCTCCGTCCACTATGTTGCAGACTTTGAAAACTTTGTCTTTCTTTGTGGACAAAGTCAATGAGGTAAGATCTAGCATCTCTCCCTCAGCCTTATTGCTGCCTCTCCCGACTCCAACCTGGCCCGTCATCCTAGATAGCTTTGCTCCTGTTTTTTTGTCTGAGCTAATCAATCAAGGTAACTCTATGAAGACATCTGCATGTCTCCTCGACATCTTACCCTCATCTTTGTTTAAAATTGTTTTTCAGTCCATTGGTCCCAGTATGCTCTCTGTAATTAATGCCTCTCTGGTTTCTGGTCAGGTTCCTGCTTACTTTAAGAATGCTGTAATCCACCCGCTTCTTAAAAAATACGAGTCTTGACCCCTCTCTCCATAGCAGCTTTAGACCCATCTCTAAACTTCCGTTCATCTCCAAGATCTTGGAAAATGTTGTGGCTAAACAACTCACAGCTGCTCTTGATGAACATAACATCTATGATAGCTTCCAGTCAGGTTTTCGCAGAGCTCATTCTACTGAAACAGCTCTTCTTAGGGTCTCTTATGACCTTCTGACTCACAGTGATGCAAGGGACTCTTCTGTTCTGGTCCTGCTAGACCTGACTGCAGCCTTTGACACTGTTGACCGTCACTTGTTACTGGAGAGGCTGAGAGACTGGGTAGACCTATCAGGAACTGTTCTGGAGTGGTTCTCCTCTTATCTCTCTGAGCGCTCCTTTTCTGTGGCCGTCTCCAAGTTTAGGTCCTCCACCACCTCCCTTACTCATGGTGACCCACAAGGTTCTGTGCTGGGGCCTCTGCTCTTCCTCCTCTATCTGCTTCCTCTTCAGCACATCCTGAGCTCCTTCAAAGGACTCTCCTACCATCTTTATGCAGATGACATCCAACTGTACATCTCCTTTAAGCCCCATGAGATGTTCAAGCTGCGGCTGTTACACTCCTGCTTAGACTCTATTAAAACCTGGATGGCTGGGAACTTTCTACAGCTGAATGAAGATAAGACTGAGATCCTCATCTGTGCCCCAGACAAGCTGGTTCCCAAAGTCAGAGACTCTCTTAGTCAGCTTGCTTCTCACACCAAACTCTCTGTCAGGAATCTTGGTGTGACCTTTGACCCAGATCTCACCCTGGATTCTCATGTCAGTTCTCTTGTTCGCTCTTCCTTCCATCTCAAGAACATTGCAACGCTGAGTGCCATTCTGTCCCGCTCTGAACTTGAGACTGCTCTCCACACCTTCATCTCCTCACTATTAGACTTCTGCAACTATCTTTTCACGTGTCTGAGCAGAACCTCCCTGAACCGTCTACAGGTGGTTCAGAATGCCTGTGCTCAGCTTCTGACCAAGTCCTCCAAACACACCCACATCACCCCGCTTCTCCTCCAGCTTCACTGGCTGCCAGTCAACTTCAGGGTTCATTTCAAAATCCTGGTTCTGGTCTATAGGGCCTTACATGGACAAGCACCATCTTACATTGGTGATCTTCTCAGTCCCTACACCCCCAGCAGGTCCCTGAGGTCCAGTGATCAAAGCCTACTGGTTGTGCAGCGCACCAGGCTAAAGATCATTTGCTGCTGTGACCCCCAGACTCTGGAACTATCTCCTCCTGAGCCTGAAATCAGTAGAGTCAGTGGTTTTCTTTAAAAAGCAGCTGAAGACTCACCTGTTCAAGCTGGCTTTGGTGTGATCCTCCTCCTCCTCTGACCAATTTGTTTGAATGATCTAAATGGAGACATAGAATGTTTGAAACTAATTCATTAATTATTGTATTCATGGTCAGTGAGGCCAAAGCAAAAGGGAAGGTTCAGAGTATGGATGGCCAAGAACGACAAGGGATCAAGCAGCAGGAAATGTTTGTGTTTTAGCACCACATGTTATTTAGGGCGTGTTTGACCCTCGCCAGATTAAAAGCATCACTGATACTGGGTCTGCTGACTTTAAAACTTTCTAACGAGATTATTTGTTTGCTATTTTTTGTAAAATGTCCACAGGCAGCTAACTTAAAATAGACTGTGACATTTACATGTTTTTTTTATCATTAAACCACATAAAAAGATAAAGATTAACTTTAGTTCTCTTTATAAAAACAGTATAAATCATCAGACTTCTTTGTGGAAGGTATTTCAAGGTATTCAGGTACAGAGAGACTTGCACAAGCCACAAACTAGTCCAAACAGACGTCACTTCAAGTTTTATGTTTTTATTAATATAATTTATTGCCACTGACACAGGATGCAATCACTACTCTCCGAGGACTAAAATCTGTACGAAGGAATATTTGCGGCATTCATCAAAATGATGCTTTGAGTGACCGCTCTCCCACGATGGCTTTACTTCCCCTAGCCATCTGCTACACTCAGTGTGGGAATACAGTGCCGGCTAGTGCTCCCTACTGTACCACCAGGCATTCGCAGTAATAAATTAGGTGATGACCTAACGCAGGATAAGAAAAGGCAATATCCCATTTCTCCCCCCCCACCTTCTTCACCGTACCACATGGGATCTATTTCCTCTCAGCATTAATAATACTCTGGAGCATTAAGGCATGCAACAAAAGCAGATGTATTCCTCCCCGGGCTGATTCAACTTGTAAGCATTTCCTTTCCCTAACCCCGTCCCCAGTCCTGAGGCAAAGCATGATTACCCCATTTTAATGAGATTTTTAATGTATTTTCTTTTCTCAATTCCTGCGAGACAATCCAGCTTTCTGTTATGTACATATTATAGTTAATGTTTGCAGCCTGACGGTGTGAAGAAAATGTGTATTTGTTTTTCTTTTGGACTTTCTGACAGAATCTCTCTGCTGGGAAGAAAGGATTACATCACACACCTTAACTATTTGATGTCTCTGCTGTTTTTTAGGTTTTCTTATACACGTTTCAACATTTTTTCCAATTTGAACTTGTGTTTTGTTACAATTGTTTCCATTTAAATTAAGTAATCTTTAAATATTTAAGTAATTATCAGACTTTGTTGCCTTACTTTTCCATACGATGATGCTTTTTTCCGTTTCAGGCTCCAAAGAACAAACATAATAAATAATTGAATGCTGGGAGTCTGGAGATTTGTGTTATAAGAAAAGCCCATGGTTATTCTCTCAGAGCAATCCTCACCTTTTTCATGTGTTACCTTCTCATCTCTGCTGCTTTGTGACTTAAAGAGCTTTTATGTTTATTTGCAACAAAGAATTCACATATTTGTGAGAACTCTCACAAGTACTGCTCTAGTTTCCTTGCCAGCCACAATAAAGACATCACAACTGAGGATAAAAATCTCTTAGGCAAAGTGTCTTAAATTTAAGCCATCTAGAGAGGCTGAAAACATTTGAAGGAATGTGTTAAATGATGAAGGAAATCCTCATTTGATCTGGACTTACGCTCTGCTTAGTACTTTACAACTATTCAGTCATTTGAAAATAATTATTTACAGTGAATAAGGATGTATTTGTTTTTTCACTAAAAGGTGCCAATGAAGAATTGAAGTTTTGAAATAAACATGTAAAGTATCATGCCAACTGGAGCAGTGAGCTATGCAGCTTTATGAACTAAACCAGTGGTTCCCAAACTTATTTACCCGCACACCCCCTTCTATGTCCCGACCATGTCGACGCACCCCCCAGCCCCACATCAGGGCATGCATATATATATATATATAGCCAGATATATATAAACATATATATCAGATGTCACTCTAAACAGTCACGCGACAGACAGGGTTAAAAAATATGATCGACCTTTTTCCCCATCACTTTCATTTTTATGTTTATGTATTATGTATTTTTGAAATAGTAATTAATAAACATTCAATACCATTACAATTTCCTTTGATTTAATTTTAAATCAATATTTAGAGTGCCCAGGTAGCACATAAACAATGCAATTTTACGGTTTTCTTGAAGCAGGAACGTTTAACCAGAGCTCTCTCCTTCCTTCTACTCTGCGTAAACCTGAACTGGCCACCTACTTGTGCGTAATAAAATATCTATAGGGAAAAGATGGAAAATCTATAGCCATGAGGTTCACTTTAGCCTCAGACCGACTTATTGCTGTTTTATGGTGTGGCTGAATCTCCGATCCGCTGCCACGCGGACTGGAATAACAAATGCTGCAGTAACATGAGTTGTAGTCAGGTTCGGAGTCACTGGCTAGAGCAGAATCGACTTTAATACGTCATCCCAAAATAGAAGCTAATATCTTAATATGACCTTGAATGAAAAATGTTGTTATAAAACCTGTTAAAAGTTTTTATCACGGAGGAGGCAGCGCTCATTTCTGCCTTCAGTTTGACCGCACAGCACAGCATGCGCTTGTTGAATCAGTGTGTGTGTGTGTGTGTGTGTGTGTGTGTGTGTGTGTGTGTGTGTGTGTGTGTGCGGCACAGCTCCATGAGCCGCTCCAGTCACCACGTCTCGTTATTGGCACTATTTAAACTAATGTTGTAAAATTACTTCTGCCCAGCCCAGATGTGCTCACTTGTGCACCCGTGAGTCGTGGTTCCGCTGGAATGCGCCTGACCTCTGACAGACGCACTCTGAACTTCAGATCTTCAGCGCGCTGTTAATAGCCTGACACGTTTAGAATGCTTTCCCACAGTCAGTGTGCTAATATAATAATATAATAATGCTAAAACGCTCAGATGGGAATCATTTCTTGATTTATTTTGTTACATCCACAATGTTCTGTGTGTGAGGTTTACAATGTCAGAACACCTGCATGAGACAGGTGTTAATTACAATCTGCCAGACTCACCACCTTCAGATTTCTCCAACATTGTTAAAAATGATCAAATACAGAACATATCTTGCTATTGACAGCGTGCACAGGTCAGAGTGCTGAAGCTCGGAGCGCATCATTATTATGAAGCTAGGGCACATGCGGAGGACATTCACAGTAAAGATGGAACAGTTGATTTAAAAGATGCAACAGTGTTGTCAGATAGAGACCGACTATGGTGAAATTTACTTTCATGTCTCGAGAACTCAGTTATTAAAAACTCAAAGGTTATCAAAAAGTGGTCCGAGGACTGGATTATGTGGAAATATTGTTATTTCCTCACACTCTATGCCATAAGTCAGCACAAGGTCTAATGTATGATGGCAGGAGTGGGTGGAGCTATGTATTCTTTGGGTAAAACCAATTGAGTCTAAGATAATACTAAAGGCTACATTGCAGCTATCATTTTCAATGTCCACATAAATGTTAAAATCCCCCACAACAACAACCTTATCAGTATTTAGCACCAAATTAGTTAAAAAAAATCAGAGATCTGATCCAAAAACTCAGAGTAGGAGCCTGGTAGACCATACAAAACTACAAAAGAGTGGTTTACAGTTTTGCAATCTGTATTAGGAAAACTAAGAATAAGATGTTCAAAAGAACTGTAACTATTAATTGGTAAGGGATTGATTAATAGGTCTGAATGAAAAAATGGTTGCTACTCCTCCTCCTCACCCTGTACTTCAGGGGTGGGCAATTATTTTTTCCATGGGGCCACATGAGAAATAGAAAATATTGTGGAGGGCCAGGCCAAAAGGCTGAAGTCAATTATGCATAATATTAATGGTATTTCTTTATAAAAAGCAGTAAATACCATCGTTTTTTCAAGCTGGTAAGAGTAGACTAAATGTTATGAATGAGCAAAAAGGAAAAAGTGAGGTTGTCTTACAAAAATGTGATTTATTCAAATTTCCCAAGGCAATGGTAAACAAAGTGTGCACATTTGGTTTTTGTTAAACATTTGTGACATATATTAGTTAACAGTTTCAGTCACATTCACTCCAAAACACATTCTGAGTTTCAAATATTGTTGGAAAGAGGTTCTTAGCATTCTACAGACACGCAGTATTGTCTGTAAAATAAAATAACTGAACTGTGATCTTGAGAAAGAGGTTTAAAAAAAAGTGTCCCAGTTCACTGCTAGTTGCCTACATTTGTGGTCCAAACACCTTATTTTGTGTTTTTAAGCAATTTTTTTCTTATTCATTGAGAGAAATCTAGTCTCTGCTGGGCTTTAACGAGTGCATCAAAGTCAAGTTGAATGTCTGAGGTGGAGATGCGAAGCACAGCTGACACATGATCATCAGTGAGAGAGGATCTTTACCTGGATTTTGTAAACTTAATCATTGAAAATGCTTGTTCACAAATGTAGGTAGAGCCGAAGAGAACCAACATCTTCTGAGCACGTCTCCTCAGGTTTGGAAAGTCCTCCTTAAGAAAAGAGTAGAAATCCAGCAGAGATCCTGAATCTCTGCTTTCAAGTCCCAAACCCTCTTCAGAACTTTCCCCAGGCTGAGCCATCTGACAGCTGTGTGGAGTCCTCCAAAAGAGCGACACACTGTCTGTGATTCATTGCCCGTGCCCTGATGAAGTTTATTATTTTAGTAACAACATCAGTAACATGGTTGATTTTTAGCACTGACTTGCACAACACATGTTGGTGTATAATACAATGCAAAAACACCAATTTTTGATCTGCATCGATTTCTGTCACTTTATCTTGCATGCGTTTCAAAAGTCCGACATTTTTCCCTGTAAGATTTGGACAACCGTCTGTTGTGACACCTGACAGTCTCTCCCCTTTCAATCCCAGAGTGTCCGTGCACGCATTTACCTCTGTAAAAACATCACTCCCTGTCGTTGTCCCTTTCATCGACCGCATTGCTGCCAGCTCCTCTGTGAGCTTGAAGTCCGTTATCCCCCAGACAAATACGAGCAGCTGGGCTGTGTCCCGGACATCACAGCTCCCGTCTAATGAGAAAAAGTCAAAACTTGCCACTTCACGTTGCAGCTGAAGCTCCAGGTTCCCCGCAATGTTCTCGATCCTCCTGGTCACGGTTCGCCTGGACAGCGGGATTTGCTCAAATGCGCCTTTTATTTCAGGGCATATTAGTGCGGCAGAGTCCTCCATGCACTCTGACAAACTCTCCCTCCGAAAACGGCTTGCTGTTTTTAGCTATTTTGTGGGATATCACAAAGCTGGTCCTGGTTGCTGCATCCCTGGATGTGTGAAGCTTAGTAAAACAGCCTTGCTGCTTTTGTAACTTTGCTAGCAAAGCTTCAGATGTCCGTGCCCTCTCAGCATCAGATGAGTTCTTGTATTTTTCCGAGTGTTTCTTGTCGTAATGCCGACTCAAATTGTAGTCCTTAAACACGGCAATCTCCTCCCCGCAAACCAAACACACGGCTTTACCTCCGACTTCAGTAAAAAAATACTTAGCAGTCCAATTTTTGTTGAAAATCCTGCATTCGGCATCTTTCTTTTTTTTTTTCCATGAGCGGACATTTCTCGGGCTACAATCACCATGTCAACCGCGGGCACTTGTGGCTATACGTATTGCGTCATTGTGCACGTAAAAAACAACTTCAAAATAAAAGCAATGCAGCCTTAGCCCATGCATGAGGTAAAATGAGAAAATACATTTATTTTGTAATTTCCAATTAACCTTACGCGGGCCGGTCAAAGTCAACCAAAGGGCCGGATGTGGCCCGCGGGCCGTAAAATGCCCAGATCTGCTGTACTTCGAGCAATATGATGATTTAAATAATTAGAAGGAGTTAACGCATTTAAACCAACATAGTCCTCTTGCTGCAGCCAGGATTCTGTGAGTGAGAGCAAATAAATCAGATTATCACATATCAAATCATTAACTAACAAAGTTTTGTTTTTTTGGTAGTCACAGCACTACATGGAACTGTGGTGGAGAAAAAAAACCTACATGATTGTCTCAAGAGCGGCAAACATTTTAAATGGCTTTGAATTAACTTTGAATGACTTATTCTTGGGCTTTTATTTAGCTTTCTTTAGAAGACACCATGACAGGAAATTGGTGTAATACTGCTGCCATGGTGTGTCATATGAACACACCGTAACAACATGGTGATGCAAGAATTTAGCTGCATTCGTGACACCACGTTTAGTAGTAATTTTGCTGCAATGCCGGACTTGTGAATGCATTGGCGCAACAAAGAGTGGTGTCATGATCACTTGGGGAGTTACTGCCAAGCTTCGGCAGGCAACTAGATAAAAAAATGAAAGTAAAAATGAGCAGTACGTCTTTCTTTTTGTACAGAATCAGCTGAGATGATAAACTGGAGCAATGCAGAGCTTTGGGAGCTTCTCTCAGATCTGGAGCTCAGAGACTATGTTTTATGAGAAGAGCTTTGATTGCAATAAAAACCATTTTATGTCCAGGTTAAATGGAAGTCTGCGGCAGCACAGAGGCCACCCCCATACACCCTTTCTACTGCCTTTTGGTATTTTTTTGTAAAAAGGAGACGATTGCATCCACATTACCGCCACGGTCTGACCACTACCAGCAGGGGAGTTGGGTTAAGTGTCTCACCCAAGGACACAACAGCAGCGTTCTCTAGGAGGAGCCAGGATCAAACCCACAACCTTCCAATTACTGGACAACCCTCTCAACCTCCTGAGCTACTGCTGCCCTTGAGCTACTGCTGCTTCTGAACACCAAAGCTTCCATAGTCTGGTTAAATGTTAACTGCTAATGGAAATGGCCTCTTCAAAACTACAATAAAAGGGTTATTTTAAACCTTTCACACTTTCTACATAAAACACTTTGGAAATCAAAGTCAAGGTGGAAAAATATCAATAAAACTTGTTTTTTTTATTATAATTTTTTTAATTAAATTCATGCACCAGCAGTCTATCAAGGCTTAGTTAACGTCCATTAAGTAGGTAGCAATCTAGTCTTGGGTTGATAAATGCATGGACTCCTGCATCAAACTGTGCACGAGAAATGACTAAGTAAAAAAATAATTAAATAAAATAAAACACAACAACAGTCCCATTTATTGATTTAGTGGTTAAATGGAACGGCAATAGTCATCTCATATTTATTATGTTAGGGCAGACCTGGGCATTTTACGGCCCGCGGGCCACATCCGGCCCTTTGGTTGACTTTGACCGGCCCGCGTAAGGTTAATTGGAAATTACAAAATAAATGTATTTTCTCATTTTACCTCATGCATGGGCTAAGGCTGCATTGCTTTTATTTTGAAGTTGTTTTTTACGTGCACAATGACGCAATACGTATAGCAACAAGTGCCCGCGGTTGACATGGTGATTGTAGCCTGAGAAATGTCCGCTCATGCAAAAAAAAAAGAAAAAAAAAAAAGAAAAAAAGAAAGATGCCGAATGCAGGATTTTCAACAAAAATTGGACTGCTAAGTATTTTTTTTACTGAAGTCGGAGGTAAAGCCGTGTGTTTGGTTTGCGGGGAGGAGATTGCCGTGTTTAAGGACTACAATTTGAGTCGGCATTACGACAAGAAACACTCGGAAAAATACAAGAACTTGTCTGATGCTGAGAGCTGAGAGGGCACGGACATCCGAAGCTTTGCTTGCAAAGTTGCAAAAGCAGCAAGGCTGTTTTACTAAGCTTCACACATCCAGGGATGCAGCAACCAGGACCAGCTTTGTGATATCCCACAAAATAGCTAAAAACAGCAAGCCGTTTTCGGAGGGAGAGTTTGTTAAAGAGTGCATGGTGGACTCTGCCGCACTAATATGCCCTGAAAAAAAAGGCGCATTTGAGCAAATCCCGCTGTCCAGGCGAACCGTGACCAGGAGGATCGAGGACATTGCGGGGAACCTGGAGCTTCAGCTGCAACGTGAAGTGGCAAGTTTTGACTTTTTCTCATTAGACGGGAGCTGTGATGTCCGGGACACAGCCCAGCTGCTCGTATTTGTCCGGGGATAACGGACTTCAAGCTCACAGAGGAGCGGGCAGCAATGCGGTCGATGAAAGGGACAACGACAGGGAGTGATGTTTCTACAGAGGTAAATGCGTGCACGGACACTCTGGGATTGAAATGGGAGAGACTGTCAGGTGTCACAACAGACGGTTGTCCAAATCTTAAGCCGGGCGTACACTGTGCGACTTTTTCACTTTTTTGAGCCGATTTTCCAGTCGTGCGAGAAGCCACGACATCGGGGCGAGTTTTGCGCCGAGCGGTCGTGTAGTGTACAGGGGGTTACGAGAGGCGATTAACACCACGTGACCAGCCGCCGATCAGCAGTCGTGAGGTCGCACTCTGGTGTGTTTAATATTTCGCTCGTCCCTCGTGAGGGTATCGCACTGTTGAAGCGGCGCTGCGAGCAGCTACGATCCAAAAAGTATCAGAACCGCTCACGGCGCATGCGCGCGCAATCCTGCATCAACGCCGGCCGGTCGCTCGCTATTTCCCTAATAACACACGCTGTTCGTTTTTGTTTCTACACGTTTTTTTACTCACAAAGATTGTCAAGAAAGCGTGTTTGTCGTGTTCATGTCAAATTAAACTGATCATAAAACACAGATTCACTTTCTTTATTTCGTTTTCCTCATCCAACCCCCATAAATCCCTGTGTGTCCTCCTGCAGCACTCCCGAAGGACGACAGGCAAGACAAAAAAGTCTGACGTGTTGTGTAAAAACTGCTATTTTTAGCACATTTTAGGGCCGACGTGTTGCTACCAGACGTACAGTGTGAGCAGTCAGGTCGCATGCGAGAATTGGGTCGTACAGTGTGAGCACATGACTCGTGAGATCTGCTCTGCGAGGAAGTCGTGCAGTTTGAGCTGAAGCTGAACGCTGCGAGTGAAAAAGTCGCACAGTGTACGCCCGGCTTTAAGGAGGACTTTCCAAACCTGAAGAGACATGCTCAGAAGATGTTGGTTCTCTTCAGCTCTACCTACATTTGTGAACAAACATTTTCAATGATGAAGTTTACAAAATCCAGGTATAGATCCTCTCTCACTGATGATCATTTGTCAGCTGTGCTTCGCTTCTCCACCTCAGACATTCAACCTGACTTTGATGCACTCGTTAAAGCCCAGCAGAGACTAGATTTCTCTCACTGAATAAGAAAAAAATTGCTTAAAAACACAAAATAAGGTGTTTGGACCACAAATGTAGGCAACTAGCAGTGAACTGGGACACTTTTTTTAAACCTCTTTCTCAAGATCACAGTTCAGTGATTTTATTTTACAGACAATACTGTGTGTCTGTAGAATGCTAAGAACCTCTTTCCAACAATATTTGAAACTCAGAATGTGTTTTGGAGTGAATGTGACTGAAACTGTTAACTAATATAAGTCACAAATGTTTAACAAAAACCAAATGTGCACACTTTGTTTACCATTGCCTTGGGAAATTTGAATAAATCACATTTTTGTAAGACAACCTCACTTTTTCCTTTTTGCTCATTTATAACATATAGTCTACTCTTACCAGCTTGAAGAAACAATGGTATTTACTGCTTTTTATAAAGAAATACCATTAATATTATGCATAATTGACTTCAGCCTTTTGGCCTGGCCCTCCACAATATTTTCTATTTCTCATGTGGCCCCATGGAAAAAATAATTGCCCACCCCTGTGTTAGGGAGTGTTCTGTGTGAACACAAGTATCATCTTTAGTATTAAAACCATCACTTCACTCTTTGTCTTATTCAAATCAAACATTATAAAAATGTTGGTTTATGTCTGTAGACCTGACCAGTAAGGATGTGAACTGCCCAGCTGTAGCTAAGCAGCCATAGCTCAGAAGCTCAGAATATGTCTGTGTAAAACTGAGC
Source organism: Nothobranchius furzeri (assembly GCF_043380555.1). Taxonomy (NCBI): domain Eukaryota; kingdom Metazoa; phylum Chordata; class Actinopteri; order Cyprinodontiformes; family Nothobranchiidae; genus Nothobranchius; species Nothobranchius furzeri. The sequence continues at coordinate 70,084,618 of NC_091742.1, forward strand.
TCCTGTGCTAAAGCGCCTGTCTGGCTGCCAAGATTTTTAGATCTCAGTTTCACGTTTGCTCCGAGATCAGCGGTTCTCAAATGAAGTTGCCCTCACTTTTGCTCCCCCCTTTTCTTATCCCAGCCTACAATTCCTCGACAGTGGGGTCATGGCTCTCTGTTAAGCTAAAGTCAACCCAAATGAACGTGAGAGACGACAGACTCTTGGCTCCTTGCACTCACATGCTTGCCGTTATATTTGGACAGGACCATGACATCATAAGGCAAAATGCCTGGTTTCCGCTCTGAATTAGTCTGCCTTTTTCAGCTTACCTTTGTTTCCCACTGCTTCGACAGCAGCTGTTCTCAGTCCATTTTTGAATGAAACCCATGATTTCCTGTATTTTTGTTAGGCTGATGGTGACCATATGCTTGGACAACAACCAGAACAATAAAAGTCACGGGATTAGGATTTATTTTCCTGCAATACTTAATCAGTCAGCTCTAAAGTGGTGAGGCAGAGCAGGTGCTAAAAGTTTACCACAATAGAATACATCATACACTTGGCCTGAATAAACACAGGTTTATGTCATAAATGCATAATTCACAATCAGTTCTTCTGTAAGCCGTGTCTGGAGGAAGTTAGGGGGTATCACAGTGTAATACTAGTACTTTGAAGCCACATCTTATTAACTTTAACAAAAGCCATTTGTAAAAAATTTAAGAGAACTATGAAATGTCTTCATGAGATGGAACAGTTCTTTGTCATCTTCTTGTCAATCAGTTTCATAAAGATCACACAGTATTCTTGTTGGCATCTCCTTTAGCCTTAAAGGTCACAGGGACCTAGTTATATATTCATTTATCCTCAGGTGAGAGGCAGGTTCCACCGAGGTCAGAAAGCCAGTTCCTCTTATTCTGAATTTTGAAAAGTGATTAAGTAAGTAAGTAAGTAAGTAAAAGTTTATTTATATAGCGATAATCACATTTAAATGCGATTCTAATGTGGGAAGAAACTAGAGAAGCTAGAGAAAAGCCATGCATATGAGAAAAATACATTACAAGCTGTGGTAAAAAAAAAGGTGCATTGATAATTGCATCAGCTAACACGCCAATCTAAATTTGGATTGAAGCTATTCTGAAAATTGCCTTGATGCACATCTTTGTACTACTTTATACACATTAGCACTGCTAACCAACTCACTGTTATTTGCAAATATTTAGTTTTTCACACCTTGCAGATGGTTCATTCAGCCATTTTAAACAGTCTTCATGCCAATGAAGTGCTAAAAGGCTTAGATAGAAATAAATACACAGAAGACAGATGCACTGCGCCAAGGAAGGGCCGTGGTTTTGGGATCACACAGGAATCGCTGCACCGCTGAGCGCTTCTTGGTAGAAGAAGAAGAAAACATAATTTCTATAGCGCCTCTCAAGATAAAAATCACGAGGCGCTTCACAAAAACAAAAAATAAAAAATAAAAATTTAAAAAAGCATTTAGAAAATGTTTAAAAATATACTTAAAATGAGCAAAAATAAGCAATTGTGACTTAAAAAGAAAAAATGTTAAGAAAGAGAGAGAGTGAATTGGAAAAAGGGAAATCAGTGGATCCTGAGGAAGGTGGAATAGGTGGGGAGAGCAGAATAAAGAGAGAGTGGTGAAGAAGGTCATACAAAAGCCAGCTTGAACAAATGAGTCTTCAGCTGCTTTTTAAAGGAGTTCACTGAGTCCACTGATCTCAGGCTCAGGGGGAGAGAGTTCCAGAGTCTGGGGGCCACAGCAGCAAATGATCTGTCACCTTTGGTCTTTAGCCTGGTGCTGCACAACCAGCAGGCTTTGATCACTGGACCTCAGGGACCTGCTGGGGGTGTGGGGACTAAGAAGATCACCAATGTAAGATGGTGCTTGTCCATGTAAGGCCCTATAGACCAGAACCAGGATCTTGAAATGAACCCTGAAGTTGACTGGCAGCCAGTGAAGCTGGAGGAGAAGCGGGGTGATGTGGGTGTGTTTGAAGGACTTGGTCAGAAGCCGAGCACAGGCATTCTGAACCACCTGTAGACAGTTCAGGGAGGTTCTGCTCAGACACGTGAAAAGATAGTTGCAGTAGTCTAATAGTGAGGAGATGAAGGTGTGGAGAGCAGTCTCAAGTTCAGAGCGGGACAGAATGGCACTCAGCTTTGCAATGTTCTTGAGATGGAAGGAAGAGCGAACAAGAAAACTGACATGAGAATCCAGGGTGAGAGCTGGGTCAAAGGTCACGCCAAGATTCCTGACGGAAGGTTTGGTGTCAGAAACAAGCTGACCAAGAGAGTCTCTGACTTTGGGAACCAGATTGTCTGGGGGCACAGATGAGGATCTCATTCTTATATTCATTCAGCTGTAGAAAGCCCCCAGCCATCCAGGTTTTGTTAGAGTCTAAGCAGGTGTGTAACAGCTGCAGCTTAGACATCTCATGGGGCTTAAAGGAGATGTACAGTTGGATGTCATCTGCATAAAGATGGTATGAAATTCCATTGAAGGAGCTCAGGATGTGCTGAAGAGGAAGCAGATAGAGGAGGAAGAGCAGAGGCCCCAGCACAGAACCTTGTGGGACACCATGGGTAAGAGAGGTGGTGGAGGACCTAAACTTGGAGATGGCCACAGAAAAGGAACACTCAGAAAGATAAGAGGAGAACCACTCCAGAGCAGTTCCTGATAGGCCTACCCAGTCTCTCAGCCTCTCCAGTAGCAGGTGATGGTCAACAGTGTCAAAGGCTGCAGTCAGGTCCAGCAGGACCAGAACAGAACAGTCCCCTGCCTCACTGTGAATCAGAAGGTCATTAGAGACCCTAAGAAGAGCTGTTTCAGTAGAATGAGCTCTACGAAAACCTGACTGGAAGCTATCATAGATGTTATGTTCATCAAGAGCAGCTGTGAGTTGTTTAGCCACAACATTTTCCAAGATCTTGGAGATGAACGGAAGTTTAGAGATGGGTCTAAAGCTGCTATGGAGAGAGGGGTCGAGACTAGTTTTTTTAAGAAGCGGGTGGATTACAGCATTCTTAAAGTAAGCAGGGACCTGACCAGAAACCAGAGAAGCATTAATTATAAAGAGCACGCTGGGACCGATGGACTGAAAAGCACTTTTAAACAAAGATGAGGGTAAGATGTCGAGGGGGCATGCAGAGGTCTTCATAGAGTTAGCTAGTTTGGTTAGCTCAGGCAAAGAAACAGGAGCAAAGCTATCTAGGATTATGGGCCTGGTTGGAGTCGGGAGAGGCGGCGATAAGGCTGAAGGAGAGATGCTAGATTTAACCTTACTGACTTTGTCCACAAAGAAAGACAGAAAGTTCTCACAGTCTGCAACAGAGTGGATGGAGGCTGTAGGAGAGGCAGGAGAGACGATGCTGCTGATGGTGTTAAACAGCACCTTGGGGTTCCCTTTGCTCTGGGACACCAGGTTGGAGAAACAGGAAACCCTAGCGTCTCTGACTGCAGAGTTAAAGGATGACAGAAGATCCTTTAGGTGCAGCAGATGGACGTGGAGATGGGTTTTCTTCCACAAACGCTCAATTTTTCTGCATTGGCGCTTCAGGCTGCGAAGGCTGTCATTAAACCAGAGAGTAGGGTTCACTGCAGGAACTGATCTGGTTCTTACAGGGCAGATGTTGTCCAGAATGGAGAGGCAGTGCTCTTTAAACTGAGAAGTTAAGGAATCTGAGTCATTATCAGAAGAACAGGGTGGATCAAAAGCAGCAGAAAAATTGCTAGCTGTGCTCTCATTAAGAAAACGAGAACTAACCACACGGCGAGCAGGAGGTGGGTATGCAGAAACTGACAAGTTAAAGAAAATGCAATGGTGATCTGAAATATAAATGTCCTCAGGACAAACACTGTCAGCATTTAGACTCAGGGTAAAAACAAGGTCTAGAGTGTGTCCCCTGGTGTGTGTGGGGCCAGAAATATGCTGGGTAAAGCCAAAGGAGTCCATAAGGCTGGAGAAATTCAAGGCAAAGTGATCACAGGGATCATCAACGTGGATGTTAAAGTCACCAACAATCACCAGTCTGAACAGCTTCACAGTGGGGGATAAAAAGTCACTAAACTCCTGAAGGAAAGAACTGTTTGGACCAGGTGGACGATAAACCACAGCACAGTAGAACGGGTTCTTACGTCCAACTTTAATCAGCTGCAGTTCAAAGGAAGCAAAGTGACCAGAGGTTGTAGAGCTACATGGAAAATGGTCTCTGAAAACAACAGCTAGGCCTCCACCACGACCAGAACCCCGGGGCTGGCTAAGAAAAGAAAAATCACTCGGGCAAAGTTCAATCGGACAGGAATAATCAGATGTTTGCTGCCAAACTTCAGTCAGAAACAGAAAATCCAGGTTTTTAGAGAGAATTAGATCATTGAGCAGGAAGTACTTATTGTTAACAGAGCGGGTATTTAATAAAGCCATGCTGAGTGAGGTGGAGGAATCAGAAACTACAGAAACAGCTGGAGTTAGTGGACGTAAATCAGCAGGGTTAGATCCACGGTGTTTATAAAAACCACTTATGGAGGGAACAGAAGGAGAAACCACTGAGGAATGAGGATAAACCGACCTTAAAAAACTTGGACGGATGAACCGCGTCCCAACGCGGCCTGGCGGGAATGCGGAAGTGGCGCTCAGGTTACCAAACAAAGGACAAGAAGCTAGAAGATCACGCCGATGTTTACCAGATAAACCACACTTTAAGAGAAGTCTTATTCTCACCTGGATTCCTGCTCGTTTACCTCTTTTCCTCCGACGTTTTCCCGGGACCGGATAAACCAGTGGTTCCCAAACTTATTTAGCCGCGCACCCCCTTCTATGTCCCGACCATGTCGACGCACCCCCCCAGCCCCCACATCGGGGCATGGCTCATATATATATATATATATATATATATATATATATATATATATATATATATATATATATATATATATATATCAAGCTAAACAGACAGGTTAAAAAAAATTCCCCATCACTTTCATTTTTTAAATAGTAATTAATAAACATTCAATACCATTACAATTTCCTTTGATTTCATTTTAAATAAATATTTAGAGTGCCCAGGTAGCACATAAAGAATGCAATCTAAGGGTTTTCTTAAAGTAGGAACGTTTAACCTGTGCGGCCAGAGCGCTCTCCTTCCGTCTGCTCTGTGTAAACCTGAGCTGATCACCTACTTGTGCATAATCAAATGTCTATAGGGGAAAAGATATAGCCATGATGTTCACTTTTACCTCAGACCGACTTATTGCTGTTTTATGGTGTGGCTGAATCTGTGATCCACTGTCATGCGGACTGGAACAACAAATGCTGCAGTAACATGAGATGTGGTCAGGTTCATGAGGAGTCACTGGCTGGAGCGGACCCGACTCATCCCAGGTCGGGAATGAAAAATAACCTCTTAAAAGTTTTTATCACGGTGGAGGCAGCGTTCATTTCTGCCTTCAGTCTGACGGCGCGCCGGAGTTAAAGCAGCGTGTGCGCTTATTGAGTCTGTGTGTGTGCGCGCGCGGCACAGCTGCTCATGTCACCGCGTCTCGCGCTATTTAAACCAATGTTGTAAAATTCCTTCTGCCCAGCCCAGATGTGCTCACTTGTGCACCCGTGAGCCGTGGTTCAGCCGGAACGCGTCTGACCTCTGACAGAAGCACTCTGAACTTCAGATCGTCAGCGCGCTGTTAATAGCCTGAATGGGAATCATTTCTTGTTATTTAGTTACATCCACAATGTTCTGTGTGTGAGGTTTACAATGTCAGAACACCTGCATGAGACAGGGTGTTAATTACAATCTGCCAGAATGACTCACCACCTTCAGATTTCTCCAACACCATTAAAAATGATCAAATACGGAACATATCGGCGTGCTCAGGCCAGAGTGCTGAAGCTCGGCGCATTGTTATTATGAAGTTAGGGCACATGTGGAGGACACGCATGCGCGCGACGGAACATATCAGCGTGCGCAGGCCAGAGTGCTGAAGCTCGGCGCATTATTATTATTATGAAGTTAGGGCACATGTGGAGGACACGCACGCGCGCGACGGAACATATCGGCGTGCGCAGGCCAGAGTGCTGAAGCTTGGCGCATTGTTATTATGAAGCTAGGGCAAATGTGGAGGACACGCGCAAAAATATACTTGTTTTCAATTACATTTATTTTGCCCACTTACTTTTTCTTTGGCCCACCCACAAATGAGTTTCTACGCTAATGGTGACATATGACAGACTTCTCTGAGCTCCGCAGCCATTACACTTTTCACCTCGCGCCCCCTCTAGCGGCAGCTCGCGCACCCCGGGGGTGCGCGCACCACACTTTGGGAATCCCTGGGATAAACGTCACTAGAGGTGCGCAGCTCTGGATCGTTGTTTGGTTCCGGGCCAGTGCGCCGCTCAGGTAAACAAACAGGATGGAACGTCCTCGGTGCATCTTGGGCGATTGTGAACGAACGGAAGGACAGAAGAGTCTGGCGATCATAGGAGATGGTAGCAGGGACACTACTGAAGAGGATCGCAGGCAGGAGCAAGGTGGAAAAGAGGAGGTTAGTGGAGAAAAGTTTGAAAAAGTGGCCGGTGACCGCGGCTAAGCCAAGCACAGGCGCCATCTTGTTGCCGACCGGAAGCGAACTGATACGGTAGTAACCATAATCACATCACCCAGGACCTGAGAACAATGGGAGAAAAACCCATAATGGTCAAAGAATTTTTTTTACCTGACAATAGTAATAAATAATAATTTTATGAAATTTAACCAATGAAAGTCAGACATTGCTTTTCAACGAAGCTTCAACAGAATTATTTTTAAAAAATTAAGTTGTGGAACAGAACTAGACAAAAATAATGGTACCCCTAACTTAATATTTTGTTGCACAACCTTTTGAGGCAATCAAATGATTCCAGTAACTGTCAATGAGATTTCTGCACCTCTCAGCAGGTATTTTGGCCCACTCCTCATCAACACACTGCTCCAGTTGTCTCAGGTTTCAAGGACGCCATTTCCAGACAGCATGTTTCAGCTCCTTCCAAAGATGCTCAATAGGATTGAGGTCAGGACTCAGAAGACCCCTTTAGAACAGTCCGATGTTGTCCTCTTAGCCATTCTGAGTGTTTTTAGCTGTGTGTTTTGGATCATTGTACTGTTGCAAGACCCATGATCTGTGACTGAGACCAAGCTTTCTGACACTGGCCATCACAATCCTCTCTAGAATCCCTTGACAGTCATGAGATTTGATTGTGATTCAAGAAGAAGACAAAGAAAATATATTTTCTACAGCGCCTCTCAAGATAAAAATCACGAGACGCTTCACAAAAACCAAAAATGTAAAAATATAAAAAAGAATTTTGAAAATAGTTAAAAATATATTTTAAATGAGCAAAAAATAGACAATTGTGATTAAAAAATGTAAAGAAAGAGAGAGAGTGAATAGATAAGAGGGAAATAAGTGGACCCTGAGGAAGGTGGAATAGATGGGAAGAAGAAGAAGAAAATATAATTTCTTTAGCGCCTCTCAAGATAAAAATCACGAGGCGCTTCACAAAAACAAAAAAATGTTAAAATATAAAAAAGCAATTAGAAAATGTTTCAAATACATATTTGAAATGAGCAAAAATAGGCAATTGGGATTTAAAAGAAAAAATGTTAAGAAAGAAAGAGAGTGAACATAGCCGGAGGCGGGCAGCTCGTGAGCGTTGTTTGGCTCCGGGCCAGTGCGCCACTCAGGTAAACAAACACGATGGAACATCCTCGGTGCATCTTGGGCGATTGTGAACGAACGGAAGGACAGATGAGTCTGGCGATCATAGGAGATGGTAGCAGGGACACTACTGAAGAGGATCGCATACAGGAGCAAGGTGGAAAAGAGAAGGTTAGTGGAGAGAAGTTTGAAAAAGTGGCCGGTGACCGCGGCTAAGCCAAGCACAGGCGCCATCTTGTTCAATTCAATTCAATTCAAGTTTATTTATATAGCGCCAAATCACGACAAGAGTCGTCTCAAGGCACTTCACATAATAAACATTCCATTTCACAGTTCATTAAGCCAATCAGAAATAATGTTTCCTATATAAGGAACCCAGCAAATTGCATCAAGTCACTGACTAGTGTCAGTGACTATACAGCAATCCTCATACTAAGCAAGCATGTAGCGACAGTGGAGAGGAAAAGTCCCTTTTAACAGGAAGAAACCTCCAGAGAATCCTGGCTCAGTATAAGCAGCCATCCTCCACGACTCACTGGGGATCGAGAAGACAGAGCAGGCGCACACACACACACACACACACACACACACACACACACACACACACACACACACACACACACACAGACACAAGTAATGTGTCTATAGTTATATTGTGATGTCTTAGTAAATATTGTATTTGGTGAGAGATAAACTTTATTGTATTTATCCTAGTGGATCTATAATTAAACGGATAAACTAGTATTAGCACATCAAAAGTCAATGAAAACAAAAAGTTATTATCATGTTATTATCATTATGTTGCCGCCGGGAAGCGGAAAAGTATTGTTCCACATATCTTGTTGTACCATAGCTCTTTAGCACAGAGAAAAATGATATTTTGGTCTATAAAAAAAGCAAAAACTTTTTTTAAGTCAACTCAATTCAAGGGGGCCACCACAATTAATTAACACAAAATGGAAATTATATAATAAACATTATTATGCCTGCAAGAGCTAAAAATTCCAATTTACAATAATCGAACAACATGTCAAAACAAGCAAACTGTTGTTTAGTCCCATTGTTTCACTTAAATAGATTTATTGTGGCTCCACAGCTATAACTGTGGCTTCATGCTATGCATCCATGTTACCAAAAACAGTTGTGACCTTTTGTGACACAATATGATTTTCACATCATTGCACTCATCTGTTTTGTATTTATAGTTTTTTTTATTGTTTTGAAACTTCTTTTTTTTTACCAGCATATGTTTTAAATGTACTGAATTCAACATAGTGGCTGGTTCTGAAACAATGTCACACATACAAACGGTCACACAAATACTAAATAGATATTAACATATAAAAATTAACATGTGATTCTCTTGGAATAACATGTGTTTTGAGTATGTTTGTTGATGACCAACTTCTCTTATCTTCTTTAGTACTTAGGCCTAGTCCACACATAGCCGGGTTTTTTTTTAAACGAATATCCGCCCCTCCAAAAACTTGCATCCACACCACCGCGTTTTAAAAACAAACTCTGTCCACACGTACCCGGATAAATACGTTGTTAAGGACATGCCAGACCTGTAGGCGGCAGTACTTCCCCCGTTCTTAACCTCGTCCTTCGTCTGTGGTCTTCCGCAAGGAGCAGTAATTCCGCTTGCAAAAACAAACAAGCAGAAAGCGCTTGGACAATTGATGGATTGGGTAGTGACAGAGCACAGCTCTGAGGGCATCCATGCTGTCGGCTAGTGTAAACACAGGTTGCACACGTGATGTCAGCATTTTTTGTCGCGGAAAGTGACGTTGCGGACCTTAAAACTCCGGTTTTGTCCGTCCACACGCAGACACCCAAAACGGAGAAAACGTAGATCTTCACTTTGGCCGGAGATTTATAAAGATCCGTTTTCGTGTGAAAACACTCCGTTTTCGTGTGGATGACAGGCCAAAACGTAGAAAAATATCTACGTTTTGGCAGATCCCCGGCTACGTGTGGACAGGGCTTCAGGAGCAGTACAGGACTAATGCAAAGTATTTTCCTGTTTTTTTGAAACATTTTGCTTTGTAATTTTTCACCATCAGATTTTTTAAATAACCAGGACATGCTTCTGCTTTTATTACTGCCCTGAGTGCTCCGATGACCACCGATGACTTTACCCTCAGGCTTTCTCAAGTTATTCTCTAGTTTCGTGTTCCTTTTCTCGATGTTGCCATCACAACAGCTGTCATATATATATATATATATATATATATATATATATATAGAGAGAGAGAGAGAGAGAGAGAGAGAGAGAGAGAGAGAGAGAGAGAGAGAGAGAGAGAGAGAGAGAAACCAGTATCAGAGGATTGTGTTCGACCTGCTTTTTTTGAAAGTTGAACTATTATGAATGATTTTATTTCCTCCAAGCAGCCAGTTAGCTTGTTGGGAAAACGGTCTTTTGTTTCAGGGTATGGGTATGGTATAAACTGCATTATGGTGAAAAACAATCTTGTGCTTTCCTTAAATGAACAAGAAGAGCAGAGAGGAAAAAGGCCCTGCATCAAAACCTGACTTTGGTTTTCGTTGACTGTAAACCATAATTACCAAGACTGGAAAAGTTTCACTCTGTGTGATAATGGATCTACAATATATATCGGGGTCACTTGGTGAAATGAGTGACAAATTAATTAACTTACAGCATTTTTATTTTTCTCGTGTCTTTAGATGTAGCTGTAAAACACAGTGGTGGTGTATTTGTCTATTCCACTGAGACTATGCATCATTTTTGTGCACAAAGGTTAAGCGATGTCAGTCAGTGCTACAGAGTTCAAATGATTACTTGACTGATCCCCACAGAAACAGGATTTTTCTGCCTGCCTTTTGGTGCATGACAAGTGACATTAATTACAGCACTTGTTCCTCCGTTTAATTATGCCCAATTATGTGGCATATGCAATAATGGCCGAGACATGCCAAACACAAACGGTGACTTGATGGGTAGATTGATAGTTGGGTGAATCTGCAGAGCATCCCTTTTGTGCTTGGCCCAGAATTAACACAGCAATTACAGCACTTTTATAGCTTGAGCTACGGAGGCCAACTTGGACATCTCTACCATTATCTCCCCACTAGGTTTGAAGAAACTACCTTTAAATCAAGCGGTCCCTCTATGGTGGAGTCGAACAACCAAGGCCGCTGTAAACTCCAGAGACATTAAGAAGGATGCGGGGACCTTAAAGTGTGGAATTTATGAGTGTGAGTTTATATTCTCATTGCTGCAGCAGGCCTACTTTGAAAGGATGATTGATTCCTCCTCCTCATTATAGAGCTATTCAAACTCTGCTATGGATTTTCTCTACCTCATAATGATGCAAATGGGGAAAGATAAACAAAACAAAAACAGATCTGATAGAGCTGGAAATGCATTGTGCTCACATGAAATTGCATGCTTATTCATATAAATACAGAGGATTTCATTCTGCTGGTTGTCTTAGTGTCACAAAAACAATGCTGTCCATCTGTGTTTCCTTTTAAATATTTATGTGTGTGTGGTTGTCACTGCCCTGGAATAACTTTAGTGCTCTCTTTTAAGGTTTCTTAGAAAGACATTGTGTGTTGGGGAAAGCATTACGCAAAATCAACAGGTCATTTTTAAAAGTAAACACTTCCAGCAACATTTAGAGCAAAAGCTCAAACTTCAAACTAATGTCCTTTTTCAATGAATAATGTTTTCTTTGAATGCTTGCAAAGTTTAATACGCCATCAGAGTGAAATAGCATTTTTATATGCAGCCATAAATTTACAAAAAAATCACCCACAGTGACTCCATAATGATACGAATGCATCAAAAACGCAACGTGAAACTTTTAAGTATAGGTTCCTTTGACAGAGAGGGGAAGTTATGGACTGACTAAAGAAATGATTTCACTTGAAAACTGTAATTGCTCCTCTGAAAATGTACTTGAGGTTGGTTTTCTCTCTCTCTTCCGATAAAAACAGACATTCAATGACAGAAACAGCTGGGAGAATGATAAACGCCAAGTTGTGTTTGTCTTCAGCTTAGGATGTGAAACACACAGAATGTTCTACTTGTCGTGCCTCGGTAAAGACAATTTTTTTAAATAAGTATTTGAAAGGTCAAACTGATAGTTGTAATCACTCTGAACTATTAGTTTGGAGAAACTCAGATTGGTTCTGACCAGAATGAAAAGCTCCAAGTCTAAGCAGGGCACAGGCAATGCATTTTTAAAAAGCTCCGACCTGAAAAATGTATAAGTATTTAAAGCATATTATTGAAAACACAATATTATAACGTCTGCATGTAGATGTCATATTACTTATTTCCCTGGTCTCTTGTGATTATTTACAAGAAAATTAGCACCAATGCAATAGTTTTATCCCTGATATGAATAAAAAGTTTTATTTTTGTTTTCAAGCATGTAACAGTGAAACTAAAGCAGAGTTTTCATTGGTTCGTGGATGTGTTTCTTTATTTTTGTCCTGTCTCCATTTTCTTATGAGAGCAAAGAGCATTCTGGGAAGGGTGCTATGTGACTGTGAGCAGGGCAGCTGGCTGAGGTCCTCACTGACACCTTCAACATGCTGCTGTCCTGGTGTTCTGTCCCCCTGGTGTTCTGTGGGTGGGGTGCAGGTATGCCATCTGAGAGATGCGCTAACCACAACTCCATTAAGCGACACCGAATTACCATTCTACTGTTATGATCCACGTTTTCTACCTCAACAACGGCGCTAAATAGAATGACTGAAAAAGCTAAATACACATATTGAGGGAAAACACAGAAGCTACATGAGCCTATCCACAGAAGCAGCTGTTTTAATTAAAGCCCAGACTCTCCTCTTTATAACAGTACAAATACCATCACTCTACCTGCACAACTCAGGAAACTCAGCAGCAAAACAAACAAAGCTAATTTCATGATGTCAAAAGGGTAAATTAGTCTTGCTGATTTTTGGTCAGAATAATCTGTGGTATAGTAAAAAAAAATAAAAATAAAATAAACACTCTGTTCATGTAATCCAATGTCCCAACGTCACACTGAGCAGGTTGTTGTGCTTTTTTATAACCTGATGGGGTGTTTATAGGTTTCTGATGCCACATTCCATCATTTTCTGGTTCTCCATTAAAATTAAAATAAATACTCGACGAGGTGTACTCAGCTGCTCTACAAGGACGATGAACTGTAGAGAATTTCCAGTTTTGTCCTGACCTGAGACTCTGCTCTGCCAGTCTCCTGCATGCGTCTTCATGGCCGCTGTACCCCGTGCCCAAAGGCTCTCCTATTCTTTGTTTTGGAGGAGGAGTTCCAGCACGCATGCACCAGTTAGTGTATGGTAGAGATTGCTGCACCCAAAAGCTACAAGACAATTCAGCAGTGGTCAAAGGGTAAATAACATTTTGAAACTACATTTAAATACAGAATACACACAGCACTTATTTTCTGTATGTATCATTTAGATTCATTTTCATGTTTTAAACATATTTTGTGATTTCTATCATCTTCTTCTTCCTCCTCTTCCTTGAGACTAGTGGGGCGGGGCCCTCTATGGATGAGCCACCACTGATGATCTACTTTGGTATCGGCTCCCTCTGACTAGCCCGTTAGCTCATCCATCCATTTGAAAGCTGGGCTATGTTTCCACTGCAGGTCAATTCCAATAATCTTTTGCAGAGATCAGGTATTTTTTTATTTAATTTAATTCTATTTTTACACAAAATTCAAATCTGACCACCATCGGACTCTGCAGTCCTTTAGTCACCCACATGTGCAGAGGGTGACGTAACATGCTGTGTGTGTGCTTTGCTTTTATAAGTAAATACGGATGCTACGTGTTAGCATGTATGTTTGAGTTCTAAATTTAAGTGAGAAACAACAACATGGATGAACGTAAGCCTGATTTATCCATTTCACACATATGAACTTGCTGCTTTCACCACCCTTCCATGCAGTTTAGTTAAATCGGTAAATGACATAAAAAAAACTTCAACAGGATGCAATGCAACTAGACTGAAATTACTGCAAAACACTAGACATGGCCTGGGATTGGTTTAAAAATTATTTTACTGTCTTTAAAAAATGGATTTAGGTCTTTTTTTCCCTTTTTTGTGTACAGTGTGAATATAGCCATATTCTACATCTCTCCAAACTGAGGTTGTTCTAATGCTTTCTGTAACCATTAAAGCATTAATGTATATAAATGATGGTTATAATTATTAACTTGTAGTATAGGTAAAAAAAATCAATCTTTATTAAATTCTTTTTCATATTTCCAATAACTTAATTTGAAACACGTTTAAATCTTTGTATTAACCTGCCGATCTTGTGTTTTTTCTCTTTTGTCTACAGATCTCCGTCCTCTTTGTTCTGTGTTTTCCTTCCCTCTCATCCATTTTTAATGAATTGTTTCTGGTGTAGGCTTGAGAGGAACAAATCAGAGGGATATTTAGCACTGGGAGAGAGGAGGTGACTATTGAGCCGATAAACCAAAGTAATGAAAACGGGCTCCAATCTCAATGCTCTCTGCAGGACGTTTGTCTTTTTCTCATAAGCGGAGCGCCAACTCAGTGGCCTTGCCTCTCGTGAGCCATAAGTGTCAGACTCGAGATTGCAAAGGGTGAAACTCGGGGCCTCGGAGCAAAATATCATGAATGGGTTCCCACATTTCTTCCGTGCATGTCTCCAGTTTGATTGGACGATGTTCAGTGGCCGTTTTGGGTTTGTGGTGCCTGTGTGTACATTTTGTAGGTGGTCTCAAATTTGGCTGCTTGTGGGAGAAAATTCACCATGAGGTCACTGTGAAGAAGTGTGTGTGTGTGTGTGTGTTTCAAGACACTTTTGGCAGGAGGAAAGAAATGGCGTGCCATTGTTCATTTTCCTCACACAAAGAGCCTCATAAACGGAGGGAGAAGCCTCTCCGAATGGTGGTTACTTTACAAACAATGTGATTGTGTTGACATCATAGCACTCTGGTTATATGAGGGACCATTACAGACTGACCACACTTCGGTCAGAGTTGGCTAGTGTTAGGGACACACTTACGTAATGGGAAAAGCTGTGTGGGAATCGAACTTGGATCCAAGGCTGCTTTGGCAACAAGAAAAGACTAAATCATGCAGTGCCAGGGCTCAAAAATTAAACAAAGTCTCTGCTAATCAGTATTTATTATGTCATGAGAGATTTTCAAATACACGCATAGTTTTTGTTCTCTTTGTGTTTCTTTTCACTCTTTTTCTTCCATCATCTTTGTGGTTTAACATGAGGGCACAAGCTGAAAAAAATGCATGAGTGCTGTGTTGTTGCTGTGATGTTGCCAGGCAACCAGCATTGATGTTTGGATGTAATGGCTTTATATTAAAAAAAGAAAAATGGTTATGAAGTCATTCAAAATTTCTTCTGGTTTTGTTGAAAAATGAGAAAACGACATGTCTAATTTAGAATTCAATGAATATAATATTCTTTTCACACAAAATATCACAAAATTTTTATTCATATTTCTATTGAATCAAGCACAATATTTGATTTTGAGCCCAAATAAAACTTCATACACAAGCATTGGGAGTTCACTTGCTAACCACAAAGCCAAAGACGGTCTATTTGTCCAACCCAATCCAAATGTACTGTATCTGATAAGAGCACACAAGTTAAAGCTGAAATCGCAAATCTGCCAACAAAAAGTAAATGGCCTGTATTTGATAAAGTGCCTTCCAGAGTCCTGGACCCCCCAAGGCACTTTACAACACAGTCATTCACACATGGATGGGGATGAGCTACGATGTAGCCACAGCTGCCCTGGGGCACACTGACAGAGGCGAGCTGCCGAACACAGGCGCCACTGGTCCCTCTGACCACCACCAGCAGGCAAAGGCGGGCTAAGTGTCTTGCCCAATGGCCCAACATCAGAATTCTCTGGTCGGAGCCAGGGTCGAACATGTAACCTTCCGATTACTGGACAACCCGCTCTACCGCCTGGGCCTTTGCTGTCCCTAAAAAAGCTGGCTTAAAACATTTTACATGCCTCTTAACACCACTCTAACATATAAATATAATGTTGAGATAAAAAAATGAAATGAAATAAATAATAATAATAAAAAATGATGAAGTGTCGTTTTCTTGAGATTGTTTAAAAACCTCCAAAGTGTTGGCTTCTCCTTCTAGTTGTATTGCCTGTATTGATTTACATTTGGGATCATCAATGAATACATGATTTTTTGTTTTGTTTTTGTTTAGAGGACCAACACAGACTATGCAAAGACAGATATTTTTAATGTTATTTTAGACACTCAAATGCTCCACATTTCTCTGGAAATTTCATTATCCATCGATAGTTCCCAGTGAGAAATGTGGAAGTTTAAAAAAGCCTTTACAAAGCTGAATTGGGAACAAAGATTTCTCTGTAGGTAAGACATGTTCATGCCTACTAAAATAAAAATAAATTATTTAAGTATTTGCTGTGAATGGACAAGTTTGTCTGTCTTACAAGCTGGATGACCAAGAAAAATAACCACCAATGTTCTATAATCTCTGGTCCCAGCTGTGGGTAAGGTAAATGAAACCTTTCAGAATAAATGCAAATGAGATACACAAAACTGTCCTCAGAGACAAGCCATGCCAATTAATTTGAAAATTTGAATATTTATTTAATTACAAAATTTTATGCAACTCTTATTAATTTATTTAATATTTGTTGTATTTAAGTGTTGCCTGAATCTCCAGAGAAGGATGTGGAGGGGTCCGCCTGACCCACCATATAGAAGATGATGGTGCCAACCTTAGATGGCAGCTCAATGACGAGTGTGGTCTTCAAGGTGGTTGTGGAGGAGCCGTCCAGCCCACTGAAGAGGAGGAGATGGCATTGATCAGATCAATAGATATGTGGAGCGACCATAAAACCCAATGCAATAAAATCTATGTTATTCGTTTAATGCAGGAGCGAATGGAAAAGGGAGCTTCAGCCCATTGAAGAACCCTGCCTTTGCCACAACTGACACCTTCTTAACCTCGATAAAGGAAGGGCCCGATAGGCAGTGTGCTGTAACAAAACATTTAAGTCCCATTAGTTGTCACA
This sequence comes from Nothobranchius furzeri, assembly GCF_043380555.1. Taxonomy (NCBI): domain Eukaryota; kingdom Metazoa; phylum Chordata; class Actinopteri; order Cyprinodontiformes; family Nothobranchiidae; genus Nothobranchius; species Nothobranchius furzeri. The sequence goes on from NC_091742.1 coordinate 70,101,353, forward strand.
CACACTGATGTGTGGTGAAATTTGTTCTCAGTATTTAACTCATCCTTTGGGGGAGTGGTGAGGTGCAGGCATGGCTGCGCTCGTGGAACCATTTGGCGGTTTAACCAATCCCAATCAAACACGTTAATGGTGAGTGTCAAGTAGCGAGGCATTGGGTTACATCTTTAAAGTCTTTGGTCTGACCGACTGTGGATTTTGGAAAAGTAGAAGAAACAACAATCTTTTCTACAGCGCCTCTCAAGATAAAAATCACACAATGTCCCAGTCTCAGGACAGACTCATACCACTAGGCCACTGAGCTGGTAAAAAGTCTGCACACCTACTGGTGTCACCGAAGCAACGGATGGTACAGGGTTAACTCTGAAGCCGAGTACTGATGGGCCCATGTTGGGTAGTGTCTCCAACCAGACACTAAAGGATTTAATGATTTTTACATGAAAACTAAAAACTGACAGAAACAAGAAACACTAGAAGACCAAGGTGGAAAAGGAACAAGAGACCAACAGGAGGACTGTGTGTGAGTAACTGTCAGTGTTGGGCAAGTTACTTCAAAGCTGTAATGCATTATTTATTACTTGTTACCCTCATTTTAAAGTAATTCATTAAATTACAATATTACTGATTTAAAAATGTAAGGCATTACACTACTTTTGCATTACTTTAAGTTACTTTCACCAAAACAACTTCAATATGAATCTGGTAATCCGACGCTCAGTGAGCTCATGACATATATGTGGAAAGTGATGTGGTGTCTGAGCTAGGATTGCTGTTAAAAACAGTCAGATATAATAACAGTGCTTTAAAATGATTGTTTATTAAATAAAAGCAACAACAATCTGTACTCTCAACACGCTGCCATCTTATATTAACTGAGCAGGGAGTGAGGTGGTGGGGGCTCCAAGCCTATATTTGCCTTGGTCCCCAAATGCCTTGATACGGCCCTGGATGTGGGACTGACTTTTGAGGGTGATCTGATTCTATCACATGTATAAATATTAAATGCTTATATATTATTGCTTTTCACTGGTAAAATGTGTATTGGGGATAAATCTACCTACTTTTTTTCTTTTCAAGCACTTTGTTTTGTTTTCTTGATTTTATTTGAATTATTTCCTGCCCTTTTTCTCTCTAACCTTTCTGCATGCTGCATGTTTTCTCCGACTTCCAGAAAAACTGTAAACTAGATTTCCTACTTTCTAACTAATCAGCCAAAGGGATCTACCCAACGCAAAAAAAAAAAAGAAAAAAAAGCTTAATATGCGCTGCGCTCCAGCAGCAATGAGGTGAAATCACCAGGGCACAGATTATGAACTCAGCTGAAAAGTACATGTAGTACCAGAGAATATGGGCTGATATAAACGATCGCAAACAAATTACTTTGTTTTGGTGGGGCGATTTTGTCAATTTAACAGCGGCCGCTCGCAGGACGCAGCTGGAGTATTTGAGCCATTACCGCTGCGTCCTGTCTGCTCATAGAATGCCCGCAAAGCTGAGTCCATAAATGACGTCATATATGTGGATACTGGATATTTTTTCAAGCTTCCCGCAATTTGAATTTTTAGGAAACCCACATCTTGATTCTGGGTTTAAAAATGCTTGTAATTACCGCGTTACTGACAATTGTACCAAGAAAATATTACCATTTTCTGCCCCTGTAATGCCTTACATTACCACATTACAGTAAAAAGCAACGCATTACAGAAATTGATTACTTTTGTATCGCGTTGCTACCAACACTGGTAACTGATGTTTTCAGGTGTGGATGAGGGAAAAACAAAATGGTATGCTTTCAAAAAGTCTAGAATGTTGATGGCAAAAAATTAAGCAGTTAAAATCTTTGTGTCAAAGTGTTTCTTTTCACAGCCTACAGCATCGGTAGCAACTGTGTTTGTTTTAAAAGGTTTCTTACTTTTGTTTTTTCTATGATGCCTGAACCCCTATGTATTCTAATTGATATAATGTCACCTTACTGACTATTGACTGCAGGCATTATGGTATTTTTGAAGCTGGTGTGGGATGTATACCTGCAGCGGGTCAAGCCGACTAACACCAACACACTTTTGTTTGTTTGGCAGCTTTTTCCTACACTGATGAACTTCTTTACCCAAACCACAGGGGGAGAAAACAACACTGGAGAATACATTTTCTGCATAAGTTGCAGCAGAGGCGACGGAATAGTCAAAACAAGTCCTGACAACAATGTGATTCATAAATATCACTTAAGAACCTTTTTGGAGAAACGGTATTCAAATCTCCCAAAATGGGATATTTTACTGCCTACAAACAATCTTGAATCATTGAACTGAGGAATAATGATGTCAAGTTTGTCGCAAATGGTGGTGCACCTGCTGTGAAAAGAATCTGTTTGGCAGGCAGGGCGGGTGGATGCAATGCACTCTATTACAAACTCACCTAATAAAATACACTTTTATGATGAAATTTCAATATAAAACAGGATCACGGATAATCAACTCTGAGAATGATGGCATTTGCCAGTCAACTTCCGAGAAAGCAAACCTATTTACAAGTATTCTCTCACCTCGTTTTTGAGCAACGGAGTTAATCTATTTAAAGTCAAGAAGAATAATATTTGTAGCAGCAGTAGTTACTGATTATTTCCTTTTGACTTTCATGGTTCATAAGTCTGAAATGACAAATCAGTTTTATTATATACCTGTCTTTCTTTGTGTGCGAGTATATTTCCTCTTCTCTGCGCTCTTTCACTTGTGTTGACATGATACCTTGTACATTTATTAGACACACATGCCTAAAGTCTCAGCCATTTGTTTCAGCATTATAATTAAAAGTCAATTATTTCCCTTTCAAAAGCAAAAATAGATTTATTGTATCTATGAATAATTTATGAGCAATGTTCTGGAGCAATTAACTGACACTATTTCTTTACTTGTATTATATTTTCCTGTGATAAAGCTTTTTTTATTTTCTTAAGCATGTTACATTTTGAGATCTACAGTAATTGGCGCATGGTGTGCAGCAGCAATAACGCAACATGACTGTAAGCAAGCACTGCTTTCTCCATTAGTATGATTGAACATGAACAACTAGGTCATCTCTCACTAATTTCTCTGAAATGTTATGGGCTGTTCCAAATGACCTGTTCATGATCTTAATCGATAACCTTGGAAGTCGTAGTAATGTGAGTAATATAGCTGCAGTTCATTTTGCAGTTCTGCTCCTTAGCACTGCAGACAGCTAAGCCAATTTCTCGGGTCGGTAACAAGATGGCGCCTGTACATGGCTTAGCCGCGGTCACCGGCCACTTTTTCAAACTTTTCTCCACTAAACTCCTCTTTTCCACCTTGCTCCTGTCTGCAATCCTCTTCGGTAGTGTCCATGCTACCATCTCCTATGATCGCCAGACTCTTTTGTCCTTCCGTTCGTTCACGTTCGCCCAAGATGCACCGAGGACGCACCTTCCTCTTTGTTTACCTGAGTGGCGTGCTGGTCTGGAGCCAAACGACGATTCCAACCAGGGCGCTACCAACGATGTTTATCCAGTTCCAGGAAAACGTCGGAGGAAAAGAGGTAAACGAGGAGGAATCCAGGTGAGAATAAGACTTCTCTAAAAGCGTGGTTTATCTAGTAAACATCAGCGTGATCTTCTAGCTTCTTGTCCTTTGTTTGGCGACCTGAGCACCACTTCCACATTCCCGCCAGGCCGCATTGCGGCGCGGTTCATCCGTCCACGTTTTTTAAGGTCGTTTTATCCTCATTCTTTAGTGGTTTCTCCTCCTGTTCCCTCCATAAGTGTTTTTATGAACACCGTGGATCTAACCCTGCTAATTTATGTCCACTAAATCCAGCTGTTTCTGCACCTCACTTAGCATGGCTCTATTAAATACCCGCTCTGTTAACAATAAGTTCTACCTGCTCAATGATTTAATTCTCTCTAAAAACCTGGATTTTCTGTTTCTGACTGAAGTTTGGCAGCAAACATCTGGTTATTCTGGTCTGATTGAACTCTGCCCGAGTGGTTATTCTTTTCTTAGCCAGCCCCGGGGTTCTGGTTGTGGTGGAGGCCTAGCTGTTGTTTTCAGAGACCATCTTCCATGTAGCTCTACAACCTCTGGTCACTTTGCTCCCTTTGAACTGCAGCTGATTAAAGTCGGACGTAAGAACCCGTTCTACTGTGCTGTGGTCTATCGTCCACCTGGTCCAAACAGTTCTTTCCTTCAGGAGTTTAGTGACTTTCTATCCTCCACTCTGAAGCTGTCCAGACTGGTGACTGTTGGTGACATTAACATCCACGTTGATGATCCCTCTGATAACTTTACCACGAATTTCTCCAGCCTCATGGACACCTTCAGCTTTACCCAGGATGTTTCTGGCCCCACACACACACCAGGGGGCACACTCTAGACCTTGTTTTTACCCTGAGTCTAAATGCTGACAGTGATTGTCCTGAGGACGTTTATATTTCTGATCACAATTGCATTTTCTTTAACTTGTCAGTTTCTGCGTCCCCACCTCCTGCTCGCTGTCTAGTTAGTTCTCGTTTTCTTAATGAGAGCACAGCTAGCAATTTTTCCGCTGCTTTTAATCCACCCAGTTCTTCTGATGACCCAGATCCCTTAACTTCTCAGTTCAACGAGCACTGCCTCTCCATTCTGGACAACATCTGTCCTGTCAGAACCAGATCAGTCCCTGCAGTGAACCCTACCTGGTTTAATGAAATATTGAGCGTTTGTGGAAGAAAACCCATCTCCACGTCCATCCAATGCACCTAAAGGGTCTTCCGACATCGTTTAACTCCGCAGTCAGAGACGCTAGGGCTTCCTTTTTTTCCAACCTGGTGTCCCAGAGCAAAGGGAACCCCAAGGTGCTGTTTAACACCATCAGCAGTATTGCTTCTCCTGCCTCTCCCAAAGCCTCCATCCACTCTGTCCACAAAGAAAGTTTTCACAGTCTGCAATAAGTCAATAAGGTCAGATCTAGCTTCTCTCCCTGACCCCTGCTTTCCACCAGAGCCGTCAGCAGCACGTTACTGCAGCAGCACGTCATAGCTGCTGATAGGAACCGCTGTGGTCAACAGAACCTTTTCCACTGGAGCCGTCAGCAGCGCGAGTCAGCTGCGTCTCAGGAGCAGCATGTCGCGGCCTTTACGCGCCGGTTCCATTTTCTACTCGCGACGCCTCTGAAACGGGTCAAGTTCGACATTTTTGGGGAAGGAAAGACAGGAAATCGGACGCGGAAATGGAGAGAAGCTCCCGAGATTTTCAGAATAAAGAAACGTACTTCCTTCTGGTTGCTTTACTTTTAAAAACAGTTACTAAATGTGCGGCCCCGTGAGAAGTTATCACCTAGCTAGACAGAACATAAAACACAAACCTTTTGGAGCCATGTTGTAGTTTTCTCCTACTTGTTGCTGTGTTTACTGACGAAGTCGTGCTCGGTTGGTGACAGCTGCTCCCCTGCTGCTTCGCGTCTCGTGGGAAGGGCCAAGCAGCAGCTTACGCGAGCAAGACATGCTGCTGCAGTAACGTGCTGCTGACGGCTCCTGTGGAAAGCAGGGGTCTCTAATGACCTTCTGACTCACAGTGAGGCAGGGGACTGTTCTGTTCTGGTCCTGCTGGACCTGACTGCAGCCTTTGACACTGTTGACCATCACCTACTACTAGAGAGGCTGAGAGACTGGGGAGGCCTATCAGGAACTGCTCTGGAATGGTTCTCCTCTTATCTTTCTGAGCGCTCCTTTTCTGTGACGGTCTCCAAGTTTAGGTCCTCCACCACGTCTCTTTCCCATGGTGTCCCACAAGGTTCTGTGCTGGGGACTCTGCTCTTCCTCCTCTATCTGCTTCCTCTTCAGCACATCCTGAGCTCCTTCAAAGGAATCTCCTACCATCTTTATGTAAATGACCAACTGTACATGCTCCTACAGGCCAACTGTACATCTCCTTTACGCCCCATGAGATGTCTAAGCTCCAGCTGTTACACACCTGCTTAGACTCTATCAAAACCTGGATGGCTGGGAGCTGTCTTCAGCTGAATAAAGATAAGAATGAGATCCTCATCTGTGCTCCAGACAAGCTGGTTCCCAAAGTCAGAGACTCTCTTGGTCAGCTTGCTTCTCACACCAAACCTTCCGTCAGGAATCTTGGCGTGACCTTTGACCCAGCTCTCACCCTGGATTCTCATGTCAGTTCTCTTGTTCGCTCTTCCTTCTTCCATCTCAGGAACATTGCTAAGCTGAGTCCCATTCTGTCCCGCTCTGAACTTGAGACAGTTCTCCACACCTTCATCTCCTCACGCTTAGACTACTGTAACTCTCTTTTCACGTGTCTGAGCAGAACCCCCCTGAACCGTCTACAGGTGGTTCAGAATGCCTGTGCTCGGCTTCTGACCAAGTCCTACAAATACACCCACATCACCCCGCTTCTCCTCCAGCTTCACTGGCTGCCAGTCAACTTCAGGGTTCATTTCAAGATGCTGGTTCTGGTCTATAGGGCCTTACATGGACAAGCACCATCTTCCATTGGTGATCTTAGTCCCTACACACCCAGTCCTGAGGTCTAGTGATCAAAGCCTACTGGTTGTGCAACGCACCAGGCTAAAGACCAAAGGTGACAGATCATTTGCTGCTGTGGCCCCCAGACTCTGGAACTCTTTCCCCCTGAGCCTGACATCAGTGGACTCAGTGGTCTCCTTTAAAATGCAGCTGAAAACACCTGTTCAGGCTGGCTTTTGTGTGACCTTCTTCACCCTCTCCTTGTTTTGCTCTTCCTACCTATTCTACCTTCCTCAGGATCCACTCATTTCTCTCTTTCCTATTCACTCTCTCGTTTTCTTTACATTTTAAATCACAATTGTCTATTTTTTGCTGATTTTAAATATATTTTTAATAATTTTCTAAATTATTTTTTAGATTTTTAGATTTTTTGTTTTTGTGAAGCGCCTCGTGATTTTTATCTTGAGAGATGCGGTAGAAAAGATATTTTCTTCTTCGTCAAATGTAGTACTCAAGCACAAAGACTGGAAACTGTAAATTTGTTTCATTGATTCTTAGTTCTTTTCTTGTAAACAATCCGATAGACCGTAAAATACCACTGAATTACAAAGAATGGTAAACAAAAGAAATCTAGCAAAAGTAAAAATCTAAAATTATTAGCCAGAGTCGATTCTGAAGTGACTAGGAGGTGTTTTGCTGTGTCTCCTCGAGTTGTCTACCTTCAGGTCTCTCACCCTGCTGATGCCATCCGCATGTGACACATCTTTGTCATATACCACTGTCCTGTGACAAACAAGCTTGGACCTTGGACCTTTGCCAGGTGCATCAGCCTGGGTATTCTAGGGAAAGCTGTGACAAGCTGCCTTAACCCCTGCCCTGCTGTTGTCTTCTGCACATTGCTTTCCACTCTCTGATACTTCTGCAGGGCAGCAACATCTCTTTGGACAGCTCTCTCTTGTGACAGCCTTCCTCTTGCTTATGCATTTCTTTCGAACATCTGAAGGCATTGTGTAGGGCAGTTGAACAAACTTCCTTCTAATAAACAGTCTAGTCATATTCAACACAAGCTTCACCAAGCAAAACACTTTCACTAGTGTGCACCCCTATAGTAGATCATGTTTATGATTATACATCTTGCAGAAGCTTCTATTCAACTTACATTTCACCCTAACCAGCATGATTTTTATTCTTTTTTTGGCAGATATCTTTTTTCACTTGGCTAGAGAGCTTTGGTGACATCCCATAGTGATAAACAATTAAACAAAAAAACAGTCATACATTAGGCAGTGATGTGGCCTGGCTTAAACAACTAAGTTGTGACAGTTAGGGGCTCGTCCGGGATTTCAGTCCAGGACCCTTGACATTCTAAGTGACAATTAGAATAATTTTTCATACAGGCTTTCTCCAAAAATAAAAATACATGAGTTTTTTTTATGGCCTAGTTCGAATGGCCAGGTCACTCTTCCTCAGGTAAAAATTAAGACGTGACTATATAACATAAGGGTTATTTGAGATTTAGCCAGACAAGCAATTATCGGACTTGTGGCATGGCCCCCAAATGACAAGGTCACAAAAACTGAGGGGGTTTGAACCCAGTACTTCGTGCGTTAAAAACAAGAATCATAGCATGATTTGTCAAATGTTTAACCACAAATTATCCTGGTAGAGAATAGTTTCAAGTACATATAATTCTACACAACTCTTTTTCTAAATCGTTATATCTAAGAACAGCATATTAATGCACTTTCTATGGCAAATGGATCAAGTGCTCTCTATTTAACATCACTATTGATTTAAATTTTCAAGCATAGCGGTAAAAATAGCTGCACGATTCAAAGTGACACTAACGGATGCTGAAGTTTCAGCACACAATAAATTCAGCTGGCTCTTATGTGCCAGATAGTATTTATTTCAGGCATGACTGGGAATATATCACTTTTCATATCAAGTGAAATAATTTCCTTACTATTACACTACAATAAAGATAAAAAAAGCATATTAAACACGTTACTGGGCTGCATCAAGGTTTATGGATTATTTTTTTTTTACTTTGAACAATCAATCAACATGCTATGGAGCTGTAAAAATTATAGTGATGCACATCATGCTTTTCAGTCTGTGATTAAAAGATGAGATTTGGGCTTAGTGGCGTTCTCTTTCTTATCTCTTGATTTGGTGCTTAAAGCAACAAAATCAAGAGTCCCGAGAACTAGAATGAGTTGTTCAGTGATTGATGTTCACTCAATCAAAATTGGCTGGAGCCCCTGCACACCAAAGGAAGCTTAATCACTGTTTTTGTATCCAAAGTGTGTATCTGTACAGCTAATTTGCATCTCTGTCATCTCCATGAGGTTTGGAGAATCTGCCTAAGGGGTGTGTTAATTATGTCTAATTTTACACTCTGTCTTTTTGAGAGGGACCCAATTTGGTGTCTGGCCCCCTTAGTTTTCTTAACCTGCCATTTACCACTCATCGCTACCAAGTAAACAGCCTGAACAATAGATAATCAGAGGGGAATGATGAGGAGAGTGGCATATGCGGCTCTGCAATGCAGATATCTGCTGCCTCTGCTCCAAATCAATCGGCAATTAGCGGCATTTCACCACAGCTGTTATGGGGCGATTTATTTTCACTGGAGTGATCCCCTTTCCTGAGCGCCCAACACGTAATTGCAGAACCCTCTAAGGCAAAGGTGAGAGAGAGATAGGCAGAAAGAGAAATGGTGCATGAGAGGGAGGAAGGATGAGACTCGGAGACAGAAAAGAAGGCACAGGAGATGGCTGCTCTGAACTGTAGCTGACGTTTGAACAGCTGAGCTATTTTTCACTGCACCACTCTTAATAGTTTTCTTTGAAAGTAGGAAATAAGAATTTCAAACTTTTTCATCCATTTTCAAATATTTGAAGATCCGCTGAGGACGACGTGATTATTAGTTGCACAAGACAAGAACTAAAGGCAAACCAGTCAGTTAATATCTCAACTTAGTAACTGCTGTCAGATAAAAACATTAATTTTTTCTGCCCAAAAGATAAGACTATGTGCCTAAATAATTAGGATCAGCTTTCTACTTGGACCACAGCTGTGACAACAGATCATTGTTCTCAAAATTGGGGTTGAAAGAAAGCATTTTGTCTTCAGAATTAGGAGTTCAGAATTAGGAGATGAACTCATCAACTTTCATGTATAAATTAGCATTAGCAACTCCACCACACAGCAGAACTCCTTGTGGCTTGTGTTATTTGTTTGCGTCGCAACACTGATGTTTAATATTCAGTCAGTGGTAGAGTCGTGTTGCTGTTAGCCAATCAGAGGTGAGATGTCCAAATATTAGGACTTCTACATTCTCAAACAGGCTCGCCGGTGCTTTATTCCCAGAGAATGACTTGCTAAACACTGATTCCTACCAGAGACCACAGCAAATTTTTGTTAAATGAGCTGCCAGACCAGGCTCTGTTCCAACAACAGGTTCTGCTCCAGCTTCTGGACCCAGGTTCTGCTCCAGCTACCGGGCCCGGGCTCTGCTCCAGCTGCCAGGCCCAGGTTCTGCTCCAGCTACCAGACCCAGGTTCTGCTCTAGCTACCAGACCCAGTTTCTGCTCCAGCTGCCACGCCCGGGTGCTGCTCATGCTGCCAGACCGGGCTCTGTTCCAGCGACAAGTCCTGCTCCAGCTGCCAGGCCCAGGTTCTGCTCCAGCTACCAGACCCAGGTTCTGCTCTAGCTACCAGGCCCAGATTCTGCTCTAGCTACCAGGCCCAAGTTCTGCTCCAGCTACCAGGCCCAGGTTCTGCTCCAGTTACCACGCCCAGGTTCTGCTCCAGCTACCAGACCAGGCTCTACTGGAGTGAGTCAGTAACAATGCCTCCAAAAAGAAACAATGTTGCTGAGGAGGAACTGGAAGAGATAAAGAAATCACTGTTAAAGTTAAAGTTAAAGTCCCATTAGTTGTCACACACACTGATGTGTGTGCGAAATTTGTTCTCCGCATTTGACCCATCCCCTGGGGGAGCGGTGAGCTGCAGACACAGCCGCGCTCGGGAACCATTTGGTGGTTTAACCCCCCAATCCAACCCCTTAATGCTGAGTGTCAAGCAGGGAGGCATTGGGTCCCATTTTTTCAAAGTCTTTGGTATGAGCCGACCAGGAATCGAACCCTGATCTCCCAGTCTCAGGGTGGACACTCTACCACTAGACCACTGAGCTTTATGTCAGAAGAAATTACAACAGTCTCTAAACAACAGAAAGTGATAATGGAATTAGTGGAGGAGGTTAAAGTCCTAAGAAGAAAAAACGAGGAAAAGGACAGGAAAATTACCTTACTGGAAGAAAGAGTGTCAGAACTGGAACAATATTCAAGAATAAATGATGTAATAGTGACAGGACTTGAAACAACACACCAAACTTATGCAAGAGCAACAGCTACAGAGAGTGGAGAACCACCTGAACAAGAGTTAAACAACTTAGAAAGGCAGGTAATGGACTTCCTTGGTAGCAAAAGGATACATCTAGAGGCCAAGGACATAGAGGGATGTCATCCTCTTCCACGTAAAAATAAAAATCAGAAACCTGCAATCCTTATCAGATTTATGAACCGAAAACACAAGAAAGAATTGCTTAAACAAGGAGGGAAGCTGAAGAAAACCAAATGAACACCTAATCAAGAAAAATGCATACATTGCAAGGCAAGCGAGACTTCTGAGAAAGCAAAAGGAAATACAGTCAACATGGACTTCAAACTGTAAGGTATTCATTAAACTGAATGGGTCTCCGGAGCAAGCAAAGATTCTGATCATTAAGAAACTAACAGAACTAGAAAAATACAAGTGATAAATGAGTATATAAAACAAGTTTGCAAACTCTGGTTAAGATCATCAGAATTTATGCATCCAAACTTATTTTGGATACTGTAAAAACAACATGGATAACTCGGTTTAATATTGGTCTTGATTCAAACTGGCAAAAATCACTCAACTGAAATGGATACAGATGATAAAATATATGATATTGGCAATAAAATAGATGGAAATTTAAATGAATTAAAAATAAGTTGTGATTATATTGGAGAAGAACAATTGAACTGTGGGAGAATGACTAAGGACACAATGTCACTTATCCACATTAACAGTAGAAGCTTATTTCCTAAGTTATTATCAAAGATTATTTTAAATAATTAATTCAAAAACAAATTTAGTGTGATAGCTATAACAGAGACTTGGCTCAAAGATGATATGATGGATGAAGTACAAACCAATCAATCAATCAATCAAATCTTTATTTATAAAGCGCCTTCCGCAACCCTGTCAGGAAGCCCAAGGCGCTGAACATGGTACAGTAGAAGTACAAATATAGTGAATAAATCAAAAATAAAAGCAATTCAAAAATAAAAGCAATTCAAATTACAAAATACAAATTACAAAAAAAAAGGGTGAAACATTCTAGTACAGGACAGATGGGTAAAACAAGGGATAGAGTGAACCAATGAAAACTGTGAAAGAAATTCTTCGTAAAAGAGGGCCGAATCAAACATGTTCAGGAAACGCCAAGCGTAGAAGGTGTGTTTTTAGGCGACTCTTAAAGGCTGGCAGAGATGGGGACAGCCTAACTGAGGGTGGCAACTGGTTCCAGAGTGACGGTGCTAGGACTGAGAAAGCCCGGTCCCCGCGAGTACGACACCTAGAACGAGGGACAGCAAGCAAGCCTTGGTCAGAGGAGCGCAGAGCACGTGATGGGGAATGTCTGTTCAGGAGAGTGGCTAGATGGGGGGAGCACCACCCTGGAAGAAATTGTAAACAAAGACGAGGATTTTGAATTGTGCACGATAGCAAACCGGAAGCCAGTGCAGGGAGGCCAGAACCGGACTGATGTGGTCCCGTTTCCTGGTCCCAGTTAGGAACCTTGCTTTGCTGTTCTGCACAACCTGTAGGCGACGCAGTGATGACTGACACAACCCTGAATAAAGAGAGTTGCAGTAATCAAGCCTAGAAATAACAAAGGCATGCAATACCCGCTCCAGGTGGGCTCTCGACAGCATAGGCTTGATATTTGCAAGGCGTCTCAGGTGAAAGAAACTGGACCGGATCACTGAGTTGATGTGAGCCTCAAATTTAAGTCCAGCATCAATTTTCACTCCCAAACTGGTAACAACTGGTTTTGAGTAGGGAGAAAGAGGGTCAAGATCAACATGACGATCCACATTCCTGCTGTTGGGGTGAAAAACAATGAGCTCTGTCTTTCCCTCATTCAGATGCAGATAGTTGGCCATTAGCCAAGACTTCACCTCGTTAATACAGGACACAAAGGACTGGATAGAGTGACCTTTCTCCTGACACAATGGAGAGTAAATCTGGCAATCGTCAGCATAGAGATGTAATGATAGGCCATGTTTACGAAAGATTGACCCCAGAGATAGCAGATAAATGGCAAACAAAAGAGGACCAAGGATCGATCCCTGCGGGACCCCCCAGCGGAGCCCCTCCCAAGAAGAAAAAACATCACCCAGTTTAACGCAGAATGTCCAGTTGTGGAGATATGATCTAAACCAATCCAGAGCAGACCCTTTGATCCCAACCCATCGTTCCAAGCGATCCGAGTAGAATCGCGTGGTCAACTGTGTCAAAGGCTGCCGTCAGATCTAACAACAGAAGCACCACAGATGTACCCTGATCTAGTGAAAGATAGATATCATTTAAGACCCTCAGTAGAGCTGACTGTGCTATGGCCGGACCTGAACCCTGATTGGAAAACCTCAAACAGATCAGTCAGCTAAACGTGAGACCAGCTGCTAATAAACGACTTTCTCAAGCAGTTTCAATGTAAAAGGCAGGGTAAAGATAGGCCTGTAATTTTCGATCACAGAGACATCAGCACCAGGTTTCTTCAGGGTCAGCCGAATAACTGCTGCTTTCAAAGCAGCTGGGACCACACCTGTGCTGAGGCTCCCATTGATAATCTGACCAAGTGATGGGCCAAGACACGGAAAGGCAGCCTTCCAGAGACGAGGCAGCAGAACATCAAGTGGAGAGCCAGATGGGTTCTGCCTTGCAACAAGCTTACTCAGCTCAGAATATGAAATATTATTGAGGGAGCTCAGGGTGGGTGGTGATGGAAGAAGTGGAACAGTGTCAATAAAGTTACCGGAAATAGCTGCTCTAATGCCTGATACTTTATCAACAAAAATCTGTGAAAAGCTTCAGAGTTTCCAGCAGCTGTAGGAGACATGAAGCTAGGCTCCTGAAACACCAGAACAGAGTTTAGTGTTTTGTAGAGAATCTTGGGATTCTTGGAGTTTGTTTCAATGATGTCTGCAAAATAGGCCGTTCTGGCAGCCCTCACAGCATCCTGATAAGCAACCAGAGATGCTCTGAACAACTCATGCAAGACCTGTAGGCCATCCTTTTTCCACTTTCTCTCAGAGGATCTACACGCCCGCCTACAAGCCCGTGTGACATCAGAGAGCCAAGGCTCCCTCCTAGGCCGAGACTTGCAAAGTTTGAGAGAGGCAACCACGTCCAGGACCTGATTACAAAGTAAATCAAAGTGTTGTGAATAGTGTTCAGTGTTAGATGGATCAGGGTTAAAGGTCTCTAACCTTACAGACATACATTCCACAAACTTTGAAATAGTTTCTGCATCCAGGGCTCTGAACCTAGTAGCGGGAGCTTCACACACAGGGACAGGACATGGCAACGTAACATCACAGAGTATTGGAGAGTGGTCAGAGAACACAGGAGGCAACGTCACAAGGTTCATGACGGGGAGACCAAAAGAGAGAACCAGGTCCAGGGTGTGACCCCTGGCATGAGTTGGGGATGATACCCATTGAGTCAAATTGAATGAATCTAGCAAATTAAAAAACCTTTAGCAAGCACATTGTCAGGACAGCAGATATGGATGTTAAAATCACCAAAAAATAGGACATCATCATATTTTAGGATGCAGTCTGCCACAAGATCACAGAAATCATTAAGGAAGTTAGAGTCAGTCTTTGGAGGCCGATAAATCAGCACAACGAGCAGGCAGGGGGAGATGCACAGTTCAAATAAGCACAGTTCAAAGGAAGAAAATGACATGGTGGGTGTAAGCTGTTTACAAGGAAAGCTGGATTTAAAAACAACAACCAGCCCTCCACCTCTGCCCCGTGATCTGGTGATATTAAAACAGGAGCAGCCAGGTGGTACCAGCTCCAGCAGGGCGCTTGCGTCACCAAACGGGATCCATGACTCACAGATGCAGAGAAAACCCAAGTCATGCTGAATAAAAAAGTCACGAAGTATAAAAGTTTTGTTCAGCACAGACCTGGCATTGACCAGACCAAACCGGGTCTGCGGCGGGGCTGCAGCACCGAGATCGCGCACGAGCACAGTCTCCTTTAACTCTGTGCCCGTAACCGAGCGCAGATTCTCCCAGCAAACCCCAGTCTGGCGAGATCTTCGAGCCGATCGGCCGTGGCGCGGTGCCAGTTCACCCTCAGAGCCGGCCAAGTTCCCTGGGCAGGGCGCCGAGTAATCCAGGAGACATCTCGGAACCACCGGGTCAGAAGCTGGGCCGAATCAGGCCAGCCGCTTGTTCAGGGATCCAGGCCGACGTCTCACGCGCCGGCTACCTCTCTTCCCCCGTCTTCTCCGATGCTTCCTTCTGAAGCTGGGGCGGACAGAGGGCCGACACATCACGGCTTGGGGGGAGAGAGCACACGGGCAGTCCAACCAGCAGCACCATCCGTGAGGTTCCCAGCGCGCGCAGCCTGCTACATCAACGGAAGGACGAAGCCTCAGCAGCGCAGCTCGATCGTATGTCAGCAGAGGATCCACACCATTCAAAAAAAGCATCAGAGACAACAAAAATGCATAAAAGTCAACAAAACACCAATAAAAACCAGTAAAAAGCAAGGTACCAGTACATAAAGAGGACAAGCAGCTCGTAGCGTGCACCCACGCGAGCGCCATCTTACTCCTATGACACGGCAAATGTAAGGGTATGAAGTTTATTTTGTAAATAAAATAAAAAAGAGGTGGTGGGGTTGCCCTGTACATTAAATCAGATCTAAAATGTAAACTAGTTAAGAAAAATGACAATGATGGAAGATTATGTTACGGAAATTGAAACGGTAGAAATCAGCAATGAAGCTGCTAAAAATACTTTAATTAGTTGTGTTTATAGAGCACCAGGATCATGTATTGGGACATTTAATGAAACAATTATTGAATTGGTTGATCACATTAAATACAAAACATTATTTCTATGTGGTTACTTTAATATTACTTTAGAACATGAGGCTGGACAGATAACTAAGGATTTTGCAGATTCGCTGTATAGTGTAGGTTTATTTCCCTTGATAAACAAGCCAACTAGAATTACATCTCGGACTGCAACAATCATTGATTACATATTCACTAACAATAAGGATGATGTCAGGAAAACAGGGATGTTAATGACGGATATTAGTGACCACCATAGGCGTCATTTTAACCGGGGACGCCGGGGACATGTCCCCGGCAAAATTTGTGATTGGCAGCTGTGTCCCCCCCACTTTCAAAAACGCCTGCTGATGAGGATTTTTGTTTTACCAGCTCAGATCTTATCCAGGGGTCGGCAACCTATTCCCATCAAAGAGCCATTATTACTCGTTTCCCACAGTAATTCTGGACGGACCTTAATAAGCAGTGACTTAAGTGAAGCAGGCAGGTCGCGCTAGAAAATTTAGTTTAAAAAGACGTCATAAATGTTTTCCCCCGTCATTTTTATTTATAAAATATGAAGTAAAAACTCAATTTAATTTTCATTCATTTGTCATTAATATGTAGTCTACACCCGTGCGTTAACCATCTTCCAGTAAACGCACAGCATCCAGCCCACCTCTCCAAATGCGTAAAATGTGCATCACAGCCACTAGTTAGGCGCACCATCAGCTGATCAGCCCAGACAAGAGCAGAGCAAATAGAGACAGAATAGAGGATGATTCTGTCTGGATGTGGATGGAGATTACATTTTACAGCAGCCTGATCATCATTTAAATACGTAAACCATCACCTGTCTTCTAGTCCACGCTATCAGCATATATTTTAATTGGTGTGTGTGTGTGTGTGTTTTCCACTTCAAACACTGGTCTAACCAACCAGACCAGCGTGTCCAGTAACGTATTAATGTTACAATTAAACAGTTTCCCTTCATGTAGGCTAGGAACGTTTCACCTGCCGTGGCCCGACCGCTTCTGCTCCACACGAACTTTGTGCGTGATCAAATGTCTCTACGCGTCATGCGTCTCCATATTAGAGACGGGAACAAGCGCTGTTCAGCCAGTTTCATAATTTTATAAAAAGAACATTTTTCCAAGTGACACATCCCTCAGAGAGACCGGGTTTCCAGACCGCTTCAGTGGGAGGAAATCTCATCGCATGCACCATGGTTCTGCGCTGCGCTACGAACCCCTCAGATCTTCAGCCCACTGTCCACCGTGGGCGCTCCGAGCCGCGCTGAACACAGTGTCCAGTATAAAGCTCTGATGTTCTGATGGGAATCTTTTACCTCCGCGATGTGCGTTAACGATTAAAATGTCAGCTCATCCATGTGCATCAGTGTGCGTGGGGGTAATTCTTTCAAACCAAGCAACATCCTTGAGTTCATCTGTCAAAATAAACAGTCAAATGGAAATATATGTAACCTGCCGTTTAACTGTTTTGCCTTCTTGTGAAGATTGTTGCAAAGAGAAACAATTAAACTTGATTAACCCCAGAGCCACCCAGAGAACCAGAGCGCATGTGGTTCCTCCCACTGAAGCGAGTGTTTTCCAAACCCG
This sequence comes from Nothobranchius furzeri, assembly GCF_043380555.1. Lineage (NCBI taxonomy): Eukaryota > Metazoa > Chordata > Actinopteri > Cyprinodontiformes > Nothobranchiidae > Nothobranchius > Nothobranchius furzeri. The sequence goes on from NC_091742.1 coordinate 70,118,609, forward strand.
GTCTCTCAGAGAGACTTGTCACTTAGAAAATGTTCCCTGATGATGAAACTTTGGCTGAATAGCGCTTGTTCCCGTCTTCAATGTGGCGACACATCCAGGAGCCGTCTGAGGAGAATCCCAGAATCTCACATCGTCTTCAGCTAATAAAGCGCCTATGATTACGCACAAGCGTGACGCGTCAACCCGGTCTCACAGTAAGACCAGGTTGGACCTGTTCAGGTTTACGCAGACAATCTTTACATTTAGAATTGGCATACAGATGTAAAATTAATGCAGTAAAATATAAAGCATTTTATTTAAATATCCATTCATTATTTTACAAACACAGAGCCGCATCAGATGGATGGAAGAGCCGCATGCGGCTCCAGAGCCGCCGACCCCTGTGCTAGCCTACTTTATTGTCCCCAGCAATTTTTAAACCCCACTCAAGTGTATGGTTATTGTCCCCAGCAATTCTGGAAACAAACTGACGCCCTTGGTGACCACCTACCTGTTTTCGCAGTCTTCAAATACAAACATTCCATGAAACAAAACATCACCATGAACTACAGAAGAGATAAATCAGTTAAAGCCATGGAGGCATTAAACAAAGATCTTAATAAACAAAATTGGAAGGAGGTATACGTCAGTGATGTCAATGCTGCATACACATCCTTCATAAAAATACTGTTGAAGTCATATAATGATAACTGCAAATTAATCAAATCTACAGGTAAAACGAAAAATCAACCTTGGATGACTAAGGGATTAAAGAATGTGTGTGCAAAAAAGAATAATTTATATAGGAGTGTTTTAAAATTGCAAACAAGGGAAGCAGAAGATAGATATAAAAAATATAAAAATAAATTGGTAACAATAATTAGGAAGCTAACAAAAGATTATTATGGTAATCTATTGAAGCAGAATAAAAATAACACAAAAGCTACTTGGGGAATAATAAACGGTGTGACTAATAGAGAGAAAACAAAATCCAGTATTCCAAATCACTTTGTCAAGGACTAAAAAGATATTTATGATGATAAAGAAATCACTGATGAGTTTAATGATTTTTTGTAAATGTGGGTAGGAGTTTGATGGAGAACGAACCAATAATAGAAGATAAATTGGCCACAATGATTAGTACTGTCAATAGTATTGTCCTTGACATAGTAGATAAAGAAGAAACATTGTAAAAAAAACTGTGGAAACAAACGATCAACCGATTATCAGGACCTGGACATGATAACTGTTAAAATCAGCCTAGAATCTGTCATTGAACCAGTCACTTAAATTTGTAATCTATCACTTTCTACTGGAAAATTTCCTGACGCAATGAAAACAGTGAAAGTCATTCCTTTGTACAAGAGTGGTGATAAACATAGTTTCAACAATTACAGGCCGGTGTCACTGCTTCCACAGTTTTCTAAAATATTGGAAAAAGTATTTGTATCAAGGTTGGATAAATTCATTGAAAAAAATAATATTTTAAACAATGAACAATATGGGTTTAGAACTAAACATTCCACAGCAATGGCAATAATGGAATTAATGGATAAAATATTAACAGCAATTGACAATAAAAATGACTTTGTTAGTGTTTTTATTGATTTGAAAAAAGCTTTTGACGTCATTGATCACTCAAGGTTACTTCGAAAATTAAGTCAGTATGAAATAAGAGGTGTGGCTCATCAATGGGTTAAAACTTATTTAGAAAAAAGGAAACAGTTTGTTCAGATAAAGGACCATGAATCAAAACTATGTGAAATTAATTGTGGAGTGCCACAAGGGTCGGTCCTCGGACCAAAACTGTTCATTTTGTTTATTAATGACTTGGTAAATGCAAGACACTCGGTACCATTATATTTGCAGACCCGTCATGCAACCCTGTTTTACTTAGAATCAAATATTGAGGAGGTGGTTAAAGTGATAAATGATTAACTTATTAAAATCAAAAACTGGTTTGATATAAATAGATTGACACTGAATCTAATAAAACAAATTTTATACTGTTTAATGATAAAACGAACAGTGATGTGTCATTGGAAATAGATGGGATTGCAATTCAAAGAGTAAAATAAACTAAATTTCTTGGAGTTCTTATTGATGAAGACTTGACATAGAAATCCCATATTAGTTACAAAAAAGGTAAAATTGCCAAATCCTTGGGAGTATTACATAGTCAAGTCTTTACTGACTAATTCTGGATTGTTGGCATTGCACAATTCACTGATTGTTCCATACTCGACTTATTGTGTAGAAATCTGGGGAACAACATACAAAAACCATACACAACCCTTATTTATTTTACAGAAAAGAGCTCTGACAATCATCATAGTGGCTGTAGAGATCCATTGAACCCATTGTTTATTAAATATAAATTACTGAAATTTCATGATTTAAAAGACTAGAAAATCATACAAATGATGTATAAAGCCAATTTAGGTACTCTGCCAACAACCATTAAGGGGATATTTGAAAAGAGAACTAGTAATTACATGCTGAAAGAAACCTAGATTTTGAACTAAAATTAAAGAGTGGAATATATCCAGGGCTGGACTGGGACAAAAATTCAGCCCGGGCATTTTGATTGGAGACCGGCCCATCACCTGGTTTTTTTGGAAAAGACATTAAGCCTTACGCTGTTTCTGACACACACCAACGTACACTTTCTTATTGGTAATATTTATGTATCAATCTAATCAACGTAAACCTACACCATCCTTCCTATCCTGGTATTCTAAAAAAGTAGGGTTGGGGGTAAATGATTATTTTTAAAATGATTATTCTGACGATTCTTTTATCGAATAGTTGACTATTCTAATGACTATTTAGATGATTAATCTAGCGATTATTTTTCTATTGCACAATTAATAAAAACCAAAAAATCTTAAATAAATTCCTCCAAAAATTGATAAGTTGTTACTGTAAGAGAATAAACACTACAGGCCTTCCATTTTGTATAACACTGCTTTTATTGTGTTGCGGTTGTTTATGTTCTGGTGACGTGTAGAACTTGGGAGTGCAGGCTGCTGCCTGAGAGGTGGTTGGAGACGGAGTGTCTCCATGCTGCTTTGATTTGGTCACTTATGTGCATGAGGCAAGTGGTGTTACGACCCTTCCTGGGGAGTCAAGTGTAAAGGGTTAAATTTACCTAAATATTGCCTTATTTATTATCTCTTGATGTTATTAGTCCTTATTTCTGTGGTTAATTGACAATAGTTCCCTGAAATGTTTCTCCTATTTTAACTGTAAATCCTTCTAGCTGTTATATTTATAACAAGAAACAGATATTCGGACGGAATATTTTCATGTTTATTCGAATATGATTGTGGAACACACCCAGCATCATAATAAATGAAGTAATATTTATGCCAATTTAAGCCTTTATGGGTGACCAGGACACTGTGATCAATTTTTGGCAAGGGAAATTATCATTTGTTGCCATTTTTGAGGTGTTTATGAATGTGGAAGACACCCAGCATCCTGTGATGGCACTAATAACATCAAGAGATAATAAATAAGGTAATATTTAGGTAAATTTAACCCTTTACAGGTGACCAGGACTCTGTGATCAATTTTTGGCAAGGGAAATGATCATTTGTTGCCATTTTTGAGGTGTTTATGAAGAGACCCAGCAACCTGTGATGGCACTAATAACATCAAGAGATAATAAATAAGGTAATATTTAGGTAAATGTAACCCTTTACAGGTGACCAGGACACTGTAATCAATTTTTGGCAAGGGAAATTATCTTTTTTTGTTGTTGCCATTTTTGGGGTGTTTTTGATGACACAGTAGGCAGTATGAGTACAGTAACATCAACAGATAATACATAAAACCCTTATTTGGTCAATTTTAGCCTCCATGAAAATCTGAGCGATTCAATCACTTTTTGGCAAGTAAAATGCCATTTTAGTTGTCTACAATTAAACCATCAATAAAGAATTTAAAGATATTTTGAGGCGTTTCTTATAGGTAAACGGGAGGGTGTAGTCTATTTGGCAAGTGACCAATCTTAATTGTATGTGCTGAAGAGCTTTTATCTTGTTACTTTTAAATAGAGCAACGTAATGTATAGATAGTAACCTACACAGTGTCATTGTAAAGCCAAAGCTTGATCAGTTTAAATACTATTTTTCCAAGTAAAAATGTGCCCCAAACTAGTTAACTGTGGCTCCATGTCAAGTGGACTAAAGAAAGGAAGGGGAAAAAATTAAATCGCTGGAGAATTGTTTATTTACATTTATACAACGTTTACATTCAATACAGGGTGCCATTTTACATTATTTATTTTTTTAGTATCAAGGCTGTAACATAAAGAAAGCCAGTTCTTACCACAAACCATCTTTCAATCGCAAATATTGCAAAAAGGATTAATATATCCTCATTGTGAACGTTTAAGACAATTAGCAACACTTAAAACAACTTCCGAACTGGAAAAACTAATGTGGCAAGGTGGATAAACGACGGCCCGGGTTGTATTCGATCCCCAGACCTCTGGGGTGAGAGTCATACGCTCTAACCAGTCAGCCAAATGGACATCCCCTTGGCCAAGTAGCCAGGGCGCATGATCTATCGGGACATTGTGGATGCTCACACTGCCACATCTTCCTTCCTCTTTCCACAAGCACGTCCTCGTGCTCCCGCGCAGGGTGCCACAAACACTGCCACACTAATATCCGCGATAAACATCTGTTTAAGTACCGGAAGAGGTTATCTTTGCTTTCTGAATGTCCATATCGCTAGATATGCTGAGTTTTAGGGCGAAATCCTGGGGAATTTTGTCTAGAAATGCAATTACCTAACCGTGCGCGATCCCGCGGTGGCTAATCATTTTTTGGCAGTGAAACGATTAATGGCACAACACCGGCTCGGGTTTCTCCTCCTCCTCCCTCTTTTCTTCTCTAACCTGTCGCTGGGCTGAGGCTCCATCACTTCCTAAATTGATTTTACTTGAACCTTCACTACCAAACAACTGTGAGATTTTAACACATGTGCCAGCATCAGCCTGAAGGGCCAGTTTCTTTTTTAGTCGAATTTTCTCCGCTCCTGCTTTCCGTTTTTTGTTCTCCATTTTGTAAAGCTCGTCTGTCTGTTTACTGAGATTCACAAACAACTGGCGGGTGCATCAGACCTCTGGCTATTGGTCCAGCCCAGAGTGTATTATTACCAATTGGCCAATCCACCAACTTTTACGAGGCGTCGCGTGGGGCGGCGCGGACAAGTTGTCCGCAACAACTAGAGACTAGGGAAAAAAAAAAAAAAAAAAAAAAACAGACACCGGCCCATAAAAGATGAAAGGGTCGGCCCAGCGGGCAGTTGCCCGCTATGCCCTATGGTCAGTCCAGCAGTGAATATATCTGTAAATGGTGTTAAATTATGGAATAACCTTAAAAGGGAAATTAAAAAAACTGTCATTTAATATATTCAACAAATGTACCAAATTGAGTGTACTAAATATTTATGAAAATGTAAATTCAATCAATGATCATGATCGCACTGGAATTTAGAACAGCAAAAAGTTTAAAATGAATCTGTATGTGTGTCTGACAAATGGTAATTATATATAAATTGATTATTTCTACTGGAAAAGGGGGCAGAAATTATAAGATGTTTTTCTTTATTCTGCTCCTTTTCGTTCAAATTAGATTTTTTGTTATGTATTTCTTATTGTTTATATGTTTTATTTGTTTTTATTTTGAATGAAATAAACGAAGAAAAAAATGTGAGTAAAGGTTTCAGTTAAACCAGAATACCTTTAGATTCAGATGAAGTGTGTTGAAGCAGAAAAACGTGTATAACTTGCAAGATGGTGGACCTACACTCCTGGGCCTCATTTATTAAACGTTCGGAGAAACTGTCCTATATTCCCTCCTACGACCAAATTAAGGCCTAGTCCACACGTAGCCGTTTTTTAACGAATATCCGCCCCTCCAAAAACTTGCATCCACACCACCTCGTTTAAAATAAAACTGTCCACACGTACCCAGATAAATACGTTGTTGAGGACATGCCAGACCTGTAGGCGGCAGTACTTCCCCCGAATTGTATCCAGTCAGCGTAACTTTTCGTCTTCCTGTGGTCTTCTGCAAGGAGCAGTAATTCCACTTGCAAAAACAAACAAGCAAAAAGCGCTTGGACAACTGATAAAGCGAGCGCAGCTCTGAGGGCATCCATGCTGTCGGCTATTGTAAACACAGGTCGCACACGTGATGTCAGCATTTTTTGTCGCGGAAAGTGACGTTGCGGACCTTAAAACACCGGTTTTGTCTGTCCACACGTAGACACCCAAAACGGAGAAAACGCAGATCTTCACTTTGGCCGGAGTTTTTAAAAAGATCCGTTTTCGTGTGAAAAAAACTCCGTTTTTGTGTGGATGACAGGCCAAAATGTAGAAAAATATCTACGTTTTGGCAGATCCCCATCTACGTGTGGACAGGGCCTAAGAAAGTGTGTGCTAACAGTCAAAAGGCATGTGAGGGAATCCCCCACCCCCCACCCCCCCAAAAAAGGAAAACTTTATTGGCAACAAGATTGAAACACTGGCTGCCAAACTGCAAAACAACCAAAAGTTACAGAGGTTATAAAAGTGGTCAGGATAGAGGAGAGGTTCCCATCAGACATAAATAAAAAATGGATTTGATAAATGGTAGAGTAACGGGTTCTCATTTACATTAAAGGAGTTGTTCTGTTTGGAGTTATTTTCATTTGAAAATGAGCGTGCAGCCTCAGTCTCTTCTGAGCTGTCATTCAGTCTGGTTGTGTGTATGATCGGGCAGCAAAGGAGGTTCTGGGGGTTCTTGTAGTTTTTAAATAAAATATGACCTGCAGTCGGATTTGTGCGGTTTGTCTGTCCCAAATCACAGCATAGCAGAGGGGTTTCCTAGTGTGCTCACGGAGAACGTGTTCCCTTCAGTGTGCACGCTCTGTTAAATCTTCAAATAACACAGATTAGTCATGATATAATGTCAGATTCTCGTCGATCACATGTGTCTTTTATTAGTTTTATCACGAATAATGTACAAAAGCCGTTTTTCCACTGACACAATTACAGACTGGGTAAGTATAATATGTGGATGAGGAACATGTGTGGCTGAGACGTTCAGTACTGTGGTTCCCTTGTTCTACCACTAGATCCTGTTCCTACGCATGGTCAGAGCTGTTCTATTTAGGAAAATTTTCACACACAAGCACAAATTGGTAATGAGTAAAATCGTTCCCACGCACGAAATACGCACAGATCTGTTTGTAAGTACAGTTGCTAAAAGAGGGCCCAGGATTTGCCTACCTGTGGGACAGAAAATACTGCAAGGTCATTCTCTAGGGCAGGGATTCCCAAAGTGTGGTGCGCGCACCCCCGGGGGTGCGCGAGCTGCCGCTAGGGGGTGCGCAAGCTGAAAAGTGTAATAGCTGCAGAGCTCAGAGAAGTCTGTCATATGTCACCATTAGCGTAGCCAGAAACTCATTTGTGGGTGGGCCCAAGAAAAAGTAAATGGGCACAATAAATTTAATTGAAAACAAGTATATTTTCGCGCGTGTCCTCCGCATGTGCCCTAGCTTCATAATAATAATGCGCCGAGCTTCAGCACTCTGGCCTGCGCACGCCGATATGTTCCGTATTTGATCATTTTTAACGGTGTTGGAGGAATCTGAATATGGTGAGTCATTCTGGCAGATTGTAATTAACACCTGTCTCATGCAGGTGTTCTGACATTGTAAACCTCACACACAGAACATTGTGGATGTAACTAAATAACAAGAAATGATTCCCATTCAGGCTATTAACAGCGCGCTGAAGATCTGAAGTTCAGAGTGCGTCTGTCAGAGGTCAGACGTGTTCCAGCGGAACCACGGCTCACGGGTGCACAAGTGAGCACATCTGGGCTGGGCAGAAGTTTAAATAGCGCCAATAACGAGACGCGGTGACTTAAACGCTGCAAGTTGTGAAGCGCGTTCCATCCGCGAGCCGCATCACCAAGCAGAAAGTGAATGCGTCAAGCATAAACCAAGCTTCATGGAGCTGTGCCGCGCACGCACACACACACACACACACACAGATTCAATAAGCGCGCACGGAGCGCTTACAAGTTTAATTTATCCAGACAGAGAAAAAAGGAACAAATATGGCGCAAACTCCGGCGCGCCGTCAGACTGAAGGCAGAAATGAGCGCTGCCTCCACTCTGATAAAAACTTTTAAGAGATTTTATAACAACATTTTTCATTCAAGGCCAAATTAAGATATTAGCTTCTATTTTGGGATGACGTATTAAAGTCGGGTCCGCTCCAGCCAGTGACTCCAAACCTGAACTCATGATACTGCAGCATTTGTTATTCCAGTCCGCGTGGCAGCGGATCGCAGATTCAGCCATAAAACAGCAATAAGTCGGTCTGAGGTAAAAGTGAACCTTATGGCTATATCGTTTCGATATTTTCCCCTATAGACATTTGATTACACACAAGTAGGTGATCAGCTCAGGTTTACGCAGAGCAGAAGGAAGGAGAGAGCTCTGGCCGCTTAGGTTAAACGTTCCTACTTTAAGAAAACTGTTAAATTGCATTCTTTATGTGCTACCTGGGCACTCTAAATATTTATTTAAAATTAAATCAAAGGAAATTGTAATGGTATTGAATGTTTATTAATTGCTATTTAAAAAATGAAAGTGATGGGGAAAAAGGTCGATCATATTTTTTGAACCCTGTCTGTGTAGCTTGACGTCTGATATATATATATAGAGCCATGCCCTGATGTGGGGGCTGGGGGGTGTGTCGACATGGTCGGGACATAGAAGGGGGTGCGCGTCTAAATAAGTTTGGGAACCACTGCTCTAGGGTGTACACAAAGTCCTATTATTTCATGTTTTTCACTGTGTCAATAGCTTCAGTGAGAAATAACAATCTTATTCAATGGCCTCATACCTTTGCCACGTCTAAAAAAAATAGACACCAGTTTCTGGGATAATCTGTTACTCGGGGACCAAAAATCCATATTCCTCATAAGAACAGTTGACAACTTTGGGCATTACCACCCCTATTGGATTAGAGATGTAAACTAGAGACCCCGCGGTCCTGCTGACTCATAATAGAATCTTTAGTTCTCAATAGCTTGTATTTACATACAGAAGCATCTCAAATCCTTGATAGTTGACCCACAGCTGTTAATGCCACAATATGTACAGAATAAAAAGTTTTTACAAAACAGATTTCACATGGTCTGATTTTCAGCTCTTGGACTGAAAAATTACATCATCTCCAATTTTAAACCCCACAAATATTTTAAAATGTCAGATTTTCTCACATTCGTAGATGGAGATCAAAATGCAAACTACTGGAACTGGTTTAGCCATTGCAGGCTGTACAAGTACACATCTTTCCCCCCTGCTGCATTACCTTTTTTCTGTAAGAGGAAATGGAAGATCAATAGGTTTAAATGAGTCTTTTTTTCCCTACGGTTAAAAAGCCAAGTTCTTACCTCAGAAAGCATGCTTGCTGAGGTGCACTTTTATGTGAAAAATCACACAGAGCCAGAGTAGTTACCATCTATAACCTACAATTATGGTTGGCCTTATGTCATTTTGTCCCAAAAGTCTTTACGGAAAGAAATCTGGTTTCTATGGAAATGCTTTTACATACGGTAATGGGGAATATAATTGTGTCAGAGTGCTGGTTAGAGAGAGGGAGAAGGGGGACAGAGGGAACGCAAGAAAAAGCAGACAGAATGTTGATTTTTTTTTTACCTAGATCAATGTGCTGATTAAAACCACCTACAGTTAAATTCAATAACATTGATTACCGTGTCACAATGACAGCTGTCATAAGAATGGGACAGATCAGAGTGGAGGGGAACACGTCTGAAAGACAATTTGGTAGAGGCAGGAACATGTTAATGCATAAATATAAAAACATATGGGTTAGATTGTCTCCAAAACAGTAGCACTTTTTGGAGTTGGACCAAGATTTTTAAAGCTCTGTATTCAAGGGAGAAAAATCCTCATGAAGGTTAGTGGACAGAAACTGATATGCATTTTTTAAAGTAATGAGATGATCACACTAATGATGTGCAGATGCAGTAATTAGTCAGTTAGAATGAAAGCACTAAAAAAATGGCAGAAAGTAGTTATTTGGAATTTATTAAAAGTATAAAAAAGATGACAGCAACTATTTACAGAACTGAAAAACTTTGCAACTGCAACAATAACAATAATAATAATCGAAACCCTTGCAGAACACGTTTGTGACATGAAAGCGAGTGAGCTACTTCAAAACTCAAATGTTTGGTCAAAACAAAAATAATGCACATCTCTGTTCTGAATGTGTAAGGAATAACTCTCAGATTTTTCCTTAAAGGGAGACTACGCAGTTTAGGCTTGCTTTTAGCATCCCCTAGTGTTCCGTTAGTGAAACAAAAACTGAAACTTATCGCTGTTCGTTTGTTTTTCAACACCTTCATTTAACAGCTGAAATGTCTCTTAGCCTTCATTAGTGCCTACAGGAGAGATTCATCACTATATTAAACTAATTTGCTGTGTTCATGGTCTAGAACAGTGGTTCCCAAACTTATTTAGCCGCACACCCCCATCTATGTCTCGACCATGTCGACGCACCCCCCCCCCCCCCAGCCCCCACATCAGGGCATGGCTCTCTCTCTCTCTCTCTCTCTCTCTCTCTCTCTCTCTCTCTCTCTCTCTCTCTCTCTCTCTCTCTCTCTCTCTCTCTCTCTCTCTATATATATATATATATATATATATATATATATATATATATATATATATATATATATATATTAGAGAGAGAGAGAGAGAGAGAGATTTGGGAATCCCTGGTCTAGATGAAACATGCAGGAAATGTGCTGGAAGCAGACTGCAGCGCTGGTGGTCAGATCCACTTTTACTAAAAGTCCAATAGTGGCCTGCCACTCAGAAGTTGCAAGTCCAATATTCTGGCCATAGAGTGTGGTGAGGGCCTGAGTGACATTTCATTAACCCTGTAAAGGATCATTTTACAAAATTTGAGAAATTCTAAGACCAGCACCTCTAGAACCATTGACCATGCCACATTAGTAGCACTAAATAGTTTTTTTAAACATTGGTCTTAGTGATTGTTGAGTTAGAAACTTGACCAGTTTCATATTCACACCACTCTGCAGCCCTCTGTTGACAACATACTGCACTTAACAGTTTTGTGTAGCTGATAGGTGCTCCATATATTGTCATTATGCATGCACACAATTAAATTTGTTGTAAGGGAAGCTCTTTACTTGCTTTATGGTAGTTAGCTGCTATGCTAGCAGTTAGCATTTTCAGTTTGCTGATCATCAATAAAAGGCATTAAATGAGGAAGTTAAGTTTTTTTGTTGGCATCATGGTGGAGCCTGGAAGTAAACGTCAGATAGTAATGACTTTGGAGGCGAAGCAAAGAGCTGAAACCAGAATGAACATCAGCACAGCCTACACTAATTTAAAGGAGCTAAAGGAGGCTACAAAATCAAGGACTGATGGTGACCTGGCTTTGTTGCTGCTGGACTTGTAAGTAATATTTTTCTGTCCCACAGTGTGAATCTTTTTACTTAGTGGTTTGTTTTTGTATTTGTTGGTTCATGTTAGAGTTAGCTTGTTGTTAGCAGTAGCTACAGCAGGCTGCAGCAGGGTTGTTTCTGACAGTAATTGCATTTTCAATCAGTAGGGCAGAAGAGCAGGAAACTCCTCAGTTTTACTTTGAATCCTCTTTTCGCTGATGTCTGAATGCATTTCTTCCATGTGATTAGTGCACATTGAGGGTGTAGTGAAGAAAGTTATTAGTGATGTATTTAGTTCTCCAACTCTGACCTTTAAAAACATCCGACTTACATGAGAAAGAAACAAAACAATCTTTTATATAGCGCCTCTCATGACAAAAATCACGAAGTGCTTCACAAAAGCCGAAAAACAATGAAAGTACAAAAAAGATAAAAAAAAATTAGAAAACTGTCAAACATGTTTTAAATGAGAAAAATAAAAATAATTGTGATTAAAATAATAATGTAAGGAAAGGGAGAAAGAAAATGAATAGAAAAGGGGAAAATCAGTGGATCGTGGAAAAGGCAGAATAAGTAGAGCAGAATAAAGAGAGTGGTGAAGAAGGTCACACCAAAGCCAGCTTGAAAAGGTGATTTTTCAGCTGCTTTTTAAAGGAGACCACTGAGTCCACTGATCTCAGGCTCAGGGGGAGAGAGGTCCAGAGTCTGCGGGCCACAGCAGCAAATGATCTGTCACCTTTGGTCTTTAGCCTGGTGCCCTGCACAACTAGTAGGCTTTGATCACTGGACATCAGGGACCTGCTGGGGTGGTAGGGACTGAGAAGATCACCAATGTATGATGGTGCTTGTCCATGTAAGGCCCTATAGACCAGAACCAGGATCTTGAAATGAACCCTGAAGTTGACTGGCAGCCAGTGAAGCTGGAGGAGAAGCGGGGTGATGTGGGTGTGTTTGGCGGACTTGGTCAGTAGCCGAGCACAGGCATTCTTAACCACCTGTAGACGGTTCAGGAAGGTTCTGCTCAGACACGTGAAAAGAGAGTTACAGTAGTCTAAGCATGAGGAGATGAAGGTGTGGATAACTGTCTCAAGTTCAGAGCGGGACAGAATGGGACTCAGCTTAGCAATGTTCCTGAGATGGAAGAAGGAAGAGCGAACAAGAGAACTGACATGAGAAACCAGGGTGAGAACTGGGTCAAAGGTCACGCCAAGATTCCTGACAGATGGTTTGGTGTGAGAAGCAAGCTGACCAAGAGAGTCTCTGACTTTGGGGACCAGCTTGTCTGGGGCACATATGAGGATCTCAGTCTTATCTTTATTCAGCTGTAGAAAGTTCCCAGCCATCCAGGTTTTGATAGAGTCTAAGCAGGTGTGTAACAGCTGCAGCTTAGACACCTCATGGGGCTTAAAGGAGATGTACAGTTGGATGTCATCTAAATAAAGATGGTAGGTGAACCTTTTAAATAAGCTCAAGGTGTGCTGAAGAGGAAGCAGATAGAGGAGGAAGAGCAGAGGCCCCAGCACAGAACCTTGTGGGACACCATGAGTGAGGGATGTGGTGGAGGACCTAAACTTGGAGACGGCCACAGAGAAGGACTGCTCAGAAAGAGAAGAAGAGAACCACTCCAGAGCAGATCCTGATAGGCCTACCCAGTCTCTCAGCCTCTCCAGTAGCAGGTGATGGTCAACAGTGCCAAAGGCTGCAGTCAGGTCCAGCAGGACCAGAACAGAACAGTCCCCTGCATCACTGTGAGTCAGAAGGTCATTAGAGATCCTAAGAGGTGTTTCAGTGGAATGAGCTCTACGAAAACCTGACTGAGAAAGGAACTTGACATCCCCACCAAATTCCCTTCTTGAATACATTTGCTTCAGTGTGTGTGATAGCCAGAAGATGCTTTTCTCCAGGGACTATCCATCCCTCCCACCCCATCAGCAAGTCAAACACTAATCAGCCAGTCCATAAAAATATATTAAATGAAGTTCTCAGAAGAAATATTGATAATACGTTTGCTGGCTGTCATTGTGATTATATCTGCTGCAGTCAGGACAGTACTAATTTTAGCTAATTCTTGTTTTTTTTAATCTGCTCAGAAGTTTTCACATAAAATGTATTTTAATTTTTCTTGAAGGTACAACCTAATCGCTGTACAAATAGTTTTGTCCTGGGTTTTCAAAAAGGTTTCTGATTATAGTGGCAAAGGTTGACACTGTTGGGGAGATTTGTTAAATCGGGAGTGTCTTTTAACAGCATTTTTATTCTCAGTGACCTGGTTCAGGATCCTGGTTTATTCCCCCTTCTCTGTCCACTTACAATGACAAAAACTAGCCGTTTCCAAAGATGTATTGCCTCAAATTACGTTGCAAGTTTTTTTCCCCCTCCACTTTTGTTGCTGATGGCACTTTGGGAGGAAAGTGATAGCGAGTTGTGAAAAAACAAAGTGGCCGGGCTTTATGACCTATTGCCTTGTCTGCTGTCTGTGGAGATCAATTAGTCTTCCTTGTGTAATGGCTGAGAGCTGAAAAAGCTTTAAAATATATACTTCTTCTACTGTAATAACTAGCTTCCGGTGTCTAGGCAGCAGTGCATTGGTGCTCGGTATTTGTCAGATTGTGGCTCATAATACAAGTGTCAAAAATGTTGTTCACAAATGCAAGAACATCGTATTTGTCCATGTTGAACAGTGTGGGGTGGGTGAGCGAAGCACAATTATAAAGCTTTCTTCTTGTTCTCCACTATATTTCAGCTCTCAAACACATACCGTGTACCTGGTTCTTGTTTCTGCACCGATGTGATTGACTTCAGGAAGAATGGAGTGGAAGCTTCCGATCTGACACATGAAAGTGTTGTACTTATTGTATCGCACCCAAGAGGTGAAGTGTGTAAGTTTTAGGTCTGTTTCCATTGCTATATGTCATCTCAGAACATCACAAAGTCCATCTTGTGTGCAAAACAATCAATGCCTTTCCTTCCTGCAGCCTCAGGGTTTTCTAGCAGAGGCCAGGGAGAGAAAACATTGCATGTTTACCAAGAAAAGAAAAATACAACAATAAAAAAATAATCTGTGGCTTTTTTTTTTCTTACCTTGGGGCAAAATGTAGACATAGCCATTTTCTCCAACTTTTTCTCTTTATGATGACAACTTGTCACTGCGATCAGGACAAATGTTAATTGACAGTGACACTTGGATATGTTCTCTTGAAAAGGGTCATAGCACCCGGAAGTAAAGACACTATCGATATTTGAAATGTTTTTTGATCTACAGGCTATTTTGTGAGTACTATCTAAATGTACAACGAAGGACAATAATGCATATTTTGAATATCATATAAGGTAGACTTTGATGACTAAAGATATTTTCACACCTGTTGCGCTTGGCTTGTTTGTGATATCTTAGCCATGCTAATACTCTTGGTGGAGAAGGAGGTTTTGGTTTGGTTGGTTCAGGTATGTCTGGACAAAAGGCATTATTTACCCATTTTTCTTTTCTTGAAGCAAATAACAGTAACAACTGGGGATGGGTACCTTTGACATTTGAATCGATTCGGTACTAATTCCCGGTACCTAGGAATCGATACCGGTACTTAACGGTACCAATTTTAGATACTTTTGAGTGTTTATTATTTTAATTCTCTTTTATAATTAAATATATTTTTTCTCAAAATGTAACAATTTTTGATAAATATCACAATAAATAACATTCAACTGTTTGTATTTTAACATCGTCGTTGTAGTTTTATAAGCTGATAATTAAACTTAAGCAAACATCTTTACTGTGAACTAAATTTACTGTGTAGCTTCATTCCTTTTGCCGTCTTTTTTCATTTGATTTTTCCTACTGGGAAGTTAGAATTTCCGAGGAGAAAGCGAACGCACCATTAGCTGATAACAACGGTAGCAATGGAAGCTAACATATCAAGCTAATGTTATCTTAAACAGTTTATTTAGCTGCTGGAGCAGATTAAAACGATGATGCCTTACACTTAGATCGTTGTCACTGGTTTCATCTTTACCCAGTCACCCGTCGCATTTAGTAAAGTGAAGCCAAACTTTAGAGCGCGTTCATGTTCTTCTAGTCAGAAATTTGGAGTTCCGAGGAGAAAGCGAAGGCACCATTAGTGGAATGGAAGCTAACATATCAGACTAACGTTATCTTAAACATTTTATTTACCTACCGGAGCAGATTAAGATTAGGATGTCTCACTTAGATCGCTGTTGCTGGTTTCATCATCACCCAGTTACCCATCACATTTAGTGAAGTGGACCCAAGCTTTAGCGTGCATTCTTTCTACGATGCTGCTCTGTTTACAACTGGCTCGCAGCGAGCAACGACATAACGCTCTTGCGCAGCTGTCTTGGCAAGTTCTCGTTATGAAGGACGGGTACTGAAACGAGGCACCGTTTGAAATGACGTGAATTGGTGCTCGGTCGGTACTATGGAATTCGGTCGGTACCTTAAAAAGTACCGCATTCGGTACACATCCCTAGTAACAACGACCAGTAATGTTACTATCCCCAGGTGAACAATGTTTCTCTTGTAAACCAAATCTTTCCCTGTATAAGTCTATCATTCACTCTTCTATCCCTCCATATCTCCTTGTTCTAACCATCATGAAATTTTGTCTGACCTCCAACTTTTCCCAAACAGTTTTCTGCTGCTGCAGTTAGATAAACACAAAAGATGTTGATTTACAGACCTGTGCTTTTACATAAGGGTATTAAACTACTCCAGAGTTCACATATATACAATAACACCACATAAATGCTCAGAGAGCACTTAAGACTTCTACAGCAATCTTCCTTGCATTATTCATTATACAGTTGAAAGGACTCAGAAACTAACATGGCCCACACAAGCACTCAAGTGCAAAATGTGATGCCACAAAGACCCTGGAACATACCCAGGAGTTGGGCAGGTAGGTAACAAGCATACAGTTGTTCTAAACACTGAATATAAAGTAAATTGCTGCTCATAAGAGTCAGCACAATATGTAAGCGCAATCTTATAAAATCTTTATAGGGACCTGTGTCACACAGTACAACATATAATTAAAAAGAGGTTAAATTTTACCACAATATATTTGCATCAGAATTTTATTTTAGTTGTGCTGTTTTGTGTGGCTAATTACAACTGGTAAGACAAGAACAGTTGGTAATTAACATGTGATTACATAGATATGTGTCCACTTCTAATTGCCAGTTACATAATTGTTGTATAAGTGAACTTAAAGTAATTAGTCCCTGTAAACCTGACATTTTCAACATAACCATTACTCAGAGCTACAAAAAGTTAACATTAAAAAAAAGCCTCACGTTAACCGTCATGTTTACGCTTATTCATTTGGCAAACATTTTTATTCATACCAACTACCAGGAATGTAGATTACAATACCACCAATAAACCTAAGATACATGTTTTAGGTTTGTTGGATTAAAGCAACAATAAGCGGTTTTTAACACTTTCACCAATTCCTTTAAAAGTGGAATTCTGTCACGGTCTGCCCTGATCATTCCCAGTAACAGTTAATATACTGCAGTTATCCCAGGTTTGTGTTCACAGACGGACGTGTCAGAGAGCCAGCTGTGCCTGAGCGCCCTGATCAGAGGGCCAGGGGTATTTAAGGAGTGGTGTGACACAACTCCAGTGCCGGTTGATACTCTCACCTTGGGTAACTACTAGCCACTCGTAGTCTTAGTCTGCCTGCTCCAGTCTTAGTCTTGGTCTGCCTGTTGTCAAGTCCTGAAAGTTCCTGCTCATTTTGTCTTCAGAAAGAACCTACTGTGGTCTGGAGTTGTCCGCCAACGTCACGTTGCTCAAGATCCCCTGGCCTCCGCTCTCCACCGTCCGCCCGTCATCCTGTCTGCCTCACAGCCTGCCTCTCAGTCTGCCTCCCAACCTGCTTCCCAGCCTTGTCCTGGATCTGAACTCCCGCCATTCGTTCATTTCCACCCGGTCTCAAAGACCCAGCAACCTCCTTGTTCCCAGACCTGACCTATCCTCACCAGTCCTGGTCATCAACCGTAGGAATAACCTCCAAAACAAATCATATTCTCGGTTCTCTAGTTCCGAGTTTATCTCATATCTGTTGCTTCTCATTTTAGATTCCGGTTCATCCTGTTCCCGTTTGGAGCAGTGCCCTTAGTTTTACTCACCATTCTTAATAAAGATTATTATATGATTTTTACTTACCCTGTCTGCGTAGAGTGATTCTTTCATGTCTTGGGTGAAACTGCTTCCTACAAACATGACAGAGTTCTGTGATTGTGTTGGTAGAAACTTTACCAACTACATTTAATGAAAATGAAATGAAAAGAAATGAAAATGAAATGAAAAGCTTTATTTGTCCCAGGGAAGGGAAATTAGAGTTTCAGTACACACAATTCAGAGATCAGACATACTGGGCAAGACACATGACAAGAATTGGTGACTGTGGTCATTCGCAACCGAGTCGCGCTACCTTAATAGAGAGAGAAAAGGATAACATGAGGAATGGATTCGGGAGGAGGGAAAAAAAGGCACTTCACAGCTACTCCCCCCCCCCCACCCCCCCCCCCACCCCACCCCCACCCTGGAGGACAGCTTTGCTCTGCGAAAAAAAAACACCTCCACAGATAAGCAACAGATAACACAACACAAACTTCACAATAGGAAGGCAGGGGGGGCTGGGATCCTGTTTCCCCCAGCGAGAGCAGCCATGTACGGCACTCAACCACTGTAGGCCACAGGTGGGAGGGAGATCTTGGGAGGAACGCAGAGCACATTGACCCTGCAGGTTGATGAACTCGCTAGGTAGAAGTCCACAATCTGAAAGGGGGGGAGGGGGGTTCACAGCATCTGTATGCATTCCTTCCTTCTTCGGGGTTGTTGCTGTTGGCATCTTGAAGGCTGCCTTGGCGTCAGATTTGGATAACAAGACTTTGTTTGGGATTTAAGAGTTTTGTGGAATGTGTAGGTACCCTAGGAGGTGCTCTTTACCTGCTTAACTCATTCACTGCCATTGACGACTAAAGTCGTCATTCTAAATCTTACCACTCATTGCCCTTGACGACTATAGTCGTCAATTGTGTTTTTTAAAGGACAGGCTTAGGAACAGGCTCGAGCACCTTGAAAGTAAACCTCATGGCTCTACAGTTGATTTTCACCCATGTGTGTCACATGTCACATGATCATGAAGCAAACAATCCATGAATTATATAGTTTTGGGATTCTGCTGTGAAAAAAGCGAGGTGCAAATCGGAAAAGCTCATGCTCTGACAACAGATAGTGAAAGAATGGAAAAAGCTAAAAACACTCCAATTCTTCCAGATGTCAGAAGTTAGTCTACTCTTTATTTTGGTAGTTTTGGTGTGTACATGGTTATAAAGCACAATATTCTGTAACTCTTCAAAAATCAGTAAAAATGCTGAAACGGTGGCATTCACAGGCTTTCTGTTGATAACGGCTGGCAGTTAATGGCTTATCAGCTGTTAGCTGTTTTCTGTGCTGATAGCTAATTTAAAGGATAGCAGTTAGCTTTTCCATTTTGTCGAACATCAATTAAAAACACAAGAAAAATAAATTTGCTTCTTTGTTAGCATTATGGCCAAGCCTTGAAGTAAAAGTACAAGAGTTATGTCATTGGTTTTAGATCTTTACTTTGCCTTCAAAGTGAACATCGGCACAGACCACTGATTTTAAGTAAGCTAAAGGAGGCTATGAAATCACAGACAGATGGTGACCTGGCTATGTTGCTACTGGACTTGCAATTAATAAGAATTGCTGTCCAACAGTGTGGATCTTTTTACTTTGTGGTTTATTTAGTAAGACTTGGCTTACGTCACTGTTAATGCATCGATTGTGCTAGCTACAGCGAGCTGCTGCAGGGTTGCTTATGACTGTTTTAAATCTACTTTCAACCAGTAAGACTGAGAAACTGAAAACTTCTCTAGTGAAACTTTAACACTCAGAAGAAACTCACATAGGCATTAATAGAAAATGCCAACTCTACATAGGCCACAGCCAAGATTAGAACCTGCAAGGCAACAGTATTACAAACTGCACTCACATGCAGCTCTGCTGATTTCATCGAAAAAACTTTTTAAAAGACGTGAAATGGTTGAATATTACCTTGTAGACCAGATGCCCACGATAAAAATAAACCTTTTTTTTCAGTTTATTTCTTGTGATGATTGTACCCTTGTATAACATTAGCATATGTGCCTAGTAAATTACATTTGTGGCTATAGAAAAGCATCTTAAGCCCCCTTCAGACAGGCCATGAAAAACGGAAACGTTCAGGACTCTGTCCGTAAGACCCTTGTGCAGGGGCGGCGTTAGGCCCGGCTACTTGGGCTGAAGCCCCGGATCTTTCATGATAAGCCCCGGATCTAAATCGCGGAAGTAACATGCAGTACCAAAGTCCAACAGAGAGAGCGCAGCTGGCAGTAGTTTGTAAAGTCCCATTTAGTCTCCGCATTTGACCCATCCCCTGGGGGGGATGTGAGTTGCAGACACGCCGCGCTCGGGAACTATTTGGTGGTTTAACCCCCCAATCCAACCCCTTAATGCTGGGTCCCATTTTTCTCAAAATCTTTGGTATGACCCGACCAGGAGTCAAACCCCTGATCTCCCGATCTCAGGGCAGACACTCTACCAATAGGCCACTCAGTCGGTATACAGCCTGCCTGAGCCTCCACCACAGAAGAAAATCCCTTCAGCAGCCGGCTTCTTCTACAGTCTCTGTCTGAAACGCATGAGTGAAGATGGACATAAGGACGTTTTTTTAGACCAAAAGTACAACGACAGAACCCCAGCTCTGATGAGACTGGTGTTGACTCAGGTTTGTGAGTCTTATTTGAAAATATTTGTTGTGCTGCTGGTTTGCCTAAAGTTAGCTTACTATCAGGTAAAGTTGTTGGAGAAAGAAGGGAATATTTACTATCATCTCACACTAAACACTAACAGGAACAATACTCTGCCCTGAATATGCTGAATATGTAGCTTCAGATTAAACATTATGTGGTACAAGATATATATATATATGATATTGACTAGTGCGTGTCACGTGTGTGCGCGCGCGCGCGTTTGTGCGCGTGTGTGTTAAGCCCCGGATCTTCTTCAGTCCTAAATCCGCCCCTGCCCTTGTGTCTGAATACAAACATCCAGATAACCTTTTCCGTATTTAAATCGGATGACGCCCCTAGTAACAGGTCCGGACTTTTCACGGACATGGTGGCTGCTTCAGACTGGCAAGGTCGAGTTCCGGACAGGGAGGAGGAGGAGGAGGATGAGGAGGTGACCGGGGGACGCTGTGCGCACCTAGATAGCTAGCATGCAGTGAACCATGGCAGCTCGCCTCCTACAGTACCGTCTCCTAGACGCGCGACGGAGCGCATCACACCGCTTCCGTGATTCCTTTTAACCATTGAGCTTCATCATCCTGGTCTCTTATGCGTCTTCGTGTGCGCAGAATTATGCTTAACATAAGTCCGATCAGTGAGAGGAATTCTATCTCTTCGTCTGCCATGTTTGACTGAATGGCTTTGTTTGGGTAAATGACGCATGTACGCCCACCGCACTATGTCCCCCCCCCCCCCCCCCCCCCCCCCCCCCACACACACACACATCTGGAACTTTTCCCTGCTGTGTGAACGCAGCCGAAATGACAAGTTCCGGTACAAAAGTGGTGTGTCTCTGAAAACACAGTTCTGGTTAAAAACCGGACTGAATTGTCCACACATATTCCAGAATGTCAGTCTGAAAAGGATTTTAGACTAGTGACTCAGTGGGGATCACTGGAACTGTTCTAGACTGGTTTAGATCGTACCTTTCTAATTCAAGTTACAGTGTCTGTATGAACCAAATCATATCAGATTATACTGATCTATCCTGTGGGGTACCCCTAGGCTCTGTTTTGGGTCCACTCTTGTTTTTACTGTACATACACCCTCTTGGACAGATAATTATTGAATGTCTGACCATTGCCTATGGGAGCATGGTTCCTCTGGTTAGTCCAACAACTTGGTCATTTTGCTTCTGCTGTCAAATCAAACTTGAGGAATTTGGGTGTTTTTGACCAATCAGTATCTCTTGAAGGCCACTCAAAAGTATTGATCCGAAACAGTTTTTTATTATTTAAGAAATATCTCCAAACTGTGAAGGTTGTTTTCAAAACATGAACATGAAATGGTTATCTATGCCTTTATCTCCTCCCGGCTAGATTACTGTAACACACTTTTCACGTTTTAACAAGCCCTTGACCGCCTTCAGTTGGTCCAGAACTTTGCAGCAAGTCTCCTAACTGGAGCAAACAGAAGAGCTCACATCACTCCTATTCTAATGTCTCTGCACTGGTGACCATTTTTAAATCCTGACCATAACCTTCAGGGCTCTACATGGTCAAGCTCCTCCCTATATTACGTCTGGATCACATCAGACATGGAAGCATGATGATGTGCCATGAAGTAAAATGAAGAGCACTTCTATTCGGCACCCTTGTTAACCTATGGTCTCAATCACATCAGCTGGGAAGCGCCACAAAGCGCGATAAAGGTCAAAAGTAACTGTATAATAGCATTGGACACTACCACAAACACTAGGTTATTTACTTATTTACGTTAAGTAAGTAAACTTAAATTCTCACCTGATGTGAAAAGAGGAGCAGCAAGCAGTGTGTGAATTTCGAGAGCGACCCACTTCACGGTGCGGCTGTTTGCTTCAGTATTAGAAACACAAAGGAGTGAAAGGAATGATTTTTTTTATCTTAAAATTTCAGATTCAGTCTCCACGTTAAAATGTAAACTTGGTGCATGTGATCAAATATGATGACTAGCACTATAAAGGATTAAAGTCTGTATCTCTAAAATCAATCAAGTTGATTTATAGAGCACTTTCCACAACCCTGGAAGGTGACCAAAGTGGTTAACATAAGAATAAAAGGTAAAAAACATAAAAATTTAAAATAAAACCAAATAGTGTTAACTCGTGCATAGAAAATTGCAAACCCTCAAACATTTCAAGGCATTTTGTAAACCAACTTTGTGTTTTAAGGGGGGAAAAACTCGGGGAAACATACATAACGAAGTTTCTTGTAAGAGAAGCCAAGGAATTCAGACTATGCAATAAATGTGAGATGACCTTGGAAAGGGGTCGGCGACCATGCTGCAATAATAATGAAGGTAAATTGTAAACAAAACCAGACTTGACAAAGACACTTTTAAAAACTGGATCTAATTTTGTTTTAAACATTGTCTCTGTTTGAAAAAAACGTTGTTGTTTTTTCTGTAAAAAAATCAATTGTTTATCTTTCTAGGCTGTGCATAACATGAAGATCATTGTCTATTGTACTAAACATTTGATTAATAATTGGGTTGTGTAGGTTTACCAAAGTTATGCAGTATAGAGAGAGAAGGCAAATGAGACATTGCCTGCAAAACGAATTCTTCTAAAATACTTTGACTAAATGAGACTGCTACTGCCATTTATTAGCTCTGCAGCAGCCTCAATCATGAAAACAAATGAAACGTGTTAATCTGCATGCCATTATTTTGACAACAGTCATTTGTAGAGAAATCCTCAAAGGGCACAATTTGGGATACAAAAAGGCATTTGGAATTGTAAATGAGTATGTAATAGTTTGATGAATCTTAGAATGAAATGCTCTATAAATCCCATGCTTTGTAGGCAATCTGAGCAAATGGCGTCCATACATTTTAATCATAAATTAATGTTTTACTTAGGAAAAGCTGAATTTATAGCATTTATCTAAGAAATGTCCAAACAATACCAAAGCTGATGGTATGCTAGATGAAAAACAAATGTCATTATTCTAATCCTTTTATGTGCTTTTCTCAAGATACCATTATTCTTTTTAATGTTAGAGGTATAGTAGGATGATAGCTTCAGTGTGCCTTTACCAAATAGGGTGACCAATGAGGCCTTCTAACCTCAGGTGAAAGTTATTTACCCACTGCACCCTCACCACCACCCCATCTTATTTGGAATGGCACATCTATTTTTATCTCACATTCACTGAGAAATCTAGACAGG
Organism: Nothobranchius furzeri; assembly: GCF_043380555.1. Classification (NCBI taxonomy): domain Eukaryota; kingdom Metazoa; phylum Chordata; class Actinopteri; order Cyprinodontiformes; family Nothobranchiidae; genus Nothobranchius; species Nothobranchius furzeri. Next base: position 70,142,126 of record NC_091742.1, read on the forward strand.
GCAATTGCATCTCTACTGCTGGGCCTCCAAATATTATTAGAAATTACACTTTCCATTTACCACCACACAGCCAAAGTCTTGGCTTTCTCTTTTGTGATGACCAGCAGGGACGATTGAAAGTACAGTGGAGTCAGGAAAACAGAGAGTGGATGTTGGGTTTGGTCTCACAGACCAAATGATGGATGAAATTCTGAGAGTTTAAGGTTTAAAAGTGGGAAACTGTGACTGTAAAAGAAATCAATTTCCCTTTTTTCCACAATAACACTATCTTATTCTATTTGGGGTAAGAATGGTCAGTAAATGTCCATGGTAGATTATGGCATCAAAGTACTGTAGAGATTAAACTACACACTGGAATCAACTCTGTTGCTATTCAGTTGGAGATTCCAAAAAATGACCAATCAGATTAACCTATGAGGCTTAGATTATGTATAAATATCCCGGATACTTATATATCGATCTAAGTTCATACACCAACCTGTTTGATCTAATTTTAATCCACAGATTAATGTAGTTAAATTTAATAGCAAAAGTTATTTTGAATCAGAAGCTAGGATATTTGCTTTCAAAATAACCAGAAATATTATACCTTTTCTGTGTTTCGTTTCAATAATGAGGCAAGTTTAAAAATGAAGAAATTTTATTACTAACAATTTTAAACTTAAAGATTTCAAACGACAATTCATGGATGATAATTTAATGACAATTTTTAACAGCTTTGATATTAAACTTGTTTGAAAAGCAAACCTGTGGCTGGATGGAAGCTAAATTGGAAATACAAGTTTGGATGCGTGAATGGAATTATTAGAAGCTTTCTTTCACAGAAAGAAGAAGCGTTCTGGATGGAAATGATGTTTTGCGGCTAACTGAGTTATTTAGAGAGAACAGCATCAAACGTCATCTGTCGATTAGTAACTACCTCACCCATTTTCCAGAGACCCCCTTTCGGATCCGAGATGTCAGGTGGAGATGATTTCCTCCGGGCACGAGGATGGTAGAAGGACCTCTATGCGGCCAAATCAGTCCTGGGTTGTCTCCGTGGGTCACACGACTGATGAACTATTGGCGTCTCAAAGTCCGTAACTCTGAAGGAGTTTTTTGTCTTAACTTAACTCAGAAATCAACAACTCTTGGTAGAGTTTTCGTTAGCTGGTTACAGTTTCGTTTATTCTTTAGCTATTCTTGTCGGCGTGACTGGAACAACAGGTGGAGGTTTAGGGATGGCCATTCCCTTCCTCCGTGATGTTGGTTGAAGAACTGACTTGAAGCTGGTGATGGTTACAGTTTTACCAAGCTCTCAGGACACTCCCACTCGCTCAGGAAGAAAGCTTTGATCATGCGTCAAAAACATGTGATGCAGTTATCGTTTGTCTGGACTCTGTGTTAGATGGATAAGGGGAACTGACCTTCTTTGCTGAACACATCTTTTACTGTCATCAACCATAATCATAATTAATCATTATTATACCCAAAGCATGAATTCATTTCATGCAATTAAAATACCTTTATATTGAACCAAGTGATCATTTATGATGATTATATTAAACAGTAATAAAATCAATTAGTTTTATTGTTATCTAATTATTATCATCCTGAACTTGAAGTGTCCTTCTCCTGGGATGGAACAGCAGCAGATATGGATATGATCTTCCAGACATCGTGGCTCCTTGTTTAATCTGTGGATTTAAAAGTACTGTTTGACCCAGCTTGACCCAGCTGGGTAGATGTGCCCTTTGCCACAAATTAGAGAACCTTCATCACGTTACAGTACAAAAAGTTATTATAGGCAAAAGGCCTTCTTTTTTATACCATCATGGAACACAAATGCTTTCTGCTGTATTTAAAGCTCCTAGCCACATACAACATTCAAAATTTGGTTCTAAAGTATATATGTAGACTTAAACCATGTAGATTTTAGTTAATGGTGCTTTGCTTGAAACCGGCAGCAACAATAGACAATTTAAAAGAGGACTAGCATCATAGAATAATTTAAAAAAAGGCTACATAATTCTTCCAATGCTAAATTACTCAATTCATTACTAAAGCACAGAAGAATGTCTCTCAATTAGTAATGTAATGCAATACATTATATTTGTCTAAATACCCCAGTCAATAGAACAAATTGGTCCAAAACCAGTGATTTTTAATTATTTTATGCATGCAGAACTTTGGTTTGCCTCCTAGCTGATGAAAAGTGCTTTATAAATAAAGTTGAAGTTGACTGGACCATCCGCTTGTCCATCTCACAAACCATCGCACTTCCACACTTCCCTGGGTCCTCCACCCATTACGCACTCACATATTTAGCAACAGAACACCACTGGTGTGAGTTTCTCTGCGCAATAATATGAGAGAAGGACAAACAACTGACTGCTACCATTTCTACTTTAGGACAAACTACCAGAGACCCAAAAAGAAAAGCATCATTTGAAGTCATGTACAACAAAAGACATTTGAACCTAAAATACAGCAACTGGTGTTTGGTGCTCTCTCATTTACTGTGGTAATGCGGGTTCCGGTATCAGGCGGACGTAGCCTATAGGGATGATAGCCAACAGGAGGGGCGAGAGCTCTGTGACCTTGTTTTATTTTAAATCTAGCTTCTTGAGCAGATTTGTCGATACAGCTGTGAAACATGGAATTTTTCTAAATCTTAGATCTGATTTTAGTTGGACACTTTCTCATGCAGGCTGAACATGAAAACAGTCTTCGGCAGATACGATGGATGCATTTAACGCGGCAGACTCATTAGGCTGGGAATATACTTGCTTTTTATGTTTAAAATAGCTGCCTTGCATAACGTGTTGATTTAAAGCATCACTTGTGCGCGTCCTCTAAAATTAACATAAAGCTTTTGCAAGCTGCAACGTAAAAATAACTAGTAGGTGGAGTTGACAAAATGACAAAATTTACCCATCTCTATTTTTTTGTTGTGTTCTAAAAATTAGACATAAGTATTGTAGGTAGTATGATAAACCTCTTAACCCACCAGCAATCTCTTTTATTGATGCCATGTTTGTTTTGGTTTGTAACCACAAACTTGGCACTCTCTGGTCTGAGATCTCTGCTGTGCCTCCTAGTGGAACACTCCAGTACTACGTGCATTGCTGGAGCAAGTATGTGATCAAAGACACAGCCTGTGACAACGCCAGGTTAAAAAGCAGGTGTGTTCCTGGCCTTAGGCATGGCAGATGCGTTAGATACAGGAGAAGCCACAGCACTGGAGCAAAAAGACACAGCTACAAATGACTGATCTAACCTGATCTACATATATTCAAAGGACACAGAGGGCTTTCTAATCCTTTAACATCAGTAAACAAAACTTGGTGTTTGACAGTTGAAACAGTTTTTTCACATTGCCTTTTTGATGTGTGTGGGCTACTGTAGCTGCAATACCGAGTCTGAACTGCATGGCACTAATGAGTCAAATATTTTAACACACCGGGGCTTTAAAGTTCCATCTTTGGTTTTTTTTTTTTTTTTGTCTGCATTAACCATTACATTTCTGACAGTTTTGTGCCTTTTCTTTCGTATTTATATTGAGAAAACCGCGAATGATAATTTCTGGGTGGGCTGTACAAGTCTGTCTGTACGACAGAGAAAATACAGCAAGTTTACCCTGCTCAGATTACAGCACGTCGTGTGTTTATTTTGCTGTCAGAAGTAACTAAAGGGGAACTGACAGTCCCCGCTGTGGTGTTTGTCTAAACTCGTGTTTTTCCAGAGGAGTCAAAGGATATGCAGCTGTCTCTTTGTGAGTGTAGAGAGAAACTGTTGCAGAAAGATATTAGAGGCAAGCCTAATGCATCTGGCAGTGGAAAAAGTCCAACTAGATAGGAATTTATTTGTGCTTTTGGGAAAATTACTTAAAATTTTTACACGTCATGAATTACTAGGCCTGTGCAAATTTGCGTCATTGTCCTCCTACTTTTGTTGTGTTAACATACGACTTACCATGGAACCCTTCCACATTTGTATTCCTTTACTCAGACTGCTAGCTCAAATCAATAGGGTGTGATACAAACCTATTTGTGTTACAGGGAAACCTTTACAAGTCTACACTGGCTATAACGATATCCCACACACTGACTGACCTGCAAAAATGCCAAAGCAAGTCAAAGCATACAGATGAAGACAAAGGTTAAAAAAAGTAGAAAATAAGATTAAGAAACAGTTCAGTGTGGGCAAATTTACAGCATAAAAATAAGTAGTAAAGGCTATTAAGATTTAAATTCCATAAATGTGCAGCTGTGTAAGATTTTTGTTATAAGACCCATGAAGAAAGTTGTACCATATGCACAAGTATTTTGTATAAAAACACTGTAAATACCACCAGGGATGTAAACACCTATTTAATTTGTTGCAGTGATGATTATGTAGTCTAACAGCTGCTGGGAGGAAGCATCTACAATAATGCTCCTTTGTGTGTCTGGGATGCAGCAGTCTGTCACTGAAGAAGCTCTCTAGTTCTGCAGCAACCATCTTCAACAGTGATGTCATGTTAGCCAAAGGTCTTCTGTACTGGGTTGTGGGGACATTCTAGGACAAAGCTGGCATTCCTGTTCAACAGATCTAACTCTCAGCTCTAGAGGAGCTGCTGCTCCAACAAACTACACCATAGAAGATGGATAATGCCCTCACAAAGTCAAAAAGGTCTTCAGGAGTGTCCCTGGCACTCCAAAAGACCCCAGTCTCCACAGCAGTTAAAGTCTGCCCTGACCCTTCTGTAACCCAGAAGCTAGAACCTTAATGAGGTATTAACTAATTGGCTTACTAATATGATCCATCCTCAATTTAGATAAAATATAAAATATAAATTAAGGAAATTAACAATACTAATTAATAGATATCTAATTAACTAATAGATAATTTCATAATGAATTATTGGAAGGGTGAATAACTAAAATAACGAGTTTAATATTAAACATCGGTTAAAACAAGAATCTTGAACATCACTAACAGAAACAGAAGAGGAAAGCTGTATACTATTGGTCCAGGTGGGAATCTGAAATTTCATTGGCTGAGAGAAATAAGTCCCGCCTCCGCGAAATAAAACCGTGCGACGCAGCTGAGCGAGAGGAGAGACAAACGGCTGTGCAGCACGCAGATACAGAAAGCAAAGACTGAGCGGTTAGAGAGAGAGAGAGAGAGAGAAAAAAACAACGGTCGAGGCCGTGAAGAACCCTGATTTGGGTGCCGCATAGATAGAGGGAGAGGCGGACTTGACTCCTTCTAATAAGAGCTAGGAACTTGGAACCAACGCGGTGAGTAAAGAAAAAAGAAGAGAAAAAGCTAACGATGCAACTTAAAAAAAAAAAAGGAAACTTAAATAGCTTATCAAATTAATTCCATTCTTATAGATTTGTGTGGAGACGACAGAGTGAACCAATCCTCTGTAGGAGGGAACCGTTGGAGCGCGTTGGTGAGTGAATGAGATTAAATTCAGTAAATTATTAAATTCAAAAAGCTAATTACAGCAACCGAGGTGACAGCAGTGGGCTGCTAGACGTTAGATCCCAGGAGTTAACATCTCAAACTACCAGTTAACGGTGGTAGGGCATATAGGAGTTAACGGCTCAAACCGCCAGTTAACGGCGGTAGGGCATATGGGATTCCCAGGAGTTAACGGCTCAAACCGCCAGTTAATGGTGGTACGGCCTAGATGTACAAGGTCCTCAGGGGCGTTATAGCTAACGCCATAGAATTAGCAATGCGTCCCTTAACCAAACATTTAATAATAAAAAAAATAGATAAATAAAAATAAATAAAAGCTAACTGATTAGGGAGGAATTATTTTACAAAGGTGGACCAAAGGACCAGAATTTATATTTTGTTGAATTTTGTTATAGAACATTTTATTTATTTATTTATTTATTTATTTATTTATTTATTTATTTATTGTGTTACAGATATACAAGGTGTCACAATGCTGTATAGAAACACAACTAAATGTATCCTTGTTGTCATGAATGTATTTCTTGTTGAGTAGTGTAGAGTAATAGAATCTAACTGAGCCTATTGAGCTGAACAATTGTTGTCATATGTAATTATATTTCCAGAGCTACTGAGAATTATTTTAATAGACAATCAAATTGATGTTATGTTAGTTGAACTGTGAACCCAAACATGATTGGCTATGCCAATAGAGTGAAGCATTTGTTTAAGTCTGTAAGACTTTATGCTGTGATGTGACGAGAAGGGTCGATGCCAACTCGCTAACAGTCCTGTTGTTTACAGGCTGGGTTTTTTTTTTCCTTGGGTTTGATCCCGACTCCTATGATCACTCACTTGGAACGAGAACTGGATTTCTTCCTGACGAGGGAGATGGCGAGCCTTAACCACTGAACGAACCAGGACATCTCAAGTAACTGAAGAGCAGACTGCTCTCTTCTGTGAACAATCTCAACGGTGCGGTAGGAAAAAATCGCACCACCGGACTCTGACTTTCACCCCAAGCGTGGGGATTTGACTTGACGCCGGCTGACTTGTGACTCATATGATCAAATCTCATACCGAGCATTTTACTATTGTCGATTGTTTTCATCTGTTTTTGTGTGTTATCTTTATGTGTTATATTTCCCATTATTATTAAAATTTAGTATATAAACCGTTTCATGCTATACCCGTGACTCCAGTCATTCTTAAACAACCTCCAATTCTCCCCGAACCTAATTATTGGCCCATTTGTTTATTTTTTCTTTTAATTATCTTATTGTATCCTGTAATCCGGTTACATAAAACTTGGCGAGCCAGCCAGGAGAATTGTAGAGTTGTTACCTTAGCTAACCATTGACTGACATCATAAGAGTGCCTGGAGGTCACAGTGGTTTGCCATTTTGGCATTATTGGTACTTTTGAGTGTTTTAAAATGGAAGTTGTAAAAACAGAAAAGGTCAAGGTTTCAAATGCTGTTTTAATCAGTGGGTTAACTGATACAGACCTTGATAACGAAGTCTTTGGGTTTATGGAAGGATTCGGACCAGTTAACAGGCGCATTAAGTTACCAAACTGTGATCAGATTATTGTGGAGTTTCAACATGAAGCCACTGTTAAGGAATTAAAGAAACAATGTTTACCCTATGACAAACCTTGTACTAGGAACCCAGATGTTTTCTTCCATATTCAAGACCTAGCCAGCGCGTACAGTCTAGAAACTAGCACATCTGCCACTGATGCCTATCTGTCAGAGCTCAGGGACATAGCTGCGCGTAGCAATCAATCATTTAAAGACCTTCTAATGGAGGAACTGGCAAAAATTGGGGAATCTTTAGGAAGGGATACCCATGCATCTGAACCAGTCACTGAACCAGAGCCAATGCTCCATAGTGACCAAGTTACATATTCCCTGCCTTTAACACCAGAAGTTAACTACAGGTGCTGGCCAGTAAATTAGAATATCATCAAAAGGTTGAAAATATTTCAGTAATTCCATTCAAAACGTGAAACTTGTACATTATATTCATGCAATGCACACAGACCAATGTATTTCCGATGTTTATTACGTTTAATTTTGATATTTATAGGTGACAACCAATGAAAACATCAAATCTGGTATCTCAGAAAATTAGAATATTCTAAAGGCCAATGAAAAAATGTTTGTTTCTCTAATGTTGGCCAACTGAAAAGAATGAACATGAAAAGAATGTGCATGTATAGCACTCAATACTTAGTCGGGGCTCCTTTTGCCTCAATAACTGCAGTAATGCGGCGTGGCATGGACTCGATCAGTCTGTGGCACTGCTCAGGTGTTATGAGAGCCCAGGTTGCTCTGATAGTCGTCTTCAGCTCCTCTGCATTATTGGGTCTAGCGTATTGCATCCTCCGCTTCACAATACCCCATAGATTTTCTATGGGGCTAAGGTCAGGCGAGTTTGCTGGCCAATCAAGGACAGGGATACCATGGTCCTTGAACCAGGTGCTGGTGGTTTTGGCACTGTGTGCAGGTGCCAAGTCCTGTTGAAAGGTGAAGTCTGCATCCCCATAAAGTTGGTCAGCAGCAGGAAGCATGAAGTGCTCTAAAACTTCCTGGTAGACGGCTGCATTGACCCTGGACCTCAGGAAACAGAGTGGGCCAACACCGGCAGATGACATGGCACCCCACACCATCACTGACGGTGGAAACTTTACACTGGACCTCATGCAACGTGGATTCTGTGCTTCTCCGCTCTTCCTCCAGACTCTGGGTCCTTGATTTCCAAAGGAAATGCAGAACTTGCTTTCATCAGAAAACATAACTTTGGACCACTCAGCATCAGTCCAGTCCTTTTTGTCCTTGGCCCAGGCGAGACGCTTCTTGCGCTGTTTCATGTTCAAGAGTGGCTTGACACACGGAATGCGACACCTGAATCCCATGTCTTTCATGAGTCTCCTCGTGGTGGTTCTTGAAGCGCTGACTCCAGCTGCAGTCCACTCTTTGTGGATCTCCCCCACATTTTTGAATGGGTTTGTCGTCACAATTCTCTGCAGGGTGCGGTTATCCCTAGAGCTTGTACACTTTTTTCTACCACATTTTTTCCGTCCCTTCGCCTGTCTGTTAATGTGCTTGGACACAGAGCTCTGCGAACAGCCAGCTTCTTTAGCAATCACCTTTTGTGTCTTGCCCTCCTTGTGCAAGGTGTCAATGATTGTCTTTTGGACAGCTGTTAAGTCAGAAGTCTTCCCCATGATTGTGGTGCCTTCAAAACAAGACTGAGGGACCTTTTAAAGGCCTTTGCAGGTGTTTAGAGTAAATCAGCTGATTAGAGTGGCAGCAGGTGTCTTCTATATTCAGCCTTTTCAGAATATTCTAATTTTTTGAGATACCAAATTTGGAGTTTTCATTAGTTGTCACTTATGAATATCAAATTTAAATGTAATGAACATTGGAAATACATTGGTCTGTGTGCATTGCATGAATATAATGTACAAGTTTCACGTTTTGAATGGAATTACTGAAATATTTTCAACCTTTTGATGATATTCTAATTTACTGGCCAGCACCTGTATATGAACAACTCAAAGGACAATTGTCCACCTACAGAGACTGGAAAACAAAACCCTTGCATTCCACCAAATCTTTTAAACACACCTGAGGTTCAGCGAGTTATTGTGGAACACATTGTTAAAAGCAGTGAGGTTATCCCTCCGCCTACTTCACAATACAGACTAAAACCGTTCTCAGGGCGAGTTCCACACCCTTCTTTTGAAACTGACTATGATACTTGGCGTAGTAGTGTAGTGTTATGCATAAATGATCCTTCACTCACCAAGTCCCAAATTGTACGAAGAATCGTGGAGAGTCTGTCAGCCCCAGCAGCGAGCATCGTTAAAGCTCTTAGTCCAAAATCCGACCCGGAAACGTACCTTGAACATCTCGATTCAGCTTACGCAGCTGTCGAAGACGGCGACGAGCTCTTTGCTCGCTTCTTAAACACAAACCAGGACAGTGGTGAAAAACCTTCCGATTACTTTCAGAGGTTATACACCTTGTTAAACCTAGTTATTCAGAGGAATGGAATTTCCTCCAGTGACGCCGACCAGCAGCTGCTCAAGCAGTTTTGCAGAGGCTGTTGGGACAGCTCGCTGATTTCAAACCTGCAACTCGAACAAAAGAAAGACAACCCGCCTCATTTTACAGCACTTCTCCTCAAACTGCGCACTGAAGAAGACAAACAGGCTACTAAAGCAGCACGCATGAAACAACACTTAGGGGCACAACGAACTAGAGTGTATTCAAATGTGCAAACAACATGCTCTCAGAGTAAAAACACTTGTGAACTGGAAATAGATGATAACTGTGATGACTTACGCAAACAAATCGCTGAGCTCAGGAGCCAAATTGCACAGCTTAAGGTTAACAACACAGATAAAAAGGCAAAGAAAACTCAAAAAGAGTCAAAACCCCGTGTGGGGACTAAAATTCCAGATGAGCCCAAACAGATTCAGCAGATAACAGCAGTGGTGCCCAGACCAAAGCCTGGATACTGTTTTAAGTGCGGAGAAGATGGGCACATAGCTTCTAGCTGTAGCAACGAGCCAAATCCAGCACTAGTTGCAACTAAAAGACTTGCTCTTAGACAGAAGCAGCGCGAGTGGGAGATGTCAAAGCCAATTGCTCAGTCTCCTCCTTTAAACCGGTAGAAGCTCCTATCGTGGGACAGATAGGTGCTAAAGTAGAACCAAGTCCCTCTAAGGAAAGGACAGAGAGACTTTTTTGCAAGCCAGTTCATGCTCATTCAGTGCCAAAACTTCCCAAAAGATTAGTGGGTGGGCGATGCACAGCTACAGTCTCAGTTAACAGTGTTGAATGTAATTGTTTACTGGATTCAGGGTCCCAGGTAACCACCATTGCCAATTCTTTTTACCAAGAACACTTACCTGACCTCTCAATTAAACCCATCAGTAATCTGTTAGAAGTCGAGGGTGCAAACGGTCAAGCAGTTCCTTATTTAGGATACATAGAGATAAGTGTCACATTTCCAAAAGAGCTCGATCAGTCTGGACTTGAGTTACCTACCCTTGCGTTAGTGGTTCCGGATATAAGCTCAAACTCTGATACACCACTACTCATTGGCACAAACACACTCGATCCTTTGTATGAGCAATTGTCTGCCAATAACTTACCTGATTCCAAGGCACTCTCTTATGGGTACCAACACGTGCTAAAAGCCTTAGCAGTCAGAAAAAAACAAAGCAAAGATGGACGAGTTGGTGTGGTGAAGCTTCGAGGGAGAACCCAAGAAGTTCTCCCTGCAAATAAAAAACTGTTACTAGAAGGGTTTATGCAACCCAGCCAAAACAAGCATGAGCCTTATGCACTCATTGAACAACCCACCAATGGTTCTCTACCAGGGGGTATAATTGTAGACTGTTGCCTCATTTCCTTACCTTCACATGGTCCATACAAAGTACCTGTTGTACTAAGAAACGAAACTAACCATGACATCACATTACCCACTAACTGTGTGATCGCTGAGTTAGTTAAAGCCGATCGTGTTATGCCATATCCAGAACCTGACAAAAGTGATCAGAAAGTACTTGCGGCGTGTGGTTCGCAGCAACAGACTTCACCTTCAAACCCTCCTCTCAGTTTTGACTTCGGTACTTCGCCCTTGTCCGAAGAATGGAAAGGGAGGATCACCAACAAACTTAACACTTACTCCGATGTGTTTTCGCACCACGATCTTGATTTTGGTCATACACAACAGATAAGACATCACATCAACTTAAAAGACGAGACCCCATTCAAACAGAAATCTCGGCCGATCCATCCACATGATTATGAAGCCGTGAGAAAACATTTGGAAGCCCTCTTGGAAACCGGTATAATAAGAGAGTCGGAGTCTCCATTTGCCTCACCAATAGTGGTAGTTCGGAAAAAGAATGGTGAGGTACGTCTATGTATAGACTATAGAAAGCTTAATCTGCAAACCATTCGCGACGCATATGCCCTGCCTAACTTGGAGGAGTCCTTTTCTGCTCTCGCTGGATCACAGTGGTTTTCTGTGATGGACCTCAAGTCAGGTTACTATCAAATAGAGATGTGTGAAAAGGATAAACCTAAAACTGCTTTTGTTTGCCCGTTTGGGTTTTATGAATTTAACCGTATGCCACAAGGAATAACAAATGCTCCAAGCACTTTCCAACGGGTTATGGAAAAGTGTATGAAGGACATTAATCTGAAGGAAGTGTTAGTTTTCCTAGACGACTTGATCGTCTTTTCCAACTCCTTGGAAGAACACGAAACCAGACTTTCTCACGTTCTTGAACGGCTTAGAGAATACGGACTCAAGCTATCACCAGATAAGTGTCGTTTTTTCCAGACATCTGTGCGTTATCTTGGACATATAGTATCTCGAGATGGCATAAAAACCGATCCAGATAAGGTGGAAGCACTCAAAACATGGCCGAAGCCTCAGACTTTGAAGGAACTCCAATCTTTCTTAGGATTTACCGGTTATTACCGACGCTTCGTTAAAGATTACTCAAATATTGTCAAGCCACTAACATCTCTCACGGCTGGTTATCCACCCAAACGGAAAAACTTTAAAACACCACCATGTAGATCAAAGTACTTGAACCCCAAAGAACCCTTTGGGAATCGTTGGAGCCAAGACTGTGAGAAGTCCTTTCAAACTATTATTGAAAAACTTACCACTTCGCCAGTTCTTGGCTACGCTGACGCAAAACTCCCATATCTAGTACACACAGATGCTAGTACGACCGGACTCGGTGCAGCGCTATACCAAGTGCAAAACGGTGTCACACAGGTAATCGCTTATGCAAGTCGCGGTTTAAGCTCTAGTGAAACTAGGTACCCTGCGCACAAGTTGGAGTTTCTAGCCTTAAAGTGGGCCATAACAGATAAGTTTCATGACTATTTGTATGGGAACACATTCACTGTCATTACTGATAATAATCCGTTAACTTACCTCTTAACAACGGCAAAACTCGATGCAACGAGCTATCGTTGGCTAGCTGCGTTGTCCACCTATAATTTTGACATCAGATACCGTGCAGGTACACAGAACGTTGACGCGGATGGCCTGTCTAGGAGGCTGCATGATAAACCTGAAGACAACTCAAAATTCACTGAGGAATGCCAACGACTAGATGAGTTCCGATCTCATCTTTTATCCTCTGTCAAAGAAGTCGAGCTTCAACTTCAAGCCGAAGCAGTGAAGGCAACATGCCAAAAGCACATGGTCTTGGATGAGACTGATTCTCCTTGTGGTTTAGTTCAGTCACTTGCCATGTCTGCAGCGGCCATTCCAGACCTATTCCAGTTGGAAGACAATAGTGACAGTTTCTTTGCTGTGCCCAAGTATAACCATGCTGACCTTGTCTCCTTGCAGAGGAAAGATCCAACCATTGGCCGAGTCATTCAGCTGCTTATGACTGACAATAAACCGCCAACTGATACTATTGCAGAACCCCCGGTGGTTCTTAACCTTTTGAGAGAGTGGAAACGGTTTGAGTTTCAAAATGATTTACTGTACCGGAGACGCCAATTAGGACCAGAGACATCATTGCAGTTAGTCTTGCCTGATTCATTACGTTCAACAGTCATGCAAAGCCTACATGATGATATGGGGCATCTTGGGGTTGAACGTACGACAGATCTCATTCGGTCCCGTTTTTACTGGCCAAGAATGGCTAGTGATATCGAAATCAAAGTTAAAACTTGCGAAAGATGTATCCGTCGGAAGGCCCTCCCTGACAAAGCTGCTCCAGTGGTGAGTATTACCACCACCAGACCTATGGAGTTAGTTTGCATGGATTTTCTCTCCATAGAACCAGACAGTAAGAACACTAAAGATGTCTTAGTGATTACAGACCATTTTACAAAGTATGCAGTGTCCATCCCAACCAAAGATCAGAAAGCCACCACCGTCGCGAAGAACCTGTGGGAACATTTTTTAGTCCACTACGGGTTTCCTGAGCGTCTTCATAGTGATCAGGGACGGGATTTCGAATCACGTACAATCAAGGAACTTTGTTCTTTACTTGGTATCCGTAAAGTCAGAACGAGCCCTTATCACCCTCGTGGCAACCCCGTTGAACGGTACAATCGTACATTACTCAGCATGTTGGGAACTTTACAAGCCACTGAGAAACATCACTGGCGCGATTTTGTAAAACCACTTACTCACTCGTACAATTGTACAAAAAATGACGTGACGGGATACTCTCCCTACGAGCTAATGTTCGGTAGGCAGCCTCGGTTGCCTATAGATATTGCCTTTGGGTTACCGCATTTGAACAAGCCCTCTATAACTCATTCTCAGTATGTTAAAGAACTGAAGAGTCATCTGGAACAGAGTTATGACATTGTCATAAAAAACTCTCAAAAAACAGCGAGGAAGAACAAAGAACGGTTCGACAGAAACATTCGTGAGTCCACACTAGGTGTGGGAGATCGTGTTTTAGTCCGAAATCTTCGCTTAAGAGAAAAGCATAAATTAGCAGACAAATGGGAGCAAACAGTGTATATAGTTCTCAAACAGATGGAAAACTTGCCAGTATACACTGTAAAACCAGAGAACGGAGAAGGACCCAACAGAACACTCCACAGAGATCTTTTACTGCCTTGTGGTTTTCTCTCTTCATTAGAAAATGAAACAGAACGCGTTACGAAACCTAGCAGACCTCATACAAGACAGAGTTCAGCCTTAGAACCTGACCCAGATGAGCCACTTGACGAAGAGGTAGATGAGTTTTATTACTCTGATCTTCCACAAGTGCTAAACCGACCATCCTATCAAATAGAGGTCACCTTGCCAAATAGGGAACTCATAGCAGATTCAGGACCGGTAAATAATATTCAACAACAAAACACACTATCCTTACACACAGGGGATCGCAAGGAACCAACCTTAGCTGGTAATGAAAATGCTGAATTGTCCTTACTTGACAAAGGCATCAACACCGAAACATTCTTACCTGACAGAATGAGTGAAACTGCAACATTCTTACCTGAAAGAGTGAAAGAAGCAGCAACATACTTACCTGAAAAAACGAAAAAAAACGAAGTATACTTACCTGACGTAGAAACGGGGGATGAAACTAACACAAACCTACCTCAATTGGATGGTGTCCTAAAGTCGCAGCAACGTGATGTAAGTTTTGAACCCATCATACACGATCAGACACATACATCTGAAAAGACCAAAGTCTTAGAGAATAGCTCATCAGCTCTGTCGGAAACAGAGAGCTCACTTCGTCCTGTCTCAGTTGAGAATCAAACCGAAACGGATGAGCATGATACTGTGCAACCAGAGATGTATGTCAGGAGATCTGAACGAAGTAGTCAGCCTCCTCAAAGACTAACTTACTCTCAATTGGGCAATCCACTAGTGACCGTAGTTAGGTCCCTTTTCCAAGGACTTAATAAAGCTTTTATTGACTCTCTTACTCAAGAAGTTGTGTACCCCGTAGAAACAATGCACAGGGACGTGCATGATATTTAATGGGGGAGGATGTAACCCAGAAGCTAGAACCTTAATGAGGTATTAACTAATTGGCTTACTAATATGATCCATCCTCAATTTAGATAAAATATAAAATATAAATTAAGGAAATTAACAATACTAATTAATAGATATCTAATTAACTAATAGATAATTTCATAATGAATTATTGGAAGGGTGAATAACTAAAATAACGAGTTTAATATTAAACATCGGTTAAAACAAGAATCTTGAACATCACTAACAGAAACAGAAGAGGAAAGCTGTATACTATTGGTCCAGGTGGGAATCTGAAATTTCATTGGCTGAGAGAAATAAGTCCCGCCTCCGCGAAATAAAACCGTGCGACGCAGCTGAGCGAGAGGAGAGACAAACGGCTGTGCAGCACGCAGATACAGAAAGCAAAGACTGAGCGGTTAGAGAGAGAGAGAGAGAGAAAAAAAAACAACGGTCGAGGCCGTGAAGAACCCTGATTTGGGTGCCGCATAGATAGAGGGAGAGGCGGACTTGACTCCTTCTAATAGGAGCTAGGAACTTGGAACCAACGCGGTGAGTAAAGAAAAAAGAAGAGAAAAAGCTAACGATGCAACTTAAAAAAAAAAAGGAAACTTAAATAGCTTATCAAATTAATTCCATTCTTATAGATTTGTGTGGAGACGACAGAGTGAACCAATCCTCTGTAGGAGGGAACCGTTGGAGCGCGTTGGTGAGTGAATGAGATTAAATTCAGTAAATTATTAAATTCAAAAAGCTAATTACAGCAACCGAGGTGACAGCAGTGGGCTGCTAGACGTTAGATCCCAGGAGTTAACATCTCAAACTACCAGTTAACGGTGGTAGGGCATATAGGAGTTAACGGCTCAAACCGCCAGTTAACGGCGGTAGGGCATATGGGATTCCCAGGAGTTAACGGCTCAAACCGCCAGTTAATGGTGGTACGGCCTAGATGTACAAGGTCCTCAGGGGCGTTATAGCTAACGCCATAGAATTAGCAATGCGTCCCTTAACCAAACATTTAATAATAAAAAAAATAGATAAATAAAAATAAATAAAAGCTAACTGATTAGGGAGGAATTATTTTACAAAGGTGGACCAAAGGACCAGAATTTATATTTTGTTGAATTTTGTTATAGAACATTTTATTTATTTATTTATTTATTTATTTATTTATTGTGTTACAGATATACAAGGTGTCACAATGCTGTATAGAAACACAACTAAATGTATCCTTGTTGTCATGAATGTATTTCTTGTTGAGTAGTGTAGAGTAATAGAATCTAACTGAGCCTATTGAGCTGAACAATTGTTGTCATATGTAATTATATTTCCAGAGCTACTGAGAATTATTTTAATAGACAATCAAATTGATGTTATGTTAGTTGAACTGTGAACCCAAACATGATTGGCTATGCCAATAGAGTGAAGCATTTGTTTAAGTCTGTAAGACTTTATGCTGTGATGTGACGAGAAGGGTCGATGCCAACTCGCTAACAGTCCTGTTGTTTACAGGCTGGGTTTTTTTTTTTCCTTGGGTTTGATCCCGACTCCTATGATCACTCACTTGGAACGAGAACTGGATTTCTTCCTGACGAGGGAGATGGCGAGTCTTAACCACTGAACGAACCAGGACATCTCAAGTAACTGAAGAGCAGACTGCTCTCTTCTGTGAACAATCTCAACGGTGCGGTAGGAAAAAATCGCACCACCGGACTCTGACTTTCACCCCAAGCGTGGGGATTTGACTTGACGCCGGCTGACTTGTGACTCATATGATCAAATCTCATACCGAGCATTTTACTATTGTCGATTGTTTTCATCTGTTTTTGTGTGTTATCTTTATGTGTTATATTTCCCATTATTATTAAAATTTAGTATATAAACCGTTTCATGCTATACCCGTGACTCCAGTCATTCTTAAACAACCTCCAATTCTCCCCGAACCTAATTATTGGCCCATTTGTTTATTTTTTCTTTTAATTATCTTATTGTATCCTGTAATCCGGTTACACTTCCTTTAAAGAGCATCTGTTTTGTGAGTCCACACATTCATGTGTCCATCACATGCACTTGTAACGTCACAAAATGGCCTGATTTTGAGATCCCACAGGTCAAATTCACAGCCAGGTCAAATTACCCTGGCTTTCAAACATCCTACGTATATTTTCCCCTAACTGGAGACTCGAAGTCTGCATGTAGTCCCTTTAATCAGAGCCTGCTTCCTCACACCAGCTGGCCTGCAGAGATAATAAATGATAAACAATAAGAATTTGCTCCTCCAAGGTCCATCACAGAGGATCTCTCTTAAATAAACTCTGTTATTTCCATATCAGTTCAGTTCACTTTATTTCAAACATATACATTCACCAACATTTCATAAAATCATTCCACGCAATTGTTTGAAAAGGAGTAGGGAGAAGTGTATACTTATTTAGCCCTACCCCCTCAGGTTTACATCCTCATCATCAAAATTTAAACAACAAAACAGTTACAATGCCTTAAAAAAAACACACAAAAAATAACAATAATTATAAATAAATAAAATTCTCATGTTCAACTAGAACTATATTTAGATTTTCTAATTTGTAGAAGAGATTAAACATCAGTTTACATGCCGTCCTGGGTTAATTGCATTTTCTTCATTCTTATACTTATTTAACATTTCTTTTTTGAGTTTTATTTTAAACTGGTTTATATCACTACTGTCCTTTATTTCTTCTGTTAACTCATTCCAGAATTTAACGCCCGCTATTGAAATAGACATCCTTTTCAATGTTGTTCTTACTCCTTGTACTTTTAAATTCCACTTCCCTCTAAAATTATACCTCCCTTCTCTTTCTAAGAACCATTTACTTATTTGGAAGAAGAAAGAAGATTTTATAATTAAAAACAATCATTGAATGAACTTTTGTTATTGCTAATTATAGATAATGAAATATTTCATCGATTTGTGTTTAATGATATATGATTAGTATGTTTACTTGACGAGGTCATAAAATTTGCACTCAGAGTAAAGTTAAGTTAATGCATGACACATAAGTAACCTTTTGCCTAGATTCAGAGTCTCTCCATCACAGGGTGTGTTCTGAGACGCTTGGTAACATCCTCAACGTGCCAACTTCTGGTTCGCTATTCAAGATAACATCAATCCGTTAAAACTAGTTTTACTCTGGTTTTTCCCTGAGTTCAACTTCAGACAAAACAGTTCAAACAGCTCAACAGTTCGAAAGCTCGAGAGCAAGCTTTAGACCGGCCATCCTTAGCAGACCTCTTTAACCACACCTTGTCAAAACCTTAAACCTTTTTCGCACCTGCAAAGCTGAAAACAACAAGATAGTTTTTCTGCAGAACAAAGCTGACTCAAAACTCCTTCAGAGTTATTTTTAAGACGCTTGGTTTCATTCATCTATCCTTGGGACCCGGAGACATCTGAGGACTGATTTGGTTACATCGAGGTTTCTCTACTATCCAGGCGCAGTGGGGTCGTCGGCTCCTGGACATCTCAGATCCAAAGGGGGTCTCCAAACGGGTGAGGTAGAGCACAGTGAGATAGCGTCTGCATGTGGTTTTGATAATAACAACTTATAGCTTAACGCAGAACTTATATCCAGAACTCAGCTCTGAGAACGGAGATTCTGAATACATTATATTCACACATAGGTTCCAGACTATCCTTTAGTTCACATCCACTCACAGTAAATAATAGTTTAAACGATTTGTCAAGTCTTAAGTGTTTGTAAATAAATTCTTACTTTGTTTATAAACCTGACTGTTTCTTGAATCAAGCAGGTGATATTCTGTTTATATAGAGTATCACAGCTATTGGTCACAAGTAGTGGTAATAATATAAATAGCTTTTCAAGCAATTTACTTAACCCAATTTACCCTCTATTATCATTACACACCCATCCTGTGATGATGATGGCAGAATAATCAGAGACTGTGTCAGAGACACATCCCTATTTCCACGCATACTGTCTGAAACTCAGTCACAGTCTCAATCTTCTAAAGTGGAAGGGGTAGGTGATGGCTGAAGTTTTTTAGGGGGGAAAACAGGAAAAGACAAGGGGAGCAGGTGTAGTATGTATATGTAGTTAACCGGTTAATTGCATTTAATGTTGTAACCGGGTAAAATAGTTCTGCCTGGTTAACTGCTTCAAGTCCTTCTGCTGTGCTGGGTGCAATATATTTATAGAAAAACAAAGGTGAATTTTGTTTTCGTGAGATTTCTCTGGCTTTGGCTGTTCTGATTTGGCTGTGTGAAAATAGCAACAGTTGTGTATAAAAAAAACATACAAATCTGCACATTCATTGAGCAATGGCAGTTCGGCAGACATGTATTCAGTACAAGCACCAACACACACATTGCTAGTAGCAGTTTTTTTTTTTTACAATATGCCAGACCTGGCTGCAGTGAATGCCTACATTCTGTACAGAGGGGAAAAACAAGACTGTTTTTGAGTCTTCTAGCCAAGGAACTCTGTCTCCATTGCCTTTTACTGCATGAATCTGCAACAGAGAGGATAGCTGCTAATGTGCCAGGACCTGTGGAGACAACTCGGATGTCATGTACAAGACAGCTGTGATTGAAAGCTGCATTAAAAATCACAGCAAGTTTACCTGCATAAAATGTCCCAAATTCACCTGAACAAACTGTAAACTCTGCATTGAAGAGTCCACCCACTCTGTCTGAGGGCCTCCTTCACTCCACCTGTCTGATTCTCTCCTCCACCTGCTGCATGGCACCCTGCTTTGTCCTCTCTGACCGGCTAGTTTTCGAGCGAGCTCGGTCCAACTTTCTAAACTAAAAGAAATCTATCAGCTTTGTGTTTTGGAGTTGTGTGCTGGCTGCCTGTTCAGCAGCAGTAGAATCTTCCTGGAGCTGCATGACGATTGCACAGCGTAAAGCAAACTCGTGGTTCCCGCGGGTATACGACCTACTCGAAGCCTGGCTTGGCCTTCTCCGAGTCCTGAACTGCTCATGGTGCAGTCCTGTTCAGGAGGAGGAGGCGTGCCGGGTGCTGTAGCACTCTGTTGGGACCTCTGCTTTACATTGTTTTAACATATACATTTGTAACATGTTGCATGGTTAAAAAAATTGTTCCAAAATGGAAGTTGAACCGACGTCTGTTCTGCCTGTGAATTCAATGTCTTTCTGCGCAACTCATTTGGACACTGACGTTAGTGGACGTCTTATTACTGTACAGAAATACAGTACATACAATAATCTCAGCCAGTTTGTTGTATGGCCCCTTAATTCCTACTAGAGACCACTACATATTCATTGATTATACTGATTTTGTCAGTTTGTCAAAGCTTATTTTATGTGGGCTTCTTTTTTCTGTCTCTTCTTTTATGTGGCTGGTGTGATTGGACAATGTGCGGACCACTGACAGTTTGTGCCGGCGGATGTTTGGACGGCTATATTAGGAATTAGTCTGTGTGGGTGGGGTTTTCTGTGTATTAAAGTTTCTAGATGTTGGCAGAGGACCCACACTAATTTGCATATTGATGACATCATCACACCCTGCCTATAAGTTGTGGCGTTTTTCAATTTGTCCTCAATATTCAATATGTGAAAAAAAAATCGACAAAAACTCCAGGAGAAGTTATAATGACTGACAGAAATGCTGCTGAGTTGATCACAAAGTCATTACGGGGGTCTGACAAGTCATTAAAACTAAGCTAAGTCACTAGGCTGACAACAGATATGCGTATTTCATTCTGAGGTGGGTTTGGACCATCGACATATAAATATTGGACAATGGGTTTCCATTGGTTCCAATAACATATTTTTGAGGCCAAATGGGAGGTGGCCACCACCGCCATTTTGACCGTGTCACAGGTTCTATCAAGCCCAGACAATTCCACAAAAGGGAAGAGAGGTGGAGCTGAGGGTGTGGCTGTAAGGCTGGGATCAACTGACGACACCCGGTCGAACTAGCTACAAGCTAACCTGAAGCTAACCCAAAGCTAACGCGGAGGTGGGAGCTAAGCTAACGGAGGTAGCAACCTAGCTACAACCGGAGTTAACTGTGCACAACACCAGAGCTTCTGAGTCAGAGATACGCTGGGCTGACCGCTGGGTAAAACCGAGTGGAACACAGACGTCTCCCGAAAGCTGCTGAAAGCCGGCAGCCCGTGCAGCAGACAGAAGCCACGATCAGACAGAGATGTGCAGAGCTGTGGGGAGGGGAGAAACGGGTGGAAAACATCGGTCTCCCGAGAGCTCCACAAGCCGATAGTCGGAACCCAGCTCCACCAACATGTTATATTTCGACCCATTTTCTAAAGTGCAGCATTATGTTAAATGCACTGGGTTTTACCCTATTGCATTTAAATTTCATGGTTAAACAGTACCTGTTAAAATCTAAGCTCAGCTCGGCAGTGACCTAAAATACATAAATATAATTTTACTTACCAAAAAAAGGAAGTGGAGACTCCTTGGATGCTCTATTAGTGCAATTAATGCCACAGCAAGTCATTTTGTCCAACAATTGCACTAAAAACATCCAAAAAAGAATACACAAACACAGAGACTCAAAATCCCGGAACAGTTGCCAAGCCAGACCGAGAATCTACTGAGGTCTTTCCACGGAGCTAGCTCTGTGGTCACGTGGGTCTGATGCTCATTAATTATACAGAATTTTAGGCTTTTAATACACTTAAACAGAATAGTGAGAAAAAAATTCACCCCCCTCAGAGTTGTCATGAGTGTAAACTAGATCATTTAAACAAAAAACATGTTTTGGTACCAGGCTGTAAACATGTTTATTTCTGCTGGGAAATTGGTATTTTTAACATGGGAGTCAATGAGGATTTGCTCGCTTCTGACACCAGCCCCCAGCGGATGAGTGTGGAACTGCAATTTTTGGTACTTCCGGGTTGGCCTCAATTTTTGAGCCGCATTGTGGGGGCTTGGTTTGGACGCACATATTGCCTGAGTGAAAAAAACGTACTATGGCAGTGGACTGTAATGGTCAGTAAATCAGTGGATGTAAGATTTAAAGTAGCCCCAGTTTGGCTCTATTATTTTTGCTGCTCATTTGCAAAAACCTGTATATTAAAATTAATTAATTAATTAATTAATTAAACATCTGCCAATTAATTAGGAGTAAACCCCCATCTGAGATGGGAGATTTATTATCAGAGAGCCAAATTTCCAAACAGTCTGTAAAACTGGCCTTCTGATTTCATTTCCAAAATAAATGTCCATTATTTTAAAAAATCTTTTGGACATATAGTTGCTTGTTTCCTTTTTGGTGATGCTGATGGGGGTAGAGGTGTATTAAGGAGATTATGGACCATAATATAATCTGAATCACCAGTGTTGCTGCCCCAACTGCTCAGGAGGATTCAGCTGAACAGGTTTCCCCCCCCCCCCAGTGCAATGCGTTATGTGTTTTGCTTGACAATGCAGAGCTTCACACCTGACTGGTTTCTATCATCATTCCAGCTGCCTAATGAGAGTTTGTTTGTAGGCTGATAAAATTAAATTGCAAGCCTGGCTGATTTTAGCAACAGGTGTTTTTCTCTGTTTCATAATAACATGAGAGACGAGGATTTTCCCCACTTACTCAGGATGTTAATGCATTCCGGTTTACCGATTTTTCCGGTTTACCAATTTCCTTTTTCACATATGCATATATGCGCAATAAATTGTAAGATTTTAAATAGGACTTGAGGAATATCGTTTCAGGTTTTAAGGTGTTTTATTATTTTTTTTTCTTCAGAGTTTGGGAGCTTTTTTAGACATTTGTTCAGTTTGTCACTGACACTATATTGTGCAATAGATGCATAAAAATATTAAACTATGACAAAAAGGGGCTAACCTAAATATCTTTTAAAAATAGAAAAATTTCTATACATTTCTAAAGGACTTTCAAAACCTTTCCTTGTGCTTTTTCAAGCTCTTGTAGTCCAGTACTTGGATTTTTTCAATCGAACCTTTAAAGCTACTTAAAGAAACCCACATTGAGCTTAAAATCCCTAAAGGTGCAGTGTGTAAAAATAAAGTAGGAATTCTACTATGAAATAATCCCCAAAGAGTCTAAAGCCTCAATCATGTTGGATGGAGGGTTACACTGAAACA
The DNA here is from genome assembly GCF_043380555.1 of Nothobranchius furzeri. Taxonomy (NCBI): domain Eukaryota; kingdom Metazoa; phylum Chordata; class Actinopteri; order Cyprinodontiformes; family Nothobranchiidae; genus Nothobranchius; species Nothobranchius furzeri. The sequence continues at coordinate 70,165,163 of NC_091742.1, forward strand.
GATATTATTCTAAGCCAGCTGGGGATGTAGTTACTGTTAACCATCAGTGCGTGTGAGTTTGTTGTGTCTCCTGCAACCTAATGCTGCAGCGTCGGCATTTGTAACTCGACTATGGCCGTCCGGCGAAAAGCTCCAGAGTTGCAGCCCTGACTAAATACTGATTCAGTAGTTTCAGATATCTTCATTTATATAGTGAAAAGACAGATGTGATACATGTATACTACATAGGCCTGGACTTTTGTATCCACCCCATTCTGATTGTCTCAAAAGGTCTCTTCTTTTCCCAGACACCACTGTCAAACCCTTAAGCTTGGCTACTCCTGTTCAGAGGTAGAGGCCATCCTGTACAATTTAAATACTCTGGAAACCTGCTGGTGCATTGGTCTCCTCTTAACTGGAGGACAGCTTGTGTTACGACTACTATAATGCGTGTGTTGCAGAAAGAAAAAGAACGCTCCCAACCTTGTTTAAACAGACTGACAGGTCGTCCTCGTAGTATGATGAAAAGCCGAAGACCAAATGAATGTTGCAATGGTCAGCATTCTTAAATGACACTAATTACACAGTATAACAGTTGTTCAAAGAGCTATTTACAGCAGATGATAAAACCTCTCAAGGCCCAGGGTGTTCCTCAATGTCAAGACAAGACATCGCCTCGCCAGGACAGGCCAGGCGCCTTGCTTACGAGGACACTGTCCTTCCTTGGTCAAAGAAAACGGTTAAAAGGAACAGACTTGCATCACGTATATATTTTATACGTGTAAGTTTCAAAATAAATATATAACAAGCCTTTTCTTTTTTTAAATTGTGTATACATTGCTTACATATGTAAGCATATGGGAGCCACAAAAGCTGCAATTGCAAAGCCAATCATAGATAACTACTTTGGTTTTAAAAATTTGTTTTAGATATCAACCCGATAGCTACAATTATTTGACTTACATTTACCCTCGAAGTTGCTGCTGGCTTCTGATTCACCATCCTTTTGAAAATACCGCTGTGTATTCTGGGAAATTTTTGACCAAGGCTAGGCTACAAGACACCTCCTGTGTATCCTTGCTCAGCTAGCTCAACAGCTAACAAATGGAGCACAGATGCCTCAGTTGAACATGAACATTGGAACACGCCTTGGTGGTTCCTGATGACGTATTTCCTAGGCAACCGGGGCGGGACCATGACATCAAGGCAAGGTTCCTCGACATTGAGAAATGCCCCCAGTGCCAGTTTATATGGATGTTGGCTTCTTTTATTACATTTTATTATTTAAGGAAACTTTTTTAAAATCATTTTTAAACTAAACCTATTTTTTTATTATTTAGTACAATTTTTAAATGAAATGTTCAAAAACATTTTTTGAGGCCCTAATAATCCAAATGCACTTCTTTTTAAAGGTAAAAATGTGTTTTAAACTCAAAGGTCCTGATTTGTAGCCAAAACTTTGATTGATTATCACAGATTGAACTTCTTCACGCGCACCTCCCTGTAACACGTTTCTCTTTGGAAGAACTTGCAAATCTTCCTGCTGGACTTTTCAAAGCTCTTTTAAAAACTTGCAGCTTTTTGTTCAGTTTTCTAGTTTATTCCACACTGCTTCATTATCCAAACGCACCTTGCTGAAGTTTCTCAGAAGGGTTTTTATGGGTTTTTTTTAGCAATGCAAGACATCTTTCTAAGCTTTAAGTGGAAATCACAGTAAATTTACAACTCACTAGCAGTTGTTTCTGTGTAATTTCACCACTTGTTTGTACAGAACACATAAGCTGCAGCTTTGACAGGTTCAAATCTGCATTTATGCAACCTTTTACAAAAGAATTAAGCTTGTTCTCTCATCCACAGCACTTGCTAATGAAACCACATCTTCTAGTACTTAATATGATAATTTCAATTATGATCGATTGTTGAGGTGTGAATATGGCAAGATTTCTGTAAACAAAAAGTAGTTGTGCTCAGTGGCAGAATCCACTTCCAAGCCTTCAGAGAAATAAAATGTTTTAATAGCATGTTTCCCCTTTTAATGATATTCATCTCATTCTTAACACGCCATTGCACAGATATTGAAACCATTCATTGCAGTAAAAGAGAAGAGGAGCCCACAGAGAACTCAAAGTAGTTTTCTTGACAGTTTTGGGGGAATAACAAATTTAACATCTTTTTATTGCTGTGAATATTTTGTTTTGATCGAGCTCAAATTTCAGCTAAAAAAGGTACAAATATTTTGTTTTTAACTTCTGTAGAAAGTAGACAGTTCTCCTCCTTCATTTATCCACAATAATAGTCTGTAACAAACACACGTGTCTCCAAATGTTTATCAACATTGTTCTCTGATAAAATGTAAGAACCAGTTGAGTGAACTCGTATGTCATGATGTTCTCGACTCTAGATCTTCTTCTCCTGAAACTCGAGGGTCTGACCCATACGCTGATCAGATGCAACTACGTTTTCACCACAATTTACCTGGTGGAGGCGGTCCTGTTGCTCCTCAGGCATAGGTGTGGCAACTTCACTGATCTAGGGAATCTGTGACATCACCATCATCTTCGTCAGGTGGAATGAACCCTTGTTTTAGGTAATTGATGGTTTATTTTTGTTGTTTTCTCTCAGCCAGTTGAAAATCACGCTGGGCACATATACCAGATATGCCTTCCTGCGAGTAACTTGCATAGTTCTCTTGTCCAAGATCTACGACACCCTGCAGCCAAATTTGGACACATTTTACAAATATTGACATTTCAAAGGAAGAATGTGGACTATGTAAAGCAAAAATATATTTTCAAGCAGGTTTTACAAATTTTAATGTGTGATTATCATAGCTTTTCTAAGTTGCTTACCTGTAAATAGTTCAGTCTATAAACATTTGACATACAGAGTTCATTTTTGTTATTTAAAATGAGTTTTATTGCACTCTGTTTCATGCTGGATAGTTAGAAGTCATTTAAATTTATACTATGAAACTTTATCATATATTTTAAAATAATTTTCCTGAGCCAGTATGTGCTAAAATGACCATTTAAAGACCTTACCGCCCTCTATAGCCAGAATATCACACTTTCAACTTCAGAGTGGCTGACATACCTGGTGCTGCAGTCTGCTTCCAGCATGTTTCCTGCACGTTTTAGATCATGAACACATCTGATTTGTTTGACTTGGTGATGAATCACTCCTGTAGACAATAATGATGGCTGGGGAGACATTTCACACAGCCTAGTCTCCTTTGAAATAAAAAAAAAGTTGATTTAACCCTCCCACTGTCCTATTGGGTGGGTGACCCCTCCAGGAAAGGTGACAGTTGAGCAGGGTTGACGGTTTATCCCTTGAGGTCCACGTGGCAGGGGTGAGGTGGTGCTCACACCTCACCCCTGCCACGTGGACCAGCCAGAGAAGGAGGAGCACAAGGGCCCAGAGAAGAGCGAGGGCATGGAGGACCATCAGGTCCAAAGGGAACGGGACGTTCCTGAAGAAACCTGAACTCCACAAACAAACCGGACCCTATAGTCTAAAGGCCAACAGATGCAGGGAAGTGCAGGATGGGCTGTACAAACAAATAATCCCCTAGAATTCAGAATTCCCCGGAAAGGACAACTTGTTGCTCCGGTGTCCTTGAGAGAGGTAGAGGGTGGGTAGCGTTCCGCTGACATCCGTCACAGCGGTGGGTGGGGGTTAGCAGCTGTGTTTTGGGGCGGTTGTTACTGGAAGACGAGATGAACGTCTTTCTACAAGGACTCGGCTCTCTCCATTCACTTTGAAAATCCCTTCAAAAGATTTGATTTGTTCATGAACGTCACATCACTAGTCACAAATCAAGTGAGACACCGTTACTCTCTTTCTGCCTACTGCGCTAGAGGGATGAGAGGGTGATCTTACAATCTGGCCAATGCTAACACACAGTAGCATTTTTATCTACTTAGCTGCAGCAAAGCAATTAACAATGGTAATACTATGTAGGTACTGGTAAGCCACAGTCTGATATTTAACAAGACCCCAATCAACAGAAATGTATAACTGCAAACACAAAACACCTGTAAATGGTTCCTGAGGGTAAAACAGAGGTAATTATTTTTCATCCAAACAGTGGGTTGGTGGCAGGTCCAAATGTGGATCTGGGCCTTCTGCCTCCCTTTCTGAAGCCAGTTGTCACTGACTTGGGGGTGAGAATTGACTCTGGAAATAAGTTTGATGCTCACACTAACTCAGTGATCCAGTCCTGTTTTTTCTATCTGCGATGCCTTACCAAAATCAAGCCTATGCTGTCTGTCAAATGCCCACCTGGAGCGGGTACTTCATGCACTTGCAATCTCAAGGCCAGATTATTGTAACTCCCTTTATGCTGGACTGGGTCAGTCATCACTGCGTTGTCTTCAGAGGTTTCTGACTGGGTCTAGGAAACGGGTTCACATCAGTCCGGTGCTGGCCTCGGTGCACTGGCTTCCTATCTGTTTTCAGGCATGATTTAAACTCTGGTATCTGTACTTAAATTCCTTCAGAGAGCTCTATTTATCTGCGCTCCTAAATAGACATGTTCCATCACGCTCTTTGCACTCCTCTGACCAGGGCCTGCTCGCTGTCCCTTGTACTAGGTTTCGGACTGGCGTGGACAGGGCTTTCTCAGTTTTAGCTACCTCACTCTGGAACCAGCTGACACTCTCAATTAAGCTGTTTCCATCCCTGCCAGTTTTTAAGGGTTGCCTTAAAATTAATTGTTTTCGCTTAGCGTTCCCTTATCACGTCTGAAATTGGCCCTCAGCTTTATCATGTTATTTTTTGCTCTTAATCCATTTTTTTATTTATTTTATCAGGTTTTTGTATAATTTATTGTACTGCATTCTAGATTTTTTATGTGCTGTGTCCAGCAGCTTGGGCTCCCACTGAGGGTTGTGGAAGGTGCTTTATAAATAAACCCATGATTGATTTAATTACTGAAATAAAGTAAGTTTTCACAGTACTTAAAATTATTTACTTTCACATAATATTGTGTTTTTATTAGCATTTCTATTAGTCTTAAATCTAGTAACAGTATATATATAAATAAAAATCCTCAAAAATGACATTAAAACAAGCACAAATCTAATTGAGGACTTAAATTTACTAATTTGGGTCAGACCCAAACACACAAGTTCTGAAACTGGGTGGTAAAGACACATGGGTAGTTGAAATAACACCTAAGTGCCCATCTGAAACTGATAGTATTACAGCAGGGCTTAATGGTAAATTGCCTGTATTTGTATAGTACCTTCGTGTTCTACAACCCCCCAAGGCGCTTCACAACACAGTCATTCACACACTGGTGGGGATGAGCTATGATGCAGCCACAGCTGCCCTGAGACGCACTGACAGAGTCGAGGCTTGCCAAACACTGGCGCCACCCGTCCCTTCTACCACCACCAGCAGGCAAGATGGATTAAGTGTCTTGCCCAAAGACACAATAGCGAAATTCTCTGGTCAGAGATCTAACCAGATCTAACCTGCAGATCTAACCTGCAATTTTCCGATTACTGGATAACCCGCTCTACCTCCTGATCTACTGCTGTCCTACTTCTAACTAAAGAAATAATCAGAAACAGGTTCCCATTGGATGATGATCATGACGAGGAATCAATGAATCAATGTCTGAATGAAGCATCAGGAAAATCCCGCTGTCACGCCAAGAAGGGCACAGCTGCAGATTCACACCTGCAGCAGCGAATCTGCGGGTCTGCAACCGTAAACTATATTCATCATGTTATCCTCATTGCTCACTGCCTGTGTAGCGCTTGGATGAAAATATCCTCCCCTTTAGTTCCCGATCAGCTGATGATAGCTTCAACTCACTGTGCTGCTGAATCATAGTAATGCACACATTTTCTCATCAGTAACAGAAACAAAGAAAACAAAAGAAGACGGGAATTAATTAGATTACTCGTTACTGAAAACACTAATTTCCATTAGTAACACCGTTGTTTAATACGCCGTTATTCCCATCACTGGTTATATCCAACAACAAAGTGATGTGGGTGTTCCTCTCTGGGTTTTTTCACAACAAAATGAAAGGAACACACAAAGTAATGTGTGTTTTGACCACGCCTGTCACGAATTTTGAGATTTATCATCTTGAAAAAATTCATAATTCCTATGACTAAAAATCAGACGTTGATAGGTCGCAAATATGACGTCACCACAGAATCTCCTTTGCCCTAGTATAGATGCTGCTTACTACATGGCAAGGTCCTTTCCTCCTGGATGAAAGATTTGAAATTGGCTAAGCTTATAGCCATTTTCCTCTGCTTTACTTCAATTTGGTGATGTGCATTTGTAGTCCTGGACATATTTTCACGCAAAACTTGAAGTAATTTTTGCCTTCATTTGGAAATAAACGCTTTCTTTGGATCAGAATGTATCTAAAATCCAGACATCATATATAAAATCCATGTAACATAACAAACAGCATTAGAAAATAGCATGTTTAGCGCCATTGACTTGCATTATTTTTTGTTGTAAGTAGATGGGTTCCCTATGGTTGAGCATGGCTTTGTTAGGTGCATCAGTGTAATCGGTGTACCAGGAAATGGTGCGCTGACAAAAGTTCCACCTTGATTGAAATGCAAGCTGTGATTAAATGCATAACATTTTATTGTCTCGTTGTTTTTTTTCTAAAGTGTATATATGTATATTTTATACACTGAACAAAAATATAAACACAACACTTTTGTGTACGGAGACAAATTTTCAGATTATTGAGTTCAGCTCATGAAAAAGGGACCAAAAACAAAAGACCCATGACTCAAATATTGTTCTGAAATCTGTCTACGTGTGTGTGTGTGTGTGTGTGTGTGTGTGTGTGTGTGTGTGTTTGTGTGTGTGTGTGTGTGTGTGTGTGTGTGTGTGTGTGTGTGTGTGTGAGTGAGAGAGAGAGAGTGAGAGAAAGAATAGGTTTAGTCCAAGTTGTTCCTTGACATTATTATGGATTGCTGACTAGGGTTTGTGCAAGCCTACATTGTTATCAGTTTTCAGGAGTTGTAGCTGCTTGTAGTTGCTTTGTTCATTTTTTAGGAAAAAAAAACTGCCTAAGTTTTCCCATTATTACAACCCTTTAAATTTAAGAATGACATAATTTGCTTAATCAGTTTCCTTGGTATGGATTAAAATTTAAAGCATCTAAAACCCAAAGAGAAACTACTGACACAAAACCCATGTAAATTGCATTTTTACCTACAAACTCTTAACAAAGGCATCAAATAATTAAAAAAAATAAGATATTAAAAACATTGACATTAGTGCTACATCCCCAATATTATTGCATAAAATCTAGCCTTGTTATTGGGTGCTTTCCTGGGGCCATATGCCGGATCCGAAAATCTAAGCTAAAACGAACCTGAGCTAACGGCACCCGCAGGGTTTTGTTGAACACAGTGTGTGCGGAGTTAAGTAAAAAGCTTTATTCAGATCGATAGACAACACATTAACCTTAAGCTCCTCATAACGGGATCAATATGTTCACACAGTTAACTCACTTCAAGACCCAGCCCATGTTGTTTCACTGATATCAAGCTCCAACTATTTCATTAAAGTTGATCTAAACAAATGATGGATTTTAGAGTACATTTTTTTAACTGGTGTTTGGATTCACCCCATTGATCTTTGCAAAGACACGCATCACAGGAAAAAAAACTGTTGTCTATTGTCTTTATATACTACCAGCTAACTTCCTTAAAAATGTCTTTAATTGCACGAAAGCTGATGTACTGAAAATTTTTAATTGCCCCTTAATGTCTGATATTTTTCCTAATTCATTGAAAACTGCTGCTGTTAAGCCTCTTTTAAAGACAAGTAAACTAGATCAGTTAGTGATGAATAATTACACACGCATTTCTAATCACCCCTTCACTGGGAAAATTGAAAAACCAGTTATGACCCAGCTGAACAACTTCTTAGGGACAAACAACCTCCAGGATGATTTTCAGTCAGGCTTTAGACAACACCACAGCACGGAGAGTGCACTGATTAAAGTATTAAATGATATCCGTATGATACAGATTCAGGCAAAACATCTGTTTCAGTGATGCTCGATCTCAGCGCAGCTTTTGATGCTTTGGACCACAACATCCTTTTTGATAGACTAATAAACTGGGTAGGACTTTCAGGCACAGTCCATAATAGATTCCAGTCAACCCTCACAGACAGGAATTATGTTGTTTCCATTTGGTGAACACAAATCAAAGCAAATCACCCTGACATGTGGGGTCCTCCAAGGCTAGATTCTTGGACCACTGCTTTTCAATCCCTACATGCTCCTACTGGGCCAGGTCATAAACAAAAACAACATTGCCTACCACAGTAATGCAGATGACACCCAGATCTACCTAGCTCTGTCACCAAATGAATCTGGTCCCTTAGACTCACTCTGTGAGTGCCTAGAGCAAGTTAGCGACTGTTTAACTAAAGGAAACTTGATTGTATCCAAAGACAAGACTGAAGTTATTGTCAAAACAAGACCTAGAGAAACAAATTAATGCATTCATCTCCAGCAGGCTGGACTATTGCAATAGTCTTCTAACTGGTCTCCCCAAAACAGCTGTGAAGAGTCCTAACAAGAACCAAGAGAACCGAGCACATCACCCCTGTTCTTAAATCTCTACTCTGGTTACTAATAAACTACAGAATTGACTTCAAAGTGCATCTACTAGTTTATAAATCTCTCAATGGTATGGGGCCAAAGTACATGTCAGATCTCCTTCCCGTATATAAACCCAGCAGAGCTCTCAGATCTCTGAGAAAGTCAGCTGGTAGAACCTCGGGTCAGAACCAAACAGGTGAAGCTGGTTTTAGTCACTATGCAGCAAACAGATAGAATCAGCTTCCTTCTATTCTCAAATGTGCCCCAACTCTAGTAACTTTTAAATCAAAATCTTAAAACATTACCGTAATTTCCGGACTATAGAGCGCACCTGAATATAAGCCGCACCAACAAAAAAAAAAAAGGTTTTCTACACACACATGCCGCACTCGAATACAAGCCGCGGCGCAGCGGCCACATGCAGGTCTCCGGCGCACAGCGCATGTACGGCCGTAACATAAGATAATTAGACAGAAAGACGCTACACGGAGGTTTTTCGTTGTTGTTTTAATTCAACAGAACAAATTTTAAACACGGGTGAGCACTGATAGCTTTCATATTTCTGGATGGTTATAAAATAAAAACAGCACTGACACGTTATTACCGGTAGTTTGCATGCATGTTTAGAAGAAAAGAACAGCGCTGACACAGCATTAATAAGACCTGGATGATTAGAAAATAAAAACTGCACACAATACATGCCTGGTTAGTAAATAAAACACACTTGCCTACCAGAAGAAGTCATTCGCTCTCATCTTCCTCTTGCGCACTAAAGCCATTAAAGTCCTCTTCTTCAGTGTCGGAGTTGAACAGCCTCAGAAGAGCTTCGTCACATACCTTTTCTGTGGCCATGTCAGTGTCGCTGTCTGTGTTGCTGTCATCATCCCCGGGTGAAGCTGGTTTGAATGAGTTCTTCCCGCTGCAGTCTCCAGCGCCGAACCATGGATTCATTCATGCCAAGCTTACGTGCGGCAGCACTGTTTCCCTCCTTTACTGCCAGATCGATGGCCTTCAACTTAAATGCGGCAACATATGAACTCATACGTGTAGTTACCATGATGAGGGGGTATGGATTAAAAAAAAAATTCTTTGTCGTGCCGGCTGCTTGCATGTGCTAAATTAAAATGAGCACTTTCTTCGATTTCCACTTTTGACTTCCACCTGTTTCACTTTCTGCTAAAGCGCCCCCTGCAGGTGAAGGAAAATCTTCAGTAAAGCCGCACCTCATTATAAGCTGCATGGTTCAAAGCGTGGGAAAAAAGTAGCGCCTTATAGTCCAGAAAATACGGTAATTTTTTCATCAGCTTTCGATTAAATGTTGCTTATGCACTTCTGCACTGTAACTGCTACCCTTTTGACTATGCCTTTTATCTGTTTGTTAAATCTAAAATGACTATCTACATTTCTTTGTTTGATTTATTGTGTTTGCTGTTTTTGCTTCTGAAAAGTGCTTCGAATTGCCTTTGTGCCTTGCCTAATAGTCTGCTTGGCTTGCGCATGCCATTTTCATCAATACTACTGTCTGAAAAAAGATGTTTTCAGCACCTGGTTATGTTTTGGTCAAAGACACTATAAGGTAGGACAAATGAAATATGGAGTACTACTCTTCATCTTAGATGAGCGTTACCTATCAATATATTTCTCAGTCTGTGTAGTACGTCCTAGAATCCCCCCGCCCAATGGAGACCTTCCAAACACACTTATCTCTGTTTACAAATTGGTTTAAAACATGAGAACAACAAACTGTACTCCTCTGTGCTTATGTGTGCCTTTGAATGGCAGTTGTATGCTGGCAGCAGATTTTGTCCATTTTTAAATCACAGTGTGGTGCAGAATGTCAAACTGATTTGTCGAAACAAAAAGACTGTGAACATCTGCGTTTTTGTTATGTTTAATTCAGCTCTCTGGGGAAAGGCTATTTTTTTCTTTCTGTGTAGCTTTGCAAAGTTCGGTGTTGTTATTGCAGAATGGGGTTGGAACAATTCTGTAGTCAGCTGAAAAAATCATCAAACCGACAAACAAAAAAATTGACAACATGAGGGTAAACACTAATATCTGCATACAAACACATTTACTTAAAAAAAATCTCTCCCAGCTGACACAGTCAATTTTATTTAAAAACAAATCAAGTGACATGGTTGCTGCTGTAAAGTATTTAAACACACCTACTCTTTGAAGTCTTGAGATGTCATTGCTGCTTTATGCTTAAAGGTGGGGCTGACTGAAAAAAACATTTTTTAAATGATTTTTCTGATTATAATTGATCGCTCTGAGTTTTTAATGCAGGCTGAACATGAAAATAGTCTCCTACACCTATCTCCTGCATTAGCTTCTGACCTGATGATGAAACTCTAGGATTAGGGATCTGGTCCTGGAGGGCCAGTGTCCAGCACGTTTTAGGGCTTACTCTGCTCAAACACACTTGATTCAGTAGTTGAATCACCTGTTCCTCAGGCTCTACAGAAGCCTGTTAATTAAGTGCTGATTGAAATCAAGTGTGTTGAAACAGAGTTCAAATTAAAACGTGGTGGATACCTGCCCTCCAGGCCTGGAACTTAATAGCCCTACATTTGAAAATCCTTAGAGATCTACGTCACATTGTGAATTAGCATTCTTGGACTCACTGACCTTGATTTGCGATGGAGAAAGCTGTTGTTTTATTGTCCGGGAATCAGCAGAGAAAACCTCAGCTAGTTTAAGCTAGCCGTTAGCATTAGCAACAAAACAAAACACCTGAAGCACCTCCAGGCTTGTGTTATTTGCATAGACTGTACATACAGTTATTTGTCTAGATCAACCATTAACGTTAACCATTAACGTTGCAAGTCAGTGGTAGAGTTGCATTGCTGTTATCAAATCGGTGGCAAGATGTTCAAATATCAGGAAATACAACTCTAACTAACTAACAACTAACTAACTAACTATCTAACTAACTAACTAAAACTTTATTTATATAGCGCCTTCACATGGCCCAAGGACCAAACAAAGAGCTGCACAGCAGAAATAAGCATTAAAAAATAAATAAAATAAAAAATAAAAGCATATAAAACCATTTAAAACCAGCAAAAACATGCAGATAAAATCTAGGTGGGGCAGCAAAAAGTGCAAAGCCAACAGTTAATGGGACTCTTCCTGAATAAAAGCTAGAGTGAAAGTGAGTTTTCAGCTGGCTCTTAAACTTGCCGAGCGTGGTGGCCTGTTTAACCCATGCAGGTAGCTCATTCCAGAGCCTTGGCCCCAGCACCGAGAAAGCACGACCCCCTCGGAATTGTAATCGGTGTTTCGGAAAGTCTAACAGTCCTTGTTGTGCTGACCGAAGGTTCCTTGCGGGAACATAATGCTGAATCAAGTTTGCCAGATTACGTGGAGCCAACTAATTTAAACATTTAAAAACAAACACAAGAACTTCAAAGGAAATTCTAAAAGAGACTGGAAGCCAGTGTAGGGATGCCAAGATGGGCGTGATATGTATCGGATTAGATTTGTGCCAATAGGATCAAGAAAAACACTTTGAAGATCAAACAAATATTAAGACATTGAGAGAAAAAAAATGTTTCAAAAGAAAAACTTACGATCTGAATCAACTTCTTAAAATGAGCAACAAAGTATGTTTCCTTTTTCTGTTTGCCTCTATGTGTTTTTGTTATCAATTTCCTTATTTTTGTTCTCGCTGCTCAGAGCTTTGCTCTCACTACCAGATTTGCACTTACACTGTCTGGCTTTCTCCTTCAATTGCAAAGGAGAGTAAGCTCCTCAGTGCTACTAGGCCCAGCAGTTTGCCCCTGGCCCACCAACCCAAACACTGAACAAAACTCAGTGGCCGTAGAGGACTTTAACACCCGGCAGAGTTTCACAGGAGGACACTGCATCACAGGCTGACAGGGGAAAGGCATTAAATAAAACAGGTCTATGGTCCGAGAAAAAGGCCTCCCCAATCTGCAGATTGGAAGCAGATACCCCAAAAGACAACACGAGGTCCAGGATATGCCCACATACCTGTGTAGGTTGGTCAACTAACTGAGACAGATTAAAAGAGTCAAGAAGATTTAAAAAATCCTTCACCAAAGGCTTATCATGACAGCAAACATGGATGTTAAAATCCCCAAGATTTAAAACCTGATCATTTTGGGAATAGTTTCACAGAGGAACTCTGTGAACTCCTCCAAGAAGATTGCATTTAACCTTGGTGGACGGTACCGGCGTGCGACCAAGAGTCGGGGTGCATGACCCAGCTCGAACAGGCAAAGCTCAAAACTAGTGGGCACAACTGGCAAAGCCACTTGTTTACAAGTGAACTTTCACTTACAAATCACCGCCAGTCCTCCTCCACGTCCTGATAGTCTCGGGACACTAAAATAAGCACAGTCATCCTGTAGTAGCTCCACAAATGCAGCAGATTCACCTTTGGGAACCCAAGATTCCGTAATGCATAGGTAATCTAGGCCATGAGTCTCAAAGAACTCCTTCAGAAAAAAAGTTTTGTTCATAATAGACCTGGCATTCACCAGGGCAAACCTGATGGTGTCCGGCGCCGAAACGTTCTGATCCTTCCCATCCGATAATGAAGACCCTGATGGCTCGTAAATCATCTCTTGTTAATTCCGCCGATCGACTCCTCTCCAAGCGCCGTATCTCGGACGCGAAGGACGTCGGGCGCGGACCAGCCGACTGCCGCCAACCACCGACACCAACCCAGAAACCGCCGGGCCTGGCGGACGCCATCGCTGCAAACAGGGCCCAGCCGCACCAGGATTCTCCCTCAAAACATCCGGTCCATCAAGCAGCGCTGATCTTAGCTTCGCCAGCCATCCAGCCCGTTTACCCCTTCTCCGACGCTTCCTCCACTTAGGTAGATTTGGCAGTCGGAGTAAGAATCCGGGGACTCCCGAGAGTAGCGCAGATGTGTCTTGTCCATTATCATAAGGCTGTGACAAACAGTTAGCCGGTTGCCGGAGCTGCAGCAGGGCCCCACGGCTATGCACAAGAAGTGAGCTAACATTGTAGAAAAAACATCCCAGTAACAAAAAAAAAACCCCATAACAACCGCGAGAGCGACAGATGAGCTGCCCAACATGCTGGCGCCATCTTGCCTCTCTAAAACATGCTGGCTCAGCTGTGATGTGGGCAATTTTTAAAACAGAGAAATCGTGCAGCAGTATATTCCTCCATTGATTCCAACTAGATAGCACTACAAATGTGTTGATTAAATGAGTGAACCACTTCTTTAAAGGCAGTTTTGCTTGCTTTTAACATGCCCTAGTGCCCGTTATTAATGCTCTGTGGCCAAACCGAAAATGAAACTTGTCTTTTCGCTGTCCATTTGTCTTTTTAACACCTCAATCTAACAGCTGAAATGTTTCCCAGCCTTCATTAGTGTCTACTGGAGTGATTCATCACAAAATTAAGCAAATCAGCAGTGTTCATGATCTAAAACATGCAGGAAACATGCTGGAGTCCAGCAGGTAGTGGCCTGCCAGTGTGAAGTTGCAAATGTCACTAATATCCGTCATTAATATCCCTGTTTACCTAACATCATCCTTATTGTTAGTGAATATATTATTAATGATTGTTGCAGTCCGAGATTTAATTCTAGTTTGCTTGTTTATCAAGGGAAATAAACCTACACTATACAGTGAATCTGCAAAATCCTTAGTTATCTGTCCAACCTCATGCTCGAAATTAATATTAAAGTCCCGACATAGAAATAATGTTTTGTATTTAATGTGATAACCAATTCAATAATTTTTTCATTTGAAGTCTTCAAATACAAACATTCCATAAAACAAAACATCACCATGAACTACAGAAGAGAAAAAAACTGTTAAAGCCATGGAGGCATTAAACAAAGATCTCAATAAACAAAATTGGAAGGAGGTATATGTCAGTGATGTCAATGCTGCATACACATCCTTCATGAAAATACTGTTGAAGTCATATAATGATAACTACAAATTAATCAAATCTACAGGTAAAAGGGAAAATCAACCTTGGATGACTAAGGGATTAAAGAATGCGTGTGCAAAAAATAATAATTTATATAGGAGTTTTTTTTATTGCAAACAAGAGAAGCAGAAAATAGATATAAAAATATAAAAATAAATTGGTAACAATAATTAGGAAGCAAAAAAAAAAGATTATTATGGTAATATATTGAATCAGAATAAAAATAACACAAAAGCTACTTGGGGAATAATAAATGGTGTGACTAATAGAGAGAAAACAAAATCCAGTATTCCAAATCACTTTGTCAAGGACTAAAAATATATTTATGATGATAAAGAAATCACTGATGAGTTTAATGATTTTTTTGTAAATGTGGGTAGGAGTTTGATGGAGAACGAACCAATAATAGAAGATAAATTGGCCACAATGATTAGTACTGTCAATAGTATTGTCCTTGACAAAGTAGATAAAGAAGAAACATTGTAAAAAACTGTGGAAACAAACGATCAACCGATTATCAGGACCTGGACATGATAACTGTTAAAACCAGCCTAGAATCTGTCATTGAACCATTCACTTACATCTGTAATCTATCACTTTCTACTGGAAAATTTCCTGACACAACGAAAACAGCGAAAGTCATTCCTTTGTACGAGAGTGGCGATAAACATAGTTTCAATAATTACAGGCCGGTGTCACTGCTTCCACAGTTTTCAAAAATATTGGAAAAAGTATTTGTATCAAGGTTGGATAAATTCATTGAAAAAAATAATATTTTAAACAATGAACAATATGGATTTAGAACTAAACATTCCACAGCAATGGCAATAATGGAATTAACGGATAAAATATCAACAGCAATTGACAGTAAAAATGACTTTGTTAGTGTTTTCGTGGATTTGAAAAAAGCTTTTGACGTCATTGATCACTCAAGGTTACTTCGAAAATTAAGTCAGAATGGAATAAGAGGTGTGGCTAGGGATGGGTACCTTTGACATTTGAATCGATTCGGTACTAATTCCTGGTACCTAGGAATCGATACCGGTACTTAACGGTACCAATTTTCTATACTTTTGAGTGTTTAATATTTTAATTATCTTTTATAATAAAATATATTTTTTCTCAATATATAACCATATTTATAAATATCGCGATGAATAACCAAATAACATAAAACTGTTTGAATTTAAACATCATCCTTGTAGTTTTATAAGCTGATAATTAAACTGAAGCAAACGTCTTTACTGTGAACTAAATTTACTGTGTATCTTCATTCCTTTTGCCGTCCTTTTTCTTTGATTTTTCTTACTGGGAAGTTAGAATTTCTGAGGAGAAAGCGAATGCACCATTAGCTGATAACAATGGTGGCAATGAAAGCTAATTGATCAAGCTAAAGTTATCTTAAACGGTTTGTTTAGCTGCAGGAGCAGATTAAAACGATGATGCCTCACACTTAGATCGTTGTCGCTGGTTTCATCTTCACCCAATCACCCTTCACATTTAGTAAAGTGAAGCCAAACTTTAGAGCTCGTTCATGTTCTTCTAGTCTGAAATTCAGAGTTCTGAGGAGAAAGCGAACGTACCGTTAGCAGAACGGAAGCTAACAAATCAAGTTATCGTAAACATTTTATTTACCTACCGGAGCAGATTAAGATGAGGATGTCACACTTAAATCACTGTCGCTGGTTTCATCATCACCCAGTTACCCATTACATTTAGTGAAGTGGACCCAAGCTTTAGCGTGCGTTCTTTCTACCATGCTGCTCTGTTTACAACTCGCTCGCAGGGACCGACGACATAACGCTCTTACGCATGCGCAGCTGTCTAGGCAAGTTCTCGTTATGAAGGACGGGTACCGAAACGAGGCACCGTTTCAAATAACGTGAATCGGTGCTCAGTTGGTACTATGGAATTCGGTCGATACCTTAAAAAGTACCGAATTCGGTACCTATCGCTAGGTGTGGCTCATCAATGGGTTTAAACTTTTTTAGAAAAAAAGGAAACAGTTTGTTCAGATAAAGGACCGTAAATCAAAACTATGTGAAATTAATTGTGGAGTGCCACAAGGGTCGGTCCTCGGACCAAAACTGTTCATTTTGTTTATTAACGACTTGGTAAATGTATCTAAGACACTCGGTGCCATTCTATTTGCAGATAATACAACACTGTTTTACTCAGGATCACATACTGAGGAGGTGGCTAAAGTGATAAATGATGAACTGATTAAAATTAAAAACTGGTTTGATATTAATAGATTCACACTGAATCTATTTTATACTGTTTAATGATAAAAAGAACAGTAATGTGTCATTGGAAATAGATGGGATTCCAATTCAAAGAGTAAAAGAAACTAAATTTCGCAGAGTTCTTATTGATGAAGACTTGTCATGGAAATCCCATATTAGTTACATAAAAGGTAAAATTGCCAAATCCTCAGGAGTATTACATAGTCAAGTTTTTACTGACTAATTCTGGTTTGTTGGCATTGTAGAATTCACTGATTGTTCCATGCTCAACTTATTGTGTAGAAATCTGGGGAGCAACATACAAAAACTATACACAACCCTTATTTAATTTACAGAAAAGATCTCTGAGAATCATCAATTATAGTGGCTGTAGAGATCCATCAAACCCATTGTTTATTAAATATAAATTACTGAAATTTCACGATTTAAATGACTGGAAAATCATACAAACCATGTATAAACCCAATTTAGGTACTCTGCCAACAACCATTCAGGGGATATTTGAAAAGAGAACTAGTAATTACATGCTGAAAAAAATGTATGTGTTTACAAAACCTAGATATAGAACTAAAATTAAGGAGTAGAATATATCTGTAAATGGTGTTAAATTGTGGAATTACGATAAAAGGGAAATAAAAAAAACTGTCATTTAATATATTCAAAAAATGTACCAAATTGACTGTACTAAATAATTATGAAATGTAAATTAAATCAATGATCATGATCGCACTGGAATTTAAACAGGAAAAAGTTTAAAATGAATCTGTATGTGTCTGACAAATGGTAATTATATATAAATTTATTATTCCTACTGGAAAAGGGGGCAGAAATTATAAAATGTTTTTCTTAATTCTGCTCCTTTTCGTTGAAATTTGATTTTTTGTTATGTATTTCTTATTGCTTTTATGTTTTATTTGTTTTTATGTTGAAAGAAATAAACAAAGAAAAAAAATGTGGTATTCTGGCCACAGGGGTCTGAGTGACATTTCATTAACCTTATAAAGGGTCATTTTAGCACATACTGGCCCAAGAAAATTATTTTAAAACATGAAAAATATCTCTCCTCACTGCTCAATAGATACACCCCCTGCAATCCCTAGACAGAGAACTCTTGGAAGTGCCACGATCTAGGTACAAATCTAGGGGTGATTGTGCATTCTCTGTGGTGGCCCCAAATTTATGGAACCCGTTGCCTTTGCTTGTGAGGCAAGCTTTTAAAACACTTTTACCAGCTGGCCTTTTCCCATTGAGTCACAAGTCAGTCTTGGTTTATTGTGATTTTATTCTTTTATTGTCTTGCATTTTTTTAAGTTCATTTTTATTTTAACTATTTATTTTAATTATGAGTGTTTTTAATACTCTTTTACTTCATGTTTCATTGTGAAAGTGTACAGCATCTTGGGCTACTACAAAGGTAGTGGAAGATGCTATAGAAATAAATGATGATGATTAGGGATGCACCAATACCAGTATCTGTAAAAGTTAACCTATACCAGGAAATGATATTAATGCAGTTGCCTGAAAGTGGCTTCACTGTAACTTGTTGTTTCTGTTCACCTAATATTTTAGTTTTGTGATCATTTCTATTAATATATTTTATTTTTAACCTACCTCACAGTCTTTTCCTGTTGAAAGCAGAGAAGAAAACAAAACCTGTGTTCCAATTCACTGCATTTTATTTTGTGTGGTAGACGTATAAGTTGTCAGTATCAGTGAGTACTCAGATCCACGTATCGGTATCGTATTGTTTTGGAAAAAAGTGGTATCGGTGCATCCCTAATGAGGATGATGATGATGATGATGATGATGATGATGCAGCAAAAGTTGCATAGTATGGCTTTAATGTATGTATTTGTATTTGTGTGTGTGTGTGTGTGTGTGCGTGTGTGTGTGTGTGTGTGTGTGTGTGTGTGTGTGTGTGTGTGTGTGTGTGTGTGTGTGTGTGTGTAAATATATATATATACATATATATATGTAAATTTTTCATGGCTTGATGGAGACCATTCTCTTTGCCCCTCATCTCCAAGGGACAATCTTGACATGTCATCTTGTCAGTTAATTTCACACATCGCTAGATACATTGTGATGTAATGGAAAGCCATATAGCTGTGGTCAGCCAACTCAAATCCACAACACATACAAAGTCGATGTAAAAGCATGATTTATTGACTAGACAAGGTCAAGGTACATGAGGTAAATGTGTTCTGTATTTGTCTTTGGGTGATGTTTGAAGGCAGTAATTATTCAGATTTGGGATTTCTTGAAATGTTTGCTCATCTTTCGATGGCACTAACTCAAAAGGTCAGTCCCACATTTTCAGTTGGGATGTAGAAGTGAACTGATTTGTATTAATTTGATTGGTTTGTTAGAGCAGCCATGTGCTGATGCAGGTTTCAAATAATACCTAGATCAAAAGTTTGATTACATATTTGTACAGATAATATAGATGAAAATCTGCAAGATGTTTAGGTTTTTTTTGTGTGTCCAATAATTCAAAAGGATTTCCTGTAAAAGAAGAAGAAAACAACTTTTCTATAGCGCCTCTCAAGATAAAAATCACGAGGCGCTTCACAAAAACAAACATTTAAAATATAAAAAATAATTTAGAAAATGATTAAAAATATATTTAAAATGAGCAAAAATAGACAATTGTGATTAAAAATTAAACAAAAGAGAGAGAGGGAGAGTGAATAGGAAAGAGGGAAATCTGTGGATCCTGAGGAAGGTGGAATAGATGGGGACAGCAGAACAAGGAGAAGATGATGAAGGTCACACCAAAGCCAGCTTGAACACGATGAGCTTTCAGCTGCTTCTTAAAGGAGACCACTGAGTCCACTGATCTCAGGCTCAGGGGGAGAGAGTTCCAGAGTCTGGGGGCCACAGCAGCAAATGATCTGTCACCTTTGGTCTTTAGCCTGGTGCGCTGCACAACCAGTAGGCTTTGATCACTGGACCTCAGGGACCTGCTGGGGGTGTAGGGACTAAGAAGATCACCAATGTAAGATTGTGCTTTTCCATGTAAGGCCCTATAGACCAGAACCAGGATCTTGAAATGAACCCTGAAGTTGACTGGCAGCCAGTGAAGCTGGAGGAGAAGCGGGGTGATGTGGGTGTGTTTGGAGGACTTGGTCAGAAGCCGAACACAGGCATTCTGAACCACCTGTAGACGGTTCAGGGAGGTTCTGCTCAGACACGTGAAAAAAGAGTTGCAGTAGTCTAAGTGTGAGGAGATGAAGGTGTGGATAACTGTCTCAAGTTCAGAGTGGGACAGAATGGGTTTAAGCTTTGCAATGTTCCTGAGATGGAAGACGGAAGAACAAACAAGAGAACTGACTTGAGAATCCAGGGTGAGAGCTGGGTCAAAGGTCACACCAAGATTTCTGACAGAGGTGTTGGTTTTAGAAGAAAGCTGACCAAGAGAGTCTCTGACTGAGAACCAGCTTGTCTGGGGCACAGATGAGGATCTCAGTCTTATCTTCATTCAGCTGTATAAAGTTCCCAGCCATCCAGGTTTTGGTAGAGTCTAAGCAGGTGTGTAACATCTGCAGCTCAGACATCTCATGGTGGTTGAAGCTTGGTTTATGCTTGACACATTCACTTTCCGCTTGGTGATGCGTCTCGCGGACACGCTTCACAGCTCACAGCGTTTATGGTTCATGCGGCTTGTCTCTGCGGTGAGCCAATATTCTCCCAAACTGAACGGGGCATCATGGAGCTCTATGGCATGCATCCAACACTACACCATAGTAGAAGTAAAAATTACTGTTGTTGACAACATGGCATTCCAGCATTTTTAACAGCGTCCTCGTCTTTTCTGACTGTGCGAGCTATTTCTCTCCAAGAATTATTAACAACATGTTGATCACGGCGATCTTTGAGAGCTGAAACATCCAAATGTCTGTATTTATGAACCTCTTCCATAACTAGATCTTGCCAGTCCGCCATGTTTTTCCGCGTCCTACCATCCGCGTGGTTAGAAAATTTCCTAGGTGCGCCGTGCGGAAATTTTGGGCTGTGCGGAGGCGCGGTGGAGGGGCGTGGTTGTTAAAATGATGCAATTTCACCACGCGGACCTCGCAGACGCGTCAAGCATAAACCAACCTTAAAGGAGATGTGCAGTTGGATGTCATTTACGTAAAAATGGTAGGAGATTCCTTTGAAGGAGCTCAGGATGTAGTGAAGAGGAAGCAGATAGAGGAAGAAGAGCAGAGTCCCCAGTACAGAACCTTGTGGGACACCATGGGTAAGGGAGGTGGTGGAGGGCCACAGAAAAGGTACGCTCAGAAAGATAAGAGGAGAACCACTCCAGAGCAGTTCCTGATAGGCTTACCCAGTCTCTCAGCCTCTCCAGTAGCAGGTGATTGTCAACAGTATCAAAGACTGCAGTCAGGTCCAGCAGGACCAGAACAGAACAGTCCCCTGCAAAGAAGAGCTGTTTCAGTAGAATGAGCTCTACATAAGTCTAACTGGTGTTACGTGCCGTGCCCCTTTTCGGCCACAAGATGGCCTTGATGGCCTTTGTCTCGCCTGTCTCCCGGTGCCCAGCTGTTCCAAATCATTGATCACTTGGCAACAGTTAAAAGCTGCTCCCAGCCACCAGTTCGAGGAGAAGGTCCAGGGTAGAGTAGACTGGGAACAGTTTATACTATTCTCTTCTCCTCGGTTCGGTTTTTGGTACAACTCGGTTTACTCGCTAGTCTTCGGTTTGCTCTCACTAGGAATTTGGATTTTGATTAATAGGATTTGACGATTTGGCTTATAGACTTCGGACCGGCTTTAGACACTGACCTCGGAACTCCCCTTTTTTTTTTTTTTTTTTTTTTTTTTTACCTTGTCCTGTCTGGCTGTGAAGCAAGCAGAATTAATGTCTGAATGCTGGTGACAAGCCTTACAGATTTATTCTCAGGTGGAGCATCAAAGCGTTTGATTTTAATGCCATGCCTGATACTTAAAACTTTATTGTTATTGTTGTTGAATGCTTTGTAATTCCGACCAGACACGGAGACAGAGGTGAAAGAGAAAGGAAAAGAAAAGGTGGGGAGAGGGGGTGGGGGGGGGGTGGGGGGGGGGGGGGGGGTTCCACAAAAATAAACAAAAATGAACAAGAGTCTGCTTCTAGACCTGCAGAAAAAGAGACAAAAAAAAAACAAAGGGACACAAAAAAAGGACACAACAACAATACAACAAGATCTACCTATCACTGCGTCAACTTGATGAAAAGAAAATATATATATATATATATATATATATATATATAATCAACATTGCTTAACTGAAGAATCACGATAATAAATCACAACGCATTAAGTGCCCACCATAGTCTTAAGACCTGTGTTTAACGTGCTCAAGCCCATACTTTTGAGAGCACCATGTGAGCACCTGTGTGTGTACACGCGCTTGTTTATGTAAGGATTCTCTATAGGAGCGTCCAACAGAGAGTGTGAGGGACCACAGATCCGCCCCCAAAGATGCGCAGGAGACGGGGGGAGCTCCAAGTCCCAGAGATCCAGGCGCTGCCCCAGAACGTAGGAACCCCAAGGAGACTGCAACCAGGAAGGCCCCTGCCCCCCTCGAGAGGCACAGAGGATCGCCACGGGGGGCCACAACCAACAGCCGGCAGAGTCCCTGGAGACATCAGCGGCAAGCCCACAGGCCCGCCCGCAGCCTCCCACCCCCTAGCCGGCCGAGCCCGGGACCCAGCGACCCGGAACTCAGGGGCGACCACCCCCGCCGGGGACCCAGCAGAGCCCAGGGACCCAGACCCCACCAGGCAGCCACCGGGATCTAACAGGCAGATGCCAAAATCTTAAACCCCCAGACCCGGTTGCCACGAACACTCGGGCAGACCAAGGCACAAGCCCCCACACCAGGTGTGGCAGGGGGAGGGGGAACAGAGATCTATATTATCAAGAGAAGTTCCAGGAGAGGGGAGGACCCAAAAGCCCCACCTGACATATACAGTCATACACAAACACAGTCACACGCTCCCTCCCTCATGCTCACACATGCACATACAACCCAAGACTTACAAAAATGCACGCCGGACACCCACTCATGCTCCCCATACACACCCTATTCACTCTGGTCCCGGTACTGCTGCACATTGGGTACAACCATCACCGGTAACCAGAGTTTGACCCTTTCTGCTGGGGTGCTGATGAGCAGGCTCCCCCGCCCAATGCTGAGCACAGCAACCCACCACCCCAGACCCCAACCAGACGGCCAGATCTCCCTCCTAGCCTCCAGCCCCAGGAAGCCTAGCAACAACAGAGGTGGCTAAGACCCCTAGTCTCCCTCCGCCTGCTCCAATATAGTGTTGTGTGATCATGAGGTGTATTCCATGGCTGTGGTGAGTGGGCAGTGCGGGCATCATCCGGCATATGCCAGCTGATGCCACTGCACCACCCCACTTACACCCTCAGCCATCAGTGTCTAAGTGCGGTTTAAAGTTGGAAGTGGGCACCGGCACTCGGGAGGAGGCTGAAATATCCCCCTGCCAAATGCCGTTGAATGTGCTCACTCCCAAGGCCCTAAGTGTGTGTTTGTGTGGAATGTCGTCAGTGGAAGTGTATAAGGTGCAAATAAAATTGGGGGGCAGGTTTCCACAGGAATGCGGAAATGGGGTCCATACCCGCACTCCCTGACTTGCCTACCCCCCAAGGTCCTATGTGTATGTTTGTGTGATGATGTGAGGAAGCAGGAGGAGAGAAATATGTGGGGATGGGGAGGAATGGCTGGTTGGGCTTAGCCCTCCAGGGAGCCAGCTCCCCTACTGGCCCCAATAGGCACCTCTGTTGTCAAGCTGCCACCCAGGGCAGGAGACCCCAGCCCATCCTGCCAGGGCCCAAAGCAGCAGCATTACAGAGCCTCACGGAGTCCGATGGCACCAACCCAGCCCCACCCCAGCAGAATATCTATGCCCACCCCTGCATTTGCACAACTTCCAGAATATATAAGACATGGGACATCCAGGTAAGGTTGGGTCCTCCCCCTCCTGGACCTCCCCCTCCCCTGTGATGGAACGGCAGAGGAGCCAAGGTCTACCTGAGGCCCCCGAACCCGGGCCAGGCACTGCTGGGTGTCCCTGCCTTCTTCCCGGCAGCATACATGTCAGGACCCGACCCCCAAGGCCCCGCCCAGATCCCCACACGGGGCCGGCCACCCCCAAACCCCGAGCCCCCAGGCCCCCACCCAGACCCGCCCAGGGGCATTGCAGCCGCCAGGCAGTGACCCATGGCCGCCGCCAAGATCCCCAAGGGGCCCCACTCACAACCGCCAGTAGTCCACCCCCCGAGGCGACCCAAGCACCTCCAGAGGGGGGCAACGGCCCCCAGTCCCAGACACCCCCCAGTGAACCCACCTGCAGGGAACATCCGGATACTCCAAACTCAGACCCTCCACCCCCCCACCCACATCATCCCGCAGGACAACATCAACGGCCCCCCAGCCTCGCTATGTGATGGAACCGATCAAAGGAGCCCAGAGAGATTCATCTGAAGTGGAAGCAGAGGCTATATCAAGTGCAATATGATCTAACAAAAGATTTCTATACTGGTTAATGCAGAGACTTTCTCTATTTTTCCAATTCAAGAGGATAGTTTTCTTAGCGATGCATATGGCAGTCAGAACCACGTGAACCAAAGATGTTGCAATCGGGACATCGTCCAGCTTCCCCAGTACACAAAGAGAGGGGGAAGTTGGGATATGACATTTCAGACATTTTGACAGATCCTCACATACTCTACCCCAAAATTCCTGGACAGGTGGGCAGGACCACAGTGCATGAATGTAATTGTCAGGAATGTTGTTTGTGCAGTGTGTACAGGTGTCAGATGACACAAACCCCATCCTGAACATCCGATGACCTGTATACAGGTGCTGGCCAGTAAATTAGAATATCATCAAAAGGTTGAAAATATTTCAGTAATTCCATTCAAAACGTGAAACTTGTACATTATATTCATGCAATGCACACAGACCAATGTATTTCCGATGTTTATTACGTTTAATTTTGATATTTATAGGTGACAACCAATGAAAACATCAAATCTGGTATCTCAGACAATTAGAATATTCTAAAGGCCAATGAAAAAATGTTTGTTTCTCTAATGTTGGCCAACTGAAAAGAATGAACATGAAAAGAATGTGCATGTATAGCACTCAATACTTAGTCGGGGCTCCTTTTGCCTCAATAACTGCAGTAATGCGGCGTGGCATGGACTCGATCAGTCTGTGGCACTGCTCAGGTGTTATGAGAGCCCAGGTTGCTCTGATAGTCGTCTTCAGCTCCTCTGCATTGTTGGGTCTAGCGTATTGCATCCTCCGCTTCACAATACCCCATAGATTTTCTATGGGGTTAAGGTCAGGCGAGTTTGCTGGCCAATCAAGGACAGGGATACCATGGTCCTTGAACCAGGTGCTGGTGGTTTTGGCACTGTGTGCAGGTGCCAAGTCCTGTTGAAAGGTGAAGTCTGCATCCCCATAAAGTTGGTCAGCAGCAGGAAGCATGAAGTGCTCTAAAACTTCCTGGTAGACGGCTGCATTGACCCTGGACCTCAGGAAACAGAGTGGGCCAACACCGGCAGATGACATGGCACCCCACACCATCACTGACGGTGGAAACTTTACACTGGACCTCATGCAACGTGGATTCTGTGCTTCTCCGCTCTTCCTCCAGACTCTGGGTCCTTGATTTCCAAAGGAAATGCAGAACTTGCTTTCATCAGAAAACATAACTTTGGACCACTCAGCATCAGTCCAGTCCTTTTTGTCCTTGGCCCAGGCGAGACGCTTCTTGCGCTGTTTCTTGTTCAAGAGTGGCTTGACACACGGAATGCGACACCTGAATCCCATGTCTTTCATGAGTCTCCTCGTGGTGGTTCTTGAAGCGCTGACTCCAGCTGCAGTCCACTCTTTGTGGATCTCCCCCACATTTTTGAATGGGTTTGTCGTCACAATTCTCTGCAGGGTGCGGTTATCCCTAGAGCTTGTATACTTTTTTCTACCACATTTTTTCCGTCCCTTCGCCTGTCTGTTAATGTGCTTGGACACAGAGTTCTGCGAACAGCCAGCTTCTTTAGCAATCACCTTTTGTGTCTTGCCCTCCTTGTGCAAGGTGTCAATGATTGTCTTTTGGACAGCTGTTAAGTCAGAAGTCTTCCCCATGATTGTGGTGCCTTCAAAACAAGACTGAGGGACCTTTTAAAGACCTTTGCAGGTGTTTTGAGTAAATCAGCTGATTAGAGTGGCAGCAGGTGTCTTCTATATTCAGCCTTTTCAGAATATTCTAATTTTTTGAGATACCAAATTTGGAGTTTTCATTAGTTGTCACTTATGAATATCAAATTTAAATGTAATGAACATTGGAAATACATTGGTCTGTGTGCATTGCATGAATATAATGTACAAGTTTCACGTTTTGAATGGAATTACTGAAATATTTTCAACCTTTTGATGATATTCTAATTTACTGGCCAGCACCTGTAGTGTACTCTGTGTAGAATTTTGTACTGAATTAATTGTAAATTGGGGTGTCTGATCATTTTAAAAGTTTTTAAACAAGTTTGGGACCAGAAGTCCTGGTCAAAGCTAACTGATAGATCCACCTCCCATTTTTCAATAGGGATTGCAATTTTATCGTCTATTTTGGACAGTGTCTTATATACTTTAGACAGTAGTTTGGGGGGTTTGAGATTATAAAAGTCTAATACCCTTGGTGGTGTTTGTAATTCTATTTTATTGAGCTTAAATTTTTGTTTGACTACAGATTTAATTTGGTGATATTCTAAAAAGCTATTCTTATCCATTCCAAATTGGGAGACTATTTGATTAAATTGGATGAAGTCCAATCCTTCATATATGTGTTCCAGGTATAGGATTCCTTTATTTTTCCAGTCCGGAAGGTTCATCATTTTGTTGTTTTGCAAAATGTCAGGATTGTTCCAGATAGGTGTGCGTCTGCATGGTACTAGTGAAGACTCTGTCATTTTAAGATACTCCCACCATGCTGTCAGAGAAGTGCTGATACTAATACTTTTGAAGCTTTCATGTTTTCTTATGCTTGAGCTAATAAATGGTAAGTCTGAAAACTCTATCGTATTGCAAAGTGTCTGTTCTATATCTAACCAGGACTCGTCTAATGGGTTATCTTGCAACCATCTTGGTATATATTGCAGCCTGTTGGCTAAGAAATAATAATAAAAGTTGGGTAAATCCAGTCCTCCTCTGTCTTTGGTCTTCTGAAGCGTTTTAAAGCTAATTTGTGGGGGTTTATCCTGCCAAAGGAATTTTGTAATTGAGGAGTCCAGAGATTTAAACCAGTCAGCTGGAGGTTTGTTTGGGATCATCGAGAATAAGTAATTTATTCTAGGTAAGACCATCATTTTAATTGTAGCAACTCTCCCCATGAGTGATATTGGTAAGCATTTCCATCTTGCAAGATCATCTTCCACTTTCCTTAAAAGTGGGATGTAATTTAGTTTGGTTAGATCTGCTAACTTGGGAGAGATATTAATTCCCAGGTATGTGATATTCCCTGACTCTAATTGTGTATTAAGCAAATTGACAAATGAGAAATTAATTGGTAGAACTGTGGATTTTAACCAGTCTATAGAGTAATCTGAAACTCTGGAAAAAGAGTTTATCAGTTCTATTGCTTGGGAGAGAGAGGATTGAGAATTCTGGAGAAAGAGTAAAACATCATCTGCATAAAGACTGATCTTATGTTCTATTTTCTTACACTTTATCCCTTTAATATCTGTTGTTTGCCTAATTGCTGCTGCTAGTGGTTCAATAAAGATAGCAAATAGTGAGGGGGAGAGTGGGCATCCCTGCCTGGTCCCCCTCTGAAGACAGAAGCTAGCTGATATTTGGTCGTCCGTCCTGACACGTGCTGTTGGTGAACTGTATAATGTTTGTAGCCAGTTTATGAAGAAGTTCCCAAAACCAAATTTATGTAAAGTTGCAAATAAGAACTTCCAGTTAACTCTATCAAAAGCTTTTTCTGCATCTAGAGATAATATACTAGTTTCTATGTTTCTACTGTAAGAGAAATCTATCATATTAAGTAATCTGCGTGAATTTGTGAGTGATTGTCTACCCTTAATGAAACCAGTTTGGTCAGGGTGTATTATGAAGGGGGTTACCTTCTCTAATCTTTTGGCCAGGGCTTTACAAATTATTTTGAGATCAACATTAATAAGAGAAATTGGGCGATAGCTGGTAGGAAATGCCGGGTCTTTGCCTGGTTTTAACAAGAGACTAATATTGGCTGAATTCATGTTTGGCTGTAATCTGCCGCTCTCTTCGATTTCCCTCACCATTCTGAAAAATGTTGGAGCCAGAATGATCCAGAATTCTTTGTAGAATTCTACTGGGAACCCGTCTGGACCTGGAGCTTTCCTATTAGTCATGGATTTAAGGGCTTCCTGGAGCTCCGCTGATGTTAGTGGCGAGTCCAGGACTGTAACTTGGCTGTCTGATAATTTAG